>NC_086317.1:54701293-55331293 GCF_036172605.1 Pelobates fuscus | reverse complement strand
ACAGCCTGAATTTTTATCTCCACAAATAACCATGATTTGTTGACAGTAAACTAGAAATATGAAATAAATGCACATTTTTTAATGTAATATCGATAAAAATGTGTATACCAAAAACTATTGATTTCTCGCACAACGGTAAAGTGAAAAGGAGAGAATGCTATTTTAGATGTCTTCATTTCAAAAAATACAGAATAGTAATATTATAAGGTCACACACAGGTCTGTTCTTTCAATGCTTTGAAAGAAATGTCAACAATTCTTGATTTTGTAAGTATTTTTTAAATAAAATATTGATCTTCCAGAATATCTGAAGACTTTGACATATACAGGGTAAATGTAACCAAATATTTTCTAAAAGCATATTATTGAAGACTCAGCATATATGATAATAAAAATGGACTATAGTTTATTATGTATTTTGTTAAAGGGTAACTTCACACCCATTAAGTACTTCAACTTAATGAAGTGCTCTATGTGTAAGGAGTATTCTATTTTTACAGCACTTCATAAAAATGCCTATTTCTTTGAGCAATCTGCACTTTAAAAAAAAAAAATCGTTATTTTCCATATTTTCAAAAATGACATTACAACTATTAGAACAGTACACAATGGACTAGAACCATAGTGCATAAGCAGTTTGTTGTCTAAGGATTGAGACAGGGTATCAAAGAGCAAGGTCGGCTTAACATTGGCATCCTGTAGTGTCGGGATGGTACACTGTATACCGACCAAGGCTCTTTAGGGGCAAGAAGTCTGGCTTTTGGTACACTTTGTGGTACAGAGATAGTCCAGACACTTGGGCAAGATCGTGGTGGTGGTGTAGGTCTATGGACCTGGCTAATTATAATGCTTTATTTAGTTTTATAATTTGTTTTGTATTATTATATTAATATATATATATATTTATATATATATATATTCCCAACTTCCCATTTAATAGTGGTTGCATTTGAACTAGTATAATAATGCAGAGAGCACATGACATAGTGAGTATGCAGAAAATACAATAAGTTTGCAAGAGACAGCTGGGGTATCTTGGACAGTTGCAACGTTCCATTCATGCTTAGCCTACTAGTGTCAACAGCCGAGATGAAGGTCGTTGGGTTATGTGTTAGTGTTACAGAACCCCATGTTTAGGCCTCTCTCCTGAGCGTAATCTGCATTTTTATAAGTAGATTAAGAAAAAAAATGTCATCTTCTTTCCGTTACTTCATGGAGATAAGGAAGTGGCAAGTGCACCACTGCTAGAGCCCGCCTGCATTCTCCTACATGTGCCATCGAGCCCATGATTGCGCAGGTCCACAGGGCTCCACCTTGGTCTACAGGACTCTCTTCAAGGTCTTCCCAGCTGTAACTTCCTCCCTGGTTTACCCCTCACTGTGCATGGCGAAGTGTGCATGCTGGTGGTTTAGAATGAAAAGCCTCTGATTTTCACTTTCAGATTGTGTTGAGGAAAAAAGGGGAGAACTGCAGATTTTGCAACCTGTTTATAGTCAGATTGCTCACTTGTGGATTGACGCATTTCTTTATTGATTAAAATGAATCTATGCATATGTAAAATAATTTCTTAAATATGTTCAAATATCTGTTTTATATTGATTATGAATAGAAAACATAGAATGTACTCACCATTTTGTTTAAGTGGGATGAATAATTAATTAATCCTCGCCTTACCTACCCATACATCCATCTAGTTGTTACTTTGCAACGCTAGCAGCTGAGTTTAACTTCACAAGGTATTTGAATGCATCGTGTTCTCCAGCTAGGAGTTTGTTAGTGTCACGGAGCTGCATCACTGGCCTAGCTCTGTGCCGTAGCTTTAAGCAGCAGACGAGGAGGCAACCAGTGCCCGACAGAACCTGGGAGGGTGCCTGACTACTCCTGGCCCCATAACCATTACAGCAGTCTGCAGTGGTTGTGGTGCTTGTAGTATTAATTTAAAGGGACACTATAGTCACCAAAACAACAGTAGCTTAATGAAGCAGTTTTTGTGTATATATCATGCCTCTGAAGTTTCACTGCTCAGTTCTCTGCCATAATTTATGTGAAGACAGCTAGTTAAGTTTATCTTCAGAGATATTTACTGATGTACTCTCCATAGACTATATCGAAAGGTTACTAATGGACACATACAGAATATTATTTCACATGTTAAATATAAAACAATACCTAAAATACCTAAAAATGTATTTATCAGTTACAAGTGAAAGAAATGTCTAATAATTCTTTAGTGATTTTAATTATTGATTTCCATATTTTTTTCTGTAATGCATTTCTTAGAACTGACAGTCATTTTCTGTGCAGTATGGATCAGTTAGAGGTGCTGAAAATATTATTAAAGGACCACTATAGTGCCAGGAAAACATATTTGTTTTCCTGGCACTACAGTGCCGTGAGGGTGCCCCCACCCTCAGGGACCCCCTCCCGCCGGGCTCTGGGGAGAGGAAAGGGTTAAAACTTACCTTTCTCCAGCGCCGGGCGGGGAGCTCTTCTCCGATCCTCCTCCTCTCCTCCCATTCGGCTGAATGCACACGCGCAGCAAGAGCTGCGCGCGCATTCAGCCGGTCTCATAGGAAAGCATTAGCAATGCTTTCCTATGGACGCTTGCGTGCTCTCTCTCTTTCACAGTGAGAATCACGCAAGCGCCTCTAGCGGCTGTCAATGAGACAGCCACTAGAGGCTTTGAGGGCTGGATTAACCCTCAGTATAAACATAGCAGTTTCTCTGAAACTGCTATGTTTATAAAAAAAATGGGTTAACCCTAGCTGGACCTGGCACCCAGACCACTTCATTAAGCTGATGTGGTCTGGGTGCTTAGAGTGGTCCTTTAATTTTGATGTGTGAGCATCTCTTGAAATTTATTGTATAACAAGAACTCTGTCCGAGGATGACGTGGCTGTATAATGCTTACAGTGAGGTAGACAATAGTACCTGCTGTAGATTAGATGGGCTCAGAGAATCAATATACAGTGTATTCACTGCAGCTTCATGAAAATTACTCGGATATCACAATATTTATTCTAAAACGGATTTTTCATGTTCAGTTTAAGAATTGGAATGAAGTGCTGCCAAAGGTTTCCTGGCTTCTGCACTTGGAGAAATGGCATCTGACAAGATTTTTTTTTAAAGTCTCTATAAAGTACATTGTATGATGACAATATAGAGATGATAATTCACCTTTAGCAGGGGTGTCCAAATAGTAGAATATCTGCTAGTGTAGAACTAGAACTGATATGCTGCCTTGCAATTCGTCTATCTCTATAGACTGGATTAGCCATATTAGTAGGCCAGTAGCCAAGATGCCAAAATACCAGAGTATGGCAGTATGCAATGATACCTGTTTGGACTAACAATACTTAAAAGACAAGCTTTCGAGAGCTAATCCAAAAAAAAAAAAAAAAGTATCATTGCATACTGTTATACTCTGGTATTTTATATATATATACGTGACCATATTTGTGATATATTCATGGCCATTATATATATATATACGTGACCATATTTGTGATATATTCATGGCCATTATATATATATATATACGTGACCATATTTGTGATATATTCATGGCCATTATATATATATACGTGACCATATTTGTGATATATTCATGGCCATTATATATATATATACGTGACCATATTTGTGATATATTCATGGCCATTATATATATATATACGTGACCATATTTGTGATATATTCATGGCCATTATATATATATATACGTGACCATATTTGTGATATATTCATGGCCATTATATATATATACGTGACCATATTTGTGATATATTCATGGCCATTATATATATATACGTGACCATATTTGTGATATATTCATGGCCATTATATATATATATACGTGACCATATTTGTGATATATTCATGGCCATTATATATATATACGTGACCATATTTGTGATATATTCATGGCCATTAACCCCTTAAGGACACATGACATGTGTGACATGTCATGATTCCCTTTTATTCCAGAAGTTTGGTCCTTAAGGGGTTATATATATATATATTTATTTATTTATATATACTTATTTTTTAAATGTATACCTGCAACAATGCAAGTGCTGTGGGACAAGCATTCTTTCAAGGCACACAACTTATTCCAGATATCAGTAAGGTTCAGCAACATCATGTGCATTGCAGGACCCCAAATCAATGCACAACACAGCCAGAATATTTTAGGTAGTTATATGTTTTCATTTGCACATTTTCAAGTAATTTTCTAGTACAATGGATTGATTCATGGATTTATTTACTGCACAGTGAGTATGTGAGATTGAGAATCAACATACAAAAGGTAGGCTAAAATAGCAGACTTGGATACAATCTCCAATTTTGCGGACTTCTGTTTTTATTGCATTTTAAAATTTAAAAAAATAAAAAAAACATACTTACAATTTTTTTTTTAAATACACAGTTTATAGATGCTGTCTGCCTATTGGACCCAATTGTATGTAGATAGCAGAGTAAAGGTGTATGTGTAGTCCATGGCTCAGGTAACTATCCAGAGGGATGAACAAGCTAAGCCCAAGTTGCGCGTGCATAGCAAGGACAAAACTTATCTCAGGCAGCTCTGAGCTGCAGCTATTTTTACAAATCACTGCAGTTCAGAGCCAAATTCAGAACTGAGAGTAGGTACTTTGCGTCATCAACTTTGCAATCATGCAAAGTTGTGATGTTACTTAGACTGATACTTTACAGGAACACTCTTAGGTTATAAATACATTTATTTATGTTTGACCTTAGTGTGTCCATTTAACTGTATAGTTTACTGGACCACCTAAAAACTAAAAAGTAAAATAACACATTTTTACACACAGGTAATCCAGCCCCAGGATGGACGTTAACAGGTGATCATTCCTCCTCTTCTGAAATCACAAGTGATTAATACAGTCCCAATCATTGCTTCTCGTAGAGTTACCCTGGGGACCTAGAGTACATGCATAGCAATGAGTTTAGTTTACCAATACAAAGCTTCTCATGTGATGATGATGCCAGACATGTGGTTTAGGGAAAGTGTGAACCTCACCATTTTTCTGAAACTGTGATGTTTTACGTTGATGGATCAAATGGACAGGTTCCATTCACCAAATCATTTAACTAAAATGTCCTTTTAATTCTGCAACTTGCTGGAGCCACCAACTAAATAGACCACTTAATGTTGTTATTTCTCACCTCAAAGATCCATGCTATCCATATATTGGTTACTCAAATTAAATAGCTGTGTATTTGCATTACAATATGATATACACTATACATTTTGTTTTTCCAGTAAATAATCATTATATATAATTCTATGCTAGAGGCAATGCAACATATTCATTGGCCATACAAATGACCCTTCTTGATACTACCATATTTACAATGTAAAAATATATCTATGAACCATAATTAGAGGAATAAATAAAGAGCATATACATGCAAACAACATACATTAGAATATATGTTAAGAGAGTGAAATTGTGGTCATAGAAATATATGGCTCATTTCAAACTACAACATTTAGCAAGCTGCTTAATGAGTTTATTAAGTTACTGCTCGACAGTTTTCATCTTGCAAAGCTATTTTAATAAATAATAGTGAAGTTGATATTTTATAAAGGCACAGAACTCATTATGGTACTGCACTGCACTTTTTGAAGTAATCCGGAACAACTACTGAATAATTTCGAAAAAAAAAAGATGCAAAGATCAATTTTACATCACTGAAAACCTTTCTCATCGTGGAGCAATTATATTCGCACTGGGAGAAAAGCACATTATGAAAGTCATAGGTAGAAAAATTCACTCTGAAGTGCACAAAAGGAAATTAATTTTCTAAAGAAGTGCTGGGGGATGGTTTCTGTTGACCGGTTCCATGCATATAGCCAAACAGTCCAAAGGGAAATTAGTCTGCAGGAATATCCAAGGGCCTAAATATTTTGAACCTCTTTCATATTTTCTGCACTACAGATTCCATTTATCTACAGCTTCAAGGGATGAAAATGCCAATGACTGAAATATTAATTACAGAGACATATTGCTTAATATCTAATCTTTCGTTTTGCTTTGTAAGTAAAAAGAAGCTTTATGGTCAATTCCTATAGGACTCATTTGGACATATAAAACAATAATAAACAAAAAAGTTAAAAGACCTGTTCAAATGCTTTGTAAATGGAGAATAGGATGGATCAAACTCTTCTATGCAGACATATATATATATATATATATATATATATATTTATAATATTAAATTAATTAATCCCTAAGAGATTGCCTAGTACATATTTGTCCCTTCTTTTTAATAGATAGATAGATAATGTGATAAAAATACTGGCAAAAAATATTAATTGACTCTTGATCTGTCCATCAGTGCACTGTTTAAGCATTCCTTCCTGTCATCCAAGGGTGACATACTTTAATAAGGAGCATCTCATTCTGGTATATGGGAAATTATATTATCCCATAATCCCCTGTTCAGCAAAATACCATATTGCCTCAAAACTAATGGGCACCTTTACTGGCAAAATAAAGTCTCCAAAATGTGAATGTGTATTAGATTTGATGGTGCTTTAGATTCGAGTACGAACAGATACGACAGACATACAACGCAAATTCACATTTACATCGCTGTGACAGGGATGCAAGACTTGGTTTCAGTAAATCTGTACCTCTCATCTTTGTCGCAATATGAATTTTGCCCCAGTCTGAGGGTGGCTCTCACTTATCAACCTATATGTTGTATAGTAGTATCTTCTTAAAAAAATACTCATTACATTCGCAAGCAAAAATATTTTTCGGATTCCACGTTTCAAAATTTGAATATGCATTCAATTCGATGGCGCATTAGATTAGAGTAAATTTGGTATTGGAGAATAAGTAGTTTATTCTGAAAAATTGCTAAGCTTGAAAATGTTTTCAATCTATTTTTGCATAACATTTGCTGTTCTCTGGCCAATTTTCCATAAATACAGATTAGTGATTAACCTCTTTAGTCACTATCTTCTGACTTTATTTTAATTGTACTTTAGAAAAGCAGAAATGTTAACATATATCATGTTTTACTCATCAAAGTTCACATACACCAAATTTTAGGATTATACTCATTATATTACGTAGTTATATGCTTCAATTTTTGGATAAAACCTGGTTTGCAATTAGACACTCGGGATTTCCATCTGAAGTTACTAGTTACCTTAGACTCTTCACCTGTTAATACGCAGGGTTACATACACAGTATTCCTGAGCAGAGCATCCCCAGATAACTGTACCTTGTAATGTATTACAAATATATCATATGTGTTAACCAGCAGCAAGGCTTATGAAACAAATATTTTAAATGTCACTTAAAAAGGTAATTTAACCCTTCCAGATCCAATGGTATGTCCAGAATGTCAACAAAACAAGATATTAACCTAACCTATTTATTGTAACTTTCTTTCCCTGGTCATAGGCCATGGCAGCACATCAATTGGCAACTCATCCTTATCCCTAATTATACAGGAACCTAATTAAAAGAAAATTTATAAATACCCTCTCCTAACCCTTACATCCTCAGTCTTGTATACAGCAATATCCCAGTGCGGGATCTTTGTGCTGCCATGGTCTATGACCAGGTAAAGAAAATTACGGTATATAGTAATATGTTTTCTGTTTTCCTATCAATATCCAGGGCATCACGAATGTCCGAATGTCATGAAATTCATACGAATGTACATTCAGAACAAAACGAATCCCACATGTCTATTCTTTAGACACCTTTGCACGGGGCCGTATACTGATGCTTCCCAAAGAAGAGATCTGATCTCCCTTGGGACAGAGGGTAAAACCCTCAGGTAAGATAATCTTCTTATAATTAGGTTTATGTCTACTTTGGGATCAGGATATATAGGAGCTACCCATTGTTGTGGTGACATGGATATGGCCAGGATATATATATATATATATATATATATATATATATATATATATATATATATATTATTAATATTCTTTTTCATACAGGTTCAGAGAAAATATTGTATTCCTTCTCACAATTTTTATTATATCGAACAAACAGAACAAAGGATACAGGTAGCGACTAAATAAATACAATATTGTGGTAAATAATAAAAAAATATATAATATTGTGGTAAGTAATAAAAAAGGTACCAAGTAAAAGATAAAAATGTCCTTTTGAGGTTTTAAAAGTCTTCAAATGTTGAATGAGATGTCTCCACAGTGGTATCACACATCAATGACATATGCAAAAGAGAAAATAGGAGGCCAATAGTGCAGTATTGTAGGTCTATGGACTATAGACAACATAGAACTAAAAATTGGCAACTCACATTTTTCAGAGCTATAACCAGCTCTTGGTAAAACAGCTTACAGTGGTATTTCAACTCCCCACTTGTAGGATATCCCTCAGACGGTAGTTTTAGTGTAGTTTCTATGCAATTAAAGAAAAAGAAGGCCCATAGTGCTCTCCATATTTGCAAATTAAAATATAAAATGAAATATACTTACAATTTTGAGAGCAGACAAACTGCTCTATTGTAACAGCGTGGGTGGAACAATCCCCACCTAGGATACTTTTGATGATGGACCTGATGTGTATGGGAAATATGTTGTGCCAGGTACAAATAAAATAAAATAAAAAATAAAAGTGTAAAAGACTGCCCCAAAGCAAATAGGTAGTCTAAAAATCTTACTTTTATTTAAACAAGTGGTATTAAAACCACAATGCTTTTCACCCTATTAGGCTTCTTCAAGTCACTTGAAGTTTAATAGGATGAAACGCGTTGTGATTTATCCTTGCAGATTTTACCTAAGGGTTAGGGGTTGGGTTAGGGGTAGGTTTAGAGAATTGTCGAAGTGCTAAAGTCACAAATTTTGGAAGTGCCGAACCGAAGTGCTGAAGTGCCGAATTGACGAAATCCCGAACTGCCAAAGTCACGAATTTCAGAAGTGCTGAACCGAACCAAATCTTTTGCCAATGCACATCCCTACTAGTGTCCCTTATTTGGGCCCAGAAGAAAATAATGTCATCTTGGGGTTCTGAGGACATTTACATACATCTTATGGAATTTCCTAAATACACGTTATCTATCTATCTATCTATCTATCTATCTATCTATCTATCTATCTATATATATATATATATATATATATAATCCAGGAGTGCAAGCATCTCGGTTTCCTTATATATATATATATATATATATATATATATATATATATATATATATATATATATATATATATATATATAAGGAAACCGAGATGCTTGCACTCTTGGATTATATATATATATATATATATATATATATATATATAAGGAAACCGAGATGCTTGCACTCTTGGATTATATATATATATATATATATATATAAGGAAACTGAGATGCTTGCACTCCTGGATTATATATTATATATTATATATATATATATATATAAGGAAACCGAGATGCTTGCACTCCTGGATTAGAGAGTAATTGCCCAGTGCTGGTCAGGCACAAGATACAAAAAAATTATTGGAAATGACCGCACTCCAAGGACTTGATGATAGTAAAAATAAAATATAACTTTTATTCTATATAATTTAAAAATATCGACGTTTCAGCCCCAATACATGGTATTGCCACCCTGATGAAAGCCCATGTATTGGGGCTGAAACGTCGATATTTTTTAATGATATAGAATAAAAGTTATATTTTATTTTTACTATCATCAAGTCCTTGGAGTGCGTTCATTTCCAATCATATATATATATATATATATATATATATATGTTAAAAGGCCTGAACTTGTGGAGGCCTGAATTTGTGGGAGGAGTAAGTCCCCTACTTAAACTCCCAGCCCCTACTCACCTCTGCCTTTCAGCTGATTGTTTTGTCCCCATAGCAACCAGCACTTCCTGTCCAGCTTCCCTCCAGAATTTTTTCCTGTTTCCAGCAGTCAGACGTCCTGACCAGTCCTCTGTCCGTTTGAGGCCTTCCACTCGGTTCCCGGTCAAGGTACCCGGTTTCCGGTCACGAGACCGGCACGTTCACGTAAGTTAGGCGTAGGAAATAGCGCCCCGCTATTTCCCGCCGTTCGGGCCTAAAAACGTAGGGGTAGGCTCCCTCTATCATATTTGTACAAATACACGCTTTTTTTAACCGATTTCAGTGTTCACGCCAAAACAGACGAACGCTCGGCACTTTATCACTGCTTTTACATATTCGTACGGAAACTACCGAATCTATTATTATTTATATACACAGTAATATTATTACGGGCATTCTCTTATTTCCGTTTGGTCACCCAGGACCAATCTATTTCGTACGATTAAAACACAAACACCTTGCTCTAAATCCATATTCGGCTAGTTCTTATTCAAATAGGCTACAGTATGCACTAAGTTCTATTTCACGAATTCTACTTTTCTTTACGTATATTCCCTGTTCGGTCATATTGCTACTGATACCTTTTTTTGTCAGTTTGGGGATATAATTAGCTTGTTTAAAAATCTGCCTTGTGATTTTCTTTCTGTTAACCAGTTAATTTGTTTTACTACTTTTTAAAATATCCACGTCTATCATAAACGTACGGTTTCTATACACTGTGGCAGGATGGCCAGGCTCTTCACAAACTTCAAATGCAACAGTCAGGATAAAATAGTACTGCAGTTTATTGTCACTTTCCACAATATATACAAGGTTGTGCTCTCCCACAAAATAAAACAAAAAGAAAATAAATCCTACTCCAACTTGGAGACTTACTAAACAGTATTACTAACTATCCAACTGGCCAGCTAATCTAGTTCCCAGTTTTAAACAAAATGAAATACAGCACTTTAAGCAGGTTTCACACAGTACCTTTGTCTCAGGCTTAACTGCCTCCTCTCTCCCAGCTGTTAGATTCTCTGTCTTCAGAGGCTAACCTTTTAAAACCCTAGTGCTGGTTAATTACATTCACCTGGTATATAACATTCAAGGGGTGACTCCCACCAATTAACCCCATCATGCTGGGAATAGAGAGCGCTCCAATCTATTACTAACATAGAAAGACTCTCTGACCTTGACACAACAAATATTTACCTATTAAACACTTCATTTTGTCACATATACTAATAAATACTGTTTATAAACACAATATCCGGCACATAAACGTCTGTACTATTCATTTTCCATATAAACACGCTGTCACATATTTTTGGCTTTACAAACTGCATCGGTTTATCGCTTTTTCTGCGTTAAAGTTGTTTATTTCAAGGTCTTTTATTACAGGAACAGGTATTGTATTTTATCACTTTGCATTATAAAGCCATAGGCCTAAAATGTTTACATATTGGGTTTTATTACTTACCTCCACACCTGTCGTTAACTATGGAATTTTTCTTCGGTTAACCCTTAGCTCCAGTATTATTCTAGGCTTCCCCCGGTTCTACACAGTTAAACCGTTTCACATAACGTAATTTCTTTATGTCAAACCAAGGTATAGTTCACAACTCGTTTGTTACTACACCTCATATAAAACCTATCACGGTCTCAAGTTCATTACTACTTTTCCACAGGCTTACGCCCACGGTACGTTAATTCTTTACTATTATTTCTACTCAGACATACGGTCATACAGCCATCAGGCTCCGGTAAACACCAAAACCTGACCCGGTACTCAGCCATACCTTCAGGTACTTACGTCTATACCCAAATACGTCCAATCGTCACCCCAAGGCCTCATCCAGCCTTCTCACAAATATCTATTTCAGCCCAGTCACACACTTAAACCTTCCAGATCCCTCAATGCAGGATCTCACGTTGCGCCCCTAACAAACAACCTACTCCCAATTCAAATCATACGCCACCACGATACGCATAAATACGTCAACATCTGTCTTAAAGCCTCAGGACTCTTCCTCAAGGACAGCATAAGACGAGACTTACCACACTTATTACCACCAGAAGGTTCCAGATACCATTCGCAAGAAGTCAAGGTTAGTATCTACACAACATTCCAGTCCTCTCACCTTATCCTTAAATATACAATCGAACTGGCTACAGGGTCTAGGCTAATGCCTTAGCGCACCCTATCAGAAAACCCATCCCAGCGAGGCCTTCCACCCCCCCCCACCTCAACACGGAGGTACGGCCCCACGCCCAAATCATAGTTACAAGCCTCGCATGCCCTACTACAGGGCGCTAGTCAGGGCCTCACCTGTCACGGCCACACGTTTTGATTTCTCTCTACTGTCACCGAGAGGCCAACATCCCGCCACCACGTCTGTGGCAACTACGTCATAAGCCAAATCATAGGTAGAGCCTCTCACCGCCACTTGGCATTAGCAGGGCCTCACCTATCCAAACATTCAACAGTTAAGTTTTTCGCTTTGGCATCTAGCATTACAGTCCAGTTCTTCCATATACACCACCCCACATACCCCGCCTACTTACCTTACGCCCCTTCTAATATATCTTTCACATAATCATTCCTTTTAGAATGTCCCAAGAACCTATTCCAACCAAAGAATTGACAGAAGAAACTCCATTCAGGCCTACCAGACCCGGGTCCCCAGGCGAATCACTCACTCTTTCAACCCCCACGTCCTTGAGAGCATGGACTATTCCCAAAATTACGGCCGAGCTTAGGCTCAGGGGAATCCCCATTCCAGCCACAGCTAGGAAGGCTGAACTTTATAGGCTACTTACTCACCAAGCCCCCGAGCCCAGGCCAGGGACTAGCTCTCAAGGACAACCACCAAGCAACAGCACGGCCACCCAGGATACCCTGGCAGAGATCTTGGCCAATCTACAGACCCTCAATAGCAGGCTATCTAAGGTGGAAGCGCCATCTCCTCCCCAGGTACTACCACGGTAGTCCCAGTCGCTTTCAAGGCTGTACCTACTATACCAACATGCCCTCCTATACTCCCCCCTCCAGCACCGGGCACAGCCATTACACCATTTGAGTCACCAGCACACTCCGTCCCTGACTCTATCAGGAAAGATATCCTAGACGGGAAGGATGTGTGTCTGGTGTCCTTGCTCATAGCCTCACAGGATGTACTTGAGAACAAGGCATTCAATTACGGTGATATCTCTGTGGTGCTCAAGACAAGGGATCCCAGGCTTAATCATCTGGTGGGTTATCTCACCACAGGGTTCACTAAAGGGTTTCTCACGGGTATTGTAGCCATTCCCCCAGGTACACTAGAATGCCCTAATCTCCAGTCAGCACGTTTAGACCCAGTCTCCATAGACACTCTCATTGCCTCTGAAATCACCAACGGTTTCATGATCGGCCCCTTCACCTCTTCACCATTCTCCCCCATTGGTATTGCTATTCACAAATATTCCCAAAAAAAAACAAAAAAAAAACAAACGTCTAATTATTGATTTATCGGCACCGCACTCCTCTTTTGTTCCAAGCATAAACGCACTCATTCCAGCAGACGAATTCTCACTTCAGTACGTAACCATCGACGACGCCATACAGTCCATCATATCATCTGGTAATCGACCCTGGCTTAGCAAAACGGACATCACAAACGCGTTTAAATTACTACCCATGCACCCCTCACTCTGGCACTTACACGGTGTTAAATGGCGAGGGAAATATTACTTCTCTACACGACTCACTTTCGGTTCTCGAAGCAGCCCCAAACTGTTCGACATTTTCGCAGAGTCACTATGCTGGCTGCTTCTGAACGTCACCAGGTGTCACTCCGTTATCCACTACCTCGACGACTTTTTACTAATAGAGCCAGGGTCACCTTCACCCACAGCAATCAGAAGCACTACTGCACTATTTTCCACACTTGGAGTCCCTTTGTCCACAGCCAAAACTATAGGCCCCACAACTAAATTGACCTTTCTGGGGATAGAACTGGACTCGGTTAACCTCAGAGCTAGCCTCCCCCACGACAAACTGTCACGTTTGAGAGGGGAGATGACTTGTTCCTGCGGAATGATGTTTGCACTAGAAAATAACTTCAGTCCCTTCTCGGATCCCTGAACTTTGCGATGCACATCATTCTGCAGGGAAGGTCTTTCATATCCAGACTCCTTTGCCTGCTGCACGGAGTTCCGGACTCTGGCACAGTTTCTTTGGACCCCCACGCCAAGGCTGACTTAGCTATGTGGGGGAAGTTTTTGAAGGACTGGTATGGAATCTCCATGTTTATTCCCCCTCTCTCCACCTCTTCACCCATCATCCACACAGACGCAGCAGCCAATACCGGTTTTGCAGCCATTTTTGGGAACCACTGGTTCAGGGGCCATTGGCCCACTGATTCGGATGCCTTGCCAGGATTCAGAGAGACCTCAGCACTATTTGAAATTTATCCCATTGTGGCGGCCGCACACACCTGGGGTCATCTGTGGTCTGGCAAGGCAGTCAAATGCTACTCTGATAACTCGGCAGCTTGCGAAATCGTGAACAAAGGGCGATCATCTTCCCTGACCATCATGCGGCTGATTCGCAAGCTGACCTGGTTGGCAGCATCCGGCCAGTTTCACTTAGTTTGTTTTCACATCCCGGGTATTCACAACACGGCCGCTGACGCTCTCTCGTTCTCAATTTCAGGCATTTTCTCAGGCACTCCCAACGGCTCACCTACAACCATCCAGGACACCACGGTTCCACGATCTAATCCTGGATTAAGCACACTCTTGAACCACGCTAGAGCACTCACTCACCAAGCATTATCACCAAACACGGCTATCACTTACAATAGGGCTCTTAATATATTTAATAAATTCACAGCAGAGTTCGGTTTACAAGGTGACTTCTCTATTCAAACCATGGTGGCTTTGCCTCTTTTTTCTACCTACACCTTAAACTATCTCACAACACCATTAAACTATATCTCACGGGGGTCCAGCACCACAGCCTCACCTTTTTTTCCTAACAACACACCTTTCCTGTCTTCATACCCCGTCAAAAAGGTTTTGAAAGGAATATCAAAGGTTTCACCTCCACTCTCTGCTAAGTGACCTGAAGATAGGACCATCTATAGGTAATCTAATGGTAATCTCCTTGACACAGCCCCATTCGACATCGGCACAAATACGGTGATCAAATCTGCTTTATATCTCGCTTTCTATGGTTTTCTCAGACCTAGAGAGTTCACCGTAATTTGTCAAGGAGATACGAAGCTAAGACTTAAAATATCACACCTCACTAAAATAGAGGATCACTACCAACTTTCGATCCCTACAACTAAAACCAACCGGTCACTACACCCTACTATAATTCCTCTCTTCCCTACTGATAATGCCTGGTGTCCGGTAAAAGTACTAGACCACCTACGGTCAACTCTGCACGGTCACCTACTGGACTCTCCGCTCTTAACACTACAAGGGCACCCGTTAACCACAGCAAAATTGATGGTTCATATCAGAATTCTGTTATCTAAGCTCGGACACAACCCGATTGCATTCTCTAGGCACTCCTTCCGTATAGGAGCAGCCTCTAGCACTAACACACCGGTCCATATCATCAAGAGACTGGGGCGGTGGAAATCCTCCATATATACTGCATATATTCCACAGCCGGAGAAAGAGCTTCGCCAAGCTTTCAGCAACTTGGTTTTGTAAAAAATGCAATAAAGTGTGTATTTCTCGAATTTATCTTTTTGCCCTCTTTTATTTACAGGCCCACTCATACGTTGGTTTCGGCACACCACAACCAACTTTGCTCACAGTTACTATCCATTACGTATTTAAATTCCGAGCACAAGTTAAAAGGCCTGAACTTGTGGAGGCCTGAATTTGTGGGAGGAGTAAGTCCCCTACTTAAACTCCCAGCCCCTACTCACCTCTGCCTTTCAGCTGATTGTTCCCACCCACCTACACCCTGTTATAATTACATTCTCCTTGGTGGGCCCTCTTTTATTTACAGGCCCACTCATACGTTGGTTTCGGCACACCACAACCAACTTTGCTCACAGTTACTATCCATTACGTATTTAAATTCCGAGCACAAATATATATATATAGTTAATACAATGTTAAACAAAAATCTGCACACCAATCATGCCAAGTCAAGACATTTCTATATATCTCTATGTATCTATCTATCTATCTATCTACTCCTTTATATGAGTATTCATTCTTCAAGATAGGTGGTCTTTTTATCATATATGTATCATATATATCATAACATATGCTAAGGCCTAAAGATTCCAGAGATAAGCCGAGATGAAGTAAAAAAATATATATCTGAAACATGGTATAGGATATATGTTTATGAAACTACTATATTTAAGAATATATTATAACGCTATAAAGAAAATGCAATATTTTGAGATAATGTCCTTCAATATTTACCGAACACCTGCATGCCTTTAATGATATAACTCCCGATATGTCTGTAAAACCCGTGATGTAAAGTAATAGAGTGCAACATGATTACAACCATAATAAAACTACAATAACACGAAAATGTATTCAGTTTTGCATGCTCTGTGATATTTCAATTTGTTAGATGTTTATTACCTAAACCATGGCAACAATTAAATAAGTGTCAGCTAACATGTATTGGCACGTTCCACATTTATCGAAGAACCACTTGTCAATTCTGCACATGCAGCAGCTACAAACCAAGATTGGATATAAAACTAGGGCTATGTGCTTCAAGCAGGAGGGCACATTGATCAATTGACCTAATAATGTGGATAATAAAAAAGAAAAAAATGTATCTAAACAACAATCATAGGAAGTCATTGTCCCTCCACATTCTGTACACTACAACGTTCGTAACATTCGTGCTGTCAGGATAATGCGTAATTTACACTGGAGTCTGTGTGTGTAATATCAAGGGATATTATTTTGAAGGAATACGTTATAGTGGATTAAAAATTATTTTATTGATGCATTACATAGAAAATGTGTTAAAAAATAGTTGCAGAGAACAAAATATCAATGAATCATCTCTGGTTTCCCACAGTGTTGTGTTGTACATGCATGAGCAACTCTAAACGCACCAATTAGTAGGAAAAAAAAATATATATATACACACATAAGAAAACAAATGATAAGTATGGCACTCTGCCAGAAATAATAATAATATTCATCTGTATAAGCCAAGTTGCTTCCCATCGCTGTGTTCATTCCAATGAAAAAATAGAGCAATCAATCACTTTGAGTAATATATATATATATATTATATGTACACATTTCAATATAAGGGGGAACAAGGGGAATTTGCAGAAATCACAATTGTGTTCTTTTATTTATACAAAGGTACAGGTATATTCAATGTTTCACAACAAGACTATCAGCCCTGAGACCAGGGCCGGCGCTTCCTATAGGCAAACTAGGTGGCCGCCTAGGCTGCTGCCTAAAGGGGGGCTCCGGCCCTGGATCTTTATTGCTCTACTCATTTGGCCGCCCCTCTATATTGGATTAGTTCTTCAAAGTGTGCCACCGGCCATGTTACCGGGCGCTAGTGAGCAATTACATGTCTGCTGACTAGTGTCCGGTGTAACACTGGTCTGGAGGCATCCACTTCAGCCTTCTCAGCCAGGCCCCGCACATGTCCGAAACAGCATGAGGACGCTTCAATTCCTCGCTCCCGCCCCTTGCCCTGAGACAGAGTGATGGCAGCTGTGGTGACATTCTGTCATCAAACTAGCATGGTGACCAGGGGTCATGTGATCAAGTTCATGTAGATCTTTCTTACAGGGGGATAAGCTTTTGATATGGTAATTGATATGGTAATTTACAAGTCAGGAAAGAGATAGCCACTCCCCCCACTATCCTCATTCCTCTCTGTTCCTTTTTGGCTCTGCTGCAGAGCAGATGTGCAGACGCCACTGTCAGGATCGGGACAGGGATCCAACACGCAGAGTACAAAGAGTGGAAAGGTACGTATACCGGGCCTTAGAATGGCCGGACTAACGTACCGAGAGTAAAGAATAGTCAGAGACAAGCCGAGGTCGAGGGAACGAGAAGACAGATAAGCGAGAGACAAGCCGGATCAAGGGATAACAGAGAGACAGGGTAGTACAACGAGCCGAGTCAAAACCAAAAGAGCAAACTAGAATACCAGAGCACTGAGTGACTAGACAAGCTAGAACCACGACAGGGCAATGAGCTGAAGTAAGGAGTAAGCTTAAATACCCTGGCTCTGGATGGAAATCACGCCTCTGACAAGTACCGATTGGATATCGGACACTTGAGTGACAGATTGCTCGTGATAGCGTCATGACGTCACGTATTGAGCGTCCTGCTAGAAAAGGACGTGGATTCCTCGCGGCCGGTGTTTAAGTGACTGGATGAACCGCGAGGAACGGAGGAAACAGCTCGCCTGGACGGGTACACCACCAAGTCTCTACCTCCCTTAGAGGTAGAGGCCTCAGGTACCCTGACAGTACCCCCCCTCTCAGATACGCCCACCGGGCGGAATGAACCGGGGCGAGATGGGAAGCGGAGGTGAAATGCTCTGCGAAGGCGAGAAGCATGGACGTCCTCCTGAGGTACCCAACTCCTCTCCTCAGGACCATATCCCCTCCAGTTGACCAGATATTGCAGTTTTCCCCTTGAAATTCTGGAGTCAATGATGGAGCTGACCTCGTACTCCTCCCGACCCTCCACCTGAACAGGACGAGGTGAGGAGACCTTAGAGGAGAATTTGTTGCAAATGAGGGGTTTCAACAAGGAGACATGAAAAGAGTTAGGAATGCGTAAGGCAGGTGGCAGAGCAAGGCGATACGCAACCGGATTGATACGAGTGAGAACCCTGTAAGGACCTATGTAGCGAGGAGCAAATTTCATGGATGGAACTTTTAGGCGAATATTCTTAGTACTCAACCACACCCTATCCCCAGGAACAAAAACAGGAGCCGCTCTTCTATGTTTGTCAGCGTGTTTCTTGAACAGCGAGGAACTATGTAATAGAATTTGCCGAGTCTGATCCCATAATTTCTTCAGGTTGGCGACATGATCATCAACCGACGGTATCCCCTGAGAAGAGGAAACCGAAGGAAAAATCGAAGGATGAAAGCCATAGTTCATGAAGAAAGGGCTAGAGCGAGTTGAATCGCAAACAAGGTTATTGTGTGCGAACTCCGCCCAAGGAATCAGACCGACCCAATCGTCCTGGTGTTCGGAAACAAAGCAACGCAGATACTGTTCGATCTTTTGATTAGTACGTTCAGCAGCTCCGTTAGACTGAGGGTGATAGGCAGAGGAGAAGTTCAATTTGATGCCCATTTGAGAACAAAAGGATCTCCAGAAACGTGAGACAAATTGAGAACCTCTATCAGAAACAATCTCTGACGGAATCCCATGTAGGCGAAAAACTTCTCTCGCAAAAATCTCCGCCAATTCAGGAGAAGTCGGAAGTTTAGGTAATGGCACGAAATGGGCCATCTTAGTAAATCTATCCACCACCGTGAGAATAACAGTCTGTCTTTTGGAAGCAGGCAAATCAACGATAAAGTCTATGGACAAACAGGACCAAGGTTTCTCAGGAATGTCCAAGGGGTGTAACAGGCCACATGGGGATGCATGAGGTAGTTTAGTCTTGGCACAAGTCTCACAAGCTGCGACGAACTCCTCAATATCTTTTCGAAGTGAAGGCCACCAGAAATCCTTGGATATCAGAGAGTAAGTCTTGCGAATACCAGGATGACCAGCTATTTTACTTTCATGAAAACATTGTAAGAGCTCCAGATGAAGTTCAGGAGGAACAAAGTTTCTTCCCTCAGGAGTGTTTCCGGGAGCTAGATGTTGTGACTTCAAGATCTGGTCAAGTAGCGGAGAATGAATTTTGAGACTGGTATTAGCAATAATATTGCATTTGGGTACAATGGAAGACAAAAGTGGTTCAACTGAAGCAGAGGGTTCATATTGGCGAGATAGCGCATCGGCTTTAGAATTCTTTGACCCAGGTCTGTAAGTCAGAACGTAATTGAAATGGGTAAGAAACAACGACCAACGAGCCTGCCTGGAGGACAGACGCTTGGCCTCTCCGATATAGGACAAGTTTTTGTGGTCTGTCAGAATGGTAACAGGATGTAATGTACCTTCCAATAAATGTCTCCATTCTTTCAAAGCCTTGATAACTGCTAGTAATTCTCTGTCACCAATGTCATACCTGCTTTCAGTACCGGTCAATTTTTTAGAGAAAAATCCACATGGATGTAATGGTTTATCAACACCCAACCTTTGAGATAGAACAGCACCTAAACCAGTCTCTGATGCGTCTACCTCGAGCAAAAAAGGCAGAGAAGTGTCAGGGTGAACTAAAATTGGAGCGGAAGCGAAAAGCTCCTTGAGAGTCTTGAACGCAAGGAGAGCTTCAGTAGTCCAATTCTTAGTATCAGCCCCCTGTTTGGTCATGTTAGTGATAGGTGCAATAATGGAAGAATAGCCCTTAATAAAGCGCCTATAATAATTGGAAAAACCAATAAATCTCTGTATGGCTTTAAGACCTGTGGGTAAAGGCCACTCTAGAATGGATTGGAGTTTATCCGGATCCATCTTAAATCCCTCCCCAGAGATCACATAGCCGAGAAAGGTTACCTGAGTTTGATCAAAGCTACATTTCTCCAACTTGCAGTACAAGCCATGCTGGAGAAGCTTGTGCAAAACCCTCCTGACTTGCTTGTGATGAATCTCAATCTCACTAGAATGAATGAGTATATCATCCAGGTATACAATGACGCACTCTTGCTGAAATTCCCTAAGAACCTCGTTTATCAGATCTTGGAATACCGCTGGCGCATTGCATAACCCAAAAGGCATGACAGTATATTCATAGTGGCCATATCGAGTATTGAATGCCGTCATCCACTCATGTCCCTGCTGGATTCTCACCAAGTTATATGCCCCTCTGAGGTCTAACTTGGTGAAAATTGTAGAGCCCTTCAAACGATCGAAGAGTTCGGTGATCAAGGGAATCGGGTAGGCATTTTTAATGGTTATCTTATTCAAGCCTCGATAATCAATACAAGGTCTCAAAGAACCATCTTTCTTTTTAACAAAAAAAAATCCAGCCCCGGCAGGGGAGGAGGACCTCCTGATGAATCCCTTGTCTAAATTCTCGTGAATATATTCCTCTAGGACTGAGTTCTCCTTTATAGATAATGGGTATACATGACCTCTGGGAGGCATGGTACCAGGGAGTAGGTTAATTTTGCAATCAAAGGACCTGTGTGGGGGTAAGGTATCGGCTTTCTTTTTGTCAAATACTGCCTTTAAATCTAGATACTGAGGCGGAATTTGTGTCTCTGTAGGATTGTCAGAGGTATTCGATGTATTAGTTAATCCAAGAGGTAAGACCTTCCGCAAGCATTTTTCTTGACAATTCTCTCCCCACGAAACTATCTCCCCTGATTCCCAATTAATAATAGGGTTGTGTCTCCTCAGCCAGGAGTACCCCAGGACTATGGGAATAGACGGAGAAGAAATGAGCATTAAGGATATATCCTCTTTATGCAGGATGCCAACAGTCAAGTTAATCGGTATGGTCTCATGGAAAATAACAGGTTCAAGTAACGGTCTACCATCGATGGCCTCGACAGCCAAAGGTGTCTCTTTTAACTGGGATGGAATAGCATGCTTGGCAGCAAAACCCTGATCTATAAAGCTCTCAGCAGCTCCAGAATCGATTAGTGCCATAGTCTTAACTACTCCCTTCTCCCACTTTAAAGAAACGGGTAACACAAGCCTGAGCTCCTTGTAGTTGTGAATAGAGGACAAAGTAGAAACACCCAAGGCCTGTCCTCTAGAGGAACTTAGGTGCGAGCGTTTCCCGAACGATTGGGACAATTTAGGCGTAAATGACCCCTGACTCCACAATACATACATAAACCCTCCCTTCTCCTGTACTGTCTCTCCCTTTCAGTGAGATGAGTACTGCCTATCTGCATAGGTTCAGGAATACGTAAGTCTTCGAACTCAGAGATTTGAAAGGTAGGTGCTAGTTTAAAGGAGGGTCTACGGGTCCTATCTCGAGTGTTCTGCCTCTCTCTTAAGCGTTCATCAATACGAGATATAAAAGAAATTAAATCCTCCAAATTTTCAGGGAGTTCTCTAGTAGCGACCTCGTCAAGAATTACATCTGATAACCCATTCAGAAACACATCTATATAAGCCTGTTCGTTCCACTTAACTTCTGCCGCCAAGGATCTGAACTCTAGTGCATAATCCACAAGTGTTCGATTGTCCTGTTTAAGGCGCAACATTAATCTAGCTGCATTGACCTTTCTGCCAGGAGGGTCAAAAGTTCTTCTAAACGCAGCTACAAAGGCATTATAATTATAGACTAGTGGATTATCATTCTCCCATAAAGGATTGGCCCATCTCAAAGCTTTTTCAATGAGCAGAGTAATAATAAATCCAACCTTTGCTCTATCTGTAGGATAAGAGCGGGGTTGTAATTCGAAATGGATGCTAATCTGGTTTAGAAAGCCACGACACTTCTCCGGTGACCCGCCATAACGTACTGGTGGGGTAATACGGGAAGAAGCCCCTACAGTGGCTACCTCTAGACCTGAGACTGCAGGAGAGATAGAAGGAGTACGTGTCTCCTCAGGTGGATTACTAGCACGGGACAAAAGTGCCTGTAGTGCCAAAGCCATCTGATCCATCCTATGTTCCATGGCGTCAAACCTGGGATCCGAAGAACCAAGCTGACTGTTTGTACCTGCAGGATCCATTGGCCCTGTCGTAATGTCAGGATCGGGACAGGGATCCAACACGCAGAGTACAAAGAGTGGAAAGGTACGTATACCGGGCCTTAGAATGGCCGGACTAACGTACCGAGAGTAAAGAATAGTCAGAGACAAGCCGAGGTCGAGGGAACGAGAAGACAGATAAGCGAGAGACAAGCCGGATCAAGGGATAACAGAGAGACAGGGTAGTACAACGAGCCGAGTCAAAACCAAAAGAGCAAACTAGAATACCAGAGCACTGAGTGACTAGACAAGCTAGAACCACGACAGGGCAATGAGCTGAAGTAAGGAGTAAGCTTAAATACCCTGGCTCTGGATGGAAATCACGCCTCTGACAAGTACCGATTGGATATCGGACACTTGAGTGACAGATTGCTCGTGATAGCGTCATGACGTCACGTATTGAGCGTCCTGCTAGAAAAGGACGTGGATTCCTCGCAGCCGGTGTTTAAGTGACTGGATGAACCGCGAGGAACGGAGGAAACAGCTCGCCTGGACGGGTACACCACCAAGTCTCTACCTCCCTTAGAGGTAGAGGCCTCAGGTACCCTGACAGCCACGTGCTATCTTGGTGAACCCTGTTATACTCTATTGCTTCCTTTTCTTCCTTGGTGGATGGTGAAGGCCTAACCGTGGGTGAGATCAAACGTGTGGGGAAGGGGATTACTATTTAGATAGATAGATTTAAAAGGGTTGTTGCTCCGTGGGTCTGGGCTGTGTGTTTGTGATACATTTATAGTATTGTGTTGTTGCCTTCTAAATAAATACCTTTTAATGTAGACGAACCTTGTGTAATATTTATATTAATTTGGTGATACACCACAGCAGCCAGGCATGGAGAAGCTGCCAGGAATGCATGAATTGCAAAGTCATATATGCAAGAAAGGAAAGAGGGTCAATAGGACATCACAATGTGAGTTTGTGAAGAATTTGTGTTTCTGCATGTCAGTCAGTGTGTGACTGTATGGGTCAGTGTTTGTCTGTATGGGTCAGTGTGTGTCTGTATGGGTCAGTGTTTGTCTGTATGGGTCAGGGTGTGTCTGTATGGGTCAGTGTTTGTCTGTATGGGTAAGTGTGTGTCTGTATGGGTTAGTCTGTATGGGTCAGTGTGTGTCTGTATGTGTGTCTGTATAAATGAGTGTGTGTCTGTATGGGTCAGTGTGTGTCTGTATGGGTTAGTGTGTGTCTGTATGGGTCAGGGTGTGTCTGTATGGGTCAGTGTTTGTCTGTATGGGTAAGTGTGTGTCTGTATGGGTTAGTCTGTATGGGTCAGTGTGTGTCTGTATGTGTGTCTGTATAAATGAGTGTGTGTCTGTATGGGTCAGTGTGTGTCTGTATGGGTTAGTGTGTGTCTGTATGGGTTAGTGTGTGTCTGCATGGGTCAAAGTGTGTCTGCATGGTTCAGTGTGTGTGCGCATCAGTCTGCATTCATAGAAACATAGAATGTGACGGCAGATAAGAACCATTCGGCCCATCTAGTCTGCCCAATTTTTTTTAAAATACTTTTATTAATCCCTGGACTTATCTAATATTTGGGATAGCCTTATGCCTATCCCACGCGTGCTTAAATTCCTTTACTGAGTTAACTTCTACCACTTCAGCTGGAAGCCTATTTCATGCATCCACTACCCTCTCAGTAAAGTAATACTTCCTGATATTATTTTTAAACCTTTGTCCCTCTAATTTAAGACAATGTCCTCTTGTTGTAGTAGTTTTTCTTCTTTTAAATATGGTCTCCTCCTTTATTGTGTTGATTCCCTTTATGTATTTAAATGTTTCTATCATATCCCCCCTGTTTTGTCTTTCCTCCAAGCTATACATGTTAAGATCCTTTAACCTTTCCTGGTAAGTTTTATCCTGCAATCCATGAACCAGTTTAGTAGCCCTTCTTTGAACTCTCTCTAAAGTATCAATATCCTTCTGAAGATACGGTCTCCAGTACTGTGTACAATACTCCAAGTAAAGGTCTCAACAGTGTTCTGTACAATGGCATGAACACTTCCCTCTTTCTACTGCTAATACCTCACCCTATACAACCAAGCATTCTGCTAGCATTTTCTGCTGCTCTATTACATTGTCGTCCTACCTTTAAGTCATCAGAAATAATCACCCCTAAATCCCTTTCCTCAGATGTTGAGGTTAGAACTCTAACAAATATTCTGTACTCTGCCCTTGGGTTTTTACGTCCAAGATGCATTATCTTGCACTTATCCACATTAAATGTCAGTTTCCACAACCATTTTTCTAGTTTACCTAAATTATTTGCCATTTGGCTTCCCCCTCCTGGAACATCAACCCTGTTACATATTTTTGTATCATCAGTGTGTGTGCGTCAGTCTGCATGGGTGAGTGTGGGTCAGTCTGCATGGTGAAGTGAGTGTGTGCGCGTCAGTCTGTGTGTGGCATGTGTCAGTGCATGTGTGTCAGTGTCAGTCTGCTAGAACAAGTGTGTAAGTGTCTGATATGCTATTGCTATAAACATTCTTAACATAGCTAGTGAGACAAAGCATGTATTATATCCTTACCTTGGAGAAAAGGTACTGGCAGGAAATATGGAAGATTTCACTGTAACTTTTTAATTTCTACCCCCAAAAGTTCAAGTAAAAATATTAAACACAAGCTTACTTTGCACAGTATGAAGAAGTACCTTTGCAGAATATGATAACGCACAACATAAGCACTAGGACACAGTGGGATAAGTAGGTTAAGCACTGTAGCTTGTTTTTTTTTATTTCACTCCAGTGACTTCAATACCGACCAACAGCAAATCAGTAGGGGATTACATTAAAGGCTATTGACATCTATCCAGGACAAGTATAGGGATTATCAAAACACTCTATGGAGAATACATGTCTAACCTACTGTTACTAAACAGTTGTGTCAGAAAGCAGGTCAGGTTCGAATTTACTCTTTTTCTGTGACCTAGGCTATTTATCAAAATTCTTCAGCAGAAATTATTTTTGGGAATAACAGTACACAATACATAACTATTCCAAATTGTGATCTAAAGTAATATGTTAAACTATGCCTGAGCACGAATATTATTACTGTAATAATACATAATTTCAAGGAATTGTCTTTTTTTTTTATCAATACAAATTGAAAGTTCTCAAGGAATTGTGTAGTTCCATCCTGCTAGTAAAGTATCATTGCTGTGATGTTTTATTGAGAAATAAGGTAAGGTTCAGAAGAAAGAAAAAAAAGAACTTCGATAGAGACGTAAAATTAAAAGATAAAATCTAGCTTTTGAGCAATATCTTATGTATTGTTTTCATTTTCTTGTAATACGTGTATATAATAATATTAGGAATACTTTCAGGTTAATGCATGCGTGTACATGTACATATATAAACAAAAATGAAAACAGAAGCACTCTCTTGGATTTCCAAAATATATTTCCAAAAATCACCAACTCTACATCAAAATTTCGACCATGCAGGGTCTTTATCAAAATCTTGATAAAGACCCTGAAGGGTCGAAACGTTGATGTAGAGGTGGTGATTTTTTGAAATACATTTTGGAAATCCAAGAGAGTGCTTGTTTATACGATTGCTGGGAAGCACCCGGGTACAAGTTACTGGTGTATATATATATTTTTTAAGGTTGAGTCCCAGAGGTTGGACATTTATATATATATATATATATATATATATATATATATATATATATATATATATATATACATATGTATTTGAATGTGTATGGGAGCAAACATGTGTCATATTATCAAGCCAAGGTACAACTGTGGGACACAATGGACAAGAGATTGAGTTTGCATATATACCCACACCTTCTGAATACACACACATAAAAAAGAAGAAGATGTACACAGCCTACACCCAGCTCATGTTGGTTCGTGTTGTTAAGCAGTTGATAAGCAAGGTAACTTAAAGGGACACTATAGGCACCTAGATCACTTTATCTTATGTAAGTGGTTTGGGTGAATTGACCTTTCCTTTTAACCCTGCAATGTTTACATTGTAGGGTTAAGACAAAGTCTAGTGGCTCTCTTCCGGACAGCCACTAGAGGTGCTGCCTGTATTCTAACAGAGCTTAACTCTTACATCATACTTTGCATGAAAATGTCCAACGTAGTTTCAATATCTTGAAAATCCCCACAGGAAAGCATCGGGAATCTCTAGTGCACGATTGACATCGCTAGGAGAGGAGAACGATCCAGCACCAAAAAACCTAGTTACGTGTTAAAAGGGTTTTTAACCTTTTTTCACTGTTTAAGGAACAGAACCCTGTATTGTTAGCAACAATAACTGAATTTGCTTAGGTCTTATTCTGATTCCTGCCAATAAACTTATGCATTATGATTTTTAATTATTCTACATGGACTGGAATAATTTTTTAAGCTGTTGGCACCTGCATTTTAAATAGCACATTCATCTAATACAAACATTTGCTGCTTTGTTTTTTAAAGCTGATGCAATAAAGCTGTAAAAATATGAAGAAAAAAAAAACTTCAATATTGTTATTGAAGATTCATTGCCAGAGGGTTTTGCTTCAGAAGTGATTTTTTTTTTTATATTTTATAGCTATACTAATATCCGAGGAGCTTAGACACAAGATGAAAATCACTAATATATTATATAGCAAGTTGTGTTCCCTTTTTATTAAAAACAAATATTGGAGCCAGTGTTTTTAATTAAACTATGACTATGAAAATGTGCAGGTCAAACCCATACCAAAAAACAAATATAAATATAGAAAAAGATATGATCCTTTTCAGAAAAAAATGATGTTTACAGCATTAGCTCTACAACAATTTAGCTAGTTTTGCAGATTTTCTTACAGACATTTGTCATAAGACTACTGCTGACAAAAGAAGAACTGAAATTTCAATTACACTGAACTCTATGGTCATCAGCTGTTACGCTTTGAATAGTATGTAAGTCAGTTATCTTTGTCACGCAGCAAATTTCATCTGGGTCAGGCAGACGTTTGCTGACACGGACCTCTCACAATGCAAAACACATTTATGCTATCACTGCTTTATATTGTTTCATCTGCAAACTTCCTATGCATATTTGTGCTCAGAAGAAAATGGTTTTCTAAACCTTTAAAGTGTACCCGTCACGTATAATGACATGGTGACACCTTAAATTCCGTAACTTATACTCTGCTTTCTAAAAAAAAAAACTTGTTTCTATCAACAAGTATAGGTGCAGTTTTACTTTCAATTTTGTTTTAAGCTTTAACTAACATTAAGAACAGAAATATTAAGCAGCCACAGGTGGTGGCCTTTGCATCGGTACACTTTCATAGCAAATATGTGGCCAAGGGTGTAACTGTTGAGTGCACTCAGCCACAATGGGAATCACTATGCAAAATATGTTTTTATTATATTACAAAATGTAATTATTTGTATTGTATAATGAAATACATTTTTATACTCTTTTAAAAAAATAGTACGTTTATATTTTACGATATTTGCAGGATATTATTTGCAAAAATAATTATTAAAAAAATAATGTAAGAAATAAAAAAAAGAAAAGAAAATGAATTCCTCCTGTGGTTTTTCATTAATTTATTTACGAAGGCTGAAGAAGATATATTCACACAGCCCCAGTAATACATTAAAGAGAAGATTGGAATAACAGTAAATATTACCCCTGTTAGTGTATAGCCCTAGTAATCGAACTTAAGTAGAGCAGTGCTACTTGGTGAATAGCTATATTACAGTGATTTCATTTTTTTTTTATAATATCTATTTTATTAAATAATCTACATGATATTCCCTTATCTAGTGTGTTTCCTTCCCATTAAGAGTTTCTTTTCATATTTAGTACTGTAACATTGGACATTATACTGAGGAAAGTCAACATTTCCTGTGTATAATGAAAGATGGCCAACGCAAGTAATCATCAATACTGTAAAACAATCTTCTTTATTGCTTACATAAAAAGAAAACAATTGTCTTTTCGGATTTGATGTAAAAACAACCATTGTGCTTAGATTGTGAGAGTAGATAATATGAGGAATACAATTAGGTTAATTAAAAAAAAAAAAAAAACTTTACAAAATATTAAATTGGGTAATCCATTTAATATTCATTAATGTTTTCTCCTACGCTTCATTTTGGAAACAAAGTACCTCTTTTACGCTATCATGAAAAAAAGATCTGATTTTTCTTTGAGCTGTCTTCTGAGATTATAAAAAGAGTTACCAGTAGTTATGAACATACCCACAAAATCATGGCATGGCATTTGCACCAGTATGTATACGTGAGACACCAAGAGATACTGGAGACGTACATTGCACATTTGAAGTCTGGGAAGTCTGGGCAGAGAAGAGGTGCACAACACCCTGATTGGAAAGATCTTGTGTATGCATTTAATTTAAATATACAGGTTCATGTGTTAGCATACCAGAAAAGTTGGTGCCCATTGTTATTTTTGAAGTAAAGGTTCACCTCAGATATAGCTAAAATGAGCTACTTAAAGAAACTTAAAAACATACTTCTAATCAAATTAAAAATTTAGGATATTTTTCTAAAGCATTCTAATTTCTCATTAATAGTGTGTTACATTAGCCTTATATTCCTGATTTATAGAGGAAAATAAAATAGAAGGCACAGTTAACATGACTAAACAGGTTTGTAATTGGAGAGGTTTTCCTTACTAGAACCATGGCTTCTGTTTTATTATATCCAAGATATGGCTAATGTATTATTAACATCTACACTAAATAAATATTTTATAAACTTTACAGAGATTCACTGGCATAACTACTAGCTTTCAAGGGTGATTCGATGTTCTGATAAAATCTATTCCATCCTTTAATGTAGGGGGTAAAAAGACAGATGGGAAAAAAGAAGAGGAACTGGATCGGAAGAGGACAAGATAAAGGATGTCTCTCAACCTCCGTATATATTCCAACTATATTATCAACATTGAACACATAGAGACTATTGTTCTCTTTTCATTTTCATTGTTTTGCTTTTTATCACTTTGTAAGAAAAAATGGATTTAACTCCAGCTTGGCCTGCCTCCTTAAGGACGATTTTACCTAGGCTCATCTAACATGAAAAGGGTTTTTTCTGACCACTTCTGGTGCTTGAACTTTCCACCTGCTGTATCTAGTAAAATAAATATTCTGTTTAATAGTTTATATAACAGTATAATTACTTTCTTCTGCTTCTCTCAAAGAATGCTGTCTCCTGGTTACTGATGGCTTAATTAACTTTGCATGTAGATTTTTTTTTTCAATTTATTATCTCCCACTTTCTGGCCATAATAAAACAATACCATTAAGAAGAATATGCATTTTTAGGTTGTTCTGCTTTATGAGATGAGATGCTAGGAACAGTTCCAAATAAATGATGATGCATGTTAAATAAATTAGCACCAAAACCTATACAGAGATTAACAAAGACGAGCACACTCTAAATTATATCAGAAAAACCACACACACACACACTGCATGTTCAGGAGTGAATTATATGAGGAAATGACAGATCTTTTTGTTTTACGAACCATAGAGTAGTCCAATAATAATGTCTTCTACAAACACACGATCAACAACTCATTTTTTTTTATTATTCTATGCTCCAAATAGTTTATTACAAGACAGTGCTGGTAAATTTGCACAATTTGTTTAATACTATATAATACTTACATTTTAGACATATAATATTACTATCATTTGAAAATAACCCTAAAGAAAATGTTGCATATTTAATCAAACTCATTATTTATATTAACGGTTAATATTAGGACTATGTTAGCCCTTTAGAATTAAACTAATGTCTCATGACTTGATTATATAAGAGTACTACCGTATCCAATAAGTGTATGAAGTGTATTCAGTAAGTGTATGAAAACCTTTTAAAGGACTATTATGGAAATGTGACAGTGAGTTATTTTTCTTTGCGTCCATTCTGGTACACCACTAAAGCCAAGTGTACTGAAACAAAATTGTACAAAAAGTATTACACTATTACAAAGAAAAGAAATATGAGTAATGGAGGCAAGTTGCTGCATTGTGAGATGTGTTGCAGCTAATTAAGGATGGTGACTGTTTGTTTAGTTATTTGCATTGATTTCCAGCTAGACTTGTGCATAACAATCTGTGAAACACTTTGTTCTGAAGTTTGGAAATTCGAACAAAAGAAGGGATTCTTTAGTGTTAGGTATAAAAATCTGTATTCCTAACAATACAAAACCCTCCAGTACCCTAAAAGCCTTTAGTCACTTACATGATTTTAGTGCCGATGTCCATCAGTGCTGGGTCAGCGCTTTTCCTCCTTTGACATCATCCGTTAGGGGAGGGTGGGTGGAGGCTAATGCGCGACGAGCATGAGGACATCCATCATTATTTAGACAACCAAAAGGCTGTTAGCAACTAGGCAGTTCCTCTAGTAGCTGTTTAACTGACCGCCACTAGAGGCAGTCTTAGTCCTGCAATGTAATCATTGAAATGTTCCAAAAACTGCAATAATTTACAGTCCTGCAATGTAACATCCTACAATAACATCTAGGAAGTGCCTCTAGAGGATGTCTGGTTGACAGCCACTAGAGGCAGTGTTAGTCCTGCAAAGTAATCATTGCAGTTTCACAAAAACTGCAGTGATCTACATTGCTGGACTAAGCGGCACAGGGACACTGCACCCAGACAACTTCAATAAGCTGAAGTTGTCTGGGTGACTATAGTGTCTCATTAATCGGTCTAAATTCTGACAAACTGCGATTGATAAAATAAATTAATCTCTTGGCCTAAAAAGTTATAAGTAGCCTTTAGATTAATATAACCTTATTCTGTTTGCTTGCTAGTAGTCTTCCCAAAGCACTCTAATGACTATTTTATACTTACCTGGTTCAGAGTCTCTTCAGTCTTTATTACTGTTGTTCAAATATGGCCTTATTAAATATTAATTACTTAAGTTATGTAACATATTGCTTAGTGACAATGTATTTCTTAAGTCACATATGAACAATGAAAAATCAGTTTTTTTTGCAGCAGTGCTATCTCTGTGTGAGTTTAACAGTGTTTATCCATCATTTAGAGTTTCATGTGGTGTTTTACCTGAAAATGCTGCCCACAACACATTTACGCCTGATGCGGTAAACTGATTAGTGAAATTAAGTACAAGGCCCCTATGTCATGTCAGCAAGTGCAATATCAATTTTCTATGCAAATCCATCGTGGTATGTTTACACATTACCAACGGAAGTTAACAAGGTTTATTTTTAGTAGGGAAAGCAATTATAGCAGATAATCATTAAAAATCATTACGTTTTTTTTACAATATACTATATAATATATATATCTTATATCATACAAGACTTTGGTATTATGTATATAATACCAAAGTCTTGCACTTAAGGACAACTGATAGTTATAGGCCAGTATAACGTTTAGCAGATTATACACAGATACAAAACAATGGTGCTCTTGGAACTTGTTGCAAAAACAAATGCAGCCAATTTCAGTTTAAATAATAGACTTTCTTGAAACTTTCTCACTAGAGAGCTAAAATAATGGTTAATGGTTAAGTAATGAAGGAGATAGCTTTTACGTGTACTAGTGTAGCATAAGGGTTAATATTTAATAATAGTGTAAACGTTCATATTTATAGCGTTATTCAGAGTAGATGAATGGAAAACATGTCTGACTTTTAAAATATATTTAGTTTGGCTATTTTGACCTCAAATTTGAAATCCATTGTGAATTTACTTTGAATTTTCACATTAGTGAATAACCCTGCTACTTTTATTGGAGCATACCATTAATTTAAGGTGAGGACTTTACTGCCGCAGCTGTTACTGGGAAGTGTAACTCCTATTAAAGGACCACTATAGTGCCAGGAAAACAAACTTGTTTTCCTGGCACCATAGGGTCTTTGGGTCCCACTCCCACCAGGCTCAAGAGGGGTTAAGGGGTTAAACACATACCTTTCTCCAGCACCGGGCTCCCTCGGCGCTGGGGACTCTCCTCCCTCTTCTGATGTCATCCGCCGAACGTGCGTGCGCATGCGTGGCAAGAGCCACGTGGGCATTCAATCAGTCCATAGGAAAGCTTTTCTCAATGATTTCCTATGGACGGCAGCGTCTTCTCGCTGTGATTTTCACAGTGAGAAGCACGGAAGCGCCAGGCTGGATTAACCCATATGTAAACATAGCAGGTTATCTGGATCCATTTTTGTGTCTTATGGATAAAATGTTGAAGTTGTTGTAGTTGTCTCTTGGATAGAAGGGTCTGAGGCAGCAAACTAGTGCAAAAAATACATTTTGCAAACCCTTACTCTACTTACTGAAGAGAAAATTACCATAGACTTCAGCGGTAGAATTGTTATTCTGTAAGCAGATTAAACCTTTTCTCTATTAAGGAAATCCAGTAATCCAGTAATGAAAGCCAGTAATCTGAGTCATTCTCAAAACCAGCAATTGTAGTAAATCAACATGAGAATTGAAGGATTGCGTCAAAATGGACTACTTATGTAACCATAATTATATAGATAGATAAATAGACAGACAGACAGATTGATTGATTGGTTGATTGATTGATTGATTGATTGATTGATTGATTGATAGATAGATAGATAGATAGATAGATAGATAGATAGATATTAACAGGTAATTATAAGTGTGAGTAATACATGTGACTAATTACAATAACCCATGCTGGTATTTTCTAGGAAAATCATTCTTTAAATAATGATATGCATTAAATAATTTGTGTTTGTGAAAGTGTAATTCCAATATTACACTGCCTTCAATAAATGCTACCAGATGTGAGTGATTTATTCGGACACATTGGAGAGAGATTTTTTTTTTGCCTCCTCCACTGAGATGCAGTGAAGCAAATTGTGATGTAGCATCTACGTGTTGTTTCAAATCTTTTTTTCACCATGGGAAACTATTTAAGATATTACTCCACTTTTGCATTTCACACTGAGATCGGTCTGAAGCTGTAGACAAAAAGTTATTTCCAATTGTTTCAATCAGCTCCAAAATGAAAACAATAATGTCACTTCCCCACGCATTTACCTTTAAAAAGAATATGATGAGCCTCATAAAAGCAATCATGATATTCGATAATTAAAAATGTTCCAGTGCAATTTAAAAGTCAAGATAGCCATTAAATCTTAAAGGGACACTATAGGTACCCAGAACACTTCATCCCATTGAATTGGTCTGAGTGCACTGTGTCAGTATCCTTAACCATGCAATGTAAAACGTTGTAGTTTCATAGAAACTGCAATGTTTATATTGCCGGGTTAACGCTGCCTCTAGTGGCTGTCTACCAAACAGCCACTAGAGGTGCTTGGTGCTGTTTCATTGAGTTTAGCTTCATGAAACCACGCTGGACATCATCACGCTGTGCACAAGAACATCCTGCATCTTCAAATCCCCCGTAGGAAAGCATTGATTCAATACTTTCCTATAGAGGAGGCCTAATGCGTGTGTAGTGCTCACTGTGCATGCCCATTAGTTACCCCCTCAGCAGTGACGTTGGAGGAGGCAAAGATGGAGCCAACACCAAGGGACTATGGTGCTGGAATCATGTAAGTGTTTAAATGATTGTTTAACTGCTATGGGAGGGTGGGGGTGGCTGCAAGGGAGGAAAATAGAGGGACATTATAGAGCTAGGACTACAGTTATGTATTCCTAACACTATAGTTTTCCTTTAAAAATGTTTTTTTTTTCACTATTCCCTTTCTGTCAAGATAATACAAAATATCATTATAAATAGAGATATATGTTCTCACTCTCTCAATAGAATCTTCCAATTTCAAAAATTAAAATTTAACAAATAGATTGAATTTCACGCCAAACACACACCTAGGCACTTAATATGATTTAAAGTCAATGCTGCATTAACAGAATTCTCACAACACAAGAGAAACAGTTTGGTCAACCAATAATGGATTTTAAATGACGCCCAAACTTCTAGTCAAAAAGAGGGGATAAGGTTCTATTTATTTCAACCCCAGAGCCATTTAAAGCTCAGAGTAATAAAATTCACCATGACTTTCAAGGGTGTGTTTATGTCAGTTCATGTCGTCCTTCAGCACTAAATTTCAGAACCACTCATTGGAATGTATATATGTTTCTTTGTTGTCCATAAGAAATGCTAAGCTGACCTTTGGTGATCTCAAAAATAGAGCAATCTTGAACTTTCAGGATTTTGTCAGTTTTGGTACCTCTCAGTGAAGTCACTATTTGTGGGAGTAGAATTCCCCATTGTTACATGTGTGGATGTAGAATTTGGGTTGGTTCTAGATATGAAACTGGCATTTTGAAATCTTAGAGATAGACTGGGCAAATGGTAGATCCTCAGTTGTTTGAGAACTTCAACTTCCACATAACATACCATTCTAAAGGTTGGCAACACTTCACGGTAGCTGAAGTTCTAGAACATCTGGGGATGTAGTGTTTGCCCAGCCCTGCCTTAGAGTCTTTATTGCATGTAGAATCATGATATAATCAAATCCACGAATTGTTAACTTTCACCAAGTCCTCAATAAGCACAATCTCTGCTGGCTGATCATGGAGCTTCAGTGAAATAAAATAAGGAGGGAAGTGCTTCTATAAGAGACACTTTAACTAGATTTTATATCTCTAGTATAAAGATTTATTTTGAAATTAATTTCAATGCACTTTTAAAGTCATAGCCCCGCTACAAGACCACTTAGGCTTGCTTGTCACACAATAAAACATATTCCAGCAAGCCTTATATTGACATGATTTAATTACTAGGAAATTACGGTTATAATGCATTTATAAAGTGTCAGCATGTCTTGCTATTGATTTGGTGATGGTTAGGACTTATACATTTTCATTAGCAAAAATCCAGGGTGGATCTTCTTTATTTAGCAATGCCACATGTGTAGACTATATATTACCAAACAATAGAACAAATCAGCTAAATATATGAGATGTATTATCTGTTTTTATTAGGAAAGTGAGGTTGAGGTAAGCATGACAATAATAGTAGTAAAAAACCAGTAGTAGTAAAATCTGTGATATCCATAAACATAACAAAGCTGTACTCTTGTTCTCATACCTATTTTTATGGGAAACCAACACCATTACAAGAGTGGTGTGGTCAAACTATAAAGGCTTAAGAGAAAAATAAATATAATAAGAAAAATAAATATATAAACTTATAAAAGTAGGGACAAAAAAAAAACAAATAATCAAAAATTGAACAGAACATTTAAGTCAGAATGTATTTATAATTTGGAGTGTGGGCAAATTAGGGGTAGAGAGAAAGTTAAGAATACTTACTACAAAGAACTCTACCGTAAGTCAAACAAGAAATTTGGTAGAAAAGAAAACGCTAAGAGAAATCTTATTTTAGTAGTTAAGATTTAGGGAGGGAGGGGGAGAAGGGGTGAGTAAAAAGGAGAACATTTAGTAAATCAAATTTTGAATTTGATACAATTAAGCAGATCATATTTATAAATAAAAATGGGTATGCTATATTTATTCATCATAGCAGATGCGTTTTTTAAAAATATTATATGTTGATGTAAATTATTAAATAATTTAAGAATAAATAACAATTTCAACATTCTCTGACACCACTTTGGGAACATTTCTCTTGCTGTTTTGTAGATTTTGATGTATAGTGCCCAGTTTACAGCTGCAGTCCAATGGACGGCATCAATGAGTGATGTCATTAGATTCTATCATCCTGCATCAGTTGCAAAATGCTTCAATGAGATTTACTGCTTTAAGGAGAAGAGGAATTGTATCCAACAGATGTAACCATTCATCTTTAATTTTGTAGAATGAAGATTTAAATCTATGGAGTACATGGTGATACATTATCAGAATCCAAAGAGTCAGGGAATTGAGTTAAAATCCTGGGATAGAGTCAACTACCTACCACCTTTAAAGGAACTCACTAACGTTTGAAATGCAACCTTAAAGTGTTCTCTTATCTACTTAAAGTTTTCCCTGTAACTATAAAACAATTAAGTGTTATGCCTGCCCTGACCAAGGCTGAGATCATCATTACAGGCAAGCATTAAGGGGTGGTGGGGGGAGGGGGGAAGGGGGAAGTTATGCATGGCAATCACCAATTAGAATCTCTACATAGAGATGAATCAGATCAACACATTTTTTTATAGGAAGCATTCGGTATCTTCATGCCAGGCATGAAGAAACCCGAAGTCAGTCCTTCAAAGATTGCAGGACTGCACTAAGAAGGGCCTCTAGTGGCTGTCTGAGAAACAGCCAGAAGTAGCTATTAGATGTGCCCTTAGGGACAAATGAAAGCGCAGTTTATTTTCTCAGAAAAGGCAGTGTTTACTATTATCAGCCTGCACTACATTAAAGAGGCTATGTCACACAGAAACATTTTCTTTAATCTCCACTCCTAACAGATTGTCCCTTAACTTCCCCCTTTTAATATATTTGACGTAATAAATCACCCCCTTCACCTCATATTGTGCTCTTCTTCGCCATGTCTGATTCTCTTTCATGGAGCCACCATCTTCTAAATGATGGCAGTGACATATTGTCACTGCCTTTTCTTGCCCACAGTATGAAAGGTGAAGCACTTTGGAGGCAGCAGTAACTGTGCATGACCAGTATGCAGTGAGTGATAAAAATGGAATGGGGCTAGGTGGCCCTTGAAAGGCAATGGTGGAAGTATAGCATTGAGGTGAGTATTGTGGTAAAGCTAGCTTTACAAAGGAAGTAAAGCTTGCCTTAAGCTCCACCCTTTTGCCATAATTGCCTTATGTTTTAAAGAGAAATAGAGCAGAAACGAAGAAAAGAAGATAAGACTGGGAAAGAGGAAACAAAGGTTTGAGGTGACATATCCATCTTCAGCTGTAGTGGGTCTGGTGTTTAGAGTGTCCCTGCAAACCTTACCAGCTACACACTGTTCACACACTGTGAGGTTGAGGTTCATTATAAATGTAAATTTAAAGTGATATATTCAAAGTAGAGTGATCAGCAAGAACATGTATCTGGTTTATGTGGGGATTGCTTTTTTGCACTAGCAGATAGATAGATAGACAGACAGATTTTTTTTTTACAAATATAAATGAATTATACATATTTATTTATATATAATACATTTATATTTTTTAAAAATCCAAAATTGTGAATCTGAATGTTTAAAAGAGTCACACACTATCTATACGTACTGTATGAGATACTGTTTTAAAAGTATATTGCATTACTGATGCTGTTCAGAAAACCCATAATCCATTACCGAATTATGGAAGTTCCATTACACAATTCTGTTAGCAGGGATACTATTGATTAATTTTGCATTCTGTTAAATGAAAGATGAATATGATCACTCTCCATGGGCCTCTCACTAAAGAGAGATCACAGACCATATCAGCTATTTTCCCCATTTATGAGATAATGCTAAAACCGATTTAACCAGTTGTGTTCCAGAGATGTGCTCAGCACATTACAAAGTTTCCTAGGGGAAAGCTGACCAAGGATGAAGTCGAGGTGGGGCCCAAAAAAATATTGATTGGATTTTTTTCGAGAGATGTAAAACCTCCAATTACAGAATTTTGATAGTTAATCTTTAATGCTCAAAATTTGAAGTTAATTATGCAGCACAGTGTGGGGGTATTTCCGTGGGTGGATGGTTTTTAAAGGTAGTGGGTTCTATGTTAATGCTTCAACTTTAGGATTAATGTTGATGATGGGTTAATACAGCGTGATGTGGATTAATACAACAGATGTGGAGTTTATATCTATATGTTAATGTAATGCTTTGAATTCACTCACAGATTTGCCATTTTATTATAATTAATAGAATATGTTAATGTTTAGGATTTGCTCTAAGGCATGGTAGAGAGTGGAATTTATTTGGGAGTCAATATATTTGGGAGGGGAGTATACTTGCCCCTACTTTGACTTTGCATATCTTTTGACTGCATTGGATATTCAGTGAAATTCCAACACAGTCAAAGTGAGTATTTCTTTATGAAATGCTAATTTTGGAGTGGGGGTGACAGAGCTGATTTAATCAATGAACTAGGACTGTGTGAGAATTAAAAATGAAATTCAAAAATTTCAGCCTAAGCAATAGTACTGAAAAAAAAGGGATCCAGTCATTTTTCCAATTAAGACTTTTTGCCCTTGTTTGTGCATTTCCCTTGACAATTTTCAACAATTCACACTGCAGTGAAAAAAAGTTCAGTGAACTTAGCCTGAGCTACCAACTTTAGCCATACAACTTTCACAATTTTCTGAAAGTATCAGATTCCATGGGATATAGATATTCGTGGCCTGGCTTATTTAGAGATGGTCCATTTTTCCAAAAAAGACATCAAATTGGTGACCGTGTGTCAGTGAACATTAGATGAATTTCCCATGCAAATGACACATACTATGCAGAAAAAAACAGATGCTTTCTGCAGATTTTTTTCTAATGGTAAAAAGGATTTTAAACTTGAATAAAGACCAATGTAATCCCCTGCAGCTCAGAGATGTGGTAAAATATGCAGATTATTTGCCAAAGTACCCATGTCTTATAGAATCATGCCCATATATAACAATTTAGTCACATGTTCTTCCCATTACCCTACATTATGTAGCCTAGCTTTTGCCTGCTATATTTCCCTGAGAACGCTATGTGTCTGGCAACGGTAGCATGGCATAAAATGCAGAGCCACGTGTTCTTTCTCACACAGGACTACTAATTTAGATAGATGTTTTGTATCAAGCAGGTGTGTGAATGTAGATGTGTATTTGTATGCAGTTTTGGTGTTTGAATGCAGGGATGTATTTGCATGTAGTGTTGGTATTTGAATGTAGGGGTGTATTTGAATGCTCAGATGAATGCACATATACACTGCCAAATACACACACTTCCACACATACTCATGGACACTGACACACTGTCAAACCAACACATATATTGATGCATACTGACACACACACATGCTTACACACAGATACACATACATACTGACACACACAGATACACACACATACACAAACACATACACACATACAGATTAACACTGACACATAGATACTTTTGCACATTGACAAACACACATATAGACATTTAAATGTAATATTTTTAGTCCCTACACCAGCTGCAGTTCCACTTCTGCATAAATGAATAATGTGTGCTAAAATCAAGGATTTATCAGCAGATGCAAACATAAAAATGTACAATTTCCCAAATACATTTAACAGAGGACTTAGACAAGTTCAGCTTAGACGAGTTCATTGCAAAATGGAGTAGCCAGTTTGCTTTAAATCACTTTCTAAGCTGAGCTCTCACAAGTAATACAAACCTACAACCACAGTCTCTCTCATTTTGGTCATTCCAGCATCTATATTAGAGTGTGCCCACAATTTGCTTCTTTTATGTGACTCTAGCTGATAGATGTATGGTGCAGTGGAAGGTAGGTGCTGCAGAATGTAAAGAGATGAAGGCCACTATGATCATGATGTTATTGCCTGGGAGAGGAGGAAGGCATCACCAGCGTGGTACTACAACTCACACACCCCTAAGGGTGTATATACCATATTTTTCATCCCCCCTCCCCTCCCCTCCCCATAGTCTTCATCCCCCCTCCCCTCCCCTCCCCTCCCCATAGTCTTCATCCCCCCTCCCCTCCCCTCCCCATAGTCATCTCTTCTCTCCCATACTGTCCCCCTCCCCTTGTCCCATAATTACTTACCTGTCTTGTAGCGTTTCTCGGCAGCACAGGGCGCACCGCGGTACTGGAACTTGAATTTCATGTTCCGGTTTCCGGCGGGACTGAAAGGAAGTGCGCACACTGAGCTGAGTGCGCACTTCCTTTCAGTCCCGCCGGAAACCGGAACATGAAATTCAAGTTCCAGTACCGCGGTGTGCCCTGTGCTGCCGAGAAACGCTACAAGACAGGTAAGTAAAACTTCATATTCGCTCCATAAGACGCACAGACATTTCCCCTCACTTTTGAGGGGAAAAAAAGTGCGTCTTATGGAGCGAAAAATACGGTATATGAATAATACACTCAGAAATGACATACATACATACATACATACATGTATAATGCAACAACAGTTTCACACTTGTCACAGGTTTACTCACTAAATTTGTAATTTTAGGAAGTCAATCTTGGCTGAAATATGAGCTGCATCACATTTAGGCCAAAACAGCAGATATAACTCAGTTATAATGACAGCTTGACTACTTTAGCCTAAATTCACAAAAATCCTTGGTTTAGTGTAAAAGCTTGCCTGTCTCCCAGTGTGTTTCAGGTCCAAATAAATCCAAAGAAAAGTGCACTTGTAGGATTTAAGATTAAACAAATCACCTCTTTATTTAATCAGACATGCAACAGCATACAGACAACGTTTCAATCCCATCACTGCACTTTTTAAAGGATGGCAGGATTATGTGACTGAAATGTTGAATGTAAGATGCTACATGTCTGATTACAATAAAACAGCTCTTTTGTCTATTTGGAACACCTTTGAGTGTGCTCCTTCTTGTTGGTTAAATCATTTTCAGTCTTACGTTTTTTCTTTTTTCTTTTCCACCTGTGTATCTCTCACAACTGGCACAATTCATGATGGGCTGGTATTACAAAAAATTTCCAGGCCTGATTTTTTGTCTCAGTCCAGCCCGACTACAACTAGTGAATTAACTGACATCCGAACTCATCAACTGCTGATAAACTTGTTAATATTGATTTACAGTAGCTATTCTCAGTCAGACTTGCTGGGACAATAGATATACATGCTTCTAAGTTACTTACATTAAGTCTAGTGTCTCATTCTGAAATAATGTTGTTTATATTCAAAATCTCACCTGTGACCTACTGGAGAGCTGTATTTCCCCCCAAAATTTTTTCATGACCTATTCCAAAACAAAAGTTTACTCAGAGCAATTTCAATCTGGACATCAGTGGAATTACATTAAATAAATACTTTACGGACATAAATTTGTGATGCTTCTTCCAAAATATAAATGATATTATTAATGATTATGTTGATTCTGTAATAGTTTACAGCGTTTGCATTTGATGGTAACAGGTTAAATGCGTATAGTTTACATTCAGTGTGTACACATGCTATTTTTTATACGACTTTCAGAAAATCTACAATTACATTGTATTTATAGAAAATGCTTAAGACATTTGCTTTAAACTATATTTAGTCGCATTGTAAAGACAAGTGACTAAATTACTATTATTCCACGAAAGCTGTAATGTGTCGGCTTTTGTCTTTGCAGTGTACTGTATTTAGGGACATATTCAGCAGAATATTTGAAATACTTTAAGGAAACAACCTTTTATTTGCAGATACATATGATTATTAGTGTTATAGCGAGACACGGTCTCATTACAGACTTAAAGGGACACTAAATTCACCAAATCAACTTTAGCTTAATGAAGCAGTTTTGGTGTATAGTCTCACTGCTCAATTCACTGCCATATAGGAAGTAAACCACTTTTATTTCTATTTATGAAACCTCTAACTAAAAAAAAAAAGTGGTTTGATTTCCAATCAGATGTTAACTTACTTGATACGTTTTTATCTTCTGCTCTGTAAATTGAACTTTAATCACAAACAGGAGACTCCTGTGGGGCCTAGAAGGCTATTAACAGAGCAGGAGACAAAAAAATTAAAATTAAACAGAATTAGCAAAAAAGAAAATATAAACATTAGATATCTCTTTACAGGAAGTGTTAGGAAGATTGTGAAGGTCACAAGTAGGGAGGTGTGACTAGAGATGAATAAACAAAGTGTTCAAACTCCTAAATGGCAGATAATTGAGCAGTGATATTGCAAGGGGCTAGTAATATGATAAAAGTTGTGTATCTCATCACATTTAGTTTTTTGAGCCTTTGAGAGATTGTGGAAAACCACTTACATCCTCTGGCATTTGTGTGTTTCATAAAATGCTGTAAAGATAACAGAACCTTGGTTTAATAATTGCACATTTGAACTATCGCAAATCTCCCAACGCCCCTCACCATATCCCTCCAAACACGCTTTTGTGGGATAGGAAATTATTGTTTATCATTTAAGTCCAAAACTCTCTAAAGATGTCAATGGGTATCTTCACTTTTTCAGTTTCTCCCTAGTGCCTCAAGTGAATTAATATAGGTTTGATAATCACATTTTGATTGAATGGGGACTGAGGTTGAGAGGTTCCCTTTTATTTTATATTCTTCTTTGGAAACCAAGGCATTTGTGACTTCCTTTTTTTATAAAAAAAAAATAAAAAATTAAATGGAAGCACCTGAACTCCATAAAGTGTCCAAAACCCATATTAATTTCACAGCAGCAGTTAATAAAATAATTTTACATGAACACACAGTGACTGTACAAAACATTAGAGAGACAATCAAAGCACACTCCGAGCACCAGTACAACGTACGTACATTTAATAGGCTTTGGCCATGTATTTATGCTGTATTTTTCTCTCTGTTAATATCTCTGGTTTTTTTTAAATACAATCTGCTTTCTATACCATACAGCTCCCATCAGAAGGAAATATAAGTCATCATACCAGGTGCTTATTGTCAGTTCTGTTTTGTTACCTAGCCCCCAATATCCATATTCTAAAAGAATATAATCTCTGATAGATTAGCAGTTTTCATATTACTCCATTAACGAGTTGTACATTGTTGAATCTTTCAGACTTTCGTACTAGACTCTCATTTAATAACTTATAGCCTGCCTGTTGCTTTTCAAATTTCAGATCAGCTGTTTTCCATCCTTTTTATAACATACAGTCCACTGGCCTTCCATTGACTAGATGTCCATTTAGTGGTGATACACATACCTGTTAATACATCTGAATATGCATTAAGCGGTAACACTGGGTTTCTTGATACAAAATTGTTGAGTTAGTGTAAAATATGAAATATATATTAATATCTTGTTTCCTTACTTAAAATGCACATAAGATATTGCATCAAAAAGACTCATGTCTTCCAACTTGACTCACCTCATTGATCAAATACAGTGAAAAAGCATGTGCTCCTAATAGATTGTACATTTATTGTATATTCATCACAGAGCAGTGAAAACCTACCACTCAATTAGCATTCCATTTTATTGTTATAAAGATAATTTGCTTCTTGATACTTTTATTCATACTAGGGAAGATGTTGTGGGCATCTTAGTCCCAAAATCCTTTTAAAGTGTGCATTTTGCTGTTCAGTAAATACAACTTTGTGTTTTTTCTATCTATCTATCTATCTATCTATCTATCTATCTATCTATCTATCTATCTATCTATCTATCTATCTATCTGTCTGTCTGTCTCTCTGTCTGTCTATCTAATGTGTTTTGTGCTGTTTTTCATATAATACAACCAAGATCCAAATGGGTATTATTATACTAGATGCCTATTGATGTTTGAATGCAAACGCTTTTCTCTCTCTAGCTCCCATTGTTATTCTGAAAACTTAACATTAGTAAAAGCCCTATTTGATTTTTCCTTTTCAAACTATATATTATTTTTCTATGTTCACCTCCAATAACAGACATCAATGCTTAGTGAATCAACCTTGAACGATTTCAGTTGGCACGCATTACATTCCTTTTTTATTAAATATACTATGATTGAGCTATAAAAGGGAGATAAATAATTTAGGGAAAGTTATGTACTGAAAATCTGTATTGTTGTTGAAGGTATAAGAAAACTTATAAATCCAGATTTTGTTTTTAAACTATTAAATAGAACATATGTTGGTAATTATTATAAAATTTATCCTATATGAATCTTCTTTACAGTCATATTTCAATAGTAAATGCAGAAATTACATTTGATTTTTTTTTTAATTTTGCTAAATATTGCATTTAAAGCTCAAACTTCAAATTGGTGAATGAGCATCAATTAAAAAAAAAAGCGCAACGATTATGTAAAGAATGTTAGGAGTTGCACTACGTTTCATAATCTTATTTTAAGAAATAAAATTGCCACATCATGAAATTTAAAGGACAAAAATATATGATATGCGGTGATGATCATCATAGACATCTCAAGCATGGACAGCAAAAACTATCATACCATCTCCAATTTGTGTTACTATCTGTGTAACAATGTTAAAGCACTAACATTTTGCAAAATGTCAAATGAACTACAAGTGGCTGTTCTGCAAATCTCAACTTAAAAAAATGTGTCCTGAGGCTGGCTATCATCTCAGCTAAAACTCTGGTTGAATGAACTCTAATCTGACCCCTGAGCATCAGCTCAGTGAGGGATAACAATACAAAATGCATGAAGACAGCTATTTTGACATAGCTCTTCTGTAGATAGATTGATTTAATGTGTTGATATCTCAGCTGAAAGTAGGACTCTGTGAGTTTAACTTGGATAAAGTTAATATTCCGTGAAACAACCTGCACCTATATAGTGAAAGTGTCATTCCTGTAAAGGAACCTAATGACTTCAGGCTTAATGAAATTCGTTTTCCTTATATAAATCAGGCCATGAAAACCATCAGGCTGTTATATTCTGCTAAAATAGAAAGTCTAAAGGATTACTGTACAGAGTTACAGGAGATTCGTAATGACATTTAAGTTTGCCTTGAAAAAAACTTTGTAAAGCAAATATATAAAAATGTTCAAGGAAATAAGAGAAATCAATAAAAAAATATATATAAATAGATGTACATGTCTATGTATCTATCTATATATCTATCTATCTATCTATCCATCTATCTAAGTATGTGTTCCAAAATAAATTAAAAAAATTAAAAAATGTAAGTATGTAATAGGTTTTAGGTTTTTAAGGCCACTCTCCCCTGATTGGTAGCTCTTTGGAGAAGCTTTCTTGAGAGCAACTAAATACATCAAAATAACGGGACAGTTCTCTCCTGTTTCTGCAGGTTTTGCGCATGCCCAGTATGCTTTGAGAAAGAATATCAGTGGCCTTCCATTGAGTTGCCATTGAGGCAGCAGAGTCAGTTGACCATGAGTGGAGCAACTATTGCAGAGTGCCCACCACAGAGAGATGCAAGCAGCCATTTTGGAGACTAGCACACCAGCAGCAGCTCCTGGCCCCTGACAAATGTAACAGCAAAATATTACCTGTTCCTCTCTCCAAATAGCCTTAGTGTCTTCCTGAGGTCTTCTTTAGCAAGTTTATATATATATATATATATATATATATATATATATATATATATATATATATATATATCAAATAGGAAAAAGCACTCCAATTGGTAGTTTCAAATAGGTGCTAGACACTAGGGCATTACTGTGCAGTTTAACCTAGTACATACATAGAAACCATATTATGTCTCAGGTATGCTCTGTAATCTCAATCAGTGATCCAGTGATGGAGGGAGTGGTGACTATGTATACAGGGACAATGTGTCTTTAATGCATATGTGAAATTACGTCCGATGTAGTTCACAGCGATAGACCACATCCCACAACCGTTAAGAGGGGGTGATCGTAAGAAAATCCTATTACAAAGAGAACTACATTGGATCAGAACTTTGGACACTGTCCACCCCAAGGGCCTAAATGAGAAGTATACGTTCGGTATCTTCTTATGACTGGACACTAATGTAACATATTTCTTGTGTGTATAGTAATTAATATATAGTCCATTATACTCCCCACAAAGCCCCTTAACCTGTTTGAGCTTTCGTACTTTAGTCCGTTTGACGTATATAGATAATCTATGGTAGGTCCACTCGTGACAACATAGTATCATCCTAGATACATACACACGTTACACACAGGAGGTCCAAAATAAGATACCTTTGACTCTACTAGACACACACATAGATCTATAAGTCTGTGCCATTTTTTTACATCAGACGTAATTTCACATATGCATTAAAGACATATTGTCCCTGTATACATAGTCACCACTCCCTCCATCACTGGATCACTGATTGAGATTACAGAGCATACCTGACACATAATATGGTTTTGATGTATGTACTAGGTTAAACTGCACAGTAATGCCCTAGTGTCCAGCACCTATTTGAAACTACCAATTGGAATTAGGTATACAAAATTTTCCTACAGTAACGATTAATTTATGTTTTATGGTATGTGATATTGTGTGAAATTATGATCCTGCACCTATTGTTACGTTTTTGTGCAATAAGTCCTGGCACTTAAGTGCCACATCATTGCTATTTTCTGCAGGCAAGTAAATCCCCATGTTCTTACCAATATGCATAATATTGAACATGCACTTGACTGTTTACTTTACAGTATACTGTTGGTTTCTATGGTGTGACTCTCTACTATGTTTATAGTTTGTCAGCAATTCTGTAACTAGCCCCAGACTCTAACCCATACGATCTCCCTGAACACCGAACGCATACACGATTGGCTGGTTGCCATGATGACGTGTAAACACACGCCCCCTTGCGTTCTGGCTGGTCTCCATGGCAACAGCCGGCACGCAGGGTTGACAGCTGCAGAATACATGAGACAAGGTAAATTTTGCCCGCGATTTTCTGGCGCCAGGGTGATCGTTACACAGAGTCAGGGGTAAGTCTCAGCTGATGACAATGTACTGTATATGATTTAATTTGATTTACTTTGCTATTTATTCTGTTACAATTTTAATGCACTATTATCCTGACGAAAGTCCTGACATAGGACTGAAACGTTGATTCTTCATGGCAGTTGCCGAATAAAGCTAAGTCTATTTTTTTCACCATTTGAATGAAGTCCCTGCAGTGCTTTTTCCTATTTGATATTTATAATTACTGCTGACAAGCACCGGGCCACAACTATTATTTTACTGTAGTGCAAGCATTGGACAGTATTATATATATATATATATATTCAGAGAAGTTGCCCATTGCACACTTTGTTGAACCTCTCAGTGACTCTGTAACTGATTAGAAATAAGACAATCATACTGTGGCTAATTGAAAAGTTGGGTAGCTCCAGACTGCAGGCAGCAACTGTGAATGTGAGGACTGAGCTGATTCTGCTAGTTTCAATCTCTAATCATTGTTGCTTCTGTTAACCACGTCAGCTACTTTTTGGCTCTATATTACCACTATAGAGTAATCATAATTCCAGTTGCAAAGACAATAAGGAGTCTGTCAGCATCCTCCTGCTCTAACCATGTGCACACTGTGTGTTGAGTAGCTGACATGTTTGATATTGCAGTAGTAGCGGCATTAACTAGACAATTTAAGTTGCCAAAGCAGGGCACTGTTAAATGTATGATCAGGAAAGAGAGAGCTAGAAGCTCAGAGAGGGTTAGTGAGCTAGAGCTAGATAAAGAGAGAGAGCTGGAGCGATATACAGAGACTGTACTGTGTGGGTATCTCTGGATTGCAGCTTTGTCACAGTGCCCCATGCTGTGTGGGATGGTTATGGTTATCTCCTTATTGCGCCCAGCTCTGTGTTTTATTTAGCTCTGTCTGTTGTATTGATACCCAGCTCTGTATTTCATGGGTATCTTTGTGCTAATTTTGTGTATTGTATGGGTATCCCTGTATTATGAAGGAGAAAAATAAAATAAAAATCACGATAAAAGCAAATGTATGAGACCATGAAGCACTACCTACAAAAAGAAAGGGTTAGCCCTCACATACCGACACAACTATAATAACAGGAAGGTTTCACGGTTCTCACCCAAGAAGTGCCCAACAGGAGATTTTTACCAGGGTCCATTGTGTTCTGGGCCTGCTATACTACCTCTAAGTCACAGCAGATTCTGTTCTTTTGAATATGTTCTATCTTTGTTATTCCTGGCTGGACTCCACCTGTAGCTGATACCTGTGCTTCACCTTAGGCAGATCGATAATCATCCAGATATTCTCATTGTTTTTTCTGACCTCTGGCTTCCCCTGACTTTGGCTTTCCATGACTACTCTTCTGCCTGCCCTTGCCTGCACTGTGACTTGGAGTTATATCACTGCACAGCCCCTGTGCACAGACTCACAGGCCAGGTGGCTTCTTGCCTGATTACCTTGGTCTGTGTTTATTTGCAAGGGTGAGCATATATTATCTCTGCATACTGGACTCCACATCAGGTAAGATCCTGACAAAAGTATTCCCCCCAAAAAATCATTGTAATTATTTTTTTTTTTTTTTTTTTTTTTAATTTCATAATAAACTATTTTTAATACATTATATTGTTCAGCATTTCCTATTACTAAAGGTGCTCCTCCAACAATGTTTTGGGGGAACGCTCTTTGTTATTACAGTTATCTCATGTATTATGCTCAGCTGTGTGTATGCATAGATATCTTATTATCATCCTGTGTTCATTGAATTGTTTTGTTATATCTGTATTGTACCTGGCCCTGTATATTGTATGGATATTTCTTTATTGTACTCAGTTCTGTGCATTGTATAGGTATAGTGTAGGGCTTACCCCTATAGGCCATTGGAGTGATACAAAAAACTCTATTCATTTAAATATGCATAGAGATTTGGGATAGTGTGCAAGTAAATATTTTCTTTGGTTTTTAATTGTATAGGTATGACCTATATTTGATATTTGTATGGATATATCTATATTATAACTCAGTATGGGTAACTGTGTTTTGTGTGGTGACTATCATTGAGGGTTGAGTACAGACAGAGGTTAAGCAGACATATGTCACAGGTCAGATAATGTTGGCCATAGAGTTAAAGGTTTGGTCAAAATATGGGGGAGGAGCCTGGTTTCCCACTATCTTAAAACTTTACCACCCTCCACTCATATCTATCTGTCTGTCTATCGATTGATCTATGACTAAAAGATTGTAGTCAAGCAGACTTCAGAAGAACATCAAAAAAGGAAGCTTAAGTACTGATGGTTGGTCTTTGATGGTTATAAGATCTAGACGTGAAAGAAAGTTAAAAAAAAAACATCTCTCAAAATGGTTTACTGGCTAAAGTGGAAATGTTTAAGTATTATAATTAATATTACTGCAAAAACCTTCATGGGGCTGAACTTTTCCTTGTGCTCCTTGGATTGTGGAATAAATGTAACTTTAAAAATTGCGTTGCAGCTCACATTTATTGATCTTGGTTATTGAGGGTGTTTAGTTTTTTTCAAAGTTTTTATGAACACATGAAAGATACTTGACATAGTTATTAGATACGGTTTTGTTTTTCGAACAATGAAATGTATTATCTTTCTTATACCTTGAATGTAATGTGTTCAGACTGATTGTGCCACTTTGTATATCTTTAAGTCTGGTGTACAAGACATTTACACAAATAATAAAGTTAGCATGATATAATTTTTTGTTTTCACATTTGTATCCATTGGTATTTACACATCAACATTAGACATGTCATTTAGGCTTGATGAAGGCTACTGTGATTTTCAATAAAACTACCTTAGGACATAAACAGAGTAGCCAGTCATTTCTGTCCATTAGTTTTGGATTTATGCAACAGACTGCATCCTATAAAGAGTTGATGTTTGCTAATTCCAATGCTTGCCAATGGCACTATCCAAGTCTAGCACAAAGTTCAGTAAAACGAAATATTAATACAATCTACATATCAGAAAGTCCTGCTCTCAGGGCTCCAGGGTCAGGTATACCTTTTTGACAAAAATAAAATTGTCCCTTGATGTTATTGTCTTCACTAGTCGATAAATAATCAGTCTACCACAACACCCTACAGTTAAAGCCAGTGCGTGAAGAGCAAAGTAATACAATTTACAGTGGATGAGTAGACCAACTAACTGCAGAAGTGTATGGGGTTTATGATGAGTGGTAAGGTGAACACCCTACTAAATATACAGCATCAGAAGAATACAGTCTCACATATGAAAAACAAAGTTTCAAGGAAATAGTAGTATTTTTAAGATGTTACATGTGTCTATATATGTGTGTTTGAAATGGTGAAGGAGCTCTATTGTTTTAAAAAAAAAATTGCACTTAGTTGTACTTCATCACCAATGCTGTAGTCTGAGATAATATTCACTGTATCTTCTACTTGCCCTATTTAATTCTGTAACTGTCTATAATTCTGATATTTTACTGTTCTTGTTCCATGTTATATTGCTTCTGCGTGTACTTTTTGTCAGATGTCGTGATCTTCAGACTAAGTAATGACACTGCATGCTAAATCATGCACTTCCCATCCTCAATTTTCTACATTTACATTAAATTCAATCAGAAACATTTGGATATCTTTCTGGATGACTTATTAGTCCTCTGTATGCCATTATTATCTTTAAAATTTATACTGAAAATGATGTGATGTGAGAATCTGTACAATTATGTAAATACTGCCATCAATTTTATAGTGAACTAGACCTTATAGGCATTCTCCTAACCCTGCTTCGGTCCACAACTGAATAGCAGACTTCTGCTAAGGAGACCTGCAGATTTACAATGCAGAGAGTGACAATGCAGTGCATACTTATTTGCATAATTTTCATGGCATTCTGGGAGTGATTTTAACATATGTTCATCATGGGACTTTGTTTGGGAAGTTTGGTAGAATAAGATTGGAATTCTGGCCATTAATAATTAATTAATGAATGGTTACATAAAATATGATGCAATTCCCTCACCTGAACATTCACCCAATCACCTCTTAAATGGGGTTATCAGCATTTACCTTTTTTGTGATATGATTAAACTCTTATGTCTCTCTTTTTAAGGCATTTCAAGGGTAAAATATTGCATAGCAAATCTACTCTTTTACAATGTTTTTCTTATTAATAAATGTATTTACTTTAGAAATTATAATCCTAATCAATACTAAGTACATTAATGTCAATTTCCTTCTGGCCACTTACAAGTGAAATTCATTTATACTATTTTGATGTGAGATTATTAGGCACACAGTAAAGTAATAGCTATGAGGCTCAAAGCGTTAAAGTGAATTGAACTGTTTCTTGTAGAAGTGTTAAAATACTTTTCTTGTATTGATGATAAAATTGATGCATTCCCTCATAAAAATTATTGAAATTTTGTAGCCTTCAGTGAAATAATATCTAAAGCCCTGTGTATGCTTTTTTCCAACTGCAGTTCTGCAGCCATTTAATTTTTATATAATGCAGCTATTTGTTTTATGACAAGATGTATTTGTTTTTAAACTCATTCACTCTGTATAAAAGTTTTACAAAGTTCATCACATAGACCATAATATGCCACATTTCTCAAGAAACATTAGCTTGGATTTTCTCTAAATTGAAAGGAACACACTCAGAGAAAATGATTCAGGATAATTTGGAGCCCACATTTCAGAGTAATTCATAAATTTATTGTCCTCTAAACTGAGCATAACGTGTACATCTATACTAGTCCCAAATATTTTAAAACTGCTCAGGAGTTGAGTCCCAAATAATTCTCAAACTCATACTCTAATAAACTAAAATAATTATTGAAATTTCATTAAATAAATAAATGGATCATTTGTAGAATATGGTGTATTTGTATCCACTAATAAAGAGACAGGCAGTCAGAATGCCCCTACTATTCACTTATGGCAGCTGTTCTCAACCCAGTCCTCAAGGACCCCCTACCAGTCCAGGATTTAGGGATTACCTGGGTGTGTCTAATGTGTTTTTGTTCCTTCTTTTTCTAAACACCTTAGACACACCGAGGTAATCCCTAAATCCTGGACTGGTAGGGGGTCCTTAAGGACCTGGTTGAGAACCCCTGCCTTATGGGAAGAGATGTAAAATATCATACAAGTGTTTGGGACACATTTTATTAATAATCACACTGTTACATATTTCCACGGCCCACTCTAGTTATAGTTTGTAGATATCTAAAAACCCCTGTTATAATTTCTTGATAGTGTTTTATTTTTCGATCTATTTTAATGATTGCTTCTAGAGCAAGAAGGCAAATTCTAGGTTTATACGAGGACACCTGTTTAAAAAAGCCATATATTAAATCTTTAAAAATGTGCTTTTCATTAATTACATATCTTTTTTTTTTTTAATATGACCTTGTTTTGTCATTGAGCATGAGTCTTTCACTTGGCTTGTCTCATGATTATGTGTGCCTCAGTAATACTGAACTTGGCTTGTCTTGTGGTTTATGTTAGCTTGTCAACATGCACTCTTTCATTTGTCTCTTTGGATGTGTTTTGAAAGCCAGCAAAGACATGCAATGTGTCCTTATGTCTCTGTTTATCTGTTCTCTTTTTTTCCTTCTAGTTTATATGTATGAGAAAGAGTCAATAGATTTTGTACCACACAATTATAATTCCTGTAATGCCCAGTACCCACCCATGATGATATGGGCAGACCATTTCACGAGGGTAACACATTCTCCAATGTCTATCAAGAATCATATTCGTTGGGAGATAGCAGGCAATTATTTCAAGCTAGAAATACCAGTAGCAAATGATGATACTTTACTATGCAGTCACATCTGTAAATTAACATATTTTTGAATCTCTAAAATGCTAACATACATCCAAATACAATCTTAAAAATAGAGGACCAGACCTCTGTCCAGGCCTTAACTGTAAAGGTTTTAACTTCTAAAATGTGGATACTTATAAGAGAGCTTTGGAGGCTGACATTTCACCATTTGCAGCAGATCTAACACATGTAGTAAACAACCTGGGTGAATATACTGATATATTGGAATTTAAAGGGCGCGAAGTAGCAGCCTCCCATAACGCTATTGTAGTTAAGTGTTAAGTACTTACATCCACTAACTTGAGCACAAGTTAGCTGATGTCGAAGGCAGGCCAAGACCTAACATTCTTAAAAGGGTTATCTCAGACTCAGTTCCCAATAAAGTTGGAAGATTATTTCAAAAACTTTGTCCTTGCAACTCCAGCTGGATCTTACACTGGACACTTTAATTATTGACAGGATACACCGTCTTCCTAAGGGGAGGAATGCACCCCTAAAATCATGTAAGGATACAAATGCCAACAGCCCACACACAAATTGGACATGGTTTCTTTATATTCAAAGTTGCCTAGAACTACTATACAAGGTCCATCTTATGCAGAACTATTAGTGTTCTTGGTAAGTTATTTATTAGTTTTATTTATATTATTTCTAAATATTATAAGCTTGGTTTAATAACCTTGCTTATGATTACTCCCCTTTTTCATGCAACGCCGTCTTTACTATTGATTGGACCCTGGACAGTCACACAGATACATTCACAAAGATACACAAATACACATACAGACACACATACACATACAGACAAACATACACATACAGACACACAGATACACATACAAACAGATATACATACAGGCAAACAGATAAATACACAGACACACAAATACACATGCAGACACACAGATACACATACAGACATGCATGCAAAATGTACATTTTTGAGACACCCTTCTATTTCCTACCTTTTGGTTGCAGGAGGTTGACTTCCCTGAAGTCCAGTGTCTGGCTGAGGCTTTTGGGAGTCAGAGCTCTCAGTTCTTTAGCTTTTCCCACTCTCTCCTTCTCCCATGCTGTGTTTGGTGTTAGCTGGAAGGAAGTGATTGGCTGTCACCAGTGCTATATTTGCCGCACTGCAAACAAGGCATTTGCCTTGGGTAGTACTTTTCAGGGGGCGGAAAAAAATGCCGCCTCCAATGCCCAGGGAAATGCCTTGTTAGCCTCGGGCAGGCTACCAGCTGAGGTCCAGGCGTGCCGCAGAGTGATGCCGGGAGCCGGAATATTACATCACATTCTGGGTCCCAGCATCACTCTGCAGTCTGGGAGCATGCCTGCCCAAACAGCCCAGCCAAAAACCGCACTGGACCACGGGTAAACAATCCACCCAAGTCTTCCAAAGGTAGGGAGGCTGGGTGGATTTATATTAAAATAAAAAAAATAAAAAAATTATCTGTGAGTTTTGGTGGGGGGGATTTGTATGTATGTCTGTCAGTGTGTCTCAGTGAGTCTGTGTGTATATCTGTCAGTGTGTGTTTGTGAGTGTGTCTGTCAGTGTGTGTTTCTGTGAGTGAGTGTATGTCTGTCAGTGTGTGTCTGAGTGATTGTGTCTGTGAGTAATTGTGTGTCTGTGAGTGTGTGTGTATGTCTGTGTGTCTGTGAATGGGTTTTTGTCTGTCAGTGTGTGTCTGTTGTATCTGAGTATTGTGTGTGTCTGCCAGTGTGTGTCTGTGAGTGTGTGTGTGTGTGTTTTGGAGGGAGCCTGTGTGTCTGAGTGAGTGTGTGTCTGTTAGTGAATGTGTGTGTATGTGTGTGTCTAAGTGATTGTGTATGCCTGTCAGTGTGCCTGTCAGTGAGTGTGTGTCTGAGTGATTGTGTGTGTCTGTCAGTGTGTGTCTGTGAATGTGTGTGTGTGTGTGTTTTTGAGGGAGCCTGTGTGTCTGAGTGAGTGTGTGTGTCTGTCAGAGAGTGCGTATGTCAGTGAGTGTGTGCATGTCTGTCAGTGATTGTGTGTGTCTGTCAGTGTGTGCCTGTTAGTGAGTCAGTGATTGTGTGTGTCTGTCAGTGTGTGCCTATTAGTGAGTCAGTGATTGTGTGCGTCTGTCAGATTGTGTCAAATCAGTGAGTGTGTGTGTGTATGTCAGTGTATCCGAAAGTGTGTTTTTGTCATTGAAAGCCAGTGTTAGACTTTAACAGGAAGAGATGTGGCCTTGACAGGAAGGGGTGGGGCACATGTAAATAAGTGGGCCCCCGAGTTCCGTTAAGCTTGGGGCAGCACAGATCCAAAATACATCACTGGTGTTCCCTTCCTTCTAGTACTGACATCGTCTTCACTGGTCTGATCAGCACTGGTAGTTAAAATGCTGCAGTGTTTGGAACAGCGACATGGTCAGACCACGCACCACTCACCATGACGCTGACGTCTCCCCTCTATAAGCCGACGTGCAGCAACTGGCGACTGAACGACGCCCTACTAAACGACCTAACAGTAGCCACGGAATCCCGAACCGCACTCACCCAATACTTCACTGACAATGTTACCCCAGATGTGACACCCCTCTGCGTGTGGGAGGCCCACAAATGCGTTATACGAGGCTACTTCATAGCTAAAAGCGCAGCCCTGAAAAAGGCAAAGGCTGCCAGAATGGCGACCATAATCACGGAGATACAGGTGGTGGAAGCCAGACACAAACTTACACGGCTCCAGAGCGATGGTGCCAAACTACTGACACTACGCAGGGAACTGGCATCCATCATGAATGCCTACCACCAAAGGGCACACCTGCGCACCAAAGCCTTCTTTCACACACACGCCAACAAATGCGGGACCTTGCTGGCCCGTATGATCGCCAAAAAGAGAGCAGAGTCCTATATACCTAAAATTCGCGATAAAGAAGGGCGACTGAAACATCTCCCGGGAGACATGGCGGCGGCTATACGGGAATACTATGCGGAGCTTTATGCCATACACCCCGACAGGGAGCCACCACGCCAAGGTGACGCCTTGCCAGAGACTAGACAATACCTACACACACGCATACATAACCGACTTCCCAGGGAAGCTACGAATGCCCTTGACGAACCGATCACACCTCGCGAGCTAGCCTGGGCCATAAAAGAGTCGAAATTGGGCAAATGCCCGGGCCCTGACGGTCTCCCCACTAGATATTATAAAAAATTTGCTGACATACTATCCCCACATCTCCTGACTGCCCTTAACACCTTACGTGACGGAGCCAGCCTACCCACACAGACTCTAGAGGCCAACATCTCCCTAATCCCAAAGGAAGGTAAGAACCCGGAACTCTGTGCGAGCTACAGACCTATCTCCCTACTAAATTGTGACCTTAAACTCTTCACAAAAATACTGGCCCGCAGACTACAAACCTACCTCCCTGATCTCATACATAGAGACCAGGCAGGGTTCACGCCCCAGAGAGAAGCAAGAGACAACACCATCAGGACATTAGATCTCATCCACCGGGCACAAGACGGTCGGGAGGGCCTCCTCTTGCTCTCCACAGACGCGGAGAAGGCCTTCGACCGCATAGATTGGGGCTACATGCTGGCGGTATTGGAAGAGATAGGTCTGGGCCCGCACATGATGAGCTGGATACGTGCACTGTACTCTAAACCCACAGCAAGGGTATGCGTGAACGGACTGTTCACGAACCCGTTCCCCATCCGGAACGGCACAAGACAGGGATGCCCCTTGTCCCCATTGCTGTTTGTACTGGCACTGGAGCCCTTTCTTAACTCTGTCCGGGACAACCAAGCCATAAGAGGGATACAGATAGGGCAAACGAGACACGTAGTGGCTGCCTTTGCAGATGATCTGCTGTTTTATGTCACCCAGCCTGAAACATCAATGCCAGCAATTATGGCAGAGTTCCAGCTCTACGGCCAATTATCGAATTTCAAAGTTAACCTCGCCAAATCTTCGGTTCTGAATGTCTCGATCCCACCCAATAGAGTTGCAGCCCTGAAACACACGCTCCCATTCCAATGGTCTGACACTTCTATAAGATACTTAGGCACCTCCATACCGAGAGACCTGTCACAAATATACACCGCCAACTTTCAACCCCTCCTAACCACAATACGCAGGGACTTGGAGGAATGGACTAAAGTCCGCCTTTCCTGGTTTGGACGCATTGGAGTGTTAAAAATGAACATTCTACCCAGACTGCTCTACTTGTTCCAGACACTGCCAATTCACATACCTGAGGCATACTTCTCAACGCTGCGCTCCATGGCACTCAGATTCACATGGCACAACCTACAGGCACGGGTCAAACACGACACTCTTACATTACCAAAACGGAAGGGCGGCCTGGCCCTCCCGGACTTCCAGGTTTATTACAAGGCAACCCATCTCCAGAGGGTGATGGAATGGTCCAAATCGGAGGTCCACAAGTTATGGAAGGAAATAGAGTCAGACCAAATATCCAGACCAATAGGGCTCCTACCGTGGCTAGATCACCACCAGGGCAGACAGCTGGCTAACCCACACCCGCTAATTAGAGTGACCTTAATGGTTTGGCACAAAGTGGGGACACCCTCCTCCCTCACCACGCCCATTTCACCACTCTTACCCCTGACGCATAATGACGCCTTCCCACCTGGACTGGACGCAGGACCGTTCCAACAAATGCTAGGAAACTCACTACCTAGACTCTGCCACGCTACCACCAATGGCACGATACGGACTCTTGAGTCCCTGCTGCCCACGGGGAGACCGACGTTCATGCTGCAGTTTAGATACAAACAATTATCCGCTTACCTACTAATAGTCACCAAAGACATCCATGCTCACAGGCCGCTCATGGACTTTGAAAGGCTCTGCCATGACCCAAGCCCACTGGCCAAGGGACTGTCCACACTCTACAGCCTCCTCATGGACGCAAAGAGACTTCCCCCACCGAGCTTCTTGAGTAAATGGGAAACCGACCTGGGAATTACACTCTCGCCAGCCCAATGGGAAAAGATCTGTACCCTGTCCCTTCACTGTTCAACATCCAGTGGCATACAAGAAACGGCCTATAAGGTACTGTCTCGCTGGTACCGCACGCCACTGGTCACCCATTCCTACGATCCAACCGCCACCAACAACTGTTGGAGATGTGAGAAAGCCCTAGGCACTCTCTTCCATATCTGGTGGACGTGCCCCTTGATACGACCCTACTGGGCAGCGATCCACACGATCATCACCAAATTTTCTGATACTCCCCCCCACTTAGACCCAGCAGCCTTTCTCCTGCACCACACCTCCACCCGTAGCTCAGCTTACAAAAAATCCCTAACAATCAGGATCTTAAACACAGCCAAGAGTCTCATTCCCTTATACTGGAAACAAAAGACCCCACCACCTGTGTCGACCTGGTTTAAGCGCATGGAAGAGCTCAGGGCGCTAGAGGAACTCACCTCACACGCAGAGGGGAGAGAACAGTCGTATATGACGACCTGGACACACTGGATACTGACCACGACGAAACCCGACTTCCAGACGCTTATCACAGACTAAGTAGTCACCAATGGGGACACGACCCGAGACGATGGGTAGAGGTGACAAGAAATGACTAACAAGACAGCGCACGTCATACATAAAGCTACCACTGACAGAAGTTAACTCGACAATTCTGGCCCTGACAGAGACGAAGGACCACATAAACCTATAGGGCAGGGAGGACGCTTTCTCAAACGCTGAGGGATCCCCCCCCCATTTTTTCTCCCATCCCTCCCGCCCCCCCCCCCCCCCCCCACCCTTCCCGGGTGGACTGGCGGGCCGCGCAGCCGGACCAGGATACAGCAGACCACAGGTATGCCATTAAATGCTTAACTACGCATGTCTCGACCTGGAAACCTGCGCGTTTCCCTGCATTATTTTACCGACACTTCAGAGTCGTTAACAATGTGCCCCATTACCTGTATCTACCAGTTATTGGAAACCTGCGTGTTTCACCGAACCACACTTGAGACGTTTACTCTTATTGTTGTTTGCAAATTTATTCTTGAAAATCTGAATAAAATTTAATTCACAAAAAAAAAAAAAAAAAAAATGCTGCAGTGCTGATCAGACCAGTGAAGACACAATGATTATAGATGCCCTTAACACTAAACATTTTTTTTCATTTCAAATGAAGACATTATTTCAATAGTATTCCATTCAGATCACACATTGCATAATCTTAGAAACCTTTGTAAAGTACATCAGAACAGCCATCAGATTAATTTCTAATACCTAAAGACTGCTTGCTTTTGTCAATTAATTCACACCTACTGTATGTGCCAAAAAAAATATTTTGTTTGTATCCTAATATGTTAGACTCTGTAGGGATACCAAATATTTTTTTTTTTAAAATAATGGCCAAAATGTGTACCTAAAAAACAAATTAATAAATAAAAAATATGTGGATATACTTTTATTTCAATGTACCTCTGAACAGCAGTCAAACTGATTTTTTTTTTATCTTACATTCATGTGCTGCTTTTGAATCCATTATTTCAAGTAAATGTTATGCTAATATACAGAAAAACAACAACAACAAAACTATGAAAACATAAAGTGCTTGACAGTGAAGAGGCTAAGTAGAGGATAGCTTCTAAATGGAACACATAATGTATTTGAGCTTTCTCTACGCATTAAACCTGCCCCTTTACATATTTTATTTTGCCTACTTTGTAGCCATTATACCTATAATGTTCCACATAAGTAACTATCACAACTGGTTTAAACATAACAAGCCATTTTCTCTTATGTAATTTGTTCCTTAATATCCATTCCTATCATACTTTAGTCTTCACATTTATGCATAATAAAGTAAAATTAATCACAAAAAAAGAAGAAACTTAAATAATGTAGATAACACTAAAACGTATCATGGTTACATATTTTCTAAACCTGATGGAGTGGGCGGGGGAATCAGTTAATAAACAAAACTTTAAAAAAAATACAATGAATGAAAGCAATCTTGCAAGTAGTGACAAGTTTCCTACCAAGGGGAGATTAAGATTTGATGGCTTTTCTTGACAGGGACATCCTTTTACGACTTAAAATGCACTGAACATTAGTCTGCTCTTGCTTGTTCCCCTAACAATTTCCTAAGTTGTCAACTCCTCCTCCCAGTTGCCTGCAAAATCAATGGCAGGAAATGTGCGGTGCTGGACTCATTCATTCAGAACAAGAGCAGAACAGGAGCTCACAGCTTAAAGATGACTTTGATCGAAAGCAAACTAATATGTTGAATGGGAAAGAAGAGTCATCTTAAATTGGTGAATGAATATATTATATTTATTCACCTGTAAACTGAGCAGCTTTGAGTTCATAGGGTGGGTTTTTATTTGATTTTTTTGTTCGTTTATTTTAATGTCTATGGTGTGCAAAGGTTAACAAGTTATGACAGCAAACAACCTCCTGTTATTTGATTTGCCTGCGAGAGTCAACATTTTCCTAGACCTTTGGGATTTTATACGCTATCTCAACTGCAATTTTTAGATATTAAAAATATTGTATATTATGTAATAATTCAATTCCAATTTCTGCCATCCTAACTTTGTACATATGAATTACTTGCATTACAAGCAGGAGTATAATAATTTTTACATCTGTATGCAATGTGATACAACATTTATCATTTTGTTTCTGAAATCAAATGCAAGTAGGACTAAAAAGTATAAACATCTCTTTTTATTTATTTGTTGTTGGGAATAAATTCCTGTATTTCACTAAGAAATTCAGCAAACAGCTCCACAAACTAATAAGAAAAATGCATCTGAAAATAAACAGCAGAGCAATAAATCTAAATAACATTCTTCAGAGTGTGAAACCTCACTGCATTGCTAGAATTAATGTCGGAGCATCAAATTTAATTTTGCTGTAGCTGATTTTTACCTATTTGATGTTGAACATTATGTCCTTACATATTATGTAGGTGAACATGTTTTATTGTTTTTATTGAAAGCCAACATTCCGGGCTATTAATAATAGAAATCTTTATAACTTTTAACGTTGTGTTTTAAAACCTCACTAAAATTAAACACTTGTTAATTTTTATTGAACTTTTATGTAATTTTTTTTTTCAATCCAATTTCAAGACTAATATTTGTTTAAGAAATACTTTCACCTGGTCTGACTCAAAGAACACAACTGTTTTGCTTCACAGTTCAAGTTCATTTTAATATACAGAAAGCACGGATGAGTGTTATCTAGACCAAGAATAATAATGAAATGTTGATGGCAGGTAGATAACTGGAAAATAAACAATGGAAGAAGTGGGATTTCAAGAAAGCTCACAAAGCAGCAGAAATGCCATTGAGAAGCTTCATCCTCTTGTACAAGTTGTCCTTATTCAGACGGCATAATATTTTAATCACAAATAAAAGGTACTTCAGGCGTTTCATGTAGCTAGTTGAAACAAGAATATCTTGTATTAAATTTGCATGCAACAGATTTATCACTGTAAAGGAGGAGACTATATTTAAAAGAAGAAAAACTACCACAACAAGAGGACATAGTCTTAAATTAGAGGGACAAAAGTTTAAAAATAATATCAGGAAGTATTACTTTACTGAGAGGGTAGTGAATGCATGGAATAGCCTTCCAGCTGAAGTGGTAGAGGTTAACACAGTAAAGGAGTTTAAGCATGCGTTGGATAGGCATAAGGCTATCCTAACTATAAGATAAGGCCGGGGACTAATGAAAGTATTTAGAAAATTGGGCAGACTAGATGGGCCGAATGGTTCTTATCTGCCGTCACATTCTATGTTTCTATGTTTCTATATCAAGCCTTAATAAAAAAAATAGATATAGCACAAATACTTTATCGTATAAAGGCACTAGTGTTAACTTGTCCCACCATATAATGAAGATGTGAACCTTATCTACAGGTTTCAGGTGCTCTACGTTGCAATTTAAGGAATAAAAACATAAGTATGGGTACACATAAAGAGTTGTCTATTGTTTCAATCTGTTCATATCTAATTAATGATACCACACAGAATTCTAATTTACTTCCTTGTAATCTCTCAACTTGACCACAATTGTTGGTGTTTTCTATGTGTTTTAGGCTGCCATATAACAAGCAATTACATATCTCTGATGTTATTTTAAAACGTGATCATTGTATTGAGGGTCACAGTACAATGTTTTATAATCGCTGCAGAAATCTCTGTAATGCAGATATTATTATATAGAATATTGGTTATACTGGGATTACAGTCCCATACAGATTAAACCAACTGTGATGTGCTCTTTCTTGTAGTTGGGGCAGCATTTTGTAGGTCTCTCCTTCTCTTTTAGGACCAGCAGGAACATATAAGTCCACTTGGCCCAGCATCTAGTATCTGTCTTTTTGGTGATGACCACAGTTTGCTCTCATTCTTCTACCCATGGGTTTGCATCTGTTTGTCATGAGAATTAGAGTATAATTGTTATAGTAAGAAAGGATGTGGCTTTGCAGGCAGTTAGTGATTATAGCCCAGTGTAATCTTGTAGTGCTCAGCCAGTAGTTTCCAGTAGTTTCCTAAATTTAGATACTTCTTAATACTTCTGTATTCAGTGGGTGGAATATATAATCATTTGACTTTAGATGACTGAGTATTGAATAGACAAGCTTCATTCAGATACACTTGAGTTACAAGGAAAAAGACAACTGACAAAAGTCTTACAAATATACATTTTTCTAACAGAGCCATCTGTTCCCCATGATGCCAGCTTGTCTGCTGAACTCAATAAATCAAAATGCCTTTCCTGACCCCATACTGAGTTTACATCCTTCTAACAATATCATCTACTGTTGGACCTTTAAGTCCCTCTCCACAGGAAGCAAGCTACATAGCTATTCAAGATGAATGACAGTGGTGTTCATATTCAATAAAGAATATCAAATTAAATGTTCTGGCATCTTAGAAGATTTTCAAACTGAACCCTGTGTACTGAATATGGGTACATAACACTGGACACAAAATATAGTAATAGTACAAAAATCCTTGGAAAAACTCTTAAAAAATAAGTCAAAATAAGTCATATTATGGGCATAGGAAGAGTGCACACCACCCACTCTTGTTACATCATGCAACCCTGAGAAAAATGAAACTAGGGTGTGAGGAGTATCAATAAGCGTAAGGGCAAGTAAGCTAACAAGCATGAGTATCAACACCAAAACAGCAGAGGCACCACTCACATAATTGGAAATCAAAACAAATTACCTGGAAATTCAAATAAAGTTGGTTTTTAACCTCTCCTCTTGGAGCACCAGAAACTATCTAGCAGAGTTGAATGTATTTGCAATTACATACTGAAAATTATATATATAATAATAAGCTTCAGGTAAAAAGTGAACAGCACTCTCGCTCTTCAGCAGATTAAAACTTACATTTTATTGAAATCCATTTAAAAGATCAACGTTTCAGTATAATAATAAACTAATAAACTAATATGCAGACTGTGATAAACTAGTGGTAACAACCATATTAAAATCCCAGCAGGCCTGCCAGAGATCTTAGATATATTCTGGTTCTTTTCAGTGTCAGGAGCTCCATCCTACTCCAAGGGTTCAACCACTTGGTTCACACATTTGTTTTCTTTAATTTATATTCTATGCCAGACTGTCCTCACACAGTCAGAATATTTAATGTAAATGAATGAATCCTGACAGTGTCATGTGTACAGGGATGGTATGAGCAGACATGATTGTGCATGACACTTTGAAAGGAATAAGCACACATGTGTTGGTATGACATTTTCTCAGCAGACACCATAACATGCATGAGCACACTAGAGCATTATAGATCGATGCTCGCACCTGGACCCTGAAGGACTGTGGAGGTAAGTGTGTTTTGTACATCTCATTCCACTGAACAGCTTAATAACATTTAGTTTGGTAAAGTAATGTGGTAAAGACAGAGAAGTGAAAATGTCTCTTTATGAGTTGACTTTGAAGCTTTTCTTAAAAAGGTAGATATCTATATTATGACATATAGATACATATAACCCATAATTATTTTTAAAAGATGCTTGTTTGTTTTTTTTTGCATTTGATTTCTCCTTGTATAAACCATAGGCTACAGTACATATTCCTTAATTCTTAAATTCCACTTATTTTGTTGTGTTGTAAATAAACCGTAATGTTTATCATATGTTGGGTAAACAGCGGGTAGTATTGAATTTACATTAATAATAACCTTCAGAGAACGTTATGAATTATAAAAAGATCTCGTAATCTGCAAAGCGCGAGTTGGTAAAGATATTTTTTTCAGTGACCTATGTTTGTAGCTCTCTTCAGACAAATGAAGAGTGACAAGTACATTACTAAAGCAAACAGAGAATGTCAGCAACACAAAATAAATAGTCATGGGATCAAAACATGAATTTAATATATTCAGAATATCTTAGTGTACGTTATACAAAACAGATATTATACCCAAGCTTGGAGCGGAATAGTGTAATAATGCATAATGACACAATTGACGTGAATCCGTTAATAGTATTCTCATGTAATCATTGGCAAAGATACAATTTAGTAAAAATAAATTCTGAAATAATTTGACTTTGTTTTGACAAAATTTGCAAACAACTATGTAACAGGGTTGCAATTATTGTTGCCTATATTTATACAGAGTATATACAGAGTATACATATGCAGCAGCATTGATAAACACAAGCATAAAGGGTATACAAAACTCATGTTGACAGAGAAAAGCTAAAATATAAGAAGTCTGTACTAGCAAGTGTTATGTGCCAGGGGATGTTTGAGGTACAAGCAAAAGAAAAAAATATTTAATGCCATCAGGATGATGCAAACATATGCAATGAGGATTATTTGGGTTTTATATAAGAGTGATGATTTATATGGTGTAATGTAGACTGAATGAGGAGAAAATTATGTAAACCTTAATATTAATTTGTTACAAATGAGAAATTATCTGTATTGAATGTCATGAAAGAGTTACTGGACGGATGTATGGACAGACGGATGGACAGATAGACAAACAAATGGATTGCAGCTTAGACATAATGTCAGCAGGGAAATTGACATTTTGTTAACATGGGATTTTGTGTTTGCACTTATGATTTTTAGTTTTTCCAAAATATCGTATTCATAAAAAACAGATATATGAGCTATGTGATATAGCAGTGTTCCCCAACCCAATCACCAACAAGCCATTGTATTTATGTAATCCCCTGTATTATTCCAATGGAGATACTGACAAAACGTGGACTGTTGGTGGGCCATGAGGACTGGGTTGTAGATACTGTGATATAGAATTAAAAAAATGTTGAACATAATAACTGTAAACTTCTTTTTCATTAAAACACATAAGAATAATAGTCATATATAATGAAGGGTTGCCACAAATATCGGTACCATGTCATGTTCAGGACTAATTTTCTGTCTGTGAAAGACCCCCAAGGACCCTTCCTGGTAATATAATTGCCTCAACACATTGTACATGTTCTTTTTGTTTGTTGTTGGGTTTTTTCACAGCCAGAAATAAACAATTAAGACCTTTTAACCTCTTTTAGCTACTTAGCAGATTAAATAAATGCATGTTGTATCCAATCAGATTAAAGTGACTCTAGATAAAAAATATATAAATATATATATATATATAAAATATATAATATATAATATATAAAATATATAAATGAGAGGTGGACATAGTTTAATAATATATCTAAAAAACGAAGAACTAATTTGCAACTTTGTCTGTCGCTATTAATAACAGCTGGTAGCTTGTAGTTTGGTTTCTACAAATTAGCTCCAGGTTTCCAACATTGTTACTAAATTTTTGTAGTCTGCCACTAATAACAGCTGCCGCTACAGATACCAATCACTATAGTAGCTTGCTGGTAAAGCACAGAAACATACATGCGCACTTCACTCTGTGTGGCCAATAGCAAAAGACAGGTAGCAGCAGGCACATAAAACTTTTTGTTTCAGCTGTCATTACCTCTCTACTTCAGTGCATCCAGTCGTGATCACAAGTACAGTGGGACCTCGGTTTACAAATGCCTCGGTTAACATAATTTTGGGGTTACAAATGAAAATCCATTGAAAATAATGCCTCGGTTTACAAAAATTTTTTGCAACATTTCAACTGAAAACGTCCTACTTTCCTTCATTATATTAAATGTATTTGTCAAATGGGGGATTATCAATAACTTTAATTTGTTATAAAACTAAGTTGAGTATCCATCGGGTCCAGGGGCCTTCTTGGTACGGAGCCTGTCTATAGCCCTCTTAATAATAATCTATCTTTAAGACAGCACACACCAAATCTTCTAATCACTGCAAAGCAGTTTTGGAGTTATCCAATAATTATTTTCACTCACTCGCGTGATTAGTTAAATGGCATTTAAATATATTCCTTTATAGAGCAAAAATAAATAAAACATATTAATTTATACTTTCATGAATGCAGCTTTTTCCAAAGAAAAAAAAACAGGTAAACGAATGCACAATAACAACACATCACTGCCTATCACATCAAGAAGAAGAGCTCATTCTGTTTTCATTAGTTTAACTATGTTATCTACAGGTGTACACTCTGCACAAAGACAGTTTTCATTGTTTCTGGCACTTACTAAAATCTACTTGTAGACACTCACCTCGAAAGACTTTACCCTTTAATATCAACATCTCTAAAAAGTTTTTTAGTAATGGGTTTCAACTTGCCTTAAAAATTAGCATGAATCAAAAAGAGGAACTTCTGTTTTATTTAGATATATATATATATATCTCTAAGCAGCGTTATTCAATGATAACAAATATTTGCAGGTAATATAGTGATTTCAAATTGGGAAGAGGGAACACGGTAGAATAAATGTAGAAGTTGAGGACTGTGCATTTCATAGTCAGGATGTTTTCCATCAGTTAATACTTAAAGGGAAACTCCAGTGCCAGAAAAACAATCAGTTTTTCTGGCACTGGAGGGTCCCTCTCCCTCCCACCCACCAATCCCCGGTTACTGAAGGGGTGAAAACCCCTTCAGTCACTTACCTAGGACAGCAGCGATGTCCCTCGCCGCTGTCTCCGCCTCCGCGACGCTCCTCCCAGTGATTGCGTCGGCCGGTGTGCGAGACTGATCTCGCCCACCGGCTGAGGAGACCTAATGCGCATGCGCGGAAATGCCGCGCATGCGCATTACGTCTCCCCATAGGAAAGCATTGAAAAATCATTTCACAGCGTGAGGACGTCCAGCGACGCTCTAGCACAGGTTTCCTGTGCTAGAACCCAGGAAGTGACCTCTAGTGGCTGTCTAGTAGACAGCCACTAGAGGTGGAGTTAACCCTGCAAGGTAATTATTGCAGTTTATGAAAAACTGCAATAATTACACTTGCAGGGTTAAGGGTAGTGGGAGTTGGCACCCAGACCACTCCAATGAGCAGAAGTGGTCTGGGTGCCTGGAGTGTCCCTTTAATAGGTTGCAGAGATGTACTAACTATCATCAGGGGCGTATTAGCCGCGAGGCAAACAAGGCATTTGCCTTGGGCGGCATTTTCCAGGGGGCGGCAAAAAATGCCGCCCCCAAATGCCCAGGGCAAATGTCTTGTTAGCCTTGCGGCTAACAGACATGCTGGGCTGGTTGCTGGGCGGCCGGCGAGGGAGCTCTTCCCCTGAGCTCTCTGCTCAGCTCCCTCGCGCGCCGCCCGCAGAGTGAGACTGGGAGCCGGAATATTACGTCATATTCCGGCTCCGCCTCCCAGCCTCACTCTGCGGGCGGCGCGCGAGGGAGCTGAGCAGAGAGCTCAGGGGAAGAGCTCCCTCGCCGGCCGCCCAGCCTGCCCGCCAGTGCCGCCCTGCAGCCACTGGACCACCAGGGAATGGGAGAACCCCCCCCACCCCCAGCATTCCCAAAGGTAAGGAGGCTGGGGGGGGGGAGTAAATGATAAAAAAAAAAAATGTGTTCATGTGAGTGTGTGTGTGTGTGTGTGTGTCTCTGACTGTGTGTGTCTGATAGTGTGTGTGTGTGTCTGTTAGTGTGTGTGTCTGTGACTGTGTGTGTTAGTGTGTGTGTGTCTGTTAGTGTGTGTGTGTCTGTGACTGTGTGTGTGTGTGTGTCTGTTAGTGTGTGTGTCCGAAAGTGTGTGTCTGTTAGTGTGTGTCTGTTAGTGTGTGTGTGTCCGACTGTGTGTGTCTGTTAGTGTGTGTGTGTCCGACTGTGTGTGTGTCTCACTGTGTGTGTCTGTTAGTGTGTGTGTCCGACTGTGTGTGCTTGTTAGTGTGTGTGTCCGACTGTGTGTGTTTGTTAGTGTGTGTCCCACTGTGTGTGTTTGTTAGTGTGTGTGTGTCCGACTGTGTGTGTTTGTTAGTGTGTGTGTCTCACTGTGTGTGTCTTTTAGTGTGTGTGTGTCCGACTGTGTGTGTTTGTTAGTGTGTGTGTGTCCGACTGTGTGTGTCTGACTGTGTGTGTCTGTTAGCTAGTGTATGCGTATCTGTCAGTGAATGTGTGTGTATTTAGAAGGCGGGGCAGGGGGGAAGGGTTGGGTGGGGGTGGCGCGCGCGCGCGCGGGGGGGGGGGTGTCTGAGTTTTGTCCTGCCTAGGGCAGCACAAAACCAAGATACACCACTGACTATCATCCACATCATGACACTGAGAATAAGCTCTGTACTGACACTTTCATCCACATTGGTAAAGCACCTTTTGCTACAATTTTTTTTGTGAGTAAAATCCAGGTATTTCTCATGCATATTTCATACAAAAGTCATGAAGACCTCTACCAGGCCACCACGTGCCTTATATTTACTCTTGTACTCCCAAACCATACCTGTAATCCGAAAGTGTAACTACAATGTACCTTGACTGCTTAGCACATGTGTGACCCAGGGTTGCACGGATATTTAGTCCCCATGGTTAACAGGGCTGTGTCTATTGGGAATATTCTTAAATACTCTGTTTGATCAATGATATAAAATGTCTCATTTGGATTTAAAGGAACATCCTAAAATTTAAAATAAATGTACATATTTTTACCACTATATTACTGGGCCCCCATTTAAAACTTATGCCACAAACATACCTCTCAAAAACAGCACTATTTTACACTCTTAGGTAAAAGGAATTATCTATATCCTAAAAACATTTCATTAATATCAAGTGATTTTAGTGCTTACAGTGTCCCTTTAAAAAAACAAACAAAGAAAACCCCGAAATCTCTTCCTATTATTCAAGACAATAAAAAAAAAAACTTTCACCAGTGCCATGAACACGTTTATGTACTATGGCAGTACCCAAATAGTTACATTAATAATAGCACACAAACAATCTCAGCAACACACAGGTTAAATTATCTTTAGCCCTTTCGAATGCAGCTTTTATTCAAAAGCACAATCTATCGATGTTGTTTTTTATGTAAAAACCAAACAGCAAATTGTAAGCATAAATAAATTTTTTATTTGATGTCTTTACTGTACATATTGTGCTTGTCTATACTGTCCCAATTCATAGCAATTCTCTGGAAATATCACCAGGAGTAGTGATTTCAAACACCAGTACTTCAAATGCTTGTTAATTATTTTTCCCATGATGCTCAGCCTTTCCTTAAGCTGACTGTACACCATGGGAAATGTATTTCACCAACATCTTGGAAATCAAGGTTAGACGTATTTGGCCTAGTGTGACACAGTTTGTACTTTTCAATTTTAAAACAGGCCACTGACAATCTTCTGGAAGTTTACAAGAATATTTTTGTTACATATTCAAAAATCTTTTCTTTTTTTTTTTTCAAGCAATTTATGTACGAACAAGGATTTAAAATGTCCTTTGGGGGCACCTGTCTTTCCAAATTCATCAATCCAACTGAAAATAATACTAGCATCCCCAGGTAAAAGTCACGATGCAATTCTATCAGACAGTTCCTGTATTTTCCGCAGTGTGGGTGTGCGAGCTAATTTGGTCCTCAGATCCCGTTTCTTCATTAACAGTCTTAACACATTCACTGCAGCATTCCAAACCCTTTCAGGCTTTAACACTTCATCTACAACATGCTGAAACAAATAATGCATGTTTTATGAGTTTGATCTTTTTGATTAGAATATATATTTACCTGTCAAGTAAAACGTAATGCTTTACATAGTTAAATCCCAGAAATAATTACGTGTTTTTTTTTCTCTCACTACGTGTGTTTGCGTATGTGTCTATAGGCATAACATTCTTTCAGACTCACGGATCACCAGATACGTAAATAAATGGAAATGCCTGCTCTGTACACAAGAATGCAGATGCAAAGTGAGTCATCGAGAATCCATACATTTCAATAAAACTGACAATGTTTTCATTTACATCTCAAGATGACAGTTCCATAATCTTCTTTAAAATATGCATTATTAATATCCCATTTAATGTGCAAGGATTTTGTGATTGCATGTCCAATTTAAGTATAATAGTCCCCGGCAAGCTTAGATGCCATGATATCTGGGAAAATTCACATGCTTTGAATCACTTAAGCAAAATAAAAGGTAATAATCCATTAGTACTGCTCTTCTATGCCACAAAGCAACATATACACACACACGCAATCACACACACGCAGTCACATATACATGCACACACACAGTGCTACATATTAAACTAATATTTCTACTAAGGACATGTTAGGCTACAGTTTAATGCTTGTTTAGGTCCTCATTGACTTGGCATAGCACAATAATGGTGCCGAAATACTAGACAATATGCACACACTCCCAGAATAGTTAAACAAAAAATATTTAACAGTAGTCATTATTTAAATGTGTTTCTGAATTGTTAGAGTGCTAATTATATTCATGGAATACTGAATATTGTATTTAACAGCTTTAAACGCTATAAAAACTAGATTACGGTAGCTTGAAAAATTATTTTTGAAAAGGTTTTTTATATCACATGTAAATATGTGTATAAATATGTTTTGCCATTTGTATGTGTTGAGGTACCTCTGTTATCAAACAGTGTCTGCACAATGTGCAATTGCTCTTGTACAACTGCTGTGGTGCTATTTTATAATTTTATAAAATATGTTTTTTTTTTAAATAATTCTGCACTTTGCCAGACTATGCATTTTATTTAATGAACTTTCACCAACCCAGGAAGCGTCTCAACTCACTAAACTTATACCAATGCCGAACTAATCACAGAAGAATAGAGGTGGTTTATGGGAATTCAAGTACTTGTACATTGTAGAAAGGTAACAGCAAAACTAGTAAGGACATCTGGTAGAATGATATTTTTGGAGCAAAATGGTAATCACAGCAGATTGGTAGAGGTAGAGCATGAGATGTTATGGAGAAAAAGCTTTTATTATTTTTAAAATAAACTAAAGAAGATTAATAAAGAAAAATATCCATACTAACAAACTGTAATTAAACCTAATTTTGCACCTAGCATATTAGTTTATAAAGTGCCCTAAACTCCTATCCACGGTATTATGGTGAGGTATGTGCAATCGTCATGAAAATCCAATGTTTTCACTAATGCATTTCTCTTTTAGATTTGCAATTTTGAAGCAATTCTAAGATTATTTTCAAGCTGAATAAACAGTTATATGATTAAAGCAGTACTGTCACCCCCTAAAACATGAGTATTTCATGAAGATAGAATCGTTATGAAATAATCATTTTGACTGTGTTGGAACCAGTCAAGAGATATACAGAGACAAAGTAGGGATAGGCCTCAATACTATACTCTTGCACATGCCACTACAGCAGTGATGTCAGCTTCTGGTACTAAAGCGACAGGAGCTGAAGAGAACCTGCTGGAATAAGATGGCGGTGCCATGAGGAACAGGTTCAGGTATGTAAATCTCACTTTTACCTGCCCCTCCCCTACCACCTGACCACCAGCAGCTTTGTCACTGTCAGAGGTGTTTGCAAATTTGGCAAAGTCCTCAGACGGTGACAGTGCCACTTTAATCTATAGTACCATCTGAATTTGATGAACCTGGTATTAATCTTTGGGAATATTGTATAATGACAAATATACTTTAACAGAAATACCCCAAAGACTATTAGTATATGTAATTTTTCACATTTTTCAGTTCAAAATAATGAGATATTAACTCAGCAGCTCAGCTTCATGTGTGCTACAATCATTATTTAAATTAAGCACCCTCCTAGGCTGCACCCATGCTGATTTGACCTGTCCTACTTTGGGATATTTCATCTATGCCAGCATTCTAGCATCTGAATGGAATGATGTCAATCATTCCATTTCTACATTCCTAGCACTAGATGTGTCACATATGGAGTAACTATAGCAACCACACCACATGTACTTGGTTGTTTATGTGCTCTAGAACTGTTCTCCCTGTGAGTTAGTTCTTTGATATAGAGACCTGTTTTTAAAGGAATACTCCAAGCACCATATCCACCACAATTTACTATAGTGGCTATGGTGCCAAGAGTCCTGGCACCCTCCCGATTGTAAGTAGTCAAATCATTTTTAGATAGTGTGACTTCTTTCATGGCGTCCATCAGGCACCATTGTCCTCCTCCACTTCTGAAAGTAGAGAACTAAAAGCTCCTTAGCAGTCCTCAGCTGATTGCTATCAGCCAATGAGCTAAGCCTTGCACTGCAGGACTTAGCTCAGCTTATGGCTCTCCAATGTCAGTAGTGGAGAATGGGAGCAGTACCCAGTGGACCTAAAGAAAAAAAAATGTAAACCATTCTAAATCAGTTTGACTACTTATATTCCTGACACCATAAACACTACAATGAGCTGTAGTAAGTATGGTGTTGGAGTGTTCCTTTAAAAAGATTTTCTTTCTTCCAATGTATACATTTACTGGCATATCTACAAGTATAATGGATAGATGGAATGTTATGTTCTTGAAGAGCATACATTGTGTGTACCATGACAGGTACACCTTAAAGAGAGTTTCAGGAGGCTGCTTTATCTCGAAAATCCTGATCAAATCATTTCATCCACCAGACAAAAAAAGCCGGTATCTTGTTGCTATTTAATATTTATAAATAGTTAATGGAAATAAGGCACATGCATAAACATAGACTTATGTTACTGTGCAGAACCCAGGCACATAAAACGTGAAGAAAAATGATTATTCATTTTTTTTTAGTTTTCAAGAGAAGAATATTTTGCTTACAGTTTTAATGATGTATTTTTAATTAAATGTAGCAAGATATTTTGATTCAAGTGGTCCCAAGCCTGCATCTGTCCTTAGTTTACACCTATGGAGACAAGTTATGCCAGCTTATTAAAATGAGAAGCACACCACTGCCATTGTACAAAATCGCTAGTCTTATAAATCATCCTTAATGCATTTAATTAATGACCAATTATCAAGAACACACACCAAGCTGCAGGCCATTGCCATTGTGATCCTTTCCAAACATACCTGATACAAGTTTGAAATATTTTTTTCTAAGAAAAATGCATTTTAATTTTCATACTGAGATTTCATGATAAATTGTGATACACACATTACAAAAATGCAAAAAAAAAAAAAAGTATAATTACTTTTTTCAAGAGGTAAGATTTTCAAAATGCCTTGAAGATTAAAATGTAAGGAATCTTTTTTTTTTTTATACTCTCTGTATAAATTTAAGAGATGGGTGTTGAAAATGCATTAAATTTCAAGACTTTTAAGCGGTGCTGAATAAATCAGTGTTCAAAAAAGCTGATAAAAACAGTTACAAATAATGGTTCTTTAATTCATCGGGGAACAGAAGATATAAATTCTGTATAGCGATTCCCTATTTGTTTCTTATGGACAAAATGTATTGTCTTGTGTTAATGCTGAGATGGTGTGTTTTCTATTTATAAAGATGAACCACTCCAACTTAAAGGGACTTACATAATTTGCAAACACCTGAGCGAAACTAAAACAGATTATCCTATTTTCTTCATAATGGAAAGTAGACTGAAATAAAACCTGTTACATTATTGGAATGGAACATTTAGAATGAATTTAAACACGTATTATTAAATTCATATCCAGAAGGCATATTAATTAAAAACTTGTGACAAACATGCTGTGCTTAACAATTTAAGTCGAGTTCCCAATTGTTAAGTTGTTATGTTAACTGTTTTATTGTTATTGTTAGCACAAAGCTTCAGAAGTCGTTTAGATAAGTGAAAGCTAATGTTATGTTGTGATTATATTTCCCCCTTTTCTGGTATCAATTTTGAATTATTGACCTACAACATGTAGTTGACTTGATCTGTTAGTTTCATCAAAATTAACAGAGTAATGTAATGGATAATTTTGTAACTGTTTTGTCTTTTCCTGATACTTACAACATGATATAGCATCCTGTTTATGAACATTATACATTTTAAACAAAACCACAAATCTGAAAAAAATTGTTGACAATTCAATGGCGCATTCGTTTCACTGATTTGTGAATCAGATTTTCATATGGGGAAATCACCCGGACAATTACCAAAGAGAAAACTGGCTATGACCTATCTCTGATGAGCAAATAGTTAGGTTTATGTCTTCCAGGTACAGACATGCAAGTCAATGTTATGTTTCAGTCATTAAATATATTTTTTCACTCACTTCCTTTTCCTTTGTCAAACTTTGATACAATTTTAAATTTCCCTTTCACCGCAACCCCTTAATTTGCTGTTCTGCAGTCTTTTCCAATGATGGTCATGAAGATCCATGACTATACCCATCTGGGAAATTCTGCAGCTGTAGGGAAGCAGATTTATAACTACTAGCAGGAAAGCTGTTTTTTTGTTTTTTTTTAAGATGGTACATTTTCCAATTTGTAGGAGTAAGCGTCAAGACTCCAGACATGGTTTAGCTTACTGTGGATTGTTCATCTATTGGATAACCTGTTATGTTTACACAGTTTAATGCTCGCTTTTTACACTTTTGTTCTGTTTGTTAACTGATCAGCATGGTGTCTTTTAGTTTTGTTCCTATTTACAAATAGTAATGTTACATGGTGATAAGAATTATTTTAACTATCAATATTGTCAGGCTCCAGAGACATTTTGTTTTTGAAACGCCACAAATCAGTTCAAATGGAAACCTTTGGGAAATTAAATTGCAATCAGTTGATCAGACCTACTTGTTACTTGTTTAAAATCAGTTCCATCTTAGGGTTGTTCACTAAAGTGAGAATTGCCAGTAATTATACGTTAATTTGAGATGTAAGCAATAATAGGCAAAGTGGAACCTCCATGTCAGCAGTGGTTCCAGTTTAGCTACTTAAATTTGAAACTCACTCCGAGTTCACTTTTAATTCCCAACAATGATCACTTTGGTAAATAACCCTGCAATTGCCAACAGCTATGCATGTTTTTCTAATGTTACAATTCCATCACCTACCTACCTATATGTTTTATATTCATTTTAGATTTTCCAGAAAGACATTATGTGTGTAACAGTCATCTTCATACATCATTTAGAATTGTGTATTGATCTTGATTTCTGATGTTTGATTAACCAATTAATAGGTCAAATCAATGGACTGTATGCAAGATTGCCCTGATTCGTTTCAGTAGCTGATCGCAAATTTGTTGAACCTTTTCAAAAGATCACATATGTGAAAGTGAACAACTTGCAAGTTATGGATTATGGAATATTGACTTAAAACTGTGGAATTACAAGCATTGTGTTGAAGGAAGTTATTGATTATTCTACAAATGTACGTTAAATTACTTATTTTTAATTGAAAAAAGAAAAGTCATGTGAGTCATGAGTTAATGATATTTCAATTATTTAAAAATCAATATGTATTTTTTGACTGACCAATTCAAGACTGCTTAAAAATAATCAGATATTTTACAGGAAATATCAGTACCATAGATTAAGAAATCTGCATATTCACTGAATTCCTTCATAAGTTTTCATATTTTATAAATATAGACTTCTCATGTTAAGACCGTTTTATATAAATATGTATTAAAGCATGTATGTAGTTGGTTTCTACAAAAAGGCCTCCATGGGCATTAGTTGAGTGGCTTTGATTTAAGCTTTGACTACATATTAGTTACCACTCTCATAATGGGCCCACTGACTGGTCTGCGGCTACACAGCATCACATGCAGCAAATTGTAATGCACTATGTATTCTGACACCTTTCTATTATGGCCAGTATTAAGTTTTCAGGAATTTGAGCTACAGTAGCTCTGTTTGATGAGACCAGATGGGCCTTCACTCCCCACGTGCAACAATGAGACTTAAGCACCCATGACCCTGAAGCCAGTTCACGTTTGTTCTTCCTTGCACCATTTTTGGTAGTTACTAACCTCTGGATACCAGGAACACCTCACAAGACCTGCTGTTTTGGAGATGCTCTGATACAGTTGTCTAGCCATCACTATTTTGCCCTTCTCAAAGTCACACATATCTATTCATTTGCCCATTTTTCCTACTTCCAACACATGAAATTCAAGAACTGACTGTTCACTTGATGCCTTATATATAACACCCTTTTACAGGAGTCATTGTAATTATATAATTGTTGTTGTTCAATTCAACTCTCAGTGGTTTTAATGTTGTTGCTGATCAGTGTATACTCCAAAAATATACCAATACATAGCTAAAATCATGGCCAAATGTGAGAAATGCTGCCTATCGTTTCTTAATGCAATTACCATGAAATATCTACTTTAATCCATGAAGTGTTAAAAATATCCTGTTGTTTCTTTGCATTCGTTCAGATGTCTTAGCCAACTAATACCAAAATTATGGCAGCATTTTTAAGAAATATACATTTTGCAATGTTCACATGTTTGGCTACATACATCACACTGGTTAATTTCTCTACTATATGACGAAAGTTCTTAAAGGGACATTTCACTGCTAAAATAAAAAAAAATACAGTATTTTAATAGATATTCCCACAATGAAAACATACATGCATTTAATCAAACATTTTTATCATTGGGCATGTATCTCAAAAACAGCTTTCAAAATAAACACTAAATATCTGTATCATTTGAAAATGAAAAAAAAAAGAGGAAACACCTTTCACACATAGAGCACTTTCGCAATCTAAAGTGCTTTAAGTGTTCGGTCCCTTTAAGAAAATAGATTATAGCACCACAACATAATATAATTGCTGCTATAGCTTAGGATGTCAATAACCCTCTTGAGTCATCTGTCAAACTCATGTTTGTTGCACTTGCTTCTTTATATATTCTTAGTGCTCTTTACACCCAACATATAAAGGAAAAGCTACCATATTACAAGCTCCTTAGTACAGAATGCAAAAATTGTATAAGTGCCTCTAAAGAATTCTTAGAAACATAGAAACATAGAATGTGACGGCACATAAGAACCATTTGGCCCATCTAGTTTGCCCAATTTTGTAAATACTTTCATTAGTCCCTGGCCTTATCTTATAGTTAGGATAGCCTTATGTCTATCCCACGCATGCTTAAACTCCTTCACTGTGTTAACCTCTACCACTTCAGCTGGAAGTTTTTCTTCTTTTAAATATAGTCTCCTCCTTTACTGTGTTGATTCCCTTTATGTATTTAAAAGTTTCTATCATATACCCCCTGTCTCGTCTTTCCTCCAAGCTATACATGTTAAGTTCCTTTAACCTTTCCTGGTAAGTTTTATCCTGCAATCCATGAACCAGTTTAGTAGCCAATCTCTGAACTCTCTCTAAGGTATCAATATCCTTCTGAAAATACTCCAAGTGAGGTCTCACCAGTGTTCTGTACAATGGCATGAGCACTTCCCTCTTTCTACTGCTAATACTTCTCCATATACAACCAAGCATTCTTCTAGCATTTCCTGCTGCTCTATTACATTGTCTGCCTACCTTTAAGTCATCAGAAATAATCACCCCTAAATCCCTTTCCTCATTTGTTGAGGTTAGGACTCTATCAAATATTCTGTACTCTGCCCTTGGGTTTTTACGTCCAACAAGCATTATCTTGCACTTATCCACATTAAATGTCAGTTGCCACATCTCTGAGAATTTTTCTAGTTTACCTAGAATAATAGGATTCTTCAAGAACCATAACTCATTTAGCGTTTTAAAGTGGACATGGTACAAGGACCCTGTATGTGCAGAATTTTAGTATGCGTGTTCTGGGTTGGCTAATGTTAATTCTGTGCATGAGGATTGCACAGAGATTCATTTATTGGCTTAGAGAGCTTAGTTGTTGCTCTCAGCTAATGAACGAACTGCAGCATCAGCTTCCAACTTCTACAGCTGTCCAAAAGCTGTGTGCAACTCAACTGAGGTTTGATGTCCGGAGGTCTTTGTAAAGAGTTCTGCCCAGTTACCAGGGAATGGCTCTAGGTTACTCCTTGTATCATAACCACTACAGAGAACCCCTAAAACAGGGTTTACAAATTATGAACCCCCTAAGATGTTGATGGCCCACAACTCTCTAAACACACTGGAAATAATGTTTTTTTAATGTATGAATATTCCCTATTATGTTTAACTCTCTTAAAACCTAGAAAGGAATTATATGTCAAAGGTTTCTTTAGTGAATCAAAAGCTCGAAAAATCACATCAGCATCATTTGAAGTAATTGGAACTTTACTAGATATATAATGTAGCTACTGTTTACGCTTAATTAGATAACAGTTAATAATATACAATTTTTAAAATATAATCCAATTTTTAAGATATAATTCTTTTTTTTTGTGCTGCACAGTGAAAATAATACCCAGCTCTGAGGTTTTGTTTTTTAGCACCCACAATATTTTACACCCCCCAGTTCTGTTTTTTAAATGATATTCTCTTGTAAATTCATTCTTAACTGCTATCAAAATGTTTCTCTATGTTCTCTATTATACCAGTCAATATCATTGTATCCTTTTCCTTTTGAACCAATATATTTCCATGCTATATACTGCATCTGGGTTTAACCCCCTAAGGACCAAACTTATGGAATAAAAGGGAATCATGACATGTTACACATGTCATGTGTCCTTAAGGGGTTAAAAAACAAAATGCTAGCTCTTCAGCCTTGACTTATAATATTTTCTTTTACTTCTGTTGTTCTACGTTTTATTGATCTGTTCTTTTTACAATTGAACTAATTGTTTAGTGGCCAAGCATAACTTTTATCATCTTGTATCATAATATGTTTGCATTTAACACTGTACTATGTATTTAGAATGTTTCTTAAAATGAACTCTGTTGTATAATATAACTTTCATGGTGGAAATTTTCTTCATATCATGGCCCATCTTTTTCTTCTGTCACCATCTTTAACAGTCCGTCACCACCTTTTTCACACGTGCAGCAAAGCCAACATATTTTCAAATTGCTATTAACTATAGAGTTGCAATAACCTTAAATTAAATGTCTCTTACATACTCAACCTGAACTTCATCAATAGCCTGTTTTTCAATCTATGATAAAAATGTATTTCACAGCTCAACGCTGGGTGAGCAAACTTTTCCAATGATTTTCAAAATTTTCCACATATGCTTTCTACCTTTTGTTCAATAAATCTTAATAAATTAGAAGGAAAAGGGAAAACAAATGGAGACACTGAACCAAACACAATATTAATTTCCAATGAAAATAAATGTCCCCGTACTAAGTCTTGTGGAACACCTATTTCACAAAGCAGCCAGAGCAGAAAAATGGGAACACAAAATAACATTATGCATTAGTATAATTGGAAATCAAGTACAAAAACTATGCACGCAGCTTAACAGTTTGAGAAATCTTCAAATATATCAGAAACGGCGGGGTACAGATGACATGGAAGTGCACATCAGTACAAGCAGATGAAAAAATAAAGTTGAATATGCCCGATAATTAAACCAACATTCCAAAATATTATGTGATGTCCCCAAAACTGCCACATTGCCAACAAGAAATAAGATGAGCAGAACAGTTTTTCCTTCCAACCTTTAATCTTAATCCATTAACACCTTTCTATTTTGACTGCTATTTGTGATGTTTCAGCTCTGAACAGAAACATATTGAAGTAATGAATATTTACAATGATTAAATTTATACCTTGGAGAAAAATAATGTTGTGCTTTATGGTGCACTAGTATTCTGGTTATTTAAACAGAGTCTCCACGGACGTTGAATAAATGCCGTATGTAAAAAAAACAGAGGAGAAAAACTGAATCACGGCCAAGAGAGACGTTACATAACATTATAAAGAATAAAAACTGTGTGCTGGCTACAGGAAAAAAGGTATATGTAAAAATATTTTAGTATTAAAGTGAACCTGTTTCAACACTAAAAATGATTCTTGTATTTTTGTTTCCTCATGTATTATTATTTTTTTTAAATGTGTTTAAAAGAACAGAAGGGAATATGATAAAAACACACAGGTTAAATTGCTTAAGCCCTCTTCCTTTTGACACAATGTGTAACTTTATTGTTAGTTCACCACAGGTTTTAAGAAAGAAAAAACAATACATATTGTGATGCCACAAAAATGAGATGCCAATGATATGTTTCTCTGGGCAACTTAAATCCAAGAGCCTTATGGATAGAGGCTATGTGCACTATATCCACCAATCGTGCTCTGTAACTAAATTTCTGGATTTCTAACAGCTGTGGGACAGAATTCACAAACACACAGATGTAGGCAGTTCAGGCCTACCGATGGACATTGGTAATGTCAATGTGTGAATCACTCACAGCCTCTAATATGCTGTAATATGTGAGATTATCTTGATTTAGAAACATAGAAACATAGAATGTGATGGAAGATAAGAACCATTCAGCCCATCTAGTTTGCCCAATTTTCTAAATAATTTGGGGCCTTGTCCAGCTTTCCTGGTTTGTCCACTGGTGTCCAACCACTGCGGATACCTGAGGACAATTTTTATAGTAGAAGCATAAGTTTCCTCTGCCCAAATCAAAATAGGGGAACATCTGCATATACAAGAGCACTTCAACCGTACTCTGCACCTGGAAAATCCTAAAGGAGACCGACAACACCACTTTTATGGCAAGGCCTGTCCTTATTGACTCACCAGTGATCCCAAATGCAAAATGGAGGAATGCCCTTACCAGGGTCACCTGCTTCTGGTACCACTCTCTGACTCTGTATCTACTCACTGTTACCCAAGACATTGTCTCAGTGAGAAATAGAACGAGTATAGGAATCAAGAAATAAGCTCTAAGTTAAGTTGTACACATAAATTAGCTGCATTTGGGCTTTGAATAGGAACAGAGAAACAGAAGACCATGAAAGGCAGCAAGTGTGGTTTAAACAATAATATGAGACACGGTGAGATAAATTAGCCAAAATAGTGAAAAATCACTTACATTTCACTTAATCACTTAAATATGGGTCTGATAGGAACATAATGTTTTGTTTACATTGGCTTCTCTCATAAACACCATTTTTGGCAATATTTCAAACAACTGCTCTAATGACAAGTGTGCATCATTAATAGTGCAAATATCTTACTGAATCCAGTCACATCGGAATTTATTTAACGTGTTAATGGATTTTTCATGGTTGTCCTTATGGTTGTTGTTTGCTCTAATGATTCGCATTTATGACATTTTGCTTCCTGAATTGATTATACACTGAATTGTTTCTCTATTGTGTTTACAAATGAATGTCTGAGGATTTCAGCATGTTGATTATCAATTCAATGCTGAGACGTGTGGCTAAAATTCATACAACAATTATAAATTACATAGTTACATAGTTACATAGTTACATAGCTGAAAAGAGACTTGCGTCCATCAAGTTCAGCCTTCCTCACATTTGTTTTTTTGCTGTTGATCCAAAAGAAGGCAAAAAAAAACAGTTTGAAGCACTTCCAATTTTGCAACAAGCTAGGAAAAAAATTCCTTCTTGACCCCAGAATGGCAGTCAGATTTATCCTTGGATCAAGCAGTTATTACCCTACATTGAAAGATTATATCCTTGAATATTCTGTTTTTGCAAGTATGCATCTAGTAGCTGTTTGAACATCTGTATGGACTCTGATAAAACCACTTCTTCAGGCAGAGAATTCCACATCCTGATTGTTCTTACAGTAAAAAAACCTTTCCTTTGCCTTAGACGAAATCTTCTTTCTTCTAGTCTAAACGCATGACTTCGTGTCCTATGTAAAGTCCGGTTTGTGAATAGATTTCCACACAATGGCTTGTATTGGCCTCGAATATATTTGTATAATGTCATCATATCCCCTCTCAGGCGACGTTTTTCTAAACTAAATACTTGTTCAAATAGAATAAATAGATTCCAGGTAATATATATATATATATATATATATATATATATATACACAAGGTAAGTAGTTCTATTTAGAATGAGAAATCACTATTTAGTTGATGCAGTTGACAGGCTTATGCCATGTGTGATCATGTAATGTAACCATCCTCCCATTATTTTTCAGGTGAGGTGTTTAAATAGTACTATTTAGGATTTGAAATCTCTGTTTAGTTAATAAGCGAGTGCACTGGTTTGTATATTTTTTTATATATATTACCTGGAATCTAAAATTACCTGGAATCTATTTATTCTATTTGAACAAGTATTTAGTTTAGAAAAACGTTGCCTGAGAGGGGATATGATAACATTATACAAATATATTCGAGGCCAATACAAGCCATTGTGTGGAAATCTATTCACAAACCGGACTTTACATAGGACACGAGGTCATGTGTTTAGACTAGAAGAAAGAAGATTTCGTCTAAGGCAAAGGAAAGGTTTTTTTACTGTAAGAACAATCAATATATATATATATATATATATATATATATGTGTGTGTGTGTATATATATATATATATATATATATATATATATATATTAATTTATTGTGCATATTGTAATTGTATTTTATTGTCTTTTGAGAATATGAGAATATTAAAAAAACAGTGTAAATTAGAAAAAAAATATTTCTACTAAATGCAGTTTATTTATTTCGATGTAAGTTTTATTTCTTAATTATACCAAATATTTCATTTATTTTATCATAATTTAAATTTGGATGTGTTTGGTACTCTTGTCTAGGAATTGGTTATAAATGACATGTGGCTATTCACTAACCCAGGATTGTGGAAAATTGACAAGAACATGTTAAATTATACAAAGCACAACCAAACCACAAAATAAGTGGATGTTTCTGGAATCCAGAGGAGGCTAATTTTTCGCTGGTCGTTAGATTAAGACATAATATCAGCTTCCGTAGACTTGAATAAGATGCTCCTAACTGTAGTGTCTCATGGTATTGAAGGGATCTACCTAACCCATTAAGTAGTCCACCAATAGGCATTTAAAAAGGTGAGTAACTTTTTTCTTTAAAAAACTTAAAAAAACAAAATTAAGTACATCTTACCCGAAATATTATACTCCTTCCTTTTTTTTTTTTTTACGTGTTAGTGCCTTGTCTTGTGTTTCTGCCGCAACAATTGAGTGAAACTCGGTCATGTGACCAAATGCTGATAATAGGAAAACATTGAATTCAGTGCTCTCCATTATTATTATTATAATTATTATTATTACTGCCATTTATATTGCGCCAACAGATTCCGTATCACTTTACATTATGCAACATTCTATTGCATGTGTGTTCAGTGCTTGTAATGCATGTGCACCTCATTCCCAATGCTCCTCTATGAGGAGTATTGGATTGGAAATCCATTATACAGGTGACATCTCCATGATGATGTCACTGGATGAGGAGTGGGCAGCAACATCGAGAGAGACTTGGCGCTGAAAAAAAGGGTCAGTTAAAAACATTTGTTTTAATATTTTATTTTCAAAAGGGAGGGCTTAAATCTAAACAGGGAGTGCGGCTCTATAGTATTAGGAATACAACTTTAAGTTATTACTATAAAACTACGTGTTTCATGAATTTGTTATCTAATGCAGTTAGTTAGAAGAGGCTGGGCTCATTATGGCTACTCTGTCCTGTATTTAGTCACTTTTCCTTGGAGTTGCGAGGTTTTTTTAACTTTATTTTACATTTTTGCTCTTCAACATCTGTGGGAATTTACCTTCACTTGTTCCGTGCACTGTTAAACATATCCAATATTCAGTAATCCACTAGGCATGTCATTGTTATTTCAACATTGAGTTCCCAATAAAGACATAGGAAAAAAATAACTAATGGATGAAGAATTCTTCAGCCAGGCAGAACTATGTAGCAGGGCTTGAAATTGAATTGCAATGACAATTAAACTGAGAAATGTATTGAAAACTAAAATATGAAAGTGGTGATGCTTCGTGTTTGTTTACTGTTAAGAAATATTATTGAAGTAGTTTATCGTTGTAAATCTTTTTTAATTGCTTGTGGAAAAGAATGCCATAATAAGGTTGTTTAGTGGTTTCTCCTTGTAATATCGAAGGATACTGTAGACTTTGAAGATGTTTGTAAAGTAAATTTCCCATGATGCCTAGCCATCCTTCTGAATAGCTGAGCATCCTGGGAAATATAGCTCACAATCATGTCCAGTGCCTAAGGTAGTCATAACTTCTGTTTAAGACTGCTATAGTTTACATTGAATGCATTTAATCAATTTCCAAAATCCATATTTAGCATATATATAAATTCATAAATCCTTTGTATGTATGTTTAGGAAGAGGGGTTAATGCAGTGAAGGGCGATGGCAGACACATTGGAAAATAACTGTGTTAGTCATGCTGACTAAAACTTTTAAATTATTTGTCACGATACTGCTTTTATTTTCCTACATAAATTCCTATATATTGCTCATTTAGTATCTTACATTATAAAGTATTTTCTAATGCATTTTTACTCCCCCCCCCCTAATCTTTTGTCTACTTTTACTTATCTGTAAACTTTAAACAAGATCTGCATTTTGCATATCTGTATGTTGTTTACTATTTTTATTATTTACTATTTATGACCAGTTAATATGCATTTCATTTCAGTTTTAACTAAATTTATGTCTGCCAATTGCAATATTACAAAATAATCATATACATCCAATGATGTGCCAGAATGTCACAGTTACAATAATCAATTAACTGTTGTGTAATTATGCTGGAAGTTTAAATATAGAAGAGAAATCTGAGCAAAAAAGACATTTAAATAATAATTTGTATGTAAAATTGAACAAGAGTGTCTACCTACGCTTTCAAGTTTCTGCATAAAGATTAAGAATTCTGGAGGATAACAGAAAGATTACTTAATCTAAGTGATACTCCAAAGAGATCATTCTTGAAAATACTCAAGTTGCATAATCAATTCTTTTGGAGAAAGCATCAACATCTCTACAAGACATTTGCTTCTCCTAGAATGCTAAAAAAAAACATTACCAAGTAGCAAGTACATTTATTGCATGAATGATGAATGTTCATATGGAAGACAATAACGAGGATGCAGACAGTGCTACCCAAGAGTACTCATTATTTTATCAACTGCAATTGGTTAGGAAATTATTTTATTGTCCTGCTATCATCTAGTGTTTGCACATAGCTCTGTTTGAAATGTTTAAACAAAAGTGTATGCAATAAGTTGATATTTATATGCTCGTAAACTGTTGTGTCATGATCACATTCATTTTTATTTTACTTTTTATAAAAGTTTACTAGTAGATTATTTTCCAATATAAAACGTGGGAAAGATAATAGAATGTTACAAAACATCATTTTAGTAGTTTAATACAGTATATAGTCATTATTTTAGCTATAAAAAAAAGGTTGCAGTTAGTAGACTGTCTAAAGATCACTTATAGTGGAAGTTACCTGAAAATCCACACTTGTTTTGTTTTTTTCTATCATCTTTTTTTAAGTAAACCTCAAAGTTTTTTATCATATTGAATGAACTCGTACATACTGTCAAATTGTGTATATACTAAGATGTAATATTCTAAAAAATGTGTTGCCCTAACAATTTCTCGAATTTGAAATGGTTGTGCCTCTTCTAAAATTATCATCTGTTCCTGGACTGGTTCCTAAGTGACTAACTACCTTCTTACAGACTAAGAATACTCTATTCTAGCAGAAAGGTCCTTCTCTTATGTCCAGACAGAGCAGATTAAATAAAGAAGAGATTTATACTGAGATTTTAAATGCAATATCCTCTGACAGTGTAACAGTTCATTTCCCCAGGAGGTATGGCCTACCAAACTCTAGTCTTATTCTTGTGTCACTACAGAAGAGGATAGAAATATATAACAATAGATCACATGATTTTAATGTTCATTGTTTGACCTTTCAAGTGATAGCTCAATATAAAATATATTGTTTCCACTAAAATACATAAATTCTTCTTTGTATAAAAAAAAGACTCTTAAAGCCTCAGGTAGCAGATACAGGTTTTAATTAAGAGGTCTTCATAGAATTCACCTCTTAAATATCAACAGAGCGCCACTTAAGTCTAATATACTTTTACAGTCTTTTGGATCAACAGCATAAAAGAATGGATTACAAGGTTGAACTTGATGGGTTTTAGTCTTTTTTTTTCCACGTAGACATCCATATAACTGTGTAACAAAGCTAAGGCCTTTGTCTGTGAAAAGAAAGGGTGTTGAATGCATTGGTAGATTAATAAAGCAAAAAAATGTAGATTAATAAAGCTAATAAACAATATATAATACTAATAATTGAAGATGTGTGTTAAATGAGCTATTCCTTATATTACGCATGATTATTACAAAAGAAATATGTTGAACAAATAATTATTTGATACAATCAGGAAGTGCCACACCACAGGATGGCTATATAAGTAATTGGAATTCTTTATAGCTTTATAAAAACCACAAAGCGTCCTATGTTTCCAGGAAAGGCAATGACAAATCCTCTGAAATGTTCCTATTAGGATGCTAATCGCTAAAAATGATAGCCTCAAGGCAAAAGGCCAAGTCTGCAATATTTACTGGACAAAGTCCCAAATTTAATTGCAAAGCAAACTGCTTCCGATTCAGACTTATCAACTGTTGCACTGATGTGGTGGTCTTTAATTTTCATTCACTCCATTACTTATTAATATTCTGATATAGTGCTTTAGGTTATGTGCATGTTTAAATAGGCACACAATATAAAAAATGCAAACTACAGCAGTTCGTTTTTTAGCAGTTCGCTCATTAAAAGGGGTTAGTGTACAGTGTGATTTAGTATCTCTGGCAGTTTCATTCAGTTTAGCTGTCACTGGTTATGAGAATTGTGACCTTGCCTAGGCTCGATAACCTTGATTATACCTTAATATGTACAAATCTCTTTTGCCGCAAGTCAATTAGCTCATAGGATCATAGCTTGCCTGCCCCCTTAGCGAGATATTATTTTAAAACGATAAATGGTCTAACATTTAACTTTTTTTAATGAGACCCGGTTAAAAAAAAAAAAAAAAGTCTAATGGATTCTTCTAATGTGAAAATTTGCTGATTGAGTAAAGAATTATATATTTTATTTTCCTGAAGAAACAGTTGTACAGTTGAAAAACGTAATATGTGTTTTCACACAAAATGACCTCAGGGCAATTGATAATAAGTCTAATTTATCATAGTGTGTGCACATCTAACAAGTGGCATTGCTTTAATTCTAATCATTCTGTGACAGATGTAAATGTCTAAATTATCCTGGTATCACATTTTCACAGTTCTCTTACCTGACTCAGCAGTAGATGGGCAATCGCATCAATTTTGCATGCGTTGACAGATAATTACCTATGTGTTGTATTGTGGCATAAATGGCAACGCTGGTGCTCAGTTAACAAATTTAGAATAAAAAAGAGCAGGCTTTGATTTTGCTTTTGACAAATAAAACTTTGAAAATGATTTTGATTATGTCTTTTAAATTTGTGGAGTTGTCGATCTGTTTTGTTAACTTGCTGAACTGTGGTTAATGTGTTTTTGTAATGATTTTTTGAAAATATTATTTGAATGGACAACCGGAGCTAATTGAATACCGGAGTACTATATGGAGTAATATAATATAAATAATTTAAATAATTAAAGTAAAGGTAGTCTGCCGTGACAAGCATGCGAGTCGAGAATTCTAGCTCTTCTAATTGCATGGATAGATTGTGTTTGCCAAAATAAAATTAATTTGGCACATCATATTTATCACTAGATTTGTGCATTTGGTTTCAAACAAATTGGGATTTGTCCAAATTTTGAGTGATTGGCTGTTCATCCAAATCAATATTTAGTGATTGTCCACTAACCAACAATCATCTTTTTTTCCATCCATCATCTTTTTTTTGGCTATATGGACACAACTCTGAATCACAAAAAAAATGAAACTGTGTATTGTCCATTTTGTTTGTTTCATGATTCGTCAATGACGAATCATTGACGAATCATGAAACAAACAAAATGGACAATACACAGTTTCATTTTTTTTGTGATTCAGAGTTGTGTCCATATAGCCAAAAAAAAGATGATGGATGGAAAAAAAGATGATTGTTGGTTAGTGGACAATCACTAAATATTGATTTTATTCACAGATCAAGTGAGAACTGACCAATAGAAGAAAAAGAAAAGAAAAAGAAAATACACATATATATAACAAATATTTACATATAGATTATAATACTGCTCCTCCTGGTTTTCCCTCTCTTGGTTATTTTTTTCCATTTGATCGGTGAACTGAATGGCCTATATACTTAATCTTAACATTTACAGTACATTGATTGGGCAATTTTTGTTTGGGCAATTCACAGCATTTAAAAAAACCAAAAACAAAACAACTGCATGGACGAAATTTGTCTAATCCGAAACACCAAATGGACGAATCCTGGATCACCTGAAATACATTTTATTTTGGGATGAATTGACTCGGATGAACAACAGGTTTTTTTAAGAGTCAACCAGCTAAACTTTGGATACATTGAAAATATCAGACATGTACACATCATGTACACATGTACATCTGTATGTTGCAATTGTTGGTTATTAAAGGCATGGGCCTGCTGTAACATCCAGTAGAGTGGCCATCTTGGAGACAGTGGACTTGAAGGGTGTGAATATTACATTTTAAAGTGAATTGAATTTTTTAGCCCAAAATAAAGTTGGCCTAAAGTTTGATATTTACTGTGATGCTTTCATAATTCACACTTTAGTGAATACCCTGGAAGATCTTTATTATATTTAACTACTGCTGAATTTTACAGCTCATTGGAAACATAAAACTCTATTGCCTGCCTAATGTTTGCAGATGAGTCACTTTAATTGTTAAGTTATTATTCTGCATTATCCTTTAAAACATTTTTATTTTTTATTTTATTTTTTAAAGCAAAGCTGGAGAGAAAATAAATACCCAAGATTACAAAAAAGAAAATGAACAAACAAGTGTTGACATGAGTCTCAAGTTTCTGTTATTTGCATTTTACTGCAATTTAGTTTGCATTCATCAATGGACTGGAAAATATGCAAAATGAGGAAAATATTATCTATTTTGAAAGAATGAAACATGTGCATTGTATGCTGCCAGGAGTACACTGCATGCGAGCAGGCCTCCTGGGGGCAGAAATGGGGTTTATGGAAAAAAAATGTCACTTTTGTTTTTATTCATTCAATGTGACCTTGGCAAAACAATTTCAAAATAGGTTTTGCATGCCATAAAAGGTAACCATCACAGGAATGTTTGTGCCTTTACTTTTTACATTATTTCTCCAATGTCATTGAAATAGAAAAAGAAAACTAAGAGATGACATATTATTTTAACATAATACACATATTCCTTACAGTGTCTATATTTGAAATGCACAAATAATAATATATAGGCTAAGAAAAACATGTTCTATGGATCAGGCTATCTAATATTAAGAAGACAGGTAAAAATATTAAATTATATTCTGTCTAAAACAATGTAAATAAAAAAGAATGAGGGCAATGTATTTGGAAAAAAAAACTCATAACAGAAACTGCATCTAGTGTTACAATACATTTTAGAAAACTGAAAGATATGCACAGATGATGCCTTATTCTAGCAAACTGGAATATGTGGCCATTCTATTTAACTCAAAATCCCTCGTTTTAAGCACAGACATCTGTTGTGACTATGTGCGTTTTTTTGTTTTTTTTTTAGACTTTAGACTTAAAGTGGCACTATCAATATAGAATATTTATAGAAAAACTCTTTGAGGCTAAACTACATAAAAAATCCAAAACAACTGAAATACATCAAAAGACGAAATAGAGACTTCTTTGCTTATAGACAGGAAGATTTGGGGCAAAGTGTGACAATGGATTGAGTTTTTGGGGGATTGAATTTCTCATTAAAGAACACTCCAGATCCTTAAGACACTCTAGCTTGCTGAAGTGCTTTATGTCTGTAGAGTGTGTTCTGTTGTTTTCATTTTACAAAACATGAAGGTTTCAATAGAAATGGGCAGTCTTATAAATTAACCTTGTTACACCCAGTGGCGGATCCAGAGCCTGATCTCGGGAGGGGCACTTGTAGATTATTTAAATAAATAATCCAGGCACAATAACCACTACAGCTCAGTGTAGTTGTTATGGCGCCAGTAGTGCCAGGATCCCATCCCAGAGTAAGTAGTCAAACCGTTTAAGAACAGTTTGACAACTTATCTGGGGTCTGCTGGGATATAGGGCATAGGAGCAGTGGTATGTGTTAGGGGTGAAGTGTGTGTGAAAGGTGAAGTGTGTGTGTGTGTGTGTGTGAGCGGTGAAGTGTGTGTACGAGTGCATGAGGGCAGCAGTGTATGTCAGGGTTGCAGTGTGTGTTAGGGGGCAGTGTGTGTGTGTGTGTGTGAGCGGTGCAGTGTATATGTGAGGGTGGCAGTGTGTGTAAGAGTTGCATTGTGTGTGTGTTTGGGGCAGTGTGTGTATGGGGGGAAGTGTTTGTGGGGCAGTGTGTGTATGGGGGGGGCAATGTTTGTGGTGCAGTGTGTGTATAGTGTGTGTATGGTTGAGCAGTGTGTGTATGGGGGGCAGTATGTGTGTGGGGCAGTGTGTGTATGGGGGGCAGTGTTTGTGGGGCAGTGTGTGAAGTGTGTGTATGGGGGCAGTGTTTGTGGGGCAGTGTGTGTATGGGGGCAGGTTTGTGGGCAGTGTGTGTATGGGTGTGCAGTGTGTGTATGGGGGCAGTGTTTGTGGGGCAGTGTGTGTAGTGTGTGTATGGGGGCAGTGTTTGTGGGGCAGTGTGTGTAGTGTGTGTATGGGGGCAGTGTTTGTGTAGCAGTGTGTGTAGTGTGTGTATGGAGGGCAGAGTTTGTGGGGCAGTGTGTGTTGTGTGTGTATGGGGGGGCAGTGTGTGTATGGGGGCAGTGTTTGTATGGGGGGAAGGAGGGTTGGCAGGCTTTTTAATAAAAAAAATTATTTAAAAAAATAAATAAACACATGTCTTCTTACCTTTACTGGGAGGAGGGGGGGCATTTCTGGATCCCTGGTGGTCCGGTGGGGAATCCCTGGTGGTCCCAGTGGTGGTGAGGTGAACTCTAGCCCGCGCTCCAGGGCTAGAGTTCACTCTCGCAAGATTTGGAGCATTGCCGTGGTAACCGCAGCAACGCTCCGTGCTCGCAAGAGGAGGACCCGGAGGAGCTGCAGGTAAGAGCTCCCGGGTCCTCTCTGATCTCCCTCCCCAGTCCGCAGGCACATTGCATGGCTGGCACTTGGTTAGGACCCCCTTGGTTAGGACCCGCTTAGGGGGTCTGCCTTGACGTTGGCAGGCGGGCATTCCTCCAATGGCCATTGGAGCAACTAAATGACCTCAATTTGTCTAAATATACATAGGGATTAAGGAGAAAGCGCAGGTAACGTTTTTCTTTTCTTTGGTTTTTACTATATATTGGGGCTGATGTGTGTTGTAGTCCTTGCTGCTTAAGCGCAGGACTTCTCTTTTTGTATTTGTATTTGTATTTACTTTGCATCACACAGCCTGGTTGCAATGATGCTATCCATCCCATATGTTCCCTATTAAGGGTTAATAAGTATAGGGGTGTATATAAAAAATACCCCTTTCTGTCTCATTAGAGATATCTTTGCCAGAAGCTCAAGGAAGCAGGCTGAAGGGTCAGTGTTAGGACCCACTTAGGGGGGTCTGCCTTGACGTTGGCAGGCGGGCATTCCTCCAATGGCCATTGGAGCAACTAAATGACCTCCATTTGTCTAAATATACATAGGGATTAAGGAGAAAGCGCAGGTAACGTTTTTCTTTTCTTTGGTTTTTACTATATATTGGGGCTGATGTGTGTTGTAGTCCTTGCTGCTTAAGCGCAGGACTTCTCTTTTTGTATTTGTATTTGTATTTACTTTGCATCACACAGCCTGGTTGCAATGCTGCTGTCCATCCCATGTGTTCCCTATTAAGGGTTAATAAGTATAGGGGTGTATATAAAAAATACCCCTTTCTGTCTCATTAGAGATATCTTTGCCAGAAGCTCAAGGAAGCAGGCTGAAGGGTCAGTGTTAGGACCCGCTTAGGGGGGTCTGCCTTGACGTTGGCACGCGGGCATTCCTCCAATGGCCATTGGAGCAACTAAATGACCTCCATTTGTCTAAATATACATAGGGATTAAGGAGAAAGCGCAGGTAACGCTGCCTCAAACTCAGTGGGAGTGCGCCGTAGAGCCCCACCCTGGGGTAGGGTCTGAAGATACAAATACAAATACAAAAAGAGAAGTCCTGCGCTTAAGCAGCAAGGACTACAACACACATCAGCCCCAATATATAGTAAAAACCAACTCATCCCCCTACATTGGAGGGACACTGAGCCCCCTACTCTTAGGGAATGGTTTGCGAAAATGGAGGACCTCAGGGTGACGGAAGACTTACACTTGACGGCCACGGATAGGGCACAGCGATACCTAGACACCTGGACGCACTGGATCCTGACGACGTCAGGAGATAAATTCCTGGACGCACTAGGGGGAGACCGACAGAACTTGGGACCCCAGACATCCGAAAGGACAGACTAACAGCCCCAATGAAACCCACATTGACTACCGAACCCCAACAGAAGGCCCCCGGGAGGATAACCCCTCCTACCCCCCCTTTTTCTTTCTCCCACCCACCCCACCCAACACCGACGGACACTTGACTGACTGATAAGCGGAGTCACACAAGAACCTTTGCTCACCCTAGCACCGAACGAAAGCTGACAAACAACGGCTAGCGTACTGCAATACACGGATATATGTAAAGACACATAGACAGGCACAATGGGACCTGCAGGCTCAAGACGAGGCATGGCACACTGAATGCTGGAGACTTGAGGGTCTCCCACAACGGGCAAAGGGGCAAAGTAGGGGCAAGAGAGCCCCCACACGAGTCATACCATTAGCTGGACATATAGGTCCTGCCCGAACCTACGCCCCGAACTGCCAACAACACTTACAACACGGGGACCTGCGCGCCCCAACACGACTCAATGTACCACATAATGATGAGACGTGTAGGTCTACCATGTATACCTCTTCAACATGTTGCACTACTCTATGCACCAACATTTTCTCTGGGTCCATAATTATGGTTCTCAAACGCTACACAGTCAATAGCACTGCACACCGCAAAATTGTGTAATGTAACTTTCCCTCACATAACTGTATCTTACGTTTTGTACTGCCTTAGACTTATATAATCTGGCGAAGTATGTATATATCTATTGTTCATCATTGTACACTTACCATGCGAATCCAGCCTCTGCGTAGGCAACCTCATGCTTTTACATTGCAATGTAATATGTCTAACATTATTATGTCATCAAAATAAAAACACCTCAATTTAAAAAATAAAAGTACAATATTATGAATAGAAACAAAATAAAACAGTCTTGTTACACTATGCATTATTGTTTGAATATTTTGATATTTTTTATTATGCAGTAGCATGTAAAATATCTATACATCATTATTTCAACATACACATCAAACAGATTTCTTTTTAAAACATGAAACAAAAAATGTTCCAAAAGTATATTGTTATTTGAAAATGATTGAACAAAAACATGCTCTGAAATGATGATCATATTTACACGCTTGTTAAATAATAGATTAAAGTAATACAGCAAACAATGCTCTATCGAGAATTATTTACATCTACTTAGTTATTTTCAACCTTTTTTTTATGTATGTAAATAGAATCAGATTGTCATGCTTTAATAAGTTAGAATATATTATAATTTATAGGGGGATATGATTTTTATGGAATTGTATATTACCTTTGGTAATGTGTGTGATTATATAACAAAAATCTGCTTTCACAAGTAAATAACAGTTGTATAATTTACTGTTTGAAATGGTTCTGTCAATCAGCACCACAGGCCAAATACAAAGGCAATTCTAAAACATACTTCATTATTACTGTGTTCTTTATATATGCTGACTCACTGCAAATACTATGCTATTGCACTTGGCATGCCTAAATGGTATGAACAAGCCTCAAAACATCACTTCCATCAGAGGCTGAATAAATTAAAGCCCAGACATCATGTTAGTCACTTAGATGCAGTGCTTGCAGTCTTTCATGTTTTAAATATTAAACATTTACAAAAAGCAATTATTTTTTTCTATTGCTGCAGTCAATGTGTTGTTCTCTATTCATGACTACAGCCATTGTGAATGCCAAAGAATTCAATCCAGCTTTATTTTCCGAGGTTCTTTTATGTGCTGTGCTAAGCAATAGATCTGATTACTCTTCTAAATAAACACACAGCTCCTTATTTACGATGGAGGCAATTAATTTATTTGTCATAATCACCATATATCCATTCCTTAGTCCAACTTGCTGCTAGGGGCAAGATGGAAGCCTCGCTTTGCAATGCATTACAAGCGTGTCTCGCAGTAAATGGGCCAAAACAAAAAATACTCCCCATTGGCAATATTTATCAAGCAGAATGAGCATCAGTCAATAGTTTTAGTGCTACATCGAAAGTTAGGAGAAGAGAGAAAAAGAACTAATGAACTTTTAAAAAAAAAAAAAGCAATATTTATTGACAGGACATGTTGTTGTCTTACTTTACAAGAGTAGTGAATGGCTACTCGTACACCTTTTAGCATATCTTTGAGAATCTTCCCAGGTGAATAGTTATACTTAATTTAGAATGCATGCCCTCTCTTTTCACTGAAAATTCCAGGAATTTAGAACTAATTAATGAAAACCATGATGTTAAAACACAAAGTTTTGATAAACTGATAGCCACATGAAAACTTTAAACCAAAACAGATAGAAAGTATCTCCAAATGAGATATGTGTCTGTCACTGTGTGTGTGTTTGTCAGTGTGTGTCAGATCCGCAAGTGTGTTCATCAGTGAGTGTGTCTGTCTGTCAGTGGATGTGTGTGTCAAATCAGTGAGCGTGTCAGTGAGTGTGTCTGTCAGTGTGTGTGTGTCTGTGTCTGTCAGTGAATGTGTGTGTCAGTAAGTGTCAGTCAGTGTGTGTCAAATCAGTGAGAGTGTATCTGCCAGTGAGTGTGTGCCGGTAACATATGAGAAATGAGATGTTTTTATTATTTTGACCTATGTTTTGCAACTTTACAATGATTAATAAATTCCTAAATCAGATATACAGAAGTCAAATATTTACATTTTGTATTAATCTGAAGCATGTTGTCTCATTCAAATGATTTATTAGTAAGGTCAGAATCCTAAAACGTATGTAAGATATTCTGTGTCGGATCCACCATTTTTAAGAATGGCTCATATCACGTGTCCATGCTGTTGGTCAGCGTTTAAAAGTAAAATGAATATGGCATTGAAAAGAAAAAAATAATTAATCACAGTGGTTGCTTTGGAACCCCTCCATTATTAAAGGGACACTCCAAGCACCCAGACCACTTCTGCCCATTGGAGTGGTCTGAGTGCCAACTCCCATCACCCTTAACCCTGCAAGTGTAATTATTGCAGTTTTTATAAACTGCAATAATTACCTTGCAGGCTTAAGTCCATCTCTAGTGGCGGTCTGTCAGACAGCCACTAGAGGGACTTCAGGGTTCTTAAAACCCTAAAAGTGTTTTCAATGATGCTGGACTCACGCATGCTCATTAGGTCTCCCCCACCGGCTGACGTCGGCGGGGGAGGAGCGTGGGTGAAGCCTGACCCAGCGCCGAGGGACATCGGTGCTGGATTCAGGTAAGTCACTGAAGGGGTTTTAACCTTCAACAACATGGGATGGGGGTGGGAGGGAGGGGGACACTGCAGGATTCTGCAGTGCCAGGAAAACGGGTATTAATTGATTTTACTCAGCCAATATATGAATTCTAGATACTAACAAGATAAGCTTTCACTCTCTATGTACAACATTGTTATATATCTCAAAAAAATATATAGTGGATGGATATTGGTGAAATTCATCCAAATTAGTTAAGAACAAGATCACATTTATAGTAGATACTGAAAAGTTATTCCAATATGCAAAAGGCAAAAAGAATAAAAAGTGAAACAGTTTTATAGCAAATCAAAATAGGAATGCAAGTTTCCAGACATGTATCCAACGTCAGATTTTTTAAAAACATTGTCTAGTGATGTATAATTGTTGATTATTGGCACTCTGCACCTTTTGTTGGATTTTATACACAATTGTGCTTTTTCATTGTGTCAAAAGAAAATGTTTGAAAATAAAATATATGTAAAAAAGGCATTTTCTTTCTGACATTTGGAGGATTTCATAAGAAATTTTAGAAAATCAAGTAAGAAACTCAAGTCTGTGTCAATTCTGAGCTTACATTATTATAGATGAAGTTAATATTAATGTACTTCTCCTATGTATGGCAAGTTCTTCAGATAAATGCTAAATGTGCAAAAATGGCCTTCGGGAAATCATTTATATCTGTCCAATGCCATGTTCTACAGTACAACTTTGTATCGAAGTCTAGAATAATTTTGTACACTCCATCATATCTGACAACACTTGTGGTATGCGTGTTCCTGGTTGATGTTACTTTAATAATTGTGCATATAATATTAGTTAGAACTCTTGCATTAAGATCTAGAAATAAAATAAGACATACACCAGATTATACAAAGGTCACAATAATATTTGCTGCAAAGTAATTCATCATGTTTTGTCATGTCCATGGGGAAAGTCGTTTATTTAAACAAGATCCTGCCTAATGTATTTTCATGCCATGATACAAAAAAATGCATATATTTTACACACATGTGGAAAAATACATTAAAATATATTCATATATTAAAGGGACACTGTAGCCACCAAACAACTTTAGTTTATTGATGCAGTTTGGTGTATAGCTCATGCCCCTGAAGTCTCAATTCTCTGGAGATAAATCACTTTTATTTCCATCCCTGTATCCCTAGCCACACCTCTGCTGGCTGTGACCAAGACAGTCTGCATGAAAAAGTTTGTTTTTAACTTACTTTAGACATTTTTATCTCTATAAATTGAACTTTTATCACACAGGAGACTCCTGCAGGGTCTAGAAGGTTATACACAGTGCAGGTTGAAACGAAATTCTAAATTAAAGATAGTATGTAATATAGGAAGTTTAAACATTAGATCTCACTTTACAGGAAGTGTTTAGTTAGGCAGTGTAAGTCACATATAGTGAGAGGGAGGTGTGACTAGGGCTGCCTAAACAAAGTGATGTAACTCCGAAATGGTGGAGAATCGAGCACTGAGACTACAAGGACATGCTCTGTACTCAAAACTGCTTTATTAAACTAAAGTTGTTTTGGTGATTATTGCTTCCCTTTAAATTAAATTATTCTATGTGCATTTTGCTTGAGCCAGGTTTGGCATTCATTAAATTAAGAATGATTAAATTCCTAAAAAAGGATACATTGATCCACCTGATATTTTTTTTTCTCTACATCTAATTTATCTTACTTTTAAAAGGGTAAAATGTCTGTTGTAAAATGTGCACATTAGTTAAAAGCATACACATTATAATGCTAAACAACACTTAAAATGTTTTCAACCTTGCCCATCAGATTTTACCTAAACAGACATTATATAATTGTAAGAATAGCAAAGCTAAATACAGTCTAAACTAATTGAATATGGATGGATTAATGCTGCCATGTAGCTAATGCCACCATCATTGTACACAGAGTTACAATATATTTTGAGCAAATGTGGAATAATAAACAAACCTTTTGCAACAACAACAAAATCAGACAATACTGGATGATAAGACAAAATAGGTGGAACCTGAAACGTTCTCCAGTTTCGCTCTTTGGCGTTTTTAGGTAAAAAAATATAACATACTAGTATAAGTTCTTTTCTTCTGGTTTTCTGGCCCTTATCATACTGACTAATTCTCTAAATTGTTATTGTTAATTATAAATATATTGAAATAAAATTGAGGTTTTAACAAAGCATATTACAATGTTATTTTCTGGCTTTCTGGCTGGAAAATCTGTCCAGAACTATCATCTAAATGATCTCTCACCTTATCCAAATTCTATATTTGGCTTACAAATTTTTGTTTTTGAGTCACAGCAGCATACATTTTCTTATCAGCTTGGAAACTTAAAGGAAAGATAATGTTAGAGTGATGTATTGTCAATTTAGTTTAAAGGCCCCCAGAAGTAATTTTAAAAAGCTGACTTACTTTCCTAGTCTCTCGGCATGCCAATCCTGCAATCCTGGTGAGCCGCTACTGCTCCCCACCGGAGATCTTTACTGATTAGTAGTATGCATGCATGGCAATTGCAGCACTTTGCTTATCAGCATCTCGTCATGTCTATGGCAAGCATTCGGGATGTTCTTGCACACTCCATCATGTCTGACAACACTTGTGGTATGCAAGTTCCTGGTTGTTGTTACTTTAATAATTGTGCATATAATATTAGTTATACATACTGCATTAAGATCCAGTAATAGAGTAAGACATATACTATATGATACAAAGGTCACATGACCGCAGTCTGGAAGTCCTTCTGTGGCTGTCTGAGTAACAGCCACTAGAGGTAACAGCCACTAGAGGCATTAGGCAGCAATGTAAACACTGCATTTTCTCAGAAAAGGCAGTGTTTACCCTGCAGAGATTGCAAGAACAGTCTCTTTGGCCCACAACCATTGCACTAAGCTACAGTGGTTCTTATGCTTAGAGTGTCCCTTTATATTAAATTCCATAGGGATCTATACTTTCTTAACGACTGCGGCTCTGCAAGTCGCCATTAAGTCACAAATCTGAATGGCATTGATATTATGGTAGTTTTATGGTTACTATATTTTTTTGTCAGACAATATTTAGTTTAAGTTGCAGTTAAAACTCACTCCTACCATGTCTATATCATGATAACATGTCTCTAAATAAAAAAAAAACAGCATTGCCCCACCCAAAAGATTACATATGTGTTTATCCATGCAGTACACATGAATATTTCTGTATTAATGTTGCCAATGAAAAATCATTATGATTATTTTTGGTGTTTTTCATTAAACATTTCTAGTACTGGAGTTACAAAAACTGTTGCTTAATACATTCCTCAAAATGGTTAAAAAGTGAAATACATCCTTATCTCCAAACCATATAGCACATTACATTGTATCTCCGCTTTAAAAGGGTTTGCTCATCTCACTTTGTTAAAGGTGACCTGATATGTCAAGCCATTGATCCAAAATTGCTTTTTTACTCTTTTCTTTTTCCTCTGCAAATGGTAACTTCAGCAATATTAAAGTAATAAAATTGTTGATTACCCAAAGGAATCACTAGAAAGAGACTATTAGGTACTCTTCAATTTGAATACAAAGTGTTCATCTGTAATTCGAACTATATTAATATGGTAGCTAACCATTATGTATAATGGGGTATGTGCTTTAAAATACACTGTTCTCAGTAATAGAGAATCTATAGGTTTTAGATCTATTGCTTTGTATAATCCTCTTCTATTCTTACAAAGGACCAAATGCAATTTGAAATTTCTGTTTCATGACTTCTGCTGCCATCAGTATGCTTAAAAGAGAAATCTAATTTAGGTCAGTAAATCGGGGCTTACTAGAATAGTATAAAAGACATTGATTTCTTTTGAATCTGGCGTGAAGAGGGTTAAAATGTCAGATATCAGTATTGTCATTTGTTTCAGTTTATAAAGAATCCTCGTGTTGGTTCATTAAAAGGCATGCTAGCCTATGACAAATGGTCATTTCCTGCATCTAATACAGCCAAACGTTACATTGAAGTGCTCTATTTGTAATCTGTCACGTTTATGGTGCCAGATGAAATCAATGTAGCCTACTTAATTCTGAAAAATGATTTGTTAGAACAGAGTCAATAGGTAGCCAGGTTAAATAGGTAGTGAGGTTGTTAAAACCCTAGCACCATGCTAGACGTACTCCTAGTTACTATGTACCAAATCTACCCTTTGCATTCTATCATTCTACAAACATAGAACTGCACCTCGACTTCAATCAGCAAACATTTCCAAAATGTTGCAATATCATCTGTATTCTGCAAACAATTAAATTCATATCTGCACCCCGAGTTCAATCAGCAAACATTTTCAAATTATTGCAATATCTTCTGTATTCTGCAAGCAATTAAATTCATATCTGCCCCCCGAGTTCAATCCGCAAACATTTTCAAATTATTGTAATATCTTCTGTATTCTGCAAGCAATTAAATTCATGTCTGCACCCCGACTTCGATCACCAAACATTTCCAAAATATTAAAACATAATTTGCATTCTGCGGCAATTAAGTTACCCTCAATCAAGTTAGGAACTCTGTGCTGTGTTTACTTATCTTCCTTAATATCCCCCTACACCTCTGCAACTGTTGTTATGGTATGCCTCGTGACTGTTCATTTCTGTATACTTTCATATTGTGAATCATTATGTATTATTACTTTTTAGGGAGTTTGAATATATTTGCTAAAATGTTTCAGTCTCACACTAAACCTGTTTGTTCTTCCCTGTTTTCCTACAAAAAGCATGTTTGTGGATTTTCGACGTTCTATGCTTTCCTTATTTCTCGAGATTCAGACCTGTACCCTGATTTCCCTGAGCAATCATTTCCAAATTGTTGCCACCACCCCAATGTTTGTTTATAGTATGTTGCTTCAGCTGCTTCTATTCTTAACTACGTCACTGTTTCACAAGCTATCAAATGTTTCCATGTGTCCATATGTCCTCAGATCCCTTGCTATCAACTTTACATGCCAACTGCAACTCCATTTTGAAACTCCCCATTATTACATTTAGGCTGTAAGCTCATGAGTCATCTTGCTAAGCACTTTGAATAGAAATACGGTAATTGCTAGATTGTAAGCTCATGGGCAGGGCCGTCTATTTATTTTGTATCAATTAGTGTTAATTGTTCATCTATATTATGTATTATCAGCATTGTTCTGTTTTTCCTAATTGTAAAGCACTCTGGATCAGGGCCCTGTTTACCTTCAGTTTTGGTCTGTGTATATTGTACTGTATATACCCTAAATGTACAGCACTATAGAAAATGTTCTTACTTTATACCGGTAAATGCCAATAATAAATAAGTTTGAATTCCACCGGTCAATGAAATAATACCATGAAACTCTTTACAGAGCATATCATCTCATGTTTTATTTGTCTACCCAAATTGCTAGTAAATGTTTAAAAGAATGTGTACTTTTACAAAAAAATTCAAATTTACACCTGTGTGCAATCGACAAAAAGTATAGAAACCCTATTTGTAATGCTATGAGTTTGTGTTGGCACACTTATATTTGAGAAGAACACAGAGAGCCACATTTACGCAATGTGCTTAGTTAAGCACTAAACAATCATGTATTATAACCTTTATGTTGGCACTCAGGTATACACCCGCAATCATGTATACACACGTTCAATATTGAAGCGAAAATACATTTTGTGCAATTGAATTTTGTTTGCACAATTTGTCCTTACTGAGATATAATCAGCACTATAAAAACTACCAAGGATGTTGTGAACCAAGCTGCTGTGGAAGAGGTGCAGGTGCAGGGAGGTGGAGGATACAGAGGCTGTAGACACACAGCAGCAGTGAAAAAAGTGAGGAGAACAGTGGTTCCAGGGATTGAGTACAACAAAATGTCCATTGATTAAAATGTATTTAAGAGGGAGGATGTATAAAGATGTATATGTAGGGTAAGTGGAACCCAAGCACATGGGCCATATGTGAAATGTGTGGGTGGGTTGGTGGATAATAACCAGGGCTAAAGGAGCAATGGAATGAAGGGGGAAATAAGTGTTTGAACAAGGTTTGTGTATTAGAGGGGGCACATAAGCACAACCTTCCTATACACATGCACACCCCAATAGTCACCCTCTCCTATCACATTCCCCACAATTGCCGGCAAGCACAGTCACATTTACACACAAACACATACAACTCACAGTCTTGCCAAAAAAAAACACTACACAGGTTTTACAAATACTACACAGAACATAAAGCAACCAACTCTCACTCGCACATCAACTCTCAAACATATAGTACAGTTATATAAAGACATAGAGATACACATTCACACACACACATAAACATTCCAAATACATTCACAGATAAACAAACCAATAGATATACACCATCAGACACACACACACACACACACACAGACAGGAGAGTATTCATTGCCAAACATGGACTCTCAAGAGCACAGATATACAATGTAAGACATGCACAAATCAATAGCGATACATACTGTCAGACACACTCAATCAGTATATGTCTGTGTACATCAGTGTGTGTATGTATTAGTGCATGTGTATGTGTGTCCAAAGAGTCAGCCTGGTAGTAATGTGTGGGGAGTAATGTTATTCATGTACAGCACTGTTTTTATTTGGTAATGTGTTATCTAGGCATACTGAAATGAAAAATATATTTAAACATTATTTTCCAAGATACCCAAAATACTCGGTCTCTGGGGGTGTTTTTTTTTTTGTTTTTGTTTTTTTGCAAACTGCTTGGTAGATGTTAACAAATAACTATAGTGCTGTTTGCATTTTGCACTAGAAATGTAATTACCAAGAGACATGTGTTAGCAAATGTCATTGTTATTTAAATATGTAATTTAAATAGATCTATTTCCACAGTTTGGTGAATATTAAAATTACTTTTACAGCATGCTATTTCTTGTGTTGTATTTTTGAGCTTTGTTTAATGAACAATTTTTTTATGTTAACATTTTAATTTTTAGAGATTAATGCACAATTTAAAAAATAAAAATAAGAAGGCACAGTTATTGTGCAATATTTGTAATTGTATTTACTTTTTACAATTATTTTTTTGGTTGCAGTTGGCCTTTAATTTTCAATAAATAGACCCATGATCAAATTTTCAGATAATTACAACATTAAACATATATAAATCTGCTGGCAATTTCACTAACCTAGTACATATTGTAGATTGATATGTAATTATTGGCTAAAGTCAATTATGTTCCATTGAGTGTTTTTTTTTGTTTGTTTTTTTATTATTGCACCATTCTCTGAAAACAAAAGATACTGTAAGTGAGTTAACATCCACCGAGATACATTTTTTTTTCTGAGTTGGAATCATTATTCTGGCAACAACAACTCAGACACGTATATGCCCACATGTTCATTGCTTAACTATTTCTTTAAACCAGCAAGTATTCTGAGACAAAGGTGAAGTGCCAATTGGCACAGACAATGATCCTGATTATTTTTCCCTTATTTTCCCCTAATTCCTGCAGTCTACATCTCCAGTTGTTGAAGAAAGGTATTTTTCACTATATTAAGTTTTGTGGATTGAGGCTACCCTTTTTTCTGTCATTCTTCAACTGGGGACCATTCAGCACAACTTATTAGATGTAAGAAGAAGGTGGAACCTCCTTAAAGTTGTAAACATTCCTCTATGATGTAAGATTTGTAACACATTTATATCTTGAGCCATTCAACTTGTTTTGTGTTTTACCTTTAACCCCTTAAGGACCAAACTTCTGGAATAAAAGGGAATCATGACGTGTCACACACGTCATGTGTCCTTAAGGGGTTAAATAAGCAAGTATACCTATTGAAACAGCTGTTAAATATACTATATGTGTATTAATGTATATATAAATATATAAACAAATATAATGACTATTCATAAAATGTGCATAACGTTTACTACATTATTGAAGCAATTTCTGGCACTATATTTAATTTTAAAATTGCTGTTTTCATTGTTACAATAGTAAACACAGAAACTATGCATTTTAATTTCTGTTAAAGCAAAAACCTCATTACCTTCAAGTTATTCCTCTTCTGGAGAGGATAGCTATTGATAGCCCAATTTGCAAACAAAAGACAAGGGCAAATGCAAGTCATTAGCAAAATGTTCCTTTCTATCTGACAACCTAAATAAGGGCAGCAGGGAAACTAGGCTTGTACCTTTAAGTATTTTGTTCCTGTTTTTTGACAGGCATGATTAATTAGTATTCTGAAATTTCCTCTTCTTGTGAATGTTTACTTTACTGTATCAAATATTATATTTGGATCCAACCATGATGAAGTAGCTAATTATAAGTAAACTAATCCGCTTTCGCTTGTTTTTTTTTTCCCAAAAAGGTCTTTGTTAACTAACTGAAACCATTAACTCAGCTTAGAGATAATAATATTGTTGAAGGTTATTGTGACATAAAAATGAGAGATTATACCATTACATTTAAGCTGAGCAGGCAAACAAAATTATTATGTTGATTATAAACAGAAAAACATATAAACAGAAATGGTTTTCAATCTCACCCTTATTTTTAGTTTTCACCCCAAACTGCAACTTATTTTATTTTAATTTTTTATTTTTTTAAAAATACATTGGGGGGGATATACCAAATATTCTAAAAAGTGATCTGAAGTGCTAAAAGTGGAGCAGTTACCATGGAAACAAGTGGCCGTTTCATTGGTGACTGCTCAATATTTAAATGTTTGGACCACCTGTTAGAACACTTCGATAAATCTCCCCCACTATTTATATAGAGCCAACATATTATTCTAGTGCTCTGTAATATTAATAAAAGTATATAATATACAGGGAGTGCAGAATTATTAGGCAAATGAGTATTTTGACCACATCATCCTCTTTATGCATGTTGTCTTACTCCAAGCTGTATAGGCTCGAAAGCCTACTACCAATTAAGCATATTAGGTGATGTGCATCTCTGTAATGAGAAGGGGTGTGGTCTAATGACATCAACACCCTATATCAGATGTGCATAATTATTAGGCAACTTCCTTTCCTTTTGGCAAAATGGGTCAAAAGAAGGACTTGACAGGCTCAGAAAAGTCAAAAATAGTGAGATATCTTGCAGAGGGATGCAGCACTCTTAAAATTGCAAAGCTTCTGAAGCGTGATCATTGAACAATCAAGCGTTTCATTCAAAATAGTCAACAGGGTCGCAAGAAGCGTGTGGAGAAACCAAGGCGCAAAATAACTGCCCATGAACTGAGAAAAGTCAAGCGTGCAGCTGCCAAGATGCCACTTGCCACCAGTTTGTCCATATTTCAGAGCTGCAACATCACTGGAGTGCCCAAAAGCACAAGGTGTGCAATACTCAGAGACATGGCCAAGGTAAGAAAGGCTGAAAGACGACCACCACTGAACAAGACACACAAGCTGAAACGTCAAGACTGCGCCAAGAAATATCTCAAGACTGATTTTTCTAAGGTTTTATGGACTGATGAAATGAGAGTGAGTCTTGATGGGCCAGATGGATGGATTGGTAAAGGGCAGAGAGCTCCAGTCCGGCTCAGACGCCAGCAAGGTGGAGGTGGAGTACTGGTTTGGGCTGGTATCATCAAAGATGAGCTTGTGGGGCCTTTTCGGGTTGAGGATGGAGTCAAGCTCAACTCCCAGTCCTACTGCCAGTTTATGGAAGACACCTTCTTCAAGCAGTGGTACAGGAAGAAGTCTGCATCCTTCAAGAAAAACATGATTTTCATACAGGACAATGCTCCATCACACGCGTCCAAGTACTCCACAGCGTGGCTGGCAAGAAAGGGTATAAAAGAAGAAAATCTAATGACATGGCCTCCTTGTTCACCTGATCTGAACCCCATTGAGAACCTGTGGTCCATCATCAAATGTGAGATTTACAAGGAGGGAAAACAGTACACCTCTCTGAACAGTGTCTGGGAGGCTGTGGTTGCTGCTGCACGCAATGTTGATGGTGAACAGATCAAAACACTGACAGAATCCATGGATGGCAGGCTTTTGAGTGTCCTTGCAAAGAAAGGTGGCTATATTGGTCACTGATTTGTTTTTGTTATGTTTTTGAATGTCAGAAATGTATATTTGTGAATGTTGAGATGTTATATTGGTTTCACTGGTAAAAATAAATAATTTAAATGGGTATATATTTGTTTTTTGTTAAGTTGCCCAATAATTATGCACAGTAATAGTCACCTGCACACACAGATATCCCCCTAAAATAACTAAAAGTCAAAATGCCAAAATACCAGAGTATTGCAGTATGCAATGATACTGGTTTTATTGGACAAACATACTATTTCAAAGTCAAGCCTTTGAGAGTTTTCCACTCTTTTTCAGGTCTGAAGCAATACTGATCAATCTGATAGAGTTTAACACTTAGAACAACTGATGTTAGGGAAGGGGAGATGGGGGGGTGTCATAAATAGCACAGATGTGCCTGAAAGTGAAAGGTGCAGCTTGGCTGAGAAGATAGTCAATAAGCTAGTTGAAAAGAAAAAAAAACACAAAAACAACAAAACTGCAGAGCAGGGCATTCAAGCATTCAAACAACCGCCCATCCTGAGACAGAGATTGTTCCGCAGCAAATTGACAGCAGAACAGCAGCTCACACAGACTGGCACTGTACGATGCAACAAATCACTCTGCAAACTGTGTCAACATATATGTGACAGTAACCCAGCCAGACACAATAACAAATCATACAACATTAAGGGATAATATTTTGTGCACATCTGCGAATGTGGTGTACATGATACAGTGTTCAGTGTGTGACAAAGGTTGCTACATTGGAGAAACTGGCTTTAAGCTGCATCTCAGAATGGTTCTACACAGACACTCAATCAAGAACCACAAGGAAAATGGATATTGTACCCCTGTTGGTCATCACTTCACCCAGACTGGTCACTCCATCCAAAACCTCAGGATTAACGTTCTTAAAGGGAATTTCAAAGACTCTCATGAACGAAAGACATTTGAGATGAAAATTATCACACATTTCAACACCAGAAATGAAGGACTTGGGGCGTAGCCACGGACCGCATGGAAGCAGTCGCATAGAAAGAGAGCTCCGCCGAAATAGTGGGCCCAACAGCATGGATCGCAGCAATTCTGCCACCAAAAGCAGCCCATCTAACCTCCGGACATACCCTGACCACAATGGCAACGAAGTCCTCCAAAAAACTAAAACAGAAAACGATCGATTCCCATTTAAGCCCGCAACAAACAGAGCACTCATACGCCACAAGGCCGCGGAAACTACCAGTCATGAAAATGATCCTGCTCCGCTCCAAGACACGTAACTCACTGAACTCGCATACATGTTGTTAAACTGTTAATTATCTGGGTTAAATGGTTTATTATAAGAAGAAAAAAAAACAAAGATAAATGTACCGCACAAGTAGACCTTTCGCATAGGCCCACAATTGGCGGAATGCTCACATTGCTTAAGCTAGATTGTTAAATCTTTTATTGCTTAGATTATGACTATAATCACTTTTCGTTCTTAATAGTACTTATTTATCTTTGCACTAAGTCACCACTAACCCCCAAGACAAGCTCACTAAGTGAGCCAACAAGTACTCGCCTGCACACTGCTGCATCAGACCCTAGTGGCTAACGGGCAAGTGTACATAGTTCTACCCCAACCCCGATCCCCGTACTTAACAGAGTAACTTCCTGCAGTCCCGGTAACAATATATCACACCCGAAGTAGTCCTTTATAGGAAGAGGAACACAGGTATAAACACAAATATTACTAACATAAAGAGAGGCAATATGCCACTAAAACTCTTCGCTTTAAACGTTAAAGGTTTAAATACAACCAACAAACGCAGACTTGCCCTCCAAGAGGCCAAACGACAGGGGGCGCATGTGGCATTTTTTCAGGAAACCCATTTTAAGTGGGGATCCACACCCAGATTCAACTCCCCTTGGTTTCCAGTTGACTACCACACTTGCTACCATAAAAAAGAGGAGTATCGATCCTAATAAACGAATCCATTGTCTTTGAATTGATTCAAAAAATTGGGGACAAAAAGGGTAGATATCTTATATTACAATGGCGTCTAAATAATCAACCATGCACGCGGATGAATGTATATAGCCCAAATGAAAATCAACCTGTATTCATGGATAATGTGTTCCATCTCTTGTCAAGGTACAGCTTTGGGGAGGTAATTCTTGGAGGCGATACTAATTTTCTCCTAGACGTGCACATGGACTCATCTACTACAACAAGGGTAACCACCGCAACTATGAAACACTGTCATAAACAAGCATCTAAAATCTGCCAAACACTAGCAACACACAATTTTGTAGACCCGTGGAGAATATCACACCCAGCAGAAATAGATTATACCTGCTACACTGCTGCACACAACAGCTATTCTAGAATTGACAGATTCCTAATTAAAGCTACATCACTAAAGAGACTAATACACTCAGATATCGGCATTATTTCCTGATCAGATCATGCCCCATGTATATCCATTTTCCTTGTGGTTCTTGATTGAGTGTCTGTGTAGAACCATTCTGAGATGCAGCTTAAAGCCAGTTTCTCCAATGTAGCAACCTTTGTCACACACTGAACACTGTATCATGTACACCACATTCGCAGATGTGCACATCAGAGGGTAATATTCAATGGGTGGACATGGAAAGAGCCCAATTTGACAAAAACGCAGCTCTTGACTTCCTATGGACGCCGAGAAAACATAGACCCTACAAACTGAACCTATTGCCAACCACGAAACAGACCGTCCAAATTTGGTCAACTTTCCTAGACACATTAGGAGCTAAGGAAACATTTCATCCAAATGCACCATTAACCGCATTATGAGCCATATCACCAGACATGCGTATCCAGACATGGTTGTAAGCAGGTATCACGCACATTCACCAGCTACTACACTCTCAAGAGGTATTGACCTTCACAGACATACAACAAAAATGGGAACTACCAGCAAACACTATTTTCACATACCTACAACTAAAAGGGATCATCACCACACACGTACAGACAACAACAAAATTTTAATCCAAGTTCCCCTCCAGCGACGGCGATAGTGGAAAGATGCTGGAAGAGCCCTATGAAAAAGAAAAGCATTTCCCTATGCTATAAGGCCTGGAAAAATTCCCTACCTAACACTACACTACAAAACAATGTGGGAAACAGAATGTTCTATCCAACTCACAGAAGAAGAATGGATACACGCACTGAATGACATATCTAAATGGACTAAATGCTACACCCATATAGAAGCACATAGAAAATTGCTGTATAGATGGCATTTCACCCCATATAAACTCCACAAAATATATCCCAACACATCCATCCTCTGCTGGAGATGTTCAGCGGCGGAAGGTACACACATACATATATGGTGGTCATGCCCAAGCATCCAACCCCTCTGGAAAGAGGTACAAAATACAATGCATGCCCTCAAAATTCCAACCACCAGGAACGCCCCATAAATATACCTACTTATGCGATTCCCCCCACTATTCGAATATTCACACAAACAACTGAGTGCGATCATCATTTTGGCGGCTCGTAACTTAATAGCCTGCAATTGGAAATCCACATTCTGCCCAAGCAAAGCCCAACTATGGGATAAAATACAACAATACTACACATACGAACGAATGGCCACCCCAGACTCAAAAACAGCACAAATATTCCACATGACCTGGGCTCCCTGGGTAACCTTACACGACAACAACCAGTGAAAGCTGTATAACAGACACCCACCTTTCGTGACAACAAATGGGAAAAGTGCCCATAACGAGGGAATACTATAATGTACCATAAGTATAATGAGTGTGTTAAACGTCATTTCAACTGTATATACTGCCTCATATTACCAATCGATGTATAGGAATTCCTGTAAACAACTACATGTTACCTTATTATATGTCATACCTATTGTAACCTATGTACTCAAAGCTATTTGTACTCATGTAATGCCCTTTACCATACACAGTTTATTTCCTTGCAAATGATGAAACAAAATCCTAATAAAAATTATATTGGAAAAAAAAGAAATGAAGGACTTAATGTAGACTCTAGCTTTCTCACACACTACCAAAACTTCTTTTTTTTATAAACACACATCTTAATGTCTTATATAGTTATTTTTAAATATTCTTGCTTCACCTTTTTTGGATCAATTAATATACATACATATATGCAGCTATTTACTTGCATGCCCTGCTCTGTTGTTTTCTTGTTTCTTTGTTTTTGTGGGTTTTTTTTCTTTTCAACTAGCTTATTGACTCTCTGTTTATTTAGTTTTTCTGACTATTCTCAGCCAATCTGCACCTTCACTTTCAGGCACAACTTCTGCTATTTATCACACCCCACTCACACACCCTCCCTCCCCTTCCCTCCCCTAACATAAGTTGTTTTAAGTGTTAAACTCAAATTGATCAGTATTTCTTCAGACCTGAGGAAGAGAGGAAAACTCTTGAAAGCTTGTCTTTGAAATATTATGTTAGCCAATAAAAAAGGTATCATTGCGTAATGCAATATTCTTGTATTTTAATGCCAAAATACCAGAATAGTGCATTATGCAATGATACCTTTTTTATTGGCTAACATAATATTTCAAAGACAAGCTTTCAAGAGTATATATCACAATAGGGATGTGCATGGGCAAATTTGGTTCGGTTCGGCACTTCAGTAATTCGGGACTTCAGCAATTCGGCACTTCCGAAATTCGGGACTTCGGCACTTCAGCAATTGAGCACTTCGGTAATACGGCACTTTAGGAATTCGGAAATTCTGGACTTCGGCAATTCCCTAACCCTACCCCTAACCCTACCCCTACCCCTAGGATTAGGGGTAGGGGTGGGGTAGGTTTGGGGTTGGAGTTGGGGTTAGGGTTGGGGTTGAGGTTAAGTTATGGGTAGGGTTAGGTGTAGAGTTAGGGGTAGAGTTAGGGTTAGGGTTAGGGTTGGGGTTAGAAGTAGGGTTAGGATTAGGGTTAGATTCCTGTCATCTTTCCCTTAATTTTCCCTCCCTCTCCTGTTTTGCCACTTTTTAGAAATTCAAAGCACTTTGGCACTTCCGAAATCGGCACTTTGGCACTTCGGCAATTCTGGCATTTCGGTTCGGTTTGGCAATTCCGAAATTCAGACTGAAACGAATTGCACATGTTTGTAAAACAACAAATGTGCATTTACTAAATAAAAAAGTCATAATCCCAAAATCCTACATTTTATAAACTGCTGAACTGTCTATTGCAGCTAATGAAGACCCATCCTCTTTTTTTACCTTGTGTTTCAAATGTGTGTCATAAAGAAGCAATATGTAAAATGTCCACTACTGACCAATCAAAAAGGAAGCATTGTAGTGCCACACTTGCTGTGTGGGTGCTCTCACACGCACAAAATTCAATCAGGGTTTACTATAACTAGTAGGTGCGCTTACAGCAAAGTGACTGCATGTTCTAAAGAGTGAGTTTGGCAATGATGCGGAACATGTAATATGAACAAAATCCATTTAAGTAGGCTTACTTAATTGTGGTTGCCTAAACGTATTGTGGTTGCATGGCTGACAGCCACATAGGTCGGATTTATGACAAAAAAATTGAATTAGGAAGACATTACATGAAACTGAGATGCACCAACAGGAAATTTGCATCTTAACAACTGCTGTTGTGGTTTTGGTGCTGAGAACTGATAGCTAATTAATTTGTGCATACCTTAAAAATCCAACTGATGTTAACACTCAGCGTGATGTGGAGAGTGTGTAAATAATAATGAGCTAGAGGACCTCTGTCTTCCTATTAAAATGGTACACATGTCAATAGCAAGAAGGTCCCCAATGAACAGGTCTTAATATTTGGGCATTTTGTTCTTCTCTATTCATGAGATCTACTGTTTGCTCTCCACAGGATTTGTTTTGACTGATAAATTGTTAAGAAATTATCAACAGAAACTGAAACCTGCTCAAGCTCCATCCCCTGTAAACGACTGTCAGGAAGCATGCTCTATATGAGAAAAAGTTGCCTCTGCTTTTTATTATTTATGAAAATAAAATGTGAAAAGTGAATTAAAAATTAAAAAAAAGAAAATTTAGGGACAAAAAAGATTATAAATGTTTAAAATGACAGTGTTTACTTTTTATTAGTATTTGTATCATTTTTCAATCATATATGAATACATTTGCTTTGGACTGTTGATTTTGTTTTACTAATAAATTGTTAGTAAAATGGTATGCAGTCAGAAGGACAAATTTATATACAGAGCAGTAGAGGGGAAGGTTAGTGTGAAATAGTGGGTCATAATACATTTATTTTATTTTCACTAAGTTCATAATAATTTTATCCTTAAATAAGCAATTGAAATGATCTATTTATTTGGTAATCTTTACTATCAGTTGTTAAAAATCAGTTTTTGTGGATTTCTAGTTAAATATATTTAATTTTCCACCATTATCAAACTTTTAAAAATAATTGACGTCAGTAAATTAACCAATTACAGTATCCTGCTTATATTCACAGCCTCTTAGTGTGCAACATCATTCATTAAGGAGTTAAATATTGGATTAAAAGTTAACTAAGTAGTTTTCGTAATTGTTCTTCTACAGTTTCCCAAATAGTGCCATCACCAGTAGGCTATGGCAAACTCAATTTGTTATTTCTTTTTATGTCATTATATTTTTATTTACATTTACCCATTCCTCTTACTGCATAAGTGTTTAATACAAATATACATTCAATATAAAAAATAAATAAATAAAGAGAAAACTATAACAAAGATGAGGACACATATATAGATGTATAAATTAAAAAAAAAAAACTTGAAAAAACATATCCAAGACACACACGCTGTCAGCCTATTGGCTGCCTATAGGCAGTTATTTACTATTCAGAACTGATTATGGAGTTATAACTTTCTCTCTTTAAACTTTCCCTTTTGGCAACATTTTTAGTCCCATTAGATTTTTAACATCTATATTCTGAATGATATTATATTCAAGAATTCTATCCCTCATCCTACCAGATTTTTTTCTTTGGTCCTTTAAGAAGATCCTTAAAATGCATAGTTTGTGAAAGCTTATCATCTTCATGGGTCATTTATTTCTTTATATCAGTCCTCCAAGCTCTTCTGCACATTCTGTAGTCCATTCCATCATGTTACCTTCCCTCTCTAAAGACCTCCACAGACTTCTTTATTGTTTAACCAGTTTTACCAACTACAGGTGTCATACCTGGAACCTCTCAATGTTCTTTAATCACATTTCCTCCTAAATTGTAAACTAATTTGAGCAGCGCCCTCTCTTTACCTCATATTTCTGTTCATGTATTTTGTGTCAGTTATATTGTATTTTTATCCCCAGTATAAAATTGTATAAAAGCATTTACAATGAAAAATAATAATAATAATAATAATAATAATAATACAAATAATAATTAAATAATCACCTATTTCCCAAACATTTCCCAGAAAATTCCCAAATGGTTGCATATGCAATCCTGGATAGGGATGGGTAAAATGACACATATTTATATCTGTACTTTGTCATTTGTACTTTTTGCATAAAAATATATCCTGCTATACATATATACTGATATGAAGAATATCAGTGAGGTAATTGCTGCCTGATTGACAGTTAAGATTGTGGAAAAATATTTATTGCTTAAGGGAAATAAATTTACATTTGCAAAATATCCAGTTGGAGGCAAGGAGTAACAATGTTCTTGTCTCACAATTGAAATATAGAAATGTACTTTGGGGGTCTACACATGAAGGTCTGACTTGGTAAAAGCTAACTTTTCACTCTGACACTGGTCAATACAAATACTTTTTTTGTTGGATATAATTTTAGCAAGTGTTTATCATATAGCTTTTATAAGGATACTATTTTAATGAGGAGAATAAGTTGATAAGTATTTTTTTATATTTATAAAGTTAAATAACTATTGTATAATACCTAAATTACAAATAGCAAATTAACATTAGATTTTTTTTTTTTCATATATTTATTTGACTTACACCTTAAATGCTGGTATATTTTACTGGCCTTGAAATGCACAAAGTACCGATTGGCAATATTTCTGTATATTGTCTAAAGTCATAATGGTTTCATACATCAGTTTTTTTTATAGGTTCTAAGGGATACTTAAAGTATATAGCCTCATAAGTCTTATAAAAAAAAGATTTTAGTGCATTGATCAGTATAGTATGTGACTACAAATCACTCTTCCATAATTTAGCTATATTAGATTGGATAATGTAATAGATTATATAACTTGCCTTACAGTTTCATGTAATACAGACCAATGATATTTACTGGGGTGTGAAGTTAATGTAATTCTTGTTTAAAATAGCATTTTAAAATATCACTAGAGTGATTTGCTGAAAACATGAAAAAAATATATCTTAAATTTGATGAGAAGAATAGATTGCATTAGGGAATATGGATAGAAAAAAAATCCCTGGATTCTTATTCATATTGATTGCAAGTCACAAAAATCGTAACATTTAAAGAAGGTAATGATGTATAACGAAAATATAAGTAGAGAAATAACTTCTGACAAAACAGCAATAACTCATTTCATGGCTTGTTATATTTCTGTATATTGTCATTGAAGGTTGGATGATAGTGTCCTATTCATGACGTACAATCACAGGCAACCACTGCAAAAACCTACCAGCAAGTGTGATACTTATTATTCCTTCATTTTCTTTTTACAACATGGATTTGAAACTGAAGTGAAACCACATGTATTGTTATCATGTCATATTGTCTGTCTGTTTCAACACCAGAAGTCGGTTACATTAGCAATCGAATAATATTTTAATATCATTCAACATCGTTCTAACATCATTCTAGCATAACGTTAGATACTAGTCTGTGCCGTACCATAACACTAATTTTTAAATTTAATATCAGAGATTGGTGACAAATCCTTTTGAATGCTATCATATAGTTATTATTAATATTAATGTATTAAATCAAAATCCTTTTTCTAACTCAAAACACACATTTAACACCAAGTCTCCTGATAACCCTAAACATTTCCTCAACCAATTACTATAAACCATTCTAACTTAACCCTAGGCACTCCATTAACCCTTAACATATCTCTTACCATGAGTTCCCTTTTAACCCAAAGAACAACATTAACCCAAAGCAAATTTCATTCTAACCCAAAATGCTCTCAATTGTACTTTAACTTGGAGTCTAAAAATCAAATAGGAGATTTAGAAAAGGAATTTGACATGAGAGTAATCATCATGGGACCTGGACATCTTTATAGTGCCAGCCAAAAGCATTTGGGGACTGGAAATACTTACTATATGAAACTAGATGTGGTGGAAATGTTTTTGACTGATAGTATGAGAAGACTAAACTTGGCAATGAATACTGACAGACACCTAAATGTGACAAGCTTGACAAGTATTAGGGAGGTTTAGGATAGATCATACAATGTAATGGTGAGAGAAACAAGAACTTGGGAAAGGAGAACACAGCAATGATTAGTAACTGCAAATGAACTGTAAAAGCAAAAGCACCTAAACAAGATAACACTTATCTGTAGTGCCACAAGTGACCATTGTAAATTACCCAGCAGCCATTTGTATGTACATGAAAGAGAGGGAAACAGGGTACAATGTAACTCAGAGTACCAAATGACCAAACCCGACACAGAATTAAAGGCAGGAGAGTTACCATTATGACATCCTTGGAAATGCAGGAAAGCCATGGTAGTACAATATTATAATGTAAGTAAAAAACTATCACAGAAAAAATATATATAAAGCACTAAATTTTTCAGCATTCAGTATTAGTCACAAACACTTGCCAAAATTGGCGTTCAAATACGTTTTTTGCATTTTTCACACACACACAAATATTAACGCTAACTTTGTCCATTGTTTGTGACTAAGTGGCTACTAGAAAAGACTTGGGTTGTCTAGGTTTGCAAATGGTATGCCATCACGGGGGTAATTCTCATTCCTGGTCTACCATACGCTATCAAAGGCAACGTAACCAATCTGGCGAATTTCAATGTGAAAAAACTGAAAAATGTAACGTGCTATAATTGACCCTGGAACTTCCCAAAACACCATAAAACCTGTACATGGGGGCTACTATTTTACACGTGAGACATCGCTGAATACAAATACGTGTATTTTATTGCAGTAAAAGCAAACAGTATTATGACATTCACAGTTAAAATGTCATGCAGAACTAAAAAAACGTTTTGTTTTGATCAAAACATGTACATTTGGCTCAGTCCTTAAGGGGTTAAACCTCTACCCAATAAATACAAAAATGTGTCCATCACCAATATCAAATATTTTGTATAACTTTGAGACGGAAACAAATTGCCCATTTTGTGACATTGATTACACAGCAATTTATATGTTCTATGAAAATGAGCTCTCACTCTCTGTTGCATCTGGTCAATCATTATTCTGTTGGATATCACATATGCTTGAGAGGATCAAACCTAGATTAGATCTAAAGAGAAGGAGCTTTGCCAATATAATAAAATAATAATAGTGATAACGGTATACAAAAGCAGTATAGATTATGAACCTAAGCACAATAGACAGAAAGAATCATTACAACATAAAGGAGAGAACAATTGTTGTTCTTCTATAAAAATAAAATGCATTGTATAACAAAAGATTTCACTGTAGAGAAAGACAATCCAGTCCTCTATAAAAGTGCTGACATTTCTTTCATTCTAGTCTTAAGAAAGAACAATTATTTTCAGGAAAAATTAGGAACATAGGAGGGGTATATTATTACAGGTAGCCAAATTCCCATCACTTCTGTTCTGTGTATGGTTGATAATTCTTAAAGTAGGTACAGGATCTGAATAATGCCCTTAAATAGTTCAGATGGAATTCTTTGACGCCTCTTAGGAAGTGGATATTGCAATAGAGTATAGCCAGAACCTAGTTGCAAGTGGACATTTTTTTGAATAAACAAACTGATGCCAAGCATGCTTGAAATTGACAGATGAATAATATAATTGAGCAACATAGATTCATGGAAGCACGGGTGGGTGAATAAGTGTCATATGTTATCCTAAATTGTCAAATGTTGCACTATGACATCAAACTACCATGGTCCTAAAATACCTCATGGAACACCCAACTTGTTCAGCTGTGACAGCTCCAGGTAGCTCTGCTGACATCAGTTGAGTGTGATTCCATTTTGGAATAAGATCTTAAAAGAACAGATTGTTATGACAAAATAGAGCATAATTGGACTCACCAAATTACTCAAACAATGTGACCAAATAGTGTTTAGTGATTTAGGTGAGCAAGGGTAAAATTGGACTAGACATTCTGTTTGTTACATTATTATATAATATGTTGGCAATATTATTCAAGAGAAGAAGAGCTGGTATTTGAGTTTATATGACCCTATGACTCAGTTGCCAAGGTGCATATCCATGCCTCTGAGAGGTGTAAATGATAGAGGGACATGATGCATAGAGCGTCCCACATGACTGACCAGGAATTAAACACACGAGGGAACCTTTGTTGATTGGTGTATCAATTGGAAAAGCTTCAAGACGGTAGTGAAATGCATCTCGGAGGATTAAGTCGGCAAATAAGTGGCTCACTGTTACAATTTTATTTGTTTTTAAGCAGAGTAATACATTGATATTTATATCCTTTTTAGGCTTCCTATATATGTATGTTATAACTAATATTTATATTATAAATGGAGTTTGCTGTACATTAATTGACCCATTTCATGCCTTTCAATAAATCTGCATCATGTAACTGACTTCATGGACGAAAGTTGTCCAAGCTGAAATGCTACATGGACGAAATTAAACCAGCTGACATTTTTTTTTCTTTAGATGATTTGATTCAGCCAAACCAAATGATTAGTGTATTAAGGCAAATATAAGCTGGGTTATATTAGGTTGCATTTAGTAGATTAAAAATGGAAAAATATATAAAAAATAAATATGGACCCCGAAAAGTATAAATCTTAATTGAACCAGATGCAGTGGTACAATGACAGCATTATTGGTTGGCAAAGCTATTTCCATACAGATACGTTCTTTAACCACTGTTATAGTTCAAGGCTGATGCTGATGTAGTGAATCTTCTTAGATCATCGTTCTTCACATACAAAAATGAGTTATGCACATAAACATAACTTATTCCTAAAAACCTGTTTAATACTTGGGTTTTACGAGAATGCCCCAAAACTGCCCATGCTATAGGGCTTGTTAGCTGGAAGTTAATTTTTGAACTACACAGAAAAACAGGGGCTATACATAGGAATCAATTTCAGGGTCAACATTACCAAAACAGATCAAGCAACATTGAAACCTGTGGGGTATTCCCACTGAGTGTTCTGCTTCAACTCTTTGATCCAGGATTGTTCTTTATAATATACCAGCCTTGTTCATTCATTCCTTTTTCCTGAGCTGCTGTACTAGTTCGAGAGTTAAAGCAAAAACAAAGTGCTAATACATATGCTTTTCATTGAGTAGGACCCATAGTTGTTAAACATTCTTGTGATTACCCTTCACACAAAATGGTAAGCTTTGCCTATCCACATTTTCTGCAGCAGATCACATGCTGGTTTTATTCTCTCTTTGTAAACAGTAAGTTCTGATCTAAGCCTCAAGTAGTAAGGCAATCAATGCTGATGAATGACTAGAAATGCTTTCTTTATTCCAACCCTCACTGAATAGAAAGTTTCCATTATCTTGTCCAACATCTTCACTCTATCAATTTGACAGGGCCAAGCAGAACTACACTCCACTGCATTTCCTCCTCAAGTGAATGCTCCTCTTTCTTTCTTAAAGAAAAGAAAAATGAAAGTGTTCAACAAATAACAAAAAAACATTTTATTGAGTTCTTTGAACATTTAGAAATGGAGAGGCTTATACTAATAAATGTTAAAGTGGCATGATTATAATATAGTTTTATATTATTGATTAAAATAATTGTAGAAAAAAGACCGTAATATAAACCTTGTCTCTGTATTGAAGGTATATTACAGCTGAATTGTGTAATCCATATGTTATAACTGTAAATAAAACAATATCACTATAGATATGGGAGAAGAAGAAAGAATCAAAGGCACTCCGAATTCAAGCCGCAGGCAGTTTTATTGTAACAAAATGCAACGCGTTGCATTTTGTTACAATAAAACTACCTGCGACTTGAATTCGGAGTGCCTGTGATTCTTTCTTCTTGGCCTATTATTCTGGGATTGCTGGTCCTGATCCGGAGCACCCGTGGCCGCTGGGAATGAGTGTGGTTCCCACTATCTACTCTGCTTTATAGATATGGGAGAAGCTAACTTTTTTTTTACTTTTTTTTAAGTTTTTTTTTTTAATCAATGTAATTATTTTGTAGTCGAGCATCTAACAAAACTATAATTTCAGTGTAAATCTTTTTTATTCATAATATTATTTTTTATTTTAGAATCAATTGCTTTCTGTGCTATGTAGGGTTTTAGCACTGTAACGAGTAATAGTAGTAAAAAGATTGATAGTAATCATTTTCTAGTCCCTGCTTTTAACTGCTTTGCACAAGTATTAGAAAGAGTATTGCACGTTAAAGGAAAAATATCTCAGTTGTTGAAATTCTTAATATTTAATATTAAGTTAATATTCATAAGTGAGTGTTACATTAAGTTACAATTTTTAGGCTCTTTTTGTGTTTTTGTTTTAATTGTTACCTTAAAACACTGTTACTTAAAACAAGAACATTGAATCGAAAGTGCTGTGTTTTATGTTTGAATACTTGAAGGGTTACTCCAATCATCATAACCACTAAAGCACACTGTAGTGGTTATGATGCCAGAAGTACCCTTTCCCAGTTCACCAGTAATGAGGCAGCAGATCGGTTAAACTGCATATGTGCAGCGTGCCTAACCTGGTGGTCCAGTGACACGATTTCCACTTCTGCAGAGCGAAAGAATCTGGAAGCCACAGCTTTAGTCATTCATTGGCTCAAAGCAATGCAGATTTGACATTAGCTGATGAACTTGCACCTCTGGCAGCAGATGGGTTAAACTGCATATGTGCAGTATTTTATAGAAAAACACTGCACATGCAGTCTTTAGGCACCATGAACAATTCAAATTACTGAAGTGGTCATGGTGTTTGGAGTAACCCTTTCATTTAATTTGAAATTTTAGAATGTCTTTCTCATTTCTTGTTCTTCCACTATATGCCATACTTTATATATTCTTTAATGTTACTCATTAAATTGTATTTTTTTTATTCGCAGCGTCACAAAAAAACAACACAACATGGAAAAATATAATATTTAATAATTGATGCTTATTACCTATGAGTATGTGAGAATATTTACCTAGAGTTGTAAAACACACATCTACAATAAGTCAAGCTTTCTCGTGAATTACTTTTATTCTAGTACCCACTATCCCTATCCATACTGCACTGACATCAGGACGGAAGGATGAGGTAGATATTAACCTGTTCACAGCAAGGTATTTTTTATTTGAAAAAAACAATTACCACAACATTTATTTGAAACATCAGATGTATAGCTATCACATAAACACAAGACAAAATAAAGAATGTGTGTATAGAATTAAGGCAAATTTTTTTTAAAAAAATATGTTATGTAGATGTACTAAATTGTTTTTTTTTTATTTGTTTATCTTTCATAGAATATTTGGAGAATGAAAAGCTACTATGCAGTGTCCTTTATCTTGCAATATTTCATTCACACATCCTTCCTTCCTGACTGTAGGAATGGTAAGGCCTATTAAAACTTCCTTCACTGTTTAGAATGGAGTAGGTATCTAAAAGTTTTAGCACATTTTCAGACATTAAACAAATGTAATTTGCTTATGGCAGAGAAATGTGTTCCTCTACAGGCTGTTAATCCTTTTTTGGAGTAGAAATGAGGGTGAGTGAGGCTTTGCGGACTAAGTTTGCGTTGCAAATTAAATGAAAGTAAAAACTTGTAACATGATTTTGGGAATAATGAGGTTAAAATTATTTTTGGACAGTTGTCTCATGATATTAACACACTAAGTTGTTTATTTTGTCTCCAGAAATGACCACACATCACTCCTAATGTCTGTAATAATGATAAGCTCTCATGGTTATTCACTAAAGTTAAAATATAAACTGAACTCAAAGTGGATTTCAAATACAAGGTCAAAACAGTCAAAATGAAAATAATCTCTAAGTCATCTGTGCTTTCAATTCAGCTACTCTGGCCTTAAATTTTAAATTCACTTTGAATTCACTTCGAATTCTCACTTCAGTACTTTACCCTGTCTGTGTTGAATTGCTAAATATTTAGATATAAAAATAGAAATAATCTGAAAATGGGTGATCATTTAGTAAAAAAAAAATAGATGTGCAATATTAGATATTTCTATGAGCAATACTTAAGAAGAATATAAACATACTAAAAGATAAAAACATATATACCTTTAGCTTTAGCTTTGAAAATGTGACACTTATAGGAAAGAAAAACACGGAGATGAAGGCAGAGAGCCTTCTCCCTTTCCTGCTGCGCAAACTCTGCTAAGACCCGGGAGGGAGATCAAAAGATCCCCCTATCCAGGTCTGTGTGCTTATAAGGGGTCCGGGCTCGCGGGGCCCTCAGGTGGCCTGTGCCCCTTACAAGTGAAGTGGCTGTACGACTGGCCCACGGTCACAGAGATCACAGCTGCAGCCGGCCCCCTGGAGTGACGCCCCATGCGACCGTAGCTTGTATCCTGCCCTTTGTTCAATGAAACTACAGTCTTTCTCACAACAATGATATTGTCATCTGCCTTGACTCCTACAGTTTGATCCTCATTTGACACCTTCGCATTGCACAGTTGCCCACATCAAGCCATAATGAGTGCTGCTGCTAAGTTCCTTTTCTGACCCCTACTATACCTTCTCACCTTTCAGTCATTACCAACTAGTGTTTCCCCAACAATATAGCTTCTTTAATAAATATATTGAATCACTACCCACACACTTTGCAGAATTATCACACTCACAGCTCAACTCTCACCTTCAAACCCACCACCTTCAAGACTTCTATAAAACTACATTACCTGTCAAAATAAAACATCCCCTAGTTTTCCATTTGTTAAAAAAAAATTAATTAAACAGACATTGATTAAAGAGTAAATAACATCTCTCTTCTCTCGTCTTCCCACTATTCACTCATTTGTTTCTCCTTTTTTTCTTTTCCTTTTTAAATCCATAATATAATGTTCATAAATGTTATACTATTATAAATACACATTGTAATTTATTTAACATTTTAAAACACTGCACCTTACTATTACTTTGCATGCAATGTTTACTCACTTATTTATATTGAATATGCAGAACATGCTTAACCCCTTAAGGATGGAGCCAATTGTTCAAAACATAAACAAAAACTGGAATTTGCACTATATGTTGTTCAACCATAATTCACCTCTTTCATATTAAGTGCACCAACACTTATTTTATATCATTTTGTTCAGGAGAAACACGGCTTTCGTTTAATGTCAAATATTTATATATGAAACATAATTGAATGTGAACAAAATCTAAAAACATATGAATACTTAAGAAAATGTGTTATTTTTCAAGTTCTGCATGACATTTTAACTGTGAATGTCATAATACTGTTAGAGTTTACTGCAATAAAATACACATATTTGTATTCAGCAATGTCTCACGAATACCACAGAACCCCCCCATGTACAGGTTTTATGAGTTTTTGGAACCTTACAGGGCTCAAATATTTGGCTTTCCCCGTTTCCATTGAAATTTGCCAGATTGGTTTGCTGGGTTTTTGTTGCCTTTGAGACCGTATGGTAGCCGAGGAATGAAAATTAACCCCATCTTGGCATGCCATTTGTAGACAAGACAGGCTATTCAAAATGAGGTATGTCCAGTCTTTTTTAGTAGCCACTTAGTCACAAACCCTGGCCAAAGTTAGCGTTTATATTAAGTTTGCATTTTTCACAAATAAACTGCCCTTTCAGTATTATACATTTTATTGCTCTAAAACACTCATATTTGAGTACTACAGTACCCCTCATGTACAGGTTTTATGGTGTTTTGGAAAGTTACAGGGTCAAATATAAGATTTGCCAATTTCTTTTTTTGCAAATTGAAATTTCCCAGATTGGCTATGATGCCTCTGAGACAGTATTGCCTTTGAGAGCGTATGGTAGCCCAGCAATGTAAATTAACCCCACCATGGCATACCATTTGAAAAAGTAGCCAACCCAGGGTATTCAAAATGGGGTATGTCCAGTGTTTTTTAGTAGCCACTTAGTCACAAACGCTAGCCAAATTTAGCGTTCATATTGTTTTTTTTGCTGTTTTTTTATGATATCATCATGTGATACGTTTTACTGTTTTATAACACACATATTTGTGTTAAGCAATGTCTCCCAAGTACAATAATATCCCCCATGTCCAGGTTTTATGGTGTTTTGGAAAGTTACAGGGATTAACATATGACTTGCAAATTAAATTCGCTGTACTTGCTGCCTGGGTTGTCAGGCTGATCCCTCAAATTATAATTAATAAAATTACTTATTTATGTTAAAATATTACATAAATATACACATAAAATTTAAATATATATACATGTATACACTTGTAGATTTATGTCGTTATTTATGTAAATATATATATATATATATTAAATTATTGTGTAATTAATGTATTTATTTAATGTATTTATTATTTTAATTGTATTAATATATATATATATATATATATATATATATATAATATAATATATATACAATTACTATATATATATATATATATATATATATATATATATAAATATATATACACTTATGGGTTTTATATATATATATATATATATTTAAATTGCTTTTGTATGATTTGATCATTGCAAATTGCTGAAAGTCTGTAAATGCTGACAATAAATGTGATATATATTTTTTTTGTGGTCATGGCTGTATCAATAGCCTATAGTAAATAGACATGTGTACGAGTAACATAGTTATATGTGGAAGTCGATCTGGGTGTGCTGAAATCTCAGGACTGTAAAATAAAGAGGGCCCACCCAAAAAGTAAAAAGGTAGAAGGAGAGAAGAGAAGAAATATGTGAGGGGTGGAGGCAAGGTCAATAAGACTAGCTGATCAGGTAACAGTATGGAGCAGTGAGAGGAGGTCCTTAAATAGGGAAACAAGACTCTCCAACAACTCCAGGCTACTCCTTTACATATATCATATAAAATACAATATTCAGTGCACTCATTCACTAAACAGCAATTTCAAATCTCACAGAATACTTCATCCTGTTTTTTTGCCTAGGTAAGGGACAATTAAATAAAACTCTTTTGTGTAAGACTTGAAATAGCTGTTTAGTGAATGAGTGAGTGCGCTGGATCTTGTATGTTGTATCAGTTGGCCTCAGCAGAACTCTATAATGTATGCATGTACAGGTGAGTGCAGCCATCTTGGTGTTATATATATATATTGCACTTTAGAATGTTAGTCATAGCTGTGTGGAGAAGTCAGAGAAATGTCATAATGAAGACCTGTCTAGGTAGGCAGATAAGCTGATAATCATCATTGCAACGATTTACATATTTTTAAATAAAAAGAAAAGATAACTATATGTAGGCGTGTGAAAAAAAGGTGTCCATAATTTTTTAGTGTGGCAAATAACATGGGAACTACTTCTAAAAATGAATATTAAATTGTTAAAGAATCAAGAAAACAAGTCTTGTCAATAATAAGTTAAACATTTTGTATTTATTTTTTGCAAACTCTCTGAAATTTAAATCTGACTAAGAAAAGTGACTCTTAAGTATGACTAAGAAAAGTGACTCTTAAGTATGAGCCGTCATGGAAACATCTGTTTTTGTATAGTGTTAAAATGACATACAAGCTCGTTGCTTGTGAATAGCAGAAAGAGATTCTGCAAAGTGTTTCTCGGCAGGGGGAGAAAATATGTTGAGAGAAAAGAAAAATGTAAAGTGAGAGTCTGCAAAGAAAGGAAATGTTTCTGACTGGGAACTGTTGGAGAGAGAAACCTTGCAGATGGAGGCAGCTAGAACATTGAGAGTTGCTAAGTTGGAGCGGTTAGATGTTATATAGAAAGATGGTGAGAGAAGAACGGATGCTGAGAGGCTGAGAGGTACTTTACGGAGAAATGGAAACACTGGAATTTTTCAGTTATACAGAGTACATTTTAGGACATATTTCTACTCTCCTCCAAATCACCATCCTTTCTCGTCCTTGTTTCAAAACACCATCAGTCATCCACTGAAACTCCCTACTCAGCATTAGGTGTCAGCCATCCTACAAAAAGATTTATTTTGCCGCCCCATCATGAAAGCAACTACATTTTCTCAGAGGTTTTTTTATTCACTAAACTCTGTATTGAAGTAAATTCAAAACTGAATTGTAAAGTTTAAGAAAAAAAACTGCTGAACTTTGACTGTAGCTGAGTTGAAGAATTGTCCTAAATGATCTATTTGGCCTACATTTCGCAATTTGGTTTTCAGTTAGGTCTGATCAGCTGTCCCATTCCTTCACGGTGCTCATTCCTGTCTCTTAACAATCTGTTTTATCCCCATCGTTCTCCTCGGTTTCTTTTTCTTGAAGTTGCAGTCTCTATGTTCATGATTTCTCTGCTCACTCTATGCCAATGATTCTCTCCAGCCCATCTCTCTTTATTCTCATTGGGTTATTCACTAAACTGAGATGTGTTGGGAATTCAAAGTAAATTTCTAACTTAAGGCCAAACAAAATGGAAACATTCTCCAGATTTGGCTACTTTGACTATTGGAAAGTCACTTTAAATGTATTTGGAATTCCCAACAATTCTCACTTTAGTGAATAACTCTGTCAATGTATTTTATCATTTTCTATTCTTTTCTCTTCCCTGTCTATTCATTAAACAGTGAGTTGAAATATAACATGCAACATTTAGGCCAAAACAGAAGAGGTATATAAAGTCACCACCTCAACTTTTTTTCTAATTTGACAATTTTTATTATATTTGGGATACAGAAGGAAGAAAGGGAAGGGGGATTAGCTTTTACAATATCATAAGCTTATTGACAATCTTGCATGTACATAATTCACACATTAGAGCAATTTTAGTGTAGGGAGTAGGGATAGGTGTTGGGTACAGAAAACAAAAGGGTGGAGATAGGGATGGACGGTCAACCATTTCTTGAATTCTTGACACATGGGGGATGTCTATCACCATCTGGAACTGCTGCAAAATGTGTGTGTTTGTGTGTGTGTGTGTGTGTGTTTGTGTGTATGTGTCTGTCAGTCAGTGTGTGTGTCTGCCAGTGAGTATGTCTGTGTCTGTCAGTGAGTTTGTTTGTGTCTGCCAGTGAGTGTGTGTGTCTGTTAGTGAGTATATCTGTGTTTGTCACTGAGTGTGTGTGTGTCTGTCAGTGAGTTTGTGTCTGTCAGCGAGTGTGTGTGTGTCTGTCAGCGAGTGTGTGTGTGTCTATCAGGGAGTGTGTGTGTGTCTGTCAGAGAGTGTTTATGTGTCAGTCAGTGAGTGTGTGTGTGTCTCTATGTCAGTGAGTGTGTGTATGTCGGTGTGTGTGTAGCTGTCAGTGTATGTCTGTAAGTGAATGTGTGTGTCTGTCAGAGTGTGTCAAATTAGTGAGGATGTTTGTGTCAGTGTGTTTATGTCAGTGTATGTGTGTCTGAAAGTGTGTGCCTGTCAGTGAGTGGGTGTGTCTGTGTGTGTGTGTGTTTGTCTGTCATTGAAAGTGTGGGTTGTTTAAACAGTGTGTGTGCCAATGACTGTGTATCTGTCAGTGGGTGTATGTCAGTGCATGTGTCAATGAGGGTGTGCGTCTGTCAGTCAAAAAAGTGGCTTTGACACAAATTAGTGGGGCAAATTTAGATTCGGGGGTGCCTGAATTAAGTCGTGCCTAGGGCAGCACAAATCCAAGGTACACCACTGACCATACACATAGACTGCCCATTACACACATACTGCCTAAACACAATCTATTTCATTTTACATTGAAAATGTAATTTGGTGGGATTTAATTTATAATAATGGTGGGATTTCACTTTAAGTAAAAAGAAAAGTTCAATATAAGTAAAAAAAATTTTCAAAATAATCTATAAGTATATATAAGGATCTATTTACATGGTCACACACATACCATACTCACTGGCACATACAGTCTTACTGACATACACACCCAATGTCATTTACACACTAACACACACACACACTATGTTACTTACACACTAACAGACACATTCGCACTGACACACATACAATGTGACTTACACACTAATATTGAGTTTATGAAAAGTCACAATCTATTTACACAATTACACACACCAATTTACAAACATACACAAACTAATCAGTCTCCTTATCCTTGAAATATGTCATATCTAAGTGCTGTGACTGAAGGAGAAGGGGATCAGCCTGCAAGAAGTATTAGAAAGTCATGCACTCAGAGCACAGGCTGCTTCCTGTGTTCAAAGGCAGGTGGAAGCCAGGATACCAGGTCACATCCCATTCCTGCAGGAAACATTAAGTATTGCTTGGACGCTGGACTTATAGTAAACCCCATCTCCAAGGATATAATTGGCAGTGACATTGAAGGAGACCAGAGGGTGAAATGACTACAGTGGGGGGTGGCAAAAGAGCCGCTCAACCAGCGCTCTGGCCCCAGACAGGGGCAGTCTACCAAGAAACTTCCCCATGAGCACCCTGGCAGTTCAGTACCTAACGATAGATCTGGCCCTAGGAGTTAGGAGTTATATGCCTCAGGATTCAGAATTCATATGTCAGTAATCAACAGTCAGGTATCAGGAGTTAGGCATCAGGATTCAGACATTAGGAGTTAGGCATTAAGAATCAGAAATAATGAGTCAGGTTTCAAGTGTCAAAAATAAGACATCGAGAATCAGGCATCAGAAGTCAGGCATACGGTTTCAGGCATTAGATAGTAGCAGTCAGACATCAGGAATAATGCATTAAACAATAGGTTTCAGACATCAGGGCATCACATGTTTAACATCAAAAGTCAGTCACCAGGCATCAAAGATCAGGAATCAAACATCAGGATTCAGACATGAAGTATATGACATCAAAAGTCAGTAATGAAGCATCAAACTTCAGGAGTCAGACATCAGAAATTATAAATCAGCAGCCAGACATGAGGTCAGACATCTTGAGTCAGGCATTTGATTTCAGGGGTCGACAATCAGATTTCAAACATTAGGTAGCATTTATCAGACAGCACTTTAAAATCCATCAAGTATCAAGATCTTTTTATAGCTCAGCAGTTTATATTTTATATATGCAATATTTATATTTAAACTATCTATTCACTAATATATCACAAACAAAATGTTTGCCTTATTTGAACTCTTAGTAACAGGCCATTATTTGGCCAAAATATAAGAGGACACCTTCATTTTTGATATATTGCGTGCTTATGTTTTTGGTAAATACTAATACAATTATAAATAGTTTGGTTTTGCTTGGATTGAATGATATTAAAGTTTTATTGGGGATTATGTATATATAACATATTATTTTTTAACACTAAAGAGTTTGCTTGACAAACTCTGAATTGTAGTGAATTGAAATCCGGATTGCAAACTTCAGTCTAAAATCTTTAAGCTGTGACTATACCCGAGATGGAGATTTTTTTTTTTCCAGATCAGCAATTTTTGCCTAAATGCTGTCATTTTTAAAATAATAATTTGAAAAATAATAATAATTATTAGAACACTTTTCAATATTATCATAGCTAGCATACATGAATGCATTTCTGTGAAGAATCTTTTTATACATATGTGAAGTTACTAATTGTGTCGTAATTGTACTACCTTTCACACAGAAACATTCTTAGTTTACAAATTAGTCTCTTGCAATGTATTATAAAGAGGTGTAAAAGTGTATCTTTTCAAGCTGACAAATTTTTTCGCCACTTTCAGAGTGGTGATTTTCTGTGACAAGGAAGCAGTTTTAACGTTCTGTATTTGTAAATGCAACTTTTAACGTAATAGTGTTACTCTTTTATTCCATCATTTTGTGAATGCATTTCCTATCTTTTAATTAATTAGGTGGTCACAGTCTCTCCACTCACATTGAACATATCATGGCAAAAAAAAGACAGTAATGGAATCATTGGATTGGCCTAAAGCCCTTGTCACAAATGTTGTAGGCAACGTAGAGTCACACAATCAGTACCTATCATTGGTTAGAATGAACAGGTCCCAGCCTTGACCACAGAGTCTCTTGCAGAGTTATTGCATTATGATCAGCTTATCAAGAATGAGGTTATATTATATAATGCAGCAATATATACTACATGCTATATATAATATGCAATGTGTAGATATAAAGAATATGGAGATAATACAAATAGGAAGCAATTAGAGAAGTAAATTAAGTTTTTATCCTAATCAGCTATAACCTCTGCACAGTATTTCTGTAACATAATAAGATAATACAATCTCAGTGGACCACTGAGTAAAGTTATGTACAAGTGAAAAGCAAAGTCACAGAACTTTTACGACTCTTATTATCAACATTCAGACATTTAACAATTGCATCCACAGGCAAGACAAATACATTTTTTTTTTCTGTGGACATGTTAGTGGCATAGGGCCTCCCGTTGTACTGAGCTGTTGAAAGATTTATTTGCAAACATAGCTAAATTTACAGATGAAGAATATGCTTAACAATATGAAACAAAAGTAAAATATATTTCATCCATTCACCAAATTCAATTGGAGATAAGTATTTGTAAAATCACACGCTACTTTTCCAGGCATTTGAAACAGCTAGGCTTGCAACATATGGACAGTTGCACAAAAGTATTTAATGATCACCACTTGTGAAATTGTTTTACTGTTTTAAATAGCATGTACCAGAACAGGATATTTTATTTTTAGATATTACATTTAGCTAAACATATTAGCTGGTTGTCTTTGAATAACAGCTTTCTGTTGCACTTTCAAAAAGATTTACGATGCATGGCATTATTTTTCGACAGGTATGTCTGTTCTTAAAATATGTGATAATATGTACATGTTAACACCAATTTACACCAAATCCAATGATATACTATGATAATTGAATGACATGCAAATTTTGTAACACAACTTGCAAATGCTTTATAGTTAACAAAAATGTATAGATGAAATCAAATTTACTTAGAACATTTGTAATAAACACTCTGGTTGTTTTTTTCTTCTTCAAAAATAGCATGTCAATCTATTACAGGCACTAAAAAACTATGAACTACTATTCGTGTACAATGAAATATGATGTACCAAGTACCAAACTTTCCCTGGAGCTCATAATGTGAATTTGAAGGTGCTTATTGGTGCTCTCCTAAAATTAAGTTTAATTGCTGTATGGCAGACAATCCCATAGATATTTGGTGGATTGTGCTCTAGATGATCAGAGCTTCCACTATACACATCGACATTCCACTGCCAGTGGAAGCTTTCAATTTTGGGCAGCGGCGGAACTAGCATTGGTGCAGTTGGTGGTCCATGCACTTAGGGCAATCCAATGAGTTTTGCTTAACAGAGCCTGGTCGGGCCCTTTGAGACCACAACCATGGTTAAGAAAATCACAGTATGGTATTTCACACAAAGACCTTTTGTATTATGCAATGCTTCCTCAAGTTGTTCAATGTGAGTTACATCCTTACAAATTTGTATTGTTTAAGAAAGAGGTGCCTCATTCCAAGTATATTTACATCAAGGACTGATATAGCAATAGTATTTCAAATATTTGAAATGTATTTTCTAAATAGACATAGTGAAAATTATAACCTTTATAGAATGTTTCAACTAAGTGCTTCATAAAAAATAAGCAATCTGCCGTTATCTCTAAGATAATTGTTGTAAAAGTATTGCAGATAAAATAAATTTGCAAAAAAATTGTATTGTCCTTTGTCTTATTAGCCCAGAGTAACCAAGCTCAAAGCATTGCTGACTTGAATTTGTTTTTCTGTTCAGCTCATTTGACTTTAAAATTTCAATTCACTTTGAATTCTCACTTTAGTGGATAACCCTGTACATCGATAATTACTGTTGTCTATCTTGAAATTTTGGGTCACTCTAAATGAAAATTAATAAAAACAAGAGAGTACAAGCGCTATTAGAGTGGTTGATTTCCTTATACCTCTATGTACACCAGGTAAAATAAGCTGCTATCCCACCGTGCTTATCTTTCTATCATAAACTGTAGAGAAAGGGAATTGGTGCAGCACTTTAATTAAATCTAATAGATATAGAATCATCGTGATATAGATGGCTTAATTTAATATGGTATACCTTTAAGAATAATGTTCACTTTTATGAGGTATCAACAATTCTGTGTGTACCTTTAAATATAAAACAAAAACATACACAACATAGTACAAACTGTATAGTGAAATAGAAATGTAAAGATAGTTGTCAAATGCCAACTCACAATTTTCTGAGCTAAAGAACTTAGCTCAGGTTTTTGTGCCTTAGGGTCCATTAAGGCGAGTTTGTTTCACGTCACCAAACAATGTCAAGAACATCTAGACATCAGTAGACAGTGGTAATTATGCTGTCTGTTGACATCAGCTTTGAAAAGAACATTAGCACTGGTATTCAATTATAATTAGGTAGCAAGTGATCGTTCAGTAAAATATTTTCAGCAACAGCATGACCAGATATAACTTTAAGGTACTACTTCATAAACTGATAAGAATCTTCAGCATTTCATTTTTACTTAGCAGAGGTTAATGTAGAACTATGAAGCTAAGAACCAGAAGATCCGAACTCTCTGAGCAAGTTGAATTATATATCATAATTAAATACATATCGAAAGTTGTACAAAAACATATCTGTTTGAAAAGTCGTATAGAAAATCATAAAAATCATAAAAAGTACACAAATGCTTACATTAATTTATTGCACTACAATTATTTTCTAACCTGTATTTGGATTTATCTGTATTCTACAAAAATATAAATTCTGAATAAAAAAAAACCTACATAGTTTCATTCTCATGCACAATCTCTAAATATACCACTAAGCACAAAAATAAAAATAAGATAAAGTGAATTATGCATGTATAGACAGATAGATCCAATCCTTATATGCCTCCCTGTTTTCTAAAATGCAAGTTAAATTTTTTTTACGGATCATTTAACAGTCTAATGTCAAGTCCAAGTGATATAAATGTATTTCTGTGTGCTACACTGGTAACTAAAATGTTAAAGAAACATTCCAATTTATTTCAAACTATTTAGTAGATATACCACAAAGAAAATATGCATGCATTTTTCATTCATGTTTTCTTTGAGGTATATTTGGAAAACCTTTGCCAGAGGTTTTAGTTTTTAGTAAACATACCAATCAGAGTTGTACTGGAGGCACAAGTACACACATTCATAAGATTGTGACCTTCCAACGCTTCTCAATGAGCTGTAATTCTCCAGACTCTAGGCACATGAAGCACTTTAGCAAACTGAAGTGCTTTATGTGCCTGAAGTGTCCTTTTGAATAACTGTGATTCAATGTTTAAAGACACATATAACCAACTAATAAATAAAACAAAAAAACAACAAAAAAACAAGTGTTATTTTTCTATTTCACGACTTACCCATATTACAAAATGGCATGTCACAAAGGTTACTTGAAAACATTGATTTTACTCACCTAAAAAAGAAACAGAAAATGATATTGTTAATATTATTATCGCATTGAAAATATAAGATTTACATTTAAAGAACATTTAAAGAACATAATGTTAATATAGATTTATGTTTAGGTAATAGTTAGAATTTAATGTAACCTATAAATATTCTATGTGTATACATGGTGTAGAAACTACTCCAGTTCTGAAACTTTTATGATGTGTATCATAGGTTAAATATAGAACTATATTTGTATTTCAAAAACTATTGTATATATAATTTCCAGGGAAAGTTCTTTCTTTCTTGTTTTTTGGTGGCCACAGAATCCAAAATGTCAAGCTTGTGTCTAGAACATTGCTACATGGTCCAATTCTGATGCTCACGTCCCTATCTTTCGGTGGTGGACAAGGGTCATAATAGGACTCTTACTGATATTCGGCTATGCTTCCCGATGCAATGCATTGTGTGTCCTGACATCTTTTTATCAAGGCCAGTATTAAGTTTTTCAGCAATTTGAGCTACAGTAGCTCTTCTGTGTAATTGAACCATTTGGGCTAGCCTTCATATCCCAACATGCATCAATGAGCCTTGGGTGCTTAGGAACCTTACACCTGTCCACCAGTTTTCCGTAGGTACTAACCACTGCATACTGGGAACACCCCACAAGACTTTCTGTTTTGGAGATGCCCTGACCCAGTTGTCTAGCCATCACTATTTGACCCTTGTCAAAGTCACTTATATTTTTTAACTTGCTCATTGTTCCAGCTTCCAACACATGAAAATGAAGAACTGGTGGTTCCCTTGCTACCTAATTAATCCAACTATCCCACATATTGACAGATGTCATTGTAACAATATAATCAATGTTATTCACTTCACTTGTCAGAGGTATAAATGTCGTGGCTGAGTATTCCAAATCAAAGGACCACTTCACATCCATAACGGCACTATATCAAAATGACGATTTCTGTGAGGATCAGCACTTTTATTTTTAAATAATGGAATGGAACACCCCCTGGAAATCAATTACATAGCCAATGAGGTTTCCTTCCTACTTCTATTAGCTCCCCTGAAGTGGCAGACATGCTCTATCTGAGCACTCTGGCTTCCCTCGCATACCTGTCCTCAGACCTCAGATCAGACCAATGTTCTTTCTGGACATGAACCAAAGCTCAGGCACGAGTCAGTGCATGTGCATATACATGGAGATAGCTTCAGAGACTTCTCACTGAAAAGCCTCTGATTGGTTATTTCCATGTGAAGAGACTTAAAGTCACTTCTGGAGAAAAAGAGGAGAACTTGCAAGCTGTATTAAGATTCTGATATCCCTATAGGTTAATAGGTTTCCTATTTTTTCTTTACCTTTTCTACCTCATTTTTTAGAGTAGACTCCTTATTTTTTTCTACTCTGCTCAACTTAACTATTACCCATTTCAATTAAGATCAACCCTAAATGAATACATGCCTAACAGTGTTGTCCATTGTCTGTTTTTTTTTTGTTTCATGACTCATCAATATATAGTGTCTCTAAGTTCGAGGATTTAAACAAACCACCTATCGGCTAAATTGCAGACAAATCACAATTAGTTTTAAACCGAAAGCATCGGTCTGCTAATTATTCCCAAGGAACCACTGCACATAAACACAAGCGATAATTAACCAAACGTAGACTGAGATTTACTACATAAACCACAATCATATTTTAGTACATATGAGCATACAATCTTGTGTACAAAGTATATTGACATATATTTATTTAATTATTATTATTATTATTATTATTATTATTATTATTATTATTATATACAAACACACATACACAAGCAATGAATTTCTGAATTACACCAGTTCTTGTTTTTGATTGTTCTCTGCCATGCATTTTTCATTCATTGAAATGTGTGGAAAGACACAGATGCACTCAGCACAATAACAACCACTGCGCTAAATAAACAAAATTCAATATACATTATAATAAATCACAGTGTTGCTCTGGCAAATTGCATTTGAGGTACCATACTCTGGTGTGCAGAAACATGACTTCTAACAATCTCACACATGCAGCACTTAATCAGTACTGACCAAATCATTTTAAACTTGTCAGAAGTATTTTTCAGTCATGCGTACCAAAGGGGATGAAAAGGCGCAGTCAAATTTATAAGCAAATGAATATCATTATATTATATATGAATCTCAACAGTATCCACTAAAGGTTTTTCTTCAAATTCACTTAGAAAGGAGTGAAACATAGTAACACATTATTTCCAGATAACATTTCAAATTCCATACTAATATGATTTCTGCGGTGTACATTAAATATCTTGTGTCACTTCGGCCTTGCACAGTTTACTGCCATTGCAGAGTTAGTCCAGGCAGTGCTCCAAGTGTAATTCAGCAAGGAAAGGACCATAAAATGAAAAGACTTACTGGGTGTTGGCAAATAAGCAAGCTTTTCATTGTGGCCTCAAATAAATATGCTTTACTCCTTCTGGCTTTTCACATATCAGCGATGTTTTTAAGAAGTCTCGTTACATATTTTATTTGGGTTTAACAACTTCGCTAATGTGCTTGTTTTATGGATAAGATACCTGATTAATACAGTGGTGTAATCTATTATATAAATTATATCAGTGGAGCTGATATGATATTTTATGGGTTAATGCAGTAAGAAAACACTGAGCAATAAATGTAATTTCTTTGCTGCAAGAAAGAGTTTGAATATGAATGCTTGGTATTTAGATGACAGTTAAAGGGACACTATAGTCACCAGAATAACTACAGCTTAAAGTAGTTGTTCTGGTGAGTATAATAGCTCCCTTCAAGCATTTTCGTGTAAACACTTCCTTTTCAGAGAAAAGGCAGTGTTACATCGCCCCTAGGGACACCACGAAGTGGCCACTCCTTAGATGGCCACTGGAGGGGCTTCCTGGCTCAGTGCTTCACAGTAAGCAGCCCTGCTGTTCAGTGTCCCCACACTCTGCATAGGGACGCTGAATTGTCCTCATAGAGAAGCCTTGATTCATCATTGGGCATATATACTAATAAAAGCAGCTTGCTGAATTATATTTTTTTTTATATATTTAATTTGTTTCAAATGATAGGTTTAGGTGGTGTATTTAGCAATTTAAAAAACTGTTTCATGTTTCTATGATTTGGGAGTAAAGAAGGCAGTAATAATTGGCAACATGTTAGTACATGAAAGAGGTCAATATGAATACGAAAGAGGTCGATATGAGAATTTATGAGACAATGTTGAGGCAAAATCTACTTTATTGATCAATTAATAATTATATTTTAAACAAGTATATTTGATTGTTAGGATTTAATATGTAACTATGACAATTACATACAGTATTTTACTCAAATCTGTGCACCTTTTTTGCAAAATAAAGTTTCCAAAATTTGAATGCACTAGATTTGATGGTGCATTACATTTGGGGTGAAATTCTAAATATTCCTGGCGAATTCACACAGGCAAATTAAACTAGTGAATTAAAACAGGTGAATCCACACAGGTGAATTCATTCAGGTGAATTCACACAGGCTAATTTTGTTCCTGAAAGAGGGCTTAAGAAAAAATAGACTTAATATGTAACACTAAAATGGAAATACCATCAATGTTACAATGGTATATGGCAATGAGCATTTTCATTGTAGTACAACATTGTATAGTAGTATCTTCTTGTATAAATGTGCATTACATTCGCCAGCAAAAAAAATTCTGCTTCTAAGTTTCAAACATTGAGGTGCGCATTAGATTCAATGGCGCGTTAGATTTTAGTAAATATGTTATTTTCCCCATAAATACCTAAGACCATCGCCATGTTTCTTTGACATATTTAATCTAACATAACTACATCTGGCCTTGAATAAACATTATCTTTAAAAATGCACACAAGCAGACGCCATGATTTATAGTACTGGTTTTGCTGTGTACTTTGATGCCAGTTTAAACCAAATAAACAATGTAATAAATACATAATAAATAGTGTGGCCAGACCTCTCCCATCACTGGGGAAAGGTTTAAGGAATTTATGCTTTGAGCAGGGCTGTATTAAAATCATGACTGTTCTTTAGAATTTCTACAGCACTTATTCTCTAGTATCCAATTAAATCTATCTTGCCTAGAGGTATTACTGGTCCTGTAATTAAATGTACTGTGAAAACAGAGAGGAAAAATAATAATTAAATAATTCTCGAATTCTGATGACAAGACTTTTAAGAGTAGACTTGAAAATAAACTCTCTGGGAATGTCACTTTGAGACAAGTATCATAGCACAAATACAAAATTGACACTGACAGGAGATATTTTCTTCCTTTACATATCATGAAACACAATTTATCACACGTACATGCCTCAGCAGTAAGCACAGTCCACTTCTGGGAGGTAATATTTCATGTTTATTGCATTTGTAGACAACTGGTGTGGGGTTTTGTAAAAGAAACACACACGCAAAGCTTATATTGTGTTATATTTTGATATTAAGAGCATCACAGAATAGATTTTTTTTTTAAATTTCTAAACATTTAAAAAAAATTCTAAACATTTTCCAAAAAATATCACTATCCCTATAACTATTCGTCTTTACCGTGCTTCACTTTTAAATGGATATATTATAACTACCATACAGGCAACAGAAAGAATATAGTTCACCCTCTTTGATGCTGAGCTTTCTTTAACTTCTATACTGAGCCTATTTTTTTTTCACTTGTTCTAGTTCTAGTTAAAAAAAGAACGTTTGGGATTTTTCCATAAGGTGCTCACAAATGTCATAAGTTTATTCTATTTGTAAGATCTTGATGTCTAAGAAAAATTTTTGTTTCATGTCTGCCTTATGCTATAATAAGAAAGCACTATCCAGATTGCAAAACAAGGGTTTCTTGGTTATATGTTTTTTCTTAAAAAGCTAGTATGTGTCGATATCATTATTTGTGAACTGAACAAGATGAAAAAGCTAAAATCTGAAAATCGACATTTCTCGGTAGCTTACCATGTGGTACAAACATCACTTTAAAAAAAACAACTTAATCCCAGGTTGTGAAATTACAGAGAATACATTTTCACAAAGTTATAACGCTATTCATGCTCATTGCATTGCATATACCACCACATTCAAGATACAATGGGACGGTCCCAATTCTGGACACCATTCTCTATGCCATAGGTTTGTTCTCTAGTATCTCAAATAGTGTAGTAGAAGCATTTCACTATGCAAGCTTATATTTCATGTAATTGGGCACTTTCTGCCGATAGAGGTTCATATTGGCCAAGCTCTGTATATGGGCAAACATTTAGAGAAATGGACAGCATGGGCATTAGTCAGCGTGCGGTGAATGTACCCTAGACTGACACATCCCCTTGTTAAGAGTGCATCACTAGTGACATGCATTCAGTCATTGACACCCCCAGTTATGTACCCCCATTCCCTTGTGCCAAATGTCCCCACATAAGGGATCTATAAATTCTGGTTGTGTTTTCCCCTCAAATTTAGGTTTCGTCATTCAGGTACATTTTTCTTCCCGCACATAGAGTAAACATAGATACAGCTTAGTAGTTTAAACCATTTTGCACAGATTTCCAATTACCGGCTTTTCCTTTTGGGGACTATAAGCAGGTGAAATAAAAATACTAAGCATAATACATAGACTGCATAAATCAGAACAACAGCTGTCAGAACTATATTAAAGGTAATGCAAACCTGAGTATAACTTTTGATGTTTGTTGCTAGGGAATTCAGTTTTTTTTGTATTGTGAGCATATTGTTAGGCTTTTAATAAATACAGTTGTGTCCACATGTATTTATTTCTCTGAATTCTATCCATAGGTATTTATGGGCATGCATTCTATCAGTATAAACCTTGTACAATTATTTTCAATCATGAGTACTCCCCACATTATTCAACAACTTTCCTTTTAGCATGCTCCACTGATATAACTTCTAGCTGTTATTATCGATAGCTGTAAAGTCTCTTTATGAGAAATAGACTTGTGCACAGCAAAAAAAAAAGTTTCGGTTGAATCACTTCGTCCGAAAAGAAAACTATTTCAGGCATGGCCAAATATTGCCCATATTATGGTTTGGCTAATCAAAATTTTAACGAACAAAGATTTGGGAAAATTAATCACATGAACCAAAAGGGCATGAAAATGATAGGTACTGATAGGTACATTCCATATCATTTAGTTCACAGGTCAAGTGAGAAAAAGTACCAAATGGAGTAAAAAGAGGAGGAGCTCTGCCTTTTGTCCCTTTATCAATCACTTCACACTTGATCTGTGAACTAAATAAACATTTAGTGACTGTCCTCTAGCAATACATCATCTTTGTTCCCATAAATCAGCTCTTTTTTCCAAATCACAAATCAAAGTAATCATGCTCATCCATTGCAAAGTTAATTCAGTTCATGATTTGTCTACATTTCACTCAGTTTATATTTAAACAAATCTCCAAGTCGAATATTGGAAAAGATGGGGTACTTACAATACATGCCAACTAATGCTCTTTGATCATTTTTATCTCAGATGAGGATTTAAAAGTACAATGACTCATTGTATACAGACTAGTTTTATGTTTGCATGGATAACATTCCAATCCCCACATTTTTCTTTCATTAAAAGAATGAAGAATGTACAAAGGATTTCAACTTTTACATTCAATTACATCTAGTGCTAAGGTTGAAAAAAAATCAGAATTAAGGAATGAGAAGTAAAATGTATGATTACCCCCAAACTGAAACATTTGTTAACACTGTTACACATATTCTTTAGATATCACAAATTTAATATTTTCTGATTGTCCCAAAAATTCTGACCAAAATATTAAAATAATTCCAGTCATAGATATATAGTAAATATTCAATTATCTTCAGAATATGTTCCATTTCATAAATCAAATGCGGTCTTACAGTTTTATAGAGATTAGCCCCTTAAGGACCAAACTTCTGGAATAAAAGGGAATCATAACATGTCACACATGTCATGTGTCCTTAAGGGGTTAAGGAAAATAATGTTGTTCATCAAATAGAATAAGACACCACATGCCTTAAAAAATTCTAAAATGTGTAAAATAAACTGCATCTAAAAATTTGCATGTGTAAATTAATATACATTCATACCTCCAAGGATATTAACACTGTCTTATTTTATGATTGAATAATACAAAATAAAGAAGACTTAATAAATGTTTATGAAGGCATCCAAACATCTAAGTCCAACTGGAAATGCCATTAAACTAAATTAATAAAGCTTTAGAATATCCAGATATTTACTACCTCTAGCGCTTATACCAATCTTTCAGAGTTTTATTCTGTTTGAATTGCCCTATTAATTAAAATATCCTATTAATATTACAACATATCCCTGACCTCTTACTTTATGTATTTTTAAAAAAGTGTATTAAGTTTCATGCATGCAGATCAAACACATCATGTGTTAATGTTATCGTGGCATATGTCTCTGCTAACAAAATCTCTAAAACTGATTTGAATTTCCACTTAGCCAGTGTCCCGATGGACTAGGAGAGATCAAACTTGTAAATAAATTGAGAATAATATCAGGAAGTCTATTGGATAGTGTTTAAATTTGATCGGGAACAGCATCTATATATTGTTTGTCTGTCTATCTACCTAATAATTATGACTCTTGGAATCAGTGTGATCTAATAGTGTATAAACAAGCACATTTTTTTCAGAAACTGATAATCCTAGCAATACCTCGGAATATGTAAACATTTAATGCTACTCTTGATCTCACAATTGTCTACCTAAAATGTAGTGTCTAAGCGAAAGAAAAATAATACTTCAAAAACGAGTGAAATAACTTACATCACAGAAACAGCACAACTCGGTTGAACAGCAAATAGTCAATTTGCATGGTGTCCCTGAAGATATTACTCTTTATCAATGTTCAGTTTAGAATTGCTTTTGAGAGGCCTGAATGTTATTCAAAGGCTGTCATCTAATAGAAAACATACGATCAAAGAACAATACTTGAGACGTCCCTTTTACCACTATCAAATGTGACTCATTATTGTGTCTCCACAAATAATTGTAGAATTATACTGAATACACTTCTACCTAAATTTTCTTGACATAGAATGTACATGTATAAATAACATTTTATGTAAGATGGTATGTTAGATATTATGTCACCCTCTTTTGCTGTTATACTTAATTGGACTGTCTGGTCACCAAAATAAATTCATCTAAATTAAATTGTTAAGGTGTCAGGAGGCCACTGGGCGCACTCTAACCCAATCAGTAACTCCCCATTCATAAAACTGGCTTGAAAAAGGTATGTTTGTTTTCAAGCCAATTTTATGAATGGGGAGTCACTGATTGGCTGAAATCATCAGCTGACTACTCTTAACCAATCAGTGGTGTTCCTGCCGAGCAGCATCTTCAGAGCAGTGCTGGAGGCATACTTTTGGGCTAAACCATTCAAAAACGGTTTAACCCCTTAAGGTAAGAGTGCCCCTGGGAACCTCCTGGCATAATAACTTTGTTTAGATTAAGCTGTTATGGTGACTGGAGTGTCCCTAAAGCATCCGTAGTGGTGCAGGTTCTATTTGTGGTGAAGGTGCTATCAGCTTTGGCAGCAGTTCTTGTCACATTATTGATGAATGAAACTGCTGCCAAGTGCTGAACTAAATGTTCCATAAGCTATTGGGATTTGAACAGCTCTCATGAAATCAATGGGAAGACTAGATATACTATACTGTAGCTCCATAAAGTGTACCTGTTTAATGTATGGTTATTTATAGTTATAAACTTGAATTTGTGTGGTATTACAGGCAGATGCATTACTATTTGTGTCATTTGGTGTCAGATTATATAGAATATATCAGTACTTCAAACAAAACAAAAAGAAAATAAACAAAATATCTTAGTTTTGTACATATGTGCAAATATTGCAATCAAACATTTGCAGACCAAGATCTGTAAAAAAAAAAGTTTTTATCAAAATGTTCCTTAGATTTCGTAAATTATTTAATATGTGCCTGTCAAATGATCCTCAGTTCTAACTGCTTTTTTTGGTACACTTCCTGAATATGATCACTTCAGCTGAGCCCATGATTAAAAGTAGAAGTCAATGCCCTAGGGATGTTCCAAAAATAATACATGGATCTTAATTATTTAATGTAACTGTGCATCATTGTCTCTGATCTTGAAATGTCCCATTTATGAATTAATTGTATATAAGAGGTGATATATTGAAGCATGTGACATGCAGTGTATGCATAGGTAAGGTAAATACAAAAAATGTGAGACAGGTTATTGAAAAATATAGATCAGTCATAGGGCAAGTGCAAAAAGGAAAAAAAAAAGACTAGATAACTAAGTGTTCGGAATATCTCTAGGCACGTAATTTGTCTCTTGGCAATTTTAACCATATAAATGTAAATAATTCCAGACAGTCTATGTGGCAGTGCAGACAGCAGAGCTTTCATCAATATGTGGTAGTCCTGGGCATTATTAGGCCATAAACTATTGTGTTAAGTACAGACAGTGGCAATAAGCCTGAAGAGAATTGATGTTACAGTCTTTAGCATGCACGATTACCTTGCTTATATGTGGCTTATTAAAGAAGTAAAATACAGACTCGTGTGACTCATATAAACACATTTTACTGCATGCGAAAGAATACACAATAAAATAAATAGCAACATTTTATTAAAAAAGTACAACAGTGCTAACAGACTTAAGAATCAAATGTATTAAAACATCTAAGGAAAGTTTTTTTTTTATGAGTTGGCTTGATCGTATATCATTATATTATTTTAACATACCAGATCTATATTCATTGAATTTAAAAAAAAAAAAGTTCGAAATATTTGCAAAGTCCATATGAAAGCACTATGTATAGATTAAATAAATAGCTTTTTACATTTTTATATTCAATTCTATTTTTCATGACAGATGCCCTTCAGGAGTCCCTATAATTAAAAAATACAGTTCTTGCAGACAGGTTCCTTTCCTAATTATACTTATTTTTTTTATTTTTTTAACAATGCTTATAATAAGTATTACTTTATAGATAAGGGTACATTTATCTACTACACTTTTCAAAACATTTTAAATAAAATAAATTATGAAGAATTTTAAAGGATACTCTAAGCACCAAAACATGATCTTGCCCCTGCCGTCTTACTGCTCAATTTTCTACCATTTAGAGGTTTAATCATTGTTGTTTCTATTTATGCAGTCCTAACCACACCTCCCCTGGCCATGACTCACACAGCCTTCATGAAGAAAAAAAAATGGTTCAATTTTCAAACAGTACAGTGTGTTTACTTTAGAAGTTGTATTTTCTGCTTTGCTAACTGAACTTTAATCACACACAGGAGGTCCCTGCAATCTGAAGCAGGCTATTAACTTCTAACTTAAACAGAATGTGTTTAAACATTAGATTTCTCTTTACAGGAAACATGTAGGGAGAAAGTGTAGGTCATATGCAAGGGATGTTGGCTATGATTGCATAAACAAATTGAATCAATATATAAATAGCAGAGAATTAAGCATTTAGACTGCAAGGGCATAATCTATAGATCAAAACCATTCCTTAAGCTAAAGTTGTTTTGGTGATAATAGTGTCCCTTTAAGGTGAACAGAAACAATAAAAGTAGAGAAGCCTGCTCTAAATGAGTTTATAATCTAGAGGGATTTTCCAAGTTTGCATTTATGATTATTATTAGTACTAGTTGTAACAAAATTTTTGAGTGCTAAGATTTTTTTTTTACTTGGAGAAAAATATATGAAAACATTTATATTTGAGAAGTACATGTATTTCTTTTTTACAAATGAAATTTTTCCCTTTCAAGGATTTTTGGACTTATTTTAAAGGTCAGCAACCTTAAATGTGCTGTTCTCTTCCTCCAAAACACGACTGTGAACGGTAGCAAGGTGTGCAAAGAAAGTTTTGTAGATATGTCTATTTATTTGCTCTTAATAGCTGTAAACACATTAAAAGCAAAACAGAGCCTTTTGTGAAGCTTTTTGTGTTGCTATGGAAACAACTCCTTTCAACCTGTAAGTGTCATCTCCTTGTGTCATCAAACCGTAAGCTGGAATTAATGAGACACAGAGTAAAGATGATTGGGGCAAGAATCAATGTGATTAAAATGATTTCCATGCAGGATTTTGGCATAAACAATTACAAAATCTAATATTTCAAATATTAGATTTAGTTGCAAAATTCATATGTTCAACAAGGGAGGTGGAGCTGTATTCTTTATAGCAGCAACAGTTTAAAATAAAATCCAAACACTCCTTTAATCAAGTCAAAATATCACTTACTTGTGTTCATGCTTACTCTCATGTATGAGCCTCACGGAATGGCAACAACAGCAATATTAATACATTTTTTTATACGTGTATTAATTCATGTATTTCAAACTCCCTGAATCTTCATTAGAGGTCCCATACAGCACAGGGCAATGAAACAAGGCAACCTATGGTAATAAAAAAAGCTTCTAATGCCAATTTAGGCAGCATGTAATCCACTTTAGACAATCATATTCCTTTTAGATCTTTATATGTCCTTTGGGGCCTTCCTCTTTCTGGGCAATAGCTGCCTCTTAAGTTCAGTGCAACTAAGCTAACCAAACCAGGAAGTAGCATGATCTGTTGTCTGCTTGGAAAGACAGGGGGTGTAACCAGTATAATTTATAAAAGTGTTAATATTGTATTGAAATCTGCACTTTTTGCAAAATGAAAAAAAGAGGACACACTCTTCACGCATAAAGATTTTTAGCAAGCTAAAGTATTTTGGGGGTCTTGAGTGTCCCTTTAATACTTATGGTTTTGAATTATATTTTCTCTTTAATTGCAATCCCTTGGTGCATCATGTGGTAGAGGCTGCACTGCACCTCCACAACAGTAGATCGGTTATGTTCACAAACAAGACTGATGTATTCACCAACTAAATCTACAGTTCTGGCTCATAAATTGCCATGTGGTTGAGAAAAAAACATCCACCACCTACTACCATATTAAAAGGGGGGGAGGGGTCACTTTCTTATCAGGTAACAACAATTTCACTTCCAGCTATATTCAGAGACAAAGATCACAGCATAACTTAAACCATAATGTGTTGTTTATTATGAGCAAATGTAAACCTTTCCTTGTAATGAATGTAATAACAATGTGTATAAATGTGAGCTACCATAGTACGATTATAGGGAATACGTATATTTATAACACATTTTTGCCCTTTCATAGTTAAGTATATCTTTATTATTAATGTCATCAATAATTATTTCAATATTTGTTATGAAAACAATGTAATTACAAAACAAATGATTAATAAAAGATGTTTAAGTATCTTGAATGTAACAAACTTTTTGGTTAGTAAAGTTATGAACCAGTCCGATTCCGAACCACAGACATCGTGTAGGTAATGAAAATTACATGTACAATGTGTTAAAATTAAAAATGAGACTATTCATCCTTAAAGATTGAAGTCTTACAAAGCATTTTTTTTTTTTTTACGAGAAGACGTCTCGCTAGACTTTCAACTGTATATCCAACTGCGTCTGCTCAGAAACTGGCAGTTGAAAGGCAGGATGTTAAGATACACAAAGAGCTTTTAAGTGTTTAAAAATAGCAAACCTTTAGGATAAATAACTGAAAAGTTGAAAGACTTAATTTAAATACAGTGTAGGCAGCTTTTATTACCAACATCTGATGTAAAAACTAAGACCACAGAAGGTCTGCTTTAAATAAGATAATGATGTTCTGTGCTTATATTACTAACATAAATTTACTTATGCAAGTCAAAATATTTAGGAAATTCCAAAAAGGTAATTCCTATTATATAATACAATCAAAATGGAGATTTCCAAAACAGCAAGTGCAATAATAATAATAATAATAATAATAATAATAATAATAATAATAATATAATTATGTAAACCTTCGATATGAATATGACCCATATTGAGTATGTACTTCACCAGACTGAAAAAAAAAATGTTAAAAGGATGACATTAAGCCCTTCACAACTAAGTACTTCCAAAAACATAAAGAATACTAGAACCTGGATACCCGTTAAAGAAGAATTCCAAGTATTTCAAGCACTGTTACCACTATAAGTCGCCAAATGCCAAGAAGAGTCTGACAACTTATCGGGATTGTTGCAAAGAACTTCTCTTTGTTTCACTGAGCTAAGCTGTACAAGACGTCTTGCCTGAGAATGTCAGATGAGCACTCTCAACCAATGAGCATGGCCCAGCATGGCTGAGTTTAGCTACTTTGTTGGGTACAAAGGTATTTATAACAACATAACCACTACAGCAGGATGTAGTGGTTGCGGTGCTTATAGTGTTCATTTACCATGTAAAGTATTTATTTTTATTTATTACTGGTATTTGTAAAGCGCCAACATATTCCGCAGTGCTGTACAATTAGGAGAAAACGTACAATATACACAGACAAATACAAAAGGTAGAAGGCCATGCCCATAAGCTGAGCTATAACCATTGGAGCTCTTTTATACAAAATGCTTAGCTAGATGGCCTGTGAGCTTACAATCTAAAGGGTATAATGGGGATTTGAGACAAAAGGTAGCAGGGGGCAACATTTATATGAAACCTTTCACTACTAAATTATTTTGTAGAAAAAAAATCTGCCTGCTTTGCAATCACTTAAATATAGGTTTAAAAAAAGCAACTGTATGCACATACTGCTATATAAGTGTTATTAAAACATTTTATTTAATACATTTACACTATTGTAATATTGCAGTTATTCAGTTATCCTTTGCAGATTCTTATTATTGTGGGAAATAAAACAAATAGAGATTATGTAGTATTCTATATTGTGCTGTGTTTTGGACAGAGGCATGCCCCAATACTCTGCTTATGGATATTTGCAAGGAATCCATATCCATTTTTAACAATGTGACTTCCTAAAAAAATATGCAATTCTGTAAAATAATATCTCAATTGAGATATAATGCCCCATTCAGTATCCTCAGTAACATCAATAATTTGTACAGTGCCTGAGAGGGTCCTCAGTGCACCAGAGCCCTCCCTCCTGTCCCATCATTAGGCACTAGAATGCATCCATTCAATTTGACCTATATAGGCTGCAGTGTATTGTGGGAGTGAGGAAGGAGCTGCCATTTTGAATGTTTTTGCAAAAGTGCAAAGACAAAATAGAGCCCTAGCAGGACTATTACAGTAAAAGTTTAAATGGAAACAGTTTAATTAAATGGAAGCATCGCTAGCACATAAAGTAAATGAAGACAAAACAACAACAAGAGAATAAAATCTCAAGGAAAACTTAAAATGAATATACAACTACACAGAAAAATATTTGTAGCTGTATTTGTTAATAGACTGCAGAAATGTTACAGAAGTTCAGTGTATTATAAATCACACATTATTCTTTCTATCAGTTCTTTTGGCATTGAAAACCTGAGTGGGTCTGAATATGGCTATATTTTCACATAGAACATACACAGATGCCTGGGTAACATGTAGAAACTATTACAAAATCAATTATGCAGGTCGCTGTTAAAATTCTGTTCACCCACCCTGGTCCCTACCCTCCCACTCCACTTTGTCATGTTTTGGCTCTCACTGTTCTATCCTTATGGCAGGCCTTTCTCTAATGACGTGGGAAGATCAGAGAGTTGACTACATATATTCTCTCTCTTTACAGAAATAGACTGTGCTTAGTGGTGGAGGTTAATCTAGGGCAGAAGAAGCAGGACTGGAACATTGTTGATTTCTTTTTTTACTTATATTATTTTTCTATTGAAAAAAGTAACAGGTCTTTTATGCCAAAGTTGTGAGTGGGTGTTAAGACTTTTGCACCTCTGCGTGCATAGGGTTGAGATTAAGGTCATGAAGAAAAGGTCTCTAACAAAGTATGTTTTAGTTTATATGGACCTTCCACTCTTTTTATATAGATGAACATTTTTCGTTTACAATTACATATTCTATTTTATGCACACTTCCATGCCTTTTATTTTATCCAGAAAATTAAAAAAAATGGCAAAATAAATATGGGCAATCCATTTATATTCATAAGTTGCGCATATTTGTTAACTAATCTTTAAATAGCGAAAATTGTAAGGAACAAAATAAGATGCTAATATTTTTGCATTGAATGTTCTTTATTTTTTGTGCATTCCCCCCCATAGATCACTTCTTTAAAAATACAATTATTGCTCTTGATACAGTAAAAAAGTTTGAGTTGAACTAGCTAACACGTCTTTCATAAGTTGTGCAGTTTACATGATTTTTCGAAGCATGCTGAGATGTGATTTATTATGATTGTTACATTAAGGCATTATTGTTACATTTATTTTCACTCTCCATTATTGCTATTTATCTGCTTCTTTATATCCCGCTAACTTTTAGCATTTAGGAAAATAAGAACATTGTCTAAGCAGACAAAAAAGTCAGTGGGAAAATGTTAAATATAATGTTGGTAAATCTTAGAATTTACTAATGCCATTTTAATATTCAGAAATGATTAGTTTTAAAATAATTCTAGGACCGTACATCACATTTTATTGAGTTTTAATGAAACATTCTATTTGAAATAATGTGCACCTCAATTAGATTTTTGCAGTTGTATTTCTATTTTCTACACTTGTAGTATCCAAGTTGCTTTCATAAGGAACATCAATTATACTACTCTCTTTGTGATTACTCAAGAAAGAAAATAATTTACACCCTTTTACAGAACTGCCAATTGTAATTTGCCTCAGATATTTCAGAGCAACGAGGTCGCTTTATACAAATTGCTAGTGAAATGATATAGCAACCATGTTGAATATAAATAATTCTAGCAACTTGACTACTAATTGTTTTGCGCGGAACAAAGAGTAAATATTTTTAAAAGGCCAGTTTTCTGTTGTACCTGTAATTACTTGGAGAACTGGAGAACACATTTCACTGCAGGTAAGTCAAGTCTGTAAAATAAATATTAGCTCTCTGGAAGTTTAGTCAATGCATCACAAAAGAGTCAATTCAACTTTAAGAACTTGATCATTCCATAAATATATAAATGTTCTGTACAATGTTACACATGTTCTGTTTTTATTGTATAATGCATACTATGTTATTTTATGTTCTTTTAGATCTTTTCTATCTTTAATACTTTTGTTCACTAGAAATAATAAAGGACTAACTTTTTTAAATACTTTATTTATGAAAGTCATTAATAAAGATGCAAGGTCACAAGTCGAATAGTAGAGGAATACAAGTTATAGATGCCAAAGATGTAAAGGACCATTAAAGTCACCCAAACCACTTCTTCTCAATAAAGTGGTCTAGTGTACTGACCCTGTCATTTTAACCCTGCAATGTACAACTTTGCAGTTTTATAGACATGGAAGCATTAAATACACCCATAGTGGCTGTCTAGAAGAATAGAAGACAGCCACTAGATGCTAATTCTCTATAACACAGTAAAACTTGATCATGTGAGGTTACAGCTCATAGGAGAGCATTGCATTCTATGGAGAGCATTGTATTGATTATTGGCTTGAGAGTGGGACGTTGTTTGTTGCGTAAGGTGGAGTGACCTGCAGCACTGAGGGAGTCTCGACACTAGAGAAAAAAATAAGTAGAGTGCTAAAACTAATCTTCAATGTGGGCACTACAGAGTTAGGAATATCTCTCTGTATATCTTACACTGGGGTGTTCCTTTAAAATTAAACTATCGCTTACCAGCATTTTTTTAATATTATGTTTCCTTATCTCATACAAAACAAATATGTGTTAAGGAGGAGTCACAACTAAAATTCAATGTCAAAATCCACACCTCTTTATCAAACAAATGTGTGCCCTCTTCTTGGCTCCCTGCCAATCATTGTTATGAGTTCAATTTTGTTTAACCTGACTGTCAGTATAGAGAAAGTATACAGGGAAGAGGAGCAATGACACAAGGTTGTAATTAAGTAATATCCAAAGAGGTGATAATCCCCCTATAAAGCTATCGGTTTAAGTAGGTCAACTGTATGGCCAAATGACAAGATCCAGAGGGAAAAAAAGAGAATTAAGAGGACATTTTGAAGTTTTAATTATTGAAGTTTTAAAAGAACAAAACATTTGGCACAGGTGACGAACTAGGACATCTCTTTGGATCATTTTACAAAGAAACATGTTCCCTATTTACTCCACAGCTCTGATGCTCTGAATATAAATGCTCTATAACTGGTAAACCCAGTGTGTTACCAACACAAAATTGGTTAGAATTGTTGGGAATTCCAAGTTAATTCAAGGACAATTTCGAATTGAAGACCAAAGTAGCCAAACTAGAAGTATAGCTGAATATTTCCAGTTTGCCTGTCTTGGTCTTAAATTTGAAATTAATTCCCAACAATTCTCAGTTTAGTAAGTGGCATGTATTTATTTAATTTTTGATTTATATCATGTTTGTCCTGATAGAGAATAGCAACACTTTGATGTTGGAAGCATTGCTATATGTATAGATATATAGTGTAGATTGGATTAGCCATTTTAGTCCCATAGACTAGATGCCAAAATACCAGAGTATTGCAGTATGCAATGATACCTTTTTTATTGGACTAACATAATATTTCAAAGTCAAGCTTTCGAGAGTTTTCCTCGCTTTCTCAGGGCTGAAGCTATACTCTGGTATAGATATATACAGGTGCGAAACTACAGATTCAGATGCTGAACTTCAAATCACCTCATGTACATATATCTACTCATTTTACATTGCATTAACCTCTTAGATCATCATACGTGGCAAACATTATAAAAGGGAATACATGCCTGAGTTGCAGAAGCACAAACGATTGCTGCAGGTACGAACTATATCAGGAACCATGATGTTTCCCATAAGCTCTGCTTCCAAATTCTTAAAGAGCATCATGGGAAATGTAGCTAAAAAAACAGCTGCACTGCCAAAGGTTAGCCAACACTCACTACATATCATGAAACTGAAAGGTTGAATCTTTGATTTTCAGAAGTGATGCTTGGAGTGCTACAAAGGTGTGCTCTGCACTGCAAATCACTATAGGTCAATTTACATGTGTAATTTATAAGAACACAATAAATTATGTTGCATTATCGCCCTAATCCATTTTATATTACAGGAGATACATGCTAATTGCTTCCCACTAGGATGCAAGTCCCCTCAGCAGTACAAGGGTTAATGAGCATATTCTTTACCAGATGCTATATTTTGTTTTTTAAGGCAAAATTAAAATTTTAATAGATGTAAAACTGTCAAGCCTTGTTATGTCTCAAGCTCACTTATTGAACCATAAATGCAATTTCAATATTCTTGAAGGCAAAGTAACTCATTAAAACAGGATTTGAACATGAGCCTGTGTACCAATTAAGTTATAAATATCCAATGTTTGTCAAACTGGGAGTTTAGAGAGGAAATGGGAGGAAAACACTATATACACACTGTCTAATTTGAATATGAAATCTATAATATCCTGGAATTACAACAAACAAAATCCGATTGAAGGAATGTGTAATAAAGGTGTTCCAGAATTTGTGCATAATAATATGTCAGCATACAGCAACAGTGCAGTAATCTTCATCTTAATCTCACTTGTATGCCAAATGTATAACATTTATATTATTAAAAAAGTGTATGGATGTTATTTTCAAGGATCTATGTTTTAATAACCCTTCATTCATTTACAATTATATTGCAAATGACCTGGATATGACAGAATTTTCCCAAATCTGCCAAAATGTAGCAATTTGGTTTTCAATCCACTACATTTTGGTGTTTAATGATTAAAGGAAAAATCTGAAACCCTAAAACACATTGCCACTGAAAATAGTTAATGGAAGAGAAGAAACACAAACAATATCTCTGTTCTTATTTGCATGTTTTGCCCTGGCTGTGCCTGGACTGAAGTGGATTGTGATGTGATTTACTAAATGTATAGTATACATAACAAAAAACAAACAGAAAAAAGCAGAATATCACAAGTAACAAATTTTTAAAAAAGCTCAACATTTTATTCAAAGCTCCAGAGATGTCAATAAAGGAACACTGCAAGCACCATAATCACTACAGCTTTTTTATTTGATTATGGTGCCGAGAGTGCCCTAGCTTCAATACAGTAAGTAGTCAAACCATATTAGAGCTATGTGACTTCCTACCTGGAGACCACTCTACTCATTGCTTCCACTACTGGCAACTGAGAGCTGAGAGCATAAGCATAAGGATTCCACTAGCACTCCTAAAATAAGCTGGGCAGCACAAGGCTAGCTCATTAGTTGAGTTTGTCAGGTGATCACTCTGAGCCAACGACATAACGACACAGGTTCCTAAATTTCAACTAACACTACAAATTTAACCCCTTAAGGACCAAACTTCTGGAATAAAAGGGAATCATGACGTGTCACACACGTCATGTGTCCTTAAGGGGTTAAAAATGCAGATGTATCTGTAAACAAAACTCAGTTAATGCAATATGTATAAAACATAACATATTTAGCATTGACTAATAATGTATATTTATATAAGACTGCTATATTTATCCGAGTAACATTTCATTCTTCTAAATGAACAGCAAGTAAATAAGTAAAGTAATAAATCAGCAGTTTTTTAATTCTAACATTTGAAGCATAATTTTGCCTACCGATGACCACACAACGGCATAAGCAACATTTATTGGTTTTAATATAAGAAAGCGATTTGTAATTTTGTAGCGTACCTCTTCTATTTTTTTTCTTCAGTATTATTATTTTAACATTTTCTAAAACATTGTCTAGGTAACTGGAGATTTTGGAACTAATATTGAAACACCATCTGTCCATTCACTATGGTACCACCAACAAGAGTATAAAAGCTTTTAACAGCAATTGGTAAGGATGAATTGACAGCCAACATCCCAAGGATCTGGTTAACAGGGGAATGGAGCAGACCAACCTGCCATTCACAGTGCACAATATCTAAGCAGCTGGTTAAACATTTACAGCTGGGGAGAGGACATGAGCATGGTCCGCAGCAATTACATGAGAAAATATTAGCTGTGAAAAAAGTCATGGGGAAAATAGGATAGTTCATATTGGTTGTTTATTTAGGATTTTAGGTGGTATTTGTCTCATACGTTCTTCGTCCTTCATCCGTTCATGCTCCACAACAACAGAGATATGTTAATTATCCAAGAGTAATTTCAGACATTCAGCAGTTGTGAAAATGAGCATATGAGCAATACAGAAACATAACCACAAAGTAATTGGAATTGCATTTTCTGTGCATCGTCTTAGCAGACAATAGCAAAGGAAAATGATGTTCTGGACCTGACCTAATGTTCGTAGAATGGTAAAGCGCTAGAATAACAATCTCAGTGCATTTGTTTTAAAATATATTCTGTTTCCTAGTGTGTACATTTTTAAGAAAAAGACAAGAAAAATAAATGCATGAGAGCCATTTCAAGAGAGCAATATTTTCTTTTTGTCTGTATAAGAGCTTTTGGCAAGAAAATGTGTCTCATAATGTAGATGCATAGGAGATAAAGGAAGTTAACTGCAAACCTCCTAATACCACTTCCTGTTAATAGATTACGTTACAGATTACTTCAGACGTTTATGCACTTATAAGTGTGTTTCAGTATATTTTACCAACAAAATATTCTCTCTATATATACGAAAGGTTTATCTATCCCCTCATGTATCATAGAGATGACCACTTGAACCTATCATGCAATTTGCGTGCATTGTGCACTCTTATGTCTGCTGGTAGTGTTTGGCACACGCTTCTATAATAATAAGATAAATTACTCATCTCAGAAGCATGATTTAAGAGAAAACTGAATAGAGTATAATTAAAAACATAAACCTAAACAAGAGGTTTGTTATTACAAAGTGATTAAGGTGTTGTTATTTACTCTTAATTAACTCAAGTGCTGAGTGTCATCCACTAAATTATCAAATAGTACAACATACCTGAGGAACTCACTGGCATAAGAGGTAATGTAATTTTGCTAATAATCATTGACCGATGAAAACAATTATAAAAAAATGCAATGTAAAATATATAATATATGTCTATTAGTAAAAGAAGAAGATTATATTTTAGATCCTTTATTGTGTAGTGTGACATTACATTGTAGAATGCAAAGATAACAAATAATATTCAGATAAATTAACATACATTTAAAAAAGTAATTTAAAAAAGTACTGTGATATAAAAGGAACATAATAAGGAATTTTGTGAAATGGGGCCATAATGCCACCTCAATTATATTATTTTCCCAAAAGCATGTAGCATGTATTATGGGAAGTTAATGCCATCTCTGTGTCCTGGAGATATCATAAATTTACAGACAGCTCCACAACCCAGAGATGGCATGTTTTCCAATAGAACACATTTTATATCATGCATATTTAGTAGTATATAATTTTATTTTTTTTATAGTTAATTGAATTTTGTTCCTCAGTAGCTGGGATGAAAATTCTGATAGTTTGCTTCCTGCAATTCCAGCTGCTGTATAAACAAAAAAAATAAGCAGTTAAGCCACACACTCATGATTCACAACTTCCATTCAAGAACGTGACCTTCAATTTCAGGTAGCCCCAAACATGTATGTCTGTGCCGTCCGTAAAGATTGTGTGACCCCTTGATTCATGATGACATGGATTTGCCATAAGTTTGGGATATTTGGGTGCAAAGTTCCATGTGGTACAATGTGGTCCTGCTAAATTAGTTGCATCCTGACTATGTCCATGCAAACCTTTCATTTAAATTCTCCACTTATACCCTTCATGTTATTGCTCACATTTACCCCTTTTCCAATCACAAATTGTGATTAAGGACTGTCCCTAACAGTAACCCTAAATCTTACCAGTAATCGTAAACATAACATCTAATCCTTCTGTCCCTAACCCTAAATACTATCTCTAACACTAAATACTATATTAAACCCTAAATATTGAACCTAACTCTAAATATTGCACCTAAACCTAGATTCCATCCTTAATCAAAAATGCCTATCCCTAAGTACTGTCCCTAAACCCTAAAAGTACTGTCCCTAACCCCCAATCACAACCCTAAATCATATTTAACACTTAATAATATCCTCTATTTGCATGTCCATATAAACCCCATCTGTCTACCCATCACCCTTTCCTGGTAGTTTTATAAGCAGCCCCCCCTCCAATGCTGGGAGGATGTGACATCAAATCCCTTCCTCCTTCTGAAGCTGTCAGTCAGATTCAACAGAGCAGTGAAGCTTTCTGTTATCAGGTAATGCAGACACAACTCATTTTATTTAACCCCTTAAGGACCAAACTTCTGAAATAAAAGGGAATCATGACACGTCACACATGTCATGTGTCCTTAAGGGGTTAACTACTTCAGAACCCATTATGACAGATCTTTTGATCTCTCTTAAATGGTTCTATTAGCTGAGACTCATTAGTGACATCTGTTCAGCTGAATTAAAGAATGGTGGTGCCACATTTGTTTGAATGGACAGGCACTCTTTGCCTACAAATAGACACCTGTTGTACCTGAGTTAAAGGGACACTCCAGGCACCCAGACCACTTCTGCTCATTGGAGTGGTCTGGGTGCCAACTCCCACTACCCTTAACCCTGCAAGTGTAATTATTGCAGTTTTTCATAAACTGCAATAATTACATTGCAGGGTTAACTCCACCTACTACTAGACAGCCACTAGAGGTCACTTCCTGGGTTCTAGCACAGGAAACCTGTGCTAGAGCGTCGCTGGACGCCCTCACGCTGTGTGAGGACCTCCAGCGTCGCTCAAAACCCCATAGGAAAGCATTGAAATAATTTTTCAATGCTTTCCTATGGGGAGACGTAATGCGCATGCGCAGCATTTCTGCGCATGCGCATTAGGTCTCCTCGGCCGGTGGGCGAGATCAGTTCTCCCCCCCGGCCGACGCAATCACTGGGAGGAGCGTCGCAGAGGCGGAGACAGCGGCAAGGGACATCGCCGCTGTCCCAGGTAAGTGACTGAAGGGGTTTTCACCCCTTCAGTAACTGGGGATTGGTGGGTGGGAGGGAGAGGGACCCTCCAGTGCCAGAAAAACGGATCGTTTTTCTGGCACTGGAGTTTCCCTTTAACGTGCCTCTGTGGAGTGCTAATAGGCAATATATAGATATAGATATATTTTAGCCAGTTTATGCACTGAAACATCAAGATTATAGAGTGAAGAGTATATGCAGAGCCAATAAACTGAATTGCATTTTCTCATGAGTTCTCATTTACATAGGATTTAGAAGTGTTGGCTGAACATTATCAAGGGCCTTCTACTCAATAGCTGTTTGTATAACTGCCCCAGTGCAATCTCCAACCTCCTATTATATAAACAAGTAAGATTTATAAAATCTCCAAGGCGACACACCACCATGCAAGATGATACTTGAAGGAGCAAGGTTTAGGAAAATGCTTCGCAGTTGCTAATACAAATAAACATCAAATAAACATTTATAATCCCAAGGCTTTCTGTGGGTGATATATTGTAATGGCCAAAGATCTCCAGGATTAATTACCTTATATTAAGAAAATTAAAACAGAGCAATAAAAACAAAAGGTCCATGTCTCTTAAAAAAAATAAAAAAATAAAAATATTGCTATAAAAATCTAGCCTTGTAATTAAAAACTATATGCATTGGGAATATTATTGTGATAATGTGCTCTTTTATTGACTCTCTGGGCCTTTATGAGTAGCATGGCATAATCAATAAAGGTGGTGGAAAGAAGGAAACCTATCAGATATTAAATTGTTGGATACATGGATATTTTATGTACTCAGTTTGAAGGCTAATAATAATAAAAAAAATCCACAATGGTTCAGTTTAATGGTTATATCACCCATGAGCAATGCCTGTGGTGTCAATTATTGTAAGGCTATTTTTTCCAGCTGAACCCAGTTATTCAATTTTTATGGCATAGTGCATGGTAAATCACATGATTTTCATGGCAGTTAACCAAGAATATTCATAACTATTTAATGTCCATAAAGAGTACTTAGATCCTGCACTTGCATAAGGTTATATTGTTTTAATGTGCTAATCCATAAAATAAAATGATAAGAATATTAATCACTTATTACATTAAAATGAAATCAGATAGGTAATGAACTCGAGTCGTGTTATGCCCATCCTTTAATTTATTCTTTATTTTCTTCTTCCCAGTAGAAACTGACTGACTACCCCTGCATACCTGCCGACTGTCCTTAATCTGGTAGGACAATCCCAATTTTAGTCCCCTGTCTCATTGTCTATGGTTTCGGCATGTGTCCTACTTCTGGCATAGAGAAGCAATAAAAAATGGGGTCCATGCAAATCACAGCACGCAACCACCCACCCACCCTTCTTTACCCCTTCCTATTGCCTTGTAGGAAAGTTATTGGTGGTTACATCCCTGTAATGACAGAAAATCCAGCTATTAAAAACAGGCCACAAATTCTGATCCTTGGACTAAGTCATCTGGAGTTCAATGACAGAGCAAGCTTCTGGTGCTTTTTTGAGAATGCTTACTTTAGACTCCCAGTTCACTTGTAATGGTAACTGCCTCGATTGACATGGGACAATCAAGGAACTAACATAGACCATTGTAAGTCCTAGTCAGGCCCTGTGAATTACAATGTTTGTATTAATCACTTTGTATGAAGTCTTTTGAAACTGAATAGTGAGGACTTTTGTTTAACAGTTTCAAAAGCTTGTACCGATCAGGCACAAAATATTCAAATTATCCAAGAATAGATTGGTTTTTACTCATCTCGTTTCTTTGCAATATTCTGAAATGTCTTCAGCCCATTGCAGTGCTGGAGACCATTTAGTATGCTAGTCTCATGTTGTCTTATGAGCTCTTCACCGCATTGTAGCTTAAAATACCAGACATTCGGAACAGCACTCAATAGCAAAGAAATGAAAATGTCATGTCTTTCCCCAAGAAAAGATAGCAAAACTCTGCATGCTTTTTTTTTACTTTTACCACTAACATTTAACCCATTGAGATACAGAGAGGTCTGCAATAACACTGCATAGTTTAGACCAACACTGAGTCAAACTAAAATACATTTAAGCTGATATTGGTTAAATTATTACAAAGGAGATTGAGTAAATAATGCCATATAATAAAATTATATAGTATGCCATGACCATTTTGCTGCCATGGCATGAGAATCAAAAGGAAAACACATCTATCTATCTATCTATTCATATATACCGTATATACTCGAGTATAAGCCGAGTTTTTCAGCACATTTTTTGTGCTGAAAAACCCCAACTCGGCTTATACTCGAGTCAATAGTCTGTATTATGGCAATTTGCATTGCCATAATACAGACTGGGGCTGCAGAGATGTTACTTACCTCTCCTGCAGCTCCTGTCAGCTCTCTCCTCCTCCGCGCCGTCCGTTCAGCACCTCGGTCAGCTCCCAGTGTAAATCTCGCGAGAGCCGCGGCTCTCGCGAGACTTACAGTGTGAGCTGACAGAAGAGCTGAATGGACGGCGCGGAGGAGGAGAGAGCTGACAGGAGCTGCAGGAGAGGTAAGTAACATCTCTCACAGCCCCCCTCTCCCCCCCACTGAACTACCAATCCCACTGGACCACCAGGGAAGGAGAGCCCCCCTCCCTGCCATGTATCAAGCAGGGAGGGGGGACGAAAAAAATATATAATAATAATAAAATAAAAATAATAATACTTCAATTTAATAATAATAAAATAAAAATAATAATAATTCAATTTAATTATAAGAAATAATAATAAAAAAAATATTAAAATAAATAAAAATAGAATTGCCCATCCCCCAGGGCTCTGCAACACACACACATACACACACACACACTGCACTCATACACACACACACTGCACTCATACACACTGCACTCATACACACTGCACTCATACACACACTGCATTCATACAGACACTGCACTCATACACACGCTGCACTCATACACACACTGCATTCATACGCACACGCTGCACTCATACACACACGCTGCACTCATACACACATGCTGCACTCATACATACACTGCACTCATACACACACTGCACTCATACACACACTGCATTCATACACACGCTGCATTCATACACACGCTGCACTCATATACACACACTGCATTCATACACACTGTAAAATAAATATTCAATTAATATATTTTTTAGGATCTAATTTTATTTAGAAATTTACCAGTAGCTGCTGCATTTCCCACCCTAGTCTTATACTCGAGTCAATAAGTTTTCCCAGTTTTTTGGGGTAAAATTAGGGGCCTCGGCTTATATTCGGGCCGGCTTATACTCGAGTATATACGGTAAATATATCTATCTACCTATCAATCTATCTATCTATCTATCTATCTATAGATCTATCTATATCTATCTACCTATCAATTCATATATCTATAGATCTATCTATCTATCTATCTATCCATGTCTGTCTATCTATATTTCCCTGCATGTATGCTTAAATATATATATATATCAGAATGAGACTACTACGAGCAGAGCAATTTCTGTTCTCTTATTTTGTCTTTGCAGAAACACATTTATGTCCAAACATGTCTATTTTTCATCAAAAACAGAAAACAAAGTGTAGTCTTGGACATTTTCTTTTCCTGCCTTTTTTTGTTTGAAGCAGGAAATCTGAGCTAATCCCTAAAATGTAGGTTATATACATATAAAGCTTGAGTTCTGGGTGGTTTAAAAAAATCTGAAATAGTAAAGTATGGTTTTAAACTGGAAGACAATGTTGGTAGTGAATATAGACCTAGTTGTAAGGCATACATGTTCATATCATTTATCAATCGTTAAGTGAAAATAATACAATGGAAGTACACGGGTGATAATGAACAGAAGAATATTATTTTGACACATACACAATATATAATAATTATATGATTTAGTAGTGATGGAAGAAGAAAGATTGGGAGTGTGTTATATTTTCATTTAATACATCTAGCTTTTGAAAGGATTGTGTGATACATATTCACATCTGTGTGAATATTTGTTGCCAGTCAACAAAGTCTACCTCTCCAGTCTCTGAATTCCATTGGTTTTACACTGAATTAAATCATATGACAACTGCAAATATTGACTCATAAAATAGTAGGCAAATATACACATATTTTATAATTAGTTCTAAACGCACAGATTACGTACCGCTTGATATATTTCATCACAAACCTTCATTAAACATATTTCTGTCAGGATGGGCACAGGATGGGTTTTCATGATTTTGTTACATTTTTCGTAACCATTTTATATGGGCATATGTCATAAGAGGCCTAGTTGTGCGCTATGGCTCTCTAATAGCAAGACTGAGCCCCTTTAATGATCCCAGCAGTGCTGGCAGGAAGTAAGCAATCGCCACTTCCTCACAGCTAACAACAGCCTAGGGGGAGGAGGCACAGGACATGGAAGAGAGGAGGAGAGAGACAGACTCTGATTCACAACTGTCCCAACCATCAGAGACCACTCTCCTATACACAAAAGGTAAGAAACAAGTGTGTTGCTAAAAAAATGACCAAATGACCAGCAAGTATGAGTCAGTGTGTCCCTGAGTGTATGTGTGTATCTGTGTGTGTATGTGTATCTGTGTGTCTATGTGCACACCTGACTGTATGTGTGAGTACCTATGTCTATCTGTGTGTGTGTGTGTGTGTGTGTGTGTATCTTTGTGTATCTATCAGTGTGTGTATATGTGTGTCTGTTTGTATCTGTCAGTGTGTATATCTGTGTGTGTAACTATTTGTCAGTATGTGTGTATCTGTGCGTAACTGTGTAAGAGAGTGTAACTGTGTGTCAATGTGTGTATCTCTGTTTAATTGTGTTGGTGTGTCTGTGTGTGTATCTGTGTGTCTGTGTATTGATCTTTTTCCTCTCTTGCAACTGTGTCATCCAAAAGCCTAACCCTTCATTTTAAACTATTCTAGTAACCAACTTTTTCTGCATGTGATATACATCCACCCTTACCGCTTGTGCTACTTTACCCCACTCCCTCTAGAATCTAAGCTTGTTTTAACAGAGCCCTCTACACCCTCTGTCCCTGTGCATTCAGCTTGTCTTGTTGCAAATAATTGTCTGTTAGTCCACCCAATACACAGCGATGTGAAATTTGTTGGCGCTTTATATATAATAATAATAATAATATAGATATTCAATTTTATATTAAAACAATACATAAAAACAAGAAACATCCTCTCTTACTCTCTATTTTATTTTGTATTTCAAAATATAAATAATGACATTCTAGTTAGTGATTATTTATATTAAATGAAATTTAAATATAATTCTCAGAAAATCGATACATAATAACGGGCAGATTAATAAATCATTACAGATAATGGAGAAAGTTTATTAGCTACGTGATAAGATCAAAAGCAGTTAACTTACCTAATTTCCATAGCCAGTATATCAACAGCCAATTTAACAAATAATATGTTTACTCTGATTAGTTCTAATTCCACAATGACATAAATGTTTTCTATCCCTGTTGCCAAGTGACCACAGAGCTTTTCTTATTGTCATTCACAGCACAATAAGTACTTTATTGGCGAGTGACAAATGTTTTTGGTAAGTTTCATCCAGACTCCACAACTTAACACAATCTCATGAATGTTAAAGAGCTTTAGAGGAACTTATGCATCTATTTAACTCTAATTACATTACACTGTGTACAGCAACAAATCCACTCAATGCTGAAAATGACTTTTTTTAATCACTATTGTAGTAAATTAGTCACCACACAAAGCATACTATATTATGGCATAATCGTTTGTATTTTTATTTTGCATTTGCTTAGTTTTTATTTAATTTTACAAAAGTGGATGTAATATTTAAACTTTGCTTAGCTGCCTTATATATGTGTTTGTTTACTGATATTCCCTAGAATAGGGTGGTTTCAAATAATCTAAAATAATAAAGTATGATTTCAAACTGGAAGACAATGTTGCCAGTGAATATAGACCTAGATGTAAAGAATGCATGTACATATAATTTATCGAAGGTTAAGTTAAAATAATACTATAAATGTACACAGGTAATCAATCCAGTACTACGCAGCATCATTCACAAATTATTGTGTCAACAATGCTAGCCTTGATATTGAAAGTTATGTTGAAGGCTTTAGTCTCCAACCTAAAAGATAACTGGACACACTGGAAAATGTCAATACCAATATTATTGTAAGACATCCCTAAACCCTTTAAAGAACTGTCATATGAGACATTTCCATGTTAGGAACAAATGGGGGTGGTTGGGAGTATTTAGTGAAAATGTAATGGTGGTAAAGGTGAAGAGGCAACAAAAATGTAAGTAGAGAGGTGTGAGAAATTAAGTAGAGAGAAAAAGAAGGAAACATTGAAAGACAAGAAAGAGGAAGGGAGATAATAAAAGAGAAGGGGATGAGAATAGACATAAAGGAACAGATACCCTTTATAACGCCACCTATATTTAAGCCAATAAGGCTGCTAAGAATTTATATATATATATATATATATATATATATATATATATATATATATGTATATATATATATATATTTGTATAGCATAGAAATGAGCACATTTGAGTTCTGAATTATTATTTTACTCATGGATGGAGCTTAAGTGTAAGTGGAGTACATAGATATCACCAATTCAGTAACTGAAACTTTGAATAGAAGAAAATTGAGTTCCCAATAATACAATCCCCGCTATGGTTGGAACCAAGATTAAATTCATATTCTTACCCATTCAATATCACAAAGTTTCGTCGGCAGGTTAGGGCAATGATAGTGAACCTTGGCTAAAAGCAGGTTTATGAACCACATTTCAAATAATCATTGGCCTTCCTTAAAACTGTCTGAGTATCACAGTAATGAAGTTTGGAAATATCTGCGTTGCCAAGGTGAAGCAAGTCTGCATGATAAAAATGATGTTGAAGAGTGGGGAGGAGCCAAGGACAAAATGGTGGATCTCAAAAATTACATATAATCCCCTGAAATAATGAATATGACTTAAAATGTCATATTGATTCAAGCATTAATGGACAAATTAAGCGGCTACTAGTTATCCAGCCTATAACTCAAAAACTGCACAAAATAGACACGATTTATTGTGTGATATAAAAACACAGACCTAACTAGATACTAACAGATTTAGCATTTCTGTTCTCCATAACCTGCAAGTGTAATAAACATATTATTGGTACAGCTGGTGATATTTAAGAATTAAGAAACCAAAGTGTAATATTTGAATGGCTTCAGATTGTCACTCACACTCTTCAACTGAAAGAGCATGAGTCAGAGTGACACACTCACTCACTGTAAAAACCATTTGGTAATAAACACATCTACCACTCTATACGACGCAATACATTTACATGTACAGTGATCCTAAAAAAAATGTCAACTAATGAAGTCTTCTCAAAACTGTTGAAACTTGGTTCTAATTCAGTATATTTAATTGGGCTCTACATCAAGTGAAAACCGTCCATGTCTTATATATTATTCAAACGCAACTAGAAGTACAATAAGAGAAGAGTTAGTTATTTATAGTTTATCATTAATATCATAATTAATTTATTATTTATGTAGACTCGAGGTTCTCAAAAATACACCACCTTTCCTCAGTCAACAGCCAAATATTTCAATGGAGTTACAAATCGTTTAAAAAGTGTTTAGATTGATTTATTTAATTTATTTAGGAATAGTTATTTGCATTAACCCCTTACATGTCAACAATATCTAAACACACTGCTAATTAACAAAAGGTTCTTCATCAGAACTCACTCTACAATACATTTCACAACATCAAAATATATATAGTAAAGAAGACATTCAAAAGAAATTGATCGTATTATCCACGTTAAATAATGATCAGAATGGAAAATGTTCAAAACATTTAGTAGTGTTTTTCTGTTAGCTATTTTTTATGCATATGAGCAATCTAATGTCATATTTTCTTTACTTAAACAGAAGCCATTAAATAAATGTAATCTGTATGAAATAGAAAAAGTAATATTCTCTAAAACACAGACTAGGAAAAAGTATTTTAAAAGCATCCCTTATATTATCTTTTCAGTGTACAACTATTTTCAATTTTCCTAAAACGGATTATGACTAAAACAATATTTTTTGCATAAATATAATAAAAGCGAGCTTTTAAAAATGCATTTTTATGTTCTTCTTTTATTGCTTCAAATCATCAAATGGAAAAATGCATTTTTTACAAAGCTAAAAGCAAATAAATTATTGAATATTATCTGGTATAAATGGAGAAACTGGAATTTTTTATGATTATCATAACTTCCATTTGCATGAAAATTTAAAAATAAGGAATGCAGAGAATTTCTTTATTGAAAGTTTATAACATTCTTCTAATACGGTTTGTAGCTATAAAACATATTTTACTTATTTCCATTAAATGAATTCACAAAAGAAATAACATGTCATGTATGGTATAGTCATTTGAATTCTTGATGGTTTTACAGTAAACATGCCTCTCAGATTTGTCGTGCCTTTTTTTCCAGAATCTGTCTTGCATATGAGAAGTATGGATTCTATAAAATTATGGGCATTCGATAAAGTATCAAAACACAACACATTTGGATTACTGGAGAACTCCCTTACTCCTTCAGGGCAGCTGGGAACAAACACTGCCACGCACCGCTGGGACCCAGTGAGAATTACACCGTTTGTGCCTCAAACACAACAGCTAGAGGATTATGCGGCAGCCCCAACTTGAACCATGGGACTTACTCCACACTACCTCTTCTACCGCCCTCAGGTCATACCCACGTTGCGGTTAGAAATTGTTTATGATTATTTTTTGACCCTGACTTTACAATTTGTTTTTTGCCCTTGAAGCATCCCAGTCACACCTGAGTATCCACTGCCCCACATTTTGGGACTCTTGGCCCAACTATGACAGCTTCAGCACCAGAACCTGCCTCTGCGGTTTACCATTGTATATGTCTTACCACTCCTCTCCTTGCCCCGCCTCATGTAGGCATACTCCACATCATCCTCCAAGACTCTCGGCCTGACAATAGTGGTTCAGTATCTGTACTCACCTATGTGATTCGTAGTTATCTATGTTTCCATTTTTCTTTAGTTTGCTCAAACTCACCAAGGCATACATTGCATCAAGTTACAAAACTGTCGGCCCAAAACTAATGGTCTCAGTTTCTGACCTTACCTACGTGGCTTGAAGTGATAGCCATTTTTACTAAAGCTTAATTTACCCAGCCACACCTCAGCACTTGTTGTCTCATATTCCGAGACTCTCAGCCCACCTATAATGGCCTTAATTCCTGGGCTTACAGACGCGGTTTGAAGTTCTAAATATGCTTTTGCTATTATTTTATGTGTATTTCATGGTGACAACCTCTTACTGTTTACCACCACAGACGAGACTACGTAGACACCCCAACCTTGCCAGTTGACATGCAAAGGTCCTCTTTCTCCCACCTCCAAGACTAGACCTGATATGCCTATAGATGTTACGAGATCCTGGGGGTGCGTAAATACAGTTAGACACAGAACCGTGGCTAGCAAGGCTACCTATAAGGCCTGGACACTGGTATAGGACACATACAACTAGCAGGACACACACACAACTCCACGAGAGACGCCCAAGCCAGGACCATCCCCTTGACAGTCCTTCTACATTTCTGATAAGGCTTGCATTTCATTTTTTTGACATTGAAATTTGACAGATTGGTTATGTTGCCTTTGAGAGCATATGGTAGCCCAGGAATGAGAATTACCCCCATGATGGCATACCATTTGCAAAAGTAGACAACCCAAGGTATTGCAAGTGGGGTATGTCCTGTCTTTCTTAGTAGCCACTTAGTCACAAACACAGGCCAAATATTAGTTTTTTGCTTTTTTCACACAAAAACAAATATGAACACTAACTTTGGCCAGTGTTTGTGACTAAGTGGCTACTAAAAAAGACTAAACATACCCCACTTTCAATACCTTGGGTTGTCAACTTTTTGAAATGGAATACCGTTATTGGGGTAATTCACATTTCTGGGCTACCACACCGTCTCAAAGGTAACATTACTATTCTGGCAAATTTCAATTTGAAAATGGAACGTTCTATATTTGACCCTGTAACTTTCCAAAACACCATAAAACCTGTTAATGGGGGGTACTGTTGTACTTGTGAGACATTGCTTATTACAAATATGTGCATTTTTGTGCAGTAAAACAGTATTATGACATTCACAGCTAAAATGTCAGACGGAAATACAAATGTAAAAAAAAATCTTATTTTCTCACATTTTTTTAAATTTTATTCATAATAAATTATGTTCCATATATGAATAGTTAATGATACATTAAAGCCCTGTTTCTCCTGAACAAAATGATATATAATAAGTGTGGGTGCATATAATATGAAAGAGGGGAACTACGGGTGAACAGACATATAGCGCAAATTCCAGTTTTTGTTTAAGTTTTGTTTTGATCAGAACGTGCACTATTGACTCTGTCCTGAAGGGGTTAAGTATTTTATCATACAGACAAAAAAAAAGCAAAATGCAATAGGTGATGGTTACAACAATAAGCTTAGCTGAAATGATCCTTCACTTTACTTGGGCAGTGTTTAGATGAACAACTTTTAAGGTTGTCTGTAATGTGATCTATAAACCTCACAGAAATGTAAAGATCGAAGCCCATTCCTAATTTTGTTATCTGCACTGTCACTCATTTAGTGCAAAACCAGCACAATTCAACACAGCTCGTCGGTTTCAAACTGTCTATTGATGTTGGAGTGGCAGATCAGATCACAGCAGATATATTGTTCACCTACAATCTCTTAAGTAGAGTATATTCTGCCAGCTGTAATTGTTCTAAGCATTTTTTAGGTCAAGTTCAAATTTAATTATAAGTAAAAGTTAGGGGAAGGCATGACCATCCATACCCACATATATTTAGTAATAAGGGGAAGAACAGTATAGATTTTTTGCAAGAAGTGATAGTGGATTTGGATATCCCTTGACACTGTACTTAGAGAGGGAGATAGGCATGTCAGTATGGATATCCTTTATGTCAAATAGCTGATAACCCTTGGAACTATATTCATGCAGGGTTTTGAGTACCCACATTTTCCTTAGCACTTTACAATTTTGCAACTGGAGTGTGTAACAATGATTAATTGACAAACAAAATTATATTAAGAGAAGCAATAGATGACTATAGTCCCTTTAAAAGTCTATAATATTTATATATATATATTTTTTAAATGAGCAGTTTGCCAAAAAGTGACCTATTTATTGCTGCTGAGATAATGAAGATTTTTTGTGCAAATTCAGATAGTAATGATAATATGTAATCACAAGGCTAAAGCTTCTCTAGTACTCATATCACTGCCTGGTTGAATAAAATTCTCAGTTATCCCTTTTATTTGGCTGTGAATATCTTAAAGTTTAACCCCTTCGTTTATGCTTTCTAACCATTCCAAGTTCAAGAGAAAGATGTTCTACCTCACTCACTTTGTCGCTACCATAAAGCATATGTTAAAGATTATCTCTGTGAGTGCACTGTGCCATCACTGATTGTCATAGAGAATCTGATGTATGCGCCCTACATCATAATGTTGAATTGGTGGAGTAAACAGCAGTACTGATGATTCCCAGAGGCTCAGCATAGTTGTAATGAGAAGTACCTCCCAACCTGGATTAGAAGTATGTAAGCAACCATAAGGCGGTATAGGCAGCCGCATTAGGGCACACCAATCCAGGAGTTGCAAGGTCTGGGTCATCAGCCAGAACGGAGCACACAGTGGACACAAAAAGAGGGCCGATGGAAAAGACAAATTTGGAAATGTGACAAGGGGCAAAAAACACAAAAGTAGCTGGAGGAAAGGCAGAGGTAAGAGACACACAAAGGTAGCTGGGGGAAAGTTACACAGGTCTGGGTCTCAAGGGAAAATATAGATACACAAATGGGGGTTGTAAGAGACACACAAGGGGGGAATATAAACAAAATGGGAAAAATGAGGGATAATGTAAATAAAAGGGGGCTGTATGACACAAAATGGCAATAACATACACAAAAGGAGATAAGACATTCAAAAGTGGGGATAAAAAACATATGCGGAATTCAAGAGTGGAATAAAGAGACTCACAGGTGAAGATGCATTTTTTTTGTGGGGAGAGGGGGCAAAATGGCACATTTGCCAGTGTAGCCAAAAATCCGTGTGTACAGTAATCTAAAGGGACCAACAAATACTCCAGTGTTATAAATCATACACATTACTCTCGGACTTTACTGCGATTCAGTCCTTATTGTTAGGATACAAAATCTAACCGTTATACTGTAGATCTTATCAAGTGTAATTTTCTTCATTGTGAGAACTGTCTGAATATTATATCTTTGAGCACAAAAAGTCGATAAAATATTAAACCTTACAATTATTAATAAAAGATGTTTTATCTCCCAGTAGAGGTAAAAGGGAAAATTATATAGATAAAAAAGAGCTTGAGATCAGTATATAAAGAATAGCATGTTTTTACATAGCATTGCATTCTGTTCTTGAGAAATGTACCAAGTAACTTAATGCTATTGTGAAAGTGTACACATTAAATGGCACTACTCATTTTTATTAAACCATTGTGTGTTCTTCTTCTAACAGTTACATTTTTAATTACTGTTAAAATATTCTCATGCTATAGAATTAAACAAAGTATTTATTCAATTTGGATGTTTGTACTTTGGTATGTGAAATACATAAAATGACCTTAGCCGATTTTTATTGCATTACTAATAAATAAATTAAATTAGTAAATTCAGAACTCACCTGAGATGCTTTGCATTTTTCATAAAACTGAAGCCAGTGGAAAATCCAAGGTTAAAGAATAAAAATGTTATAGTATATCCAAGGCTGTATGCAGAATTACATTTCAGCAAAGTGAATAAATATAATCTGGTGTGTGTGTTAATTGTGTATAGGGGAGACTGAATATTGTGTGTGTGAGAGTGTGTAGTAGGTGAGTGTTGCATTTGCGGTGGAGAGTGATAGATACAGTATATGTGTGGGGTGGCTGAAGTTTGTGTGTGTGTGTGTGTGTAGGAGTCTAAATATTGCTATGGCTGAGTGATGTATGTGTGTAGTGTCTGAGTGATTGTGGGGAAGCTTTTCTTTTGCTCCTATGCTTATCTTTTGTCAGGAAAATGTGTTATCCCTGGTGTTCCAATGGAGAGCACACCGAACTGGATCCCTGTTGATCCAGAGAAGGAGCATTGTGGTCTGCCCCAATATTGGGTGTAGATCACTTTTAAGTGTTCTCTTACAGGCTCAGTGATCAGTAAATTAATCTGAGTCATTGAGAAGCAGGGACAACGATGGAGCTCTTAAAGTTATCTGCACCCAATGAAAGTGCCAACAACAAAAAACCTTAAACAAGAAAGAGAGCAAAGGCAGGGAGATCTTTTGGTTTCCCTGCCAGCACAGGGAAGGCCCACTCATAGCCAGAGTTGAAGACAGGATACCACCCTAAGATATTGTCTGTAGATAATCTGACTCGGCACTAAAATGATCCTGAATATGTAAAAAATATATTTGAATCACACATTTGAAGTGAATATTTAATAGATTTTCTTTGATCAATAAAATTGTTACACATGACATTAATTTTCAGAACTGCAATCCATCCTAATTTCGGCTAATTGACTTGTCGTCCGAATTCTGTAACTCTGAATCGCCATATGGCCATATAACAGAGTAAATAAATCACACAATAGGTTAACATGGTTGTTGATTTTATTCACAGATCAAGTGTGAAGTGACTAATAGAGCAAAAAAGAAGAGATTTAGTTTAAAAAAAAAAATCATATATAATATATAGTTAAATATATAAATAAAAATGTCAATCTATAAGTTACTTTTTCTCACTTGATCTGTGAATCAAATTGTCGAAAATGTACCTTATAGTGTGCTCCAAAATGTACTCCATCATCTTTGTCCCATTTTCACACCATTTAAGTTTGTCCAAATAATTTTCCGAAATATTTTGCATGAATGATATTCAGACAGGCTGAACCACCTCAAGACTATTGGACTTCCTAAATTTTATTTTCAGACAAAGTTAATTAACCTAACCAAATTTTGTTTGCCATGAACAAGTCTAAAAATGATTAGCTGAACATAGAATAGTAGAACTAGTAGCAGTCTTAGTAATTATAGTATTTGTAACAGTAATAGAAAAGTGCTAGCAGCAGTTGCTATATAATTATAGAAGAATGTTTATTCTCTTTGTATATTCATGTGAAGTTGCTGTACCATGTCACACTTGTAACTATTTGTCATACTAACTTATTATTGGTAAGAAAATTGTTTACAATGTCATTTTTGTGCTTTAGCCGAAGAGCAAATATTTTTATTTAGGAATGTAAAATAAATGACTCACCTATAATTATCATGGATGTCTACATAAACCCATACTTCTTCTGGAAAGGTAAATGGACACTTTAGTGACATTACTAATTAAAGTGCAGGAGGCCCCTGGGCGCAATCTTTCCTCCCCCATGGCTGCATCTGGCTTCTGAAATGTGACTTACAGGTAGAGCAGAGTAACTCCTCATTCACTAAAATGGCTTATGAAAAGTACATTTCTTTGCAAGCCAATTAAGTGAATGTGGAGTCACTGATTGGCTTAGAACATCAGCTGATTGCTCTCAGCCAAGTAGCAGTGCCCCTGCCTGATGCCACTGCGGACTACCTGTAAGTAAAATTTCGGAAGCCAGTTGCAGCCAAGGAGTGGCACTGGAAGCAACTTCAGGCCCCTGAAGGTAGGAGTGCACACGGGGACTACTGGCACCATCACAACTTCATTTAGATGAAGTTGTTTTGGTGCCTGGAGGGTTGCTTTAAAAAAAGAACATCTGTGGATCGATTTTCCAATTAAGAAAACTTATTTCACTGACAGTGTCCAATTAGAATTCAGAATGTCAAACTATTGAGTTTGATAAAGTGCACGTTATATTTTTCCTCTCGAAAACAAGTCTAAACTATGAAAGAGGTTTCCAATATTACCAAAACAAACACAACTTTTATAAACATGAAAAATAGGCAAGTGTTTTGTTTATTACAAATTGAACCCTACAAGCACTCAACATGACATCAGTCTGTCAATCTGTCATGTTTGGCCATTTAAAGGGGAACTGCCGCTTTCTACTTTTTTTCTTTCAGTAATAATAATAATAATAATAATAAAGTACAAAACATTGTTGCAAGGAACATCCACATTACAAATAAATACGATAGTCAATGCAACAGACTGGAACAAGTAAGAATAGGTACATACACTTTTTTTTTTAACTTTTCACAATTTGTAATATTATGTTTTCATACCCCAATATTTGTCTGCAAAAAATACAATAAAAAGTAGAAATCTGGACCTCTTTATCTTGAAAGTCACAATCTTTGCTCCTTGTCAATCATTTGTATAAGCTTTACCCTTGGCACCTGTCAGTCAGCATAGAGAAGGCATATAGAGAAAATGAGAAATTAAACATAATTTCTATGGTTTTTTTCTACATTAGCAATGCTTGCCCCAGGTTTTTATTGTCTCAGCTGGATTATAATCTAATTTGCTAAATTTCTTATATATATGTCAAAAAGAAAACCTCATTGGAAAATGGTTAGTATGTGTAGGTATGGTTAATCATAGGTGATTTTTAAAGTGTTATTCAGTGCTGTAAATTCCAGAGTAGTGACGATTCCCCTTGAAGCGACTGAAAAAGGTAGAAACTCTATTAAAAAATTCATGATTCAATTATTAAAATAAAATAAGATCACGTAAGATTTCTACTCAACTTTATGACTTTGTATTTAGCATTTGGTCTTCAGGACTGAATACTGGCCCATAGTTTTAGCTAACTATTGTAGGGCCTACAGTGCAGTGTATTGTATTTTATCTTCAAGTGGCAGATGAAATGATAATGTAATAGATCTTTCCACGGAACACCTGCAGCTACTTTTTGTGTAGTAATAAAGCGCTGCTCTCCGAGTTTGAATTGTTTTGACTGCGACAATCTTTCACACAGGACAGGCATTCTTCAACAGCTCTCCACTTGTTTCTGAGTAGTAGAATTCTATTGGTGATTTAAAGAATATCTCTAGTGGTTTCTTAGTTCTTAGTTTCTTCTCTATGGATCCCACGGTCCTTAACAGACATTTTACTTTTTGAGGCGGTGACATGTCTTTATGACTATCTCTGACTGTCTAAAGACAAACACAAAAACATAGTGTGTAATAAAAATCCACAAATGTTTTTTTGTATGCCAGTTTATTTGTCTACTGGTTATGCTCTAAGCAATTTATCATATTAAAAGTAAGTAACTAGTATTTTTTATTTTTTTGGTGAATTGACAGATTAATTTAAATTATTTGATCAATTTAGCACAGTTATAATAATAGCAATTTAATGAATAAACTCCGAGTTTTTATGAGACATGACAACCTGCACTAATTAAGCATCAGTACTGTTTTGCAACTAAAATCTATGGAAGGCAATTTTGGAACAGTTTTATTTTCATCAATACAATCTCTTATTTCATAATCCCAATTAAATGTTTAAGTCATGTTTGGCATTTCTTATTAGATTTGTAAAAGAGCAAGAGTAACAAAAAAAGATACATGGAAATATTTAAATTGTCAAGAGTATTTGCAAAACAACGAATGACATGTCATGGAATTAAGCTTATTTTTTTAATATAAAAATAATATCTACACTGAGTGAATTTACAACAAGTGTAAAGCAATCAGTGGACAGGGAAAACTCCCTCGGTTTCTCAGAGATAAATATAGTGCAACAAGATAAAACAGATTGTACCAAATACCAAAACGTAACACTATTTTATATATATATATATATATATATATATATATATATATATATATATATATATATATATTTCCGAAAAAGTGCAAAGAACACAGTCCACAATTTTCAGCAATCATCAGATGGTCTTGATTCTTATACAGTTTGATCTTAAAGGGACACTATAGTCACCAAAACAACTTTAGCTTAATGAATCAGTTGTGGTATGTATATAATGCCCCTGCAGTCTCACTGCTCAATTCTCTGTCATTTAGAAGTTAAATCAATTTTGTATGCAGCCTTAGCCACACCTCCCTACATGTGACTTACACATCCTTCCTTATCATGTAAAGAGTCATGTGGCGTTTACACTTCCTTTATTGCAAATTCTGTTTAATGTAGAATTTCTTATCTCCTGCTCTGTTGTTAGCTTGCTAGACCCTGCAGGAGCCTAATGTATGTAAGTCCCATTCAGGGACTTTCCTCAGGATCACAAATGTATATGTATAAATACTATGTGTATATATTATTATTATTATTATTATTATTATTTTTAAAGCCCCAACAAGTTCCGTAGCACTGTACAATGGGTGGACTAACAGACACGTATTTGAAACCAGACAATTTAGACGCACAGGAACAGAGGGATTGAGGGCCCTGCTCAATGAGCTTACATGCTAGAGAGAATGGGGTATAGTGACACAAAAGCTAAGGGTAGGGTAGAAAAGTTTGTTGCTAGGATAGTATTCATTGAGAGAAAGATATTCACAGTTTAATTGATATGCTTTCCTAAAAAAGTAAGTTTTCAAAGATTTTTTGGAGTTTAGGTGAAAGTCTAACAGAGAGGGTGTTCCATAGAAACGGTGCATCCCTAGAGAAGTCTCCCTAGAGAAGGTGAGCATCAGAGGTAGGAGTACAAACAGAGGTTAGACGTAGGTCTCTGGCAGAGCGTAGGGGCCTAGATGGGACATATTTGTGTATTAGTAAGGATAAGTATGTCAGATCAGCATTGTGTAGAGATTTGTAAGCAAGTATAATGTTCTTAAATTGAGTCATATATCTTATGTGAAGCCAATGTAGGGACTGACAAAGGGGGAGGCATGGGAGGTGCGGGTGGACAGGAAAATTAGGCTCGCCGCTGCATTCATTATTGATTGTAATGGAGCAAGTTGGGAACACGTAAGACTACTGAGAAGTGGATTACAAGATGAGAAAGGACAGCAGCTTGGACAAGCCCTTTGCTAGATGAGGGCAATTTTTTTTGGGGGGGTGGGTATTTGGCTCAACCGGTTTTATCTTGTTGTATAAGGCATTGAAGGCTGTTGTTACACCTTGGAAAGTATATCAGTACTGTGCTCAGTGGGCTCTAACTTACTCCTCAATTCCCTTGCTCCTTCTAGGCTGCTAAATAGCAGCCATGAAGTTTGATCTATAAAATGTCTTTACTGCATGGGACAAGGGATGGGCTAACAATTACTTCACCTGTTGAACAAAGGGCAAAGTTATTGAAAAATTGCCATTTACTGTTTTTGACCAGGGCCATATTTTCTACACAAAATGTCACCTAGACAACTCTACCCACACTGCTATATCTACACAAATGCAAACACACTGCTACCCATACTGGACACAGACATACTACTACCACACACTACTACACATGTTGCTATCTACAATGGTACAAACACACACTGCAGTACACACCCTACACAAACACACATATACAGAAATACATATACACATAGACATGCACTCAGACATTTACACAAACCGCTACACATGTGCACACACTCACTATTCATGTGTGTGCATATACATCAATTATCATATTTAAATGGTGACATTTTTCTTGATTCATTTTTATGGGGGCATTGGTGGGCACTTGAGAATTATGTGCCTACACGCGCTAGTGATGTAAATAGAAGGAAGAAAAGTAAGAGGTTAATAAATAGATATAACAAGTATCTATGTCATGTACATACAGCAGGTGCACATAAAATCTCTTACAGTAGAGCTGTTTCAGCGTATGTACAGATTATTCCTTATCTGAAGATTCAAATGACTGTTTTAATTAACTTTGCATTTGATAGCTTAAGCCCACCTGCAAAATCATATACTGCTTGAACTAGAAATTCAACAATATTGTTTTATCATTTGCCACACAGATGAAAATCTACAGTAAATGTTGAGTTTGACCACCCAAGGATTTGGCTGATTGCTTCGTACCATGCATCCTTTAGTTGTAAGTTTACAGTAAATTAACTGAGAAAGAGAGGCAATGAATTACTAATTTAGTTTTGTCAAGGAATTTAATTCATAGAGGTTTGTTCATCATAACTGTAAATTAGTGCATTGAAACACATTCAATATTCTCTGCAGCTCTTTCTGCAACATACAGAGTTTTGTTAAATGTAGTAAATTGTACAGAACGTTATAGAAATAGTAATGTCCCGAACGGTTCGCTGGCGAATAGTTCCTGGTGAACATCGCTTGTTTGCGTTCACCACGGACGGCGAACATATGCGCTGTTCGGTCCGCCCCCTATTCATCTTCATTGAGAAAACTTTGACCCTGTACCTCACAGTCAGCAGACACATTCCAGTCAATCAGCAGCAGACCCTCCCTCCCAGACCCTCCCACCTCCTGGACAGCATCCATTTTACATTCATTGTGCAGCTGCATTCTTAGTGAGAGGAGGGACAGTGTAGCTGCTGCTGATTTGATAGGGAAATTGATAACTAGGATAGTGTATTCAGTGTCCACTACAGTCCCGATGGACTCATCTGATCTCTGCTGTAAGGAAAGCACCCCAAAATGCCAGTTTTAGGGCTAGAACATCAGTCTGCTTTTTTTTTCTTTTCTGTGTAATGTAATTGCAGTTGCCTGCCTGCCAGCCTGTATGTCAGGCTCACAGCATATACTGTGCCCACTTGCCCAGTGCCACAACTCACTCACTGGTGTCACAATAGCTTGCATTTAAAAAAAACAAAAACTTTTTTGACTGTAATATAATAGCAGTCAGTTTCCTTCACCAGTGTGCGTTTCAGGGCCTGCCCAGTGCCACCACTCACTCACTGGTGTCACAATAGCTTGCATTTAAAAAAAACAAAACTTTTTTGACTGTAATATAATAGCAGTCAGTTTCCTTCACGCGTGTGCATTTCAGGGCCTGCCAGGGCATAGTGTCACACCAGTGCAACTCATATCTGGTGTAACAGTAGTGTACATTTAAAAAAAAAAGAAATACAATTTTAACTGTAATAGATTGAATAGCAGTTAGTTGTCTGCCAGCGTGTGTGTCAGGCTCACAGGGTATACTGTGCCCACTTGCCCAGTGCCACCACTCATATCTGGTATCACAATAGCTTGCATTTAAAAAAAACTAAACTTTTTGGACTGTAATATAATAGCAATCAGTTTCCTTCACACGTGTGCGTTTCAGGGTCTGCCAGGGCACAGTGTCACACCAGTGCAACTCATATCTGGTGTAACAGTAGTGTACATTTTAAAAAAAAGAAATACAATTTTAAATGTAATAGATTGAATAGCAGTTAGTTGTCTGCCAGCGTGTGTGTCAGGCTCACAGGGTATACTGTGCCCACTTGCCCAGTGCCACCACTCATATCTGGTATCACAATAGCTTGCATTTAAAAAAAACTAAACTTTTTGGACTGTAATATAATAGCAATCAGTTTCCTTCACAAGTGTGCGTTTCAAGGCCTGCCCAGTGCCACCACTCACTCATATCTGGTGTCCCAATAGCTTGCATTTAAAAAAAACAAAACTTTTTGGACTGTAATATAATAGCAGTCAGTTTCCTTCACTAGTGTGCATTTCAGGGCCTACCCAGTGCCACCACTCACTTACTGGTGTCCCAATAGCTTGCATTTAAAAAAAAACTAAACTTTTTGGACTGTAATATAATAGCAGTCAGTTTCCTTCACAAGTGTGCGTTTCAGGGCCTGCCAGGGCACAGTGTCACACCAGTGCAACTCATATCTGGTGTAACAGTAGTGTACATTTAAAAAAATAAATAAAACATTTTGACTGTAATAGATTGAATAGCAGTTAGTTGTCTGCCAGCGTGTGTGTCAGGCTCACAGCGTATACTGTACCCACTTGCCCAGTGCCACCACTCATATCTGGTATCACAATAGCTTGCATTTAAAAAAAATAAACTTTTTGGACTGTAATATAATAGCAGTCAGTTTCCATCACGAGCGTGCGTTTCAGGGCCTGCCCAGTGCCACCACTCACTCACTGGTGTCACAATAGCTTGCATTTAAAAAAACAAAACTTTTTGGACTGTAATATAATAGCAGTCAGTTTCCTTCACGAGTGTGCGTTTCAGGGCCTGCCCAGTGCCACCACTCACTTACTGGTGTCCCAATAGCTTGCATTTAAAAAAAAAAACTAAACTTTTTGGACTGTAATATAATAGCAGTCAGTTTCCTTCACGAGTGTGTGTTTCAGGGCCTGCCAGGGCACAGTGTCACACCAGTGCAACTCATATCTGGTGTAACAGTAGTGTACATTTAAAAAAAAAAAAATTTGACTGTAATAGATTGAATAGCAGTTAGTTGTCTGCCAGCGTGTGTGTCAGGCTCACAGCGTATACTGTGCCCACTTGCCCAGTGCCACCACTCACTCATATCTGGTGTCCCAATAGCTTGCATTTAAAAAAAAAACTTTTGGACTGTAATATAATAGCAGTCAGTTTCCTTCACGAGTGTGCATTTCAGGGCCTGCCTAGTGCCACCACTCACTCACTGGTGTCCCAATAGCTTGCATTTAAAAAAAACTAAACTTTTTGAACTGTAATATAATAGCAGTCAGTTTCCTTCACTGGTGTGCGTTTCAGGGCCTGCCCAGTGCCACCACTCACTCATATTTGGTGTCCCAATAGCTTGCATTTTAAAAAAAAGAAACTTTTTGAACTGTAATATAATAGCAGTCAGTTTCCTTCACTTGTGTGCGTTTCAGGGCCTGCCCAGTGCCACCACACACTCATATCTGGTGTCCCAATCGCTTGCATTTTAAAAAACTAAACTTTTCTGACTGTAATATAATAGCAGTCAGTTTCCTTCACGTGTGTGCGTTTTAGGGCCTGCCAGGGTACTGTGCATTTTTAAAAAAATATATAATTTTGACTGTAATAGATTGAATAGCAGTTAGTTGCCTGCAAGCGTGTGTGTCAGGCCTACAGCGTCTACTCTGCCAACTTCTTCCACTGCACAGTGCCACTCATATCTAGTGATGTACCGAACTGTTCACTGGCGAATAGTTCCCGGCGAACATAGCATGTTCGCGTTCGCCGCCGCGGGCGAACACATGCGCGGTTCGATCCGCCCCCTATTCGTCATCATTGAGCAAACTTTGACAATGTGCCTCACGGTCAGCAGACACATTCCAGCAAATTAGCAGCAGACCCTCCCTTCCAGACCCTCCCACCTCCCTCCCAGCATCCATTTTAGATTCATTCTGAAGCTGCATTCTTAGTGAGAGGAGGGAAAGTGTAGCTGCTGCTCATTAGATAGGGAAATTGATAGCTAGGCTAGGGTATTCAGTGTCCACTACAGTCCTGAAGGACTCATCTGATCTCTGCTGTAAGAACAGCACCCCAAAAAGCCAGTTTTAGGGCTAGAACATCAGTCTGTGTAATGTAATTGCAGTTGCCTGCCTGCCAGCTTCTGTGTCAGGCTCACAGTGGATACTGTGCCCATTTGCCCAGTGCCACCACTCATATCTGGTGTCACAATAGCTTAAGCTTGACATTTAAAAAGAAAACATTTTTTTTCACTGTAATAGATTGAAGAGCAGTTAGTTGCCTGCCAGCTTCTGTGTCAGGCTCAGTGGATACTGTGCCCATTTGCCCAGTGCCACCACTCATATCTGGTGTCACAATAGCTTAAGCTTGACATTTAAAAAGAAAACATTTTTTTTCACTGTAATAGATTGAAGAGCAGTGAGTTGCCTTCCAGCTTCTGTGTCAGGCTCAGTGGATACTGTGCCCATTTTCCCAGTGCCACCACTCATATCTGGTGTCACAATAGCTTAAGCTTGACATTTAAAAAGAAAAACATTTTGGTAGAAAGAGGTCCAGATCCTCGTATAGAGTTAGAGTCTCTAACTGGTGAATGAGGGACAAAGCTGGGACTTTCAGGATTCAATCCAGATGAGGGGGAAGAAGGAGAAGGAGCAGAGGTAGAAGGGACCAACTGTGTTTCTGGCACTATCCGCCAGTCTCTGTCAGGGCTGGAACCTGTAGCTTCTTCTTTATCATTAGTTGGTGAAGTCCCGCTGGGACCTTCTCCAGGGTTGTCTTCTGATAGGGGACATAACAGGGATTAAACTGATAGGAATAGTACTACTTAACACACCTTATAATAGCGCAGAGAGAGGCAACGCAAAGAGAGAAGAGTCTGAAGAAGAGGAGTCAGAGGAGGAAGGTGGCTTTGAGGAAGTGGAATACCAAACACAGCAGGCATCCCAGGGGGCTTGTTGTCACCTTTCAGGGACCCTTGGTGTTGTACGTGGCTGGGTGGAGGAAGAGACCTTCAATGACATCAGTGAGGACAAGGAACGGGACATGGCTATCTTGTTATCCAACCTTGTGCAAATGGGGAGTTTGCGTTTGTGCAAATGGACTGTTTGCGGTTGTTTGCGGTACGTTAAACGGGGAGTTTGGTCTGTCACTGTGAAGCGGGCGTAACCCTTATACTACCTGATCGATACAACATCATACCTGATGTTTTAAAGCAGGTTATTCCAAACAATTTAGGAATGTTAGGTGATTTATGCCCTCTATGGATTAAAACCAGACTCTGCATCAACTATGTAGTTTTCCATGGGAGTTTTGCCATGGAACCCCCTCCGGCATGCCACAGTCCAGGTGTTAGTCCCCTTGAAACAACTTTTCCATCACTATTGTGGCCAGAAAGAGTCCCTGTGGGTTTTAAAATTCGCCTGCCTATTGAAGTCTATGGCGGTTCGCCCGTTCGCGAACATTTGCGGAAGTTCGCGTTCGCCGTTCGCGAACCGGAAATTTTATGTTCGCGACATCACTATATAGAAATAGGATTGTGGTAGTTTTATGTATTTGAGGTCTGTTCTATGGAGTGGTATGTTGTAGGATGTATTTTTTGTTGTTGTTGCTTTTGTTTAATTTCCATCTATTTAGTTAACTTTTTACATATATATTTTTTATGAAGATTCATGATATCAAGTAAGCGCTACCTGCAGTTACATTGTTTCATGCTACGTTAAGTTTTTTTTCAATAGAAAAGTTGCATAGAAAAAGTTCAGCAGTTATTATCACAATCCGGTTGTGTCCTGGCAAAATGATGATTCTGTTTCTCCACCTCCATGTACTATGTTCAATTACATAAAAAGGCTTTTACCAATGACTGTCAGGGAGCCAGGAGGGAGGTGTCCAATTTCAGGAAAGAAGTAGATTCAGAAGTATGAGCTTCTAATTTAAATGTTATGGTCAGACCTTTCAAACACACGTTTTTTTAAATATAGAGTATTTATTAGTAAATATAATATTACAAGTCCTAGGAAGTTACAGTTTCCCTTTAATTATGTTGCATAGTCATTGTCTGTGCTTGTGAGTAGCGTAGCAGTGTATCTGTGTGCTGTGGCTGAGTGGGTGTGTGCATGTGTATTAAATATTACTACTGTTTAGAAGATAACAGTACCGTACATGTATGACGTGTTTAATAATAAAAAAAAAATAGAAGCTCATTGTAGAAAACTAATAATTTATACATTTTAGATGTACGAATGTCTGATTTGTCATTGAAACTTGCAAATAATCAAATGCTCCATGTAGACTTTTGTGCAAAATCCATTAAAAAGTTGTCCAACACATCATACATATGCTGTTTGCTGTGAAATGGTACAAGGGAAATCCAATTAGTTTGATTCACTGTATTATTTGTCCATTTTGTTGACATTTCAAACAGTGTGTTATCTCCACCCTTCTGTTTACAGAACATCTGAAGAAATGACTTGAGAGGTGTTTTCTACATGGAAAGACCATGATTGCCATATGAATAAATGCTTTAATGAAATGAAATTCAGTGTTTGAACTTCAAGCTCTTCTGAAAGGCTAATTAAAATGTAAATTGTCATTACTTATTCCGTCCTTCTACCCAACAGTTATTGCTTGGAACAGGTGTTTTAACAATTCATGCACAGACAGAACTCCTTTCTAAAGTTAGATATCAGGTATAATTCATGAAAATAAAGCAGTAATTCCCTTCCAGAATAGAATTCAACATCTGAAAATTAAATAATACAAAAGATCACTCCACTTGCAAGATGAAACTTGAAAGGTTTTAGGTTTCCCCACTGCTCTGCCTTGCGATTCTTTTTTGAGAATCTATATGCGATGAAGTGACATTTCATTTCCCTTAATGGATTGTTTCATTCCTACGTGTTCTTCCATAGTGTCAGGACATTAGTTGACCCACAGAGAATGTGGACAAGGTCGGGTAATCATGTCTCAATATCCACTTTTCACACAAACAGAAAGCATACAATTTGATGACTGATAAATTGATAAGGGGTCACCCAATGACCTTGAATTCTGAATGCACATACAAAAAAAATAAAAATTCATAGAGTAAAACGTAAGGAGATAGATAGACATATTTGGCCTAATAACTGAGCTGCCAACATAGTTGAGTTTGAGACTTTTTTTTCCAATTTAGCTGTGTGAGTGTACATAGCTATTGATACTTTGTTCAACAAATATTCCATTGCAGTACCAATAAAGTTATCCAGGCCACTTCATCTCAATGAACTGTTCAGGGTGTTGTAGTACTGTAGGTGTAACCCTGCAATGCTAAACATTGCAATTGTTTAGAAATTGCGATGTTTACGTTGCAGAGTAAAACACACCTCCAGTGGCTGTTAAACTATTGTTTAAAATATTTAACAAATATAAAGACCTAGTTATATTCCAACATAATTCCTGGTATATGAAAAGTTACCTTTAGAAGATTTGAAATCTATATATAAAATGTATGCATCACATTAGTTTCAAAGTGTATTGTTTCAGAAAATATACATGTCACATGGTGGGCTACCATTAGTATATTCATATGTACATTATCTGTTTACTTAATGGTCACTGATTTTAATTTGGCTGCAATAATCTGGCCCTTCTCCCCACACACAATGTTTGAGTATTTTATAAAGATAAAACACAACAAAGATTAAATACTCCCAATGAATGTGTTGGGATTCCATCAAAATTCTAAAGCAATCAAATGAAACCATAGATAATTAGGGACTGCTTTATCTTATGGTAAAGCTTGAGGTTGACCAAACTTGGCAATAGGTGGGGCTTCCAGGGTAAGGTTTTGTCAAAAGCCCTAGCTGTCACTAGCAGTGTCTCTAGAGCAGGGATTGGCAACCTTTGGCACTCCAGATGTTTTGGACTACATCTACCATAATGCTCTTATACCCATAATGCTGGCACAGCATCATGGGATTTGTAGTCCAAAACATCTGGAGTGCCGAAGGTTGCCTATGCCTGATCTAGAGGATCATGAAGTCTTATGCGATCTTCTATTGACATCAGTGTTGCACAGTTTCAGGTAAATATGTCCACCTTCTCCTATACCCCTAGGCACCCCTACCCCTTCTCCTGTACCCCTAGGCACACGTTCTCCAGCAAAGGTGACAGATATAGATATATATTAGTATATAGTTCTTCAATGGATTTTATTTGCATTTGCTTACTTGCTTTTACTTACTTTAACCACCTCTCAGGTGTGAGTGGGGGAAGTTTTCAAAGAACAGGAATGATGATATTTGTAGAATTATAGAAAGAAAATTCAGAAAACTACTGCTACAAATAAAATTATGGGACCTAGAGAACATGATTTTTCTACAAGCCATACTTTTTCTCGCATTGAAAATCTTCCCTTACTCTAATGTTCTCACAAAGATGAAAACCAACAGGAGAGCAGCTTGTTGTTGAAGTATTTTATTTGTATGAACCAGGGGTGCCTATAAGTTAGATCTCCATGTGTTTTAGTACTGCCGCTACCATGATGCTTTGTCTACCATGATGCTATATCTACCCTTTGGACATCCCTAGTACAGAGGATCTTTGTGAGTACAATACTAGCAAAGCAATCACCTCCAGATACAATAATGCAAATGCGTGTATTCTTCCAGCTGTGTGTTAGTAAAACTATTACAGAGTTTGATGTCAATATATTTTTTAATTTGTAGAGAGACTTTTATTTTATATAATGTCCCCAAATGTTGGCTGAAGGAAACTACCAGCTTAGCAGCTATAGTTCATATAATTATGTAACACTTGACTGGCATGTATATGTTTGAAGTACACTATATTAAACTTCAGTATGTTATATTATAATTCATTATCAATGCAACACAACTCACCGTTTAGTAAATAAGCCCCTCAATAAATTCTGCTAGCCTCGTATTTATAAACACTGTCTAAAGGAGTATTTATTTTTCTCCGTATATATATATATATATATATATATATATATATATATATATATATATATATACAGCTACAATTTATTTTTTTACAAAGTGAAAACCAAAACTGCATTTCACAATGAAAACCTCATGTGAAATGTTTTATTCAAACATGTATACAAACAAAAATTTGTATAATGTATTTTTTTCCTGCAGGCGGTTTCAAACTCATATAAGAAACCCGTTGTTATAATTTTGTAACATATTTTACATTTCTAAGTACAAAGATGTTATGCTTCAGGGAATTTAAACCCACAGCTCACAGGTTAAAAAAGCTTGGCTTCTCGACACCTGCTACACTAAAATTTCCATAATCACCATTTATATTGGAGATATGTTTGCCTAGCTTAGACCTGTGGGTTCAAAAGCTCAAGACAATGGGCCAAAACATGATTTTGAAGATTGTTAGAAGACCATATTGAAAGGATAACATCTCAAATATTAGCAATAAAAATCTATAATCACAATAAATGTGTATTATCTTTTATGAATAGCCTCATTTTCAAGTACAAATCATCTATTTTGCCTATTATTAATTATATAAAAAATTGCAAATGTAATCAAGACAATATTATATATACATACAGTATGCACATACACATGTATTTGTATGTTTGAGCCTTGTTAAAGAGTTCCCAAATGGAGATTACGCACACGTGTATTTTCTATAATGAAATGCTTTCAACGTCTATATTTAAATCTGAATAATTAATAGGTGACAAAGGGATTTTCAGGTAATTTTAAGTCTCTTTGTAACATTTTTTAAATCAATTAGCTGGTTTCCTAGATAAATGAACAGGACAAATATGCCAGCCAATCAGCACGTAAAGAAGGCTAATCTTTTTGTTCATTTACTTATTCAGTGTCATAGCCACCCACCCTCCCCTCCTCCTGCCCAGCCTGGTTCCTTCAAACTATATAGCATGCACGTCCAGCTGTTTGGAACCACAGCCAATCACCTCCTCATTCTCTTCACATGCTATCAGCTGCTGCAGTTATACTATGAATTATCTCTGCCATCACATACAAATTCCTCTGCAATCTCTTGTCTCATTTCCCCATTTTAACTTTTAGATTGCAAGCTCACAGACAGGGTCCTCTACCTATTGTATAGGTCTGTTCTTATTGTATGGTCTTTTTCACAATTGTACAGCGCTGCGGAAAATGTTGGCGCTTTATAAATGCCAGTAATAAATAAATATCAGTGCCCAATTTAACTGCATTTTGGAGAGTGACACTTGGGTCAATCTGAAGACTGTTGAAGAATATATTTTCCAAATTCAAGTAAGAATAAGAGAAAGCTATAACAATTTTTTTCCCAAAGATTTTTTTTTTTTTTTAAAGAAAGGGGATATTTACCTAAATTCCTTCTGTTTAGTTGTCACGATTTTCGCATGCATGTTTTTGTGTATTTATATAATTTGTGTTATTTTCTAAACCTTATCCTTCATCTCCTTAACCTACAAAAATCTTTTTTTTGTGCGTATTCTTTACGCATTCGCACCACAACTGTCGTTTTTCGCTCCACAGCATTGCACGAGTGCGGAAAGTTATCTGCTTTTAAATGTGTATATTTTACCAAGTACATAGTAATATGTTCTAGGAAGGATTATTGTCCCACTGACATCAAATAATGTAGGAACAAAGCTTAACATTTAAACACGCAGAGCTGGCTACTCTTATAATGTAGACATTTGTGTTTTGTAAGAATGTCCAAAAAGAAGCACAGGGAAATGCATTTTGGCCTACTGGTAAAGCACACACCCTACCCAGAAGATAGCAAGCGCAATGTCTTTGAGGTGACTATAACTGTAAATCAGATAACGATGTTCACTGTGAATAAAAGATACATGTAAGAGAATTTGCTTCTCTACTGTAGCTATATTACATTCTCTACAGTGAATCAGCATGTAAGGTTGCTGAAACTGATTTAACCTGGGACTTTATATGGAAAGAGAGGATATATGCCAAGACTTTGATTGGATTTGGTCAAGCAAAAGTCATTGGAGATGGTTTACTGCAAAATAAATATATCAAAACAGTTTCTATCACTGACAGTATAATAGAACTAGGGACGAGCATTTTTGTGCCGATGCACATGCAGTTAGTCATAGCTTAATAAATAATAAATGTGGTTTGTGCCTAGCGATAGTATATCTTATCTATTAAAAATGATATCATTTTGATATGGCAGAAAGTGGATATTTAAAGTGAATGCACAAAGTGGACATACCATTCCTATATTTCTATAATTCATTTTATGTAATATTGTAAATCTTCACACAGAGTAAGTAGCTATTTCTAGCATAGGGATATATTTCCTAAAAGCCTAGTCTTTGGGGCTGATTGGGGGAAGTAAGATGCCATTCCATTTCTATTCATTTTTGTTTAGTTTTAACACTGCCTGCTTCTGCTTCCCAATGAAGATGGCAATTGCTAACTTGCCAGGAGGATAGGTTCTACAATGGAAAAGAGCATTGCTAAACATCTCTGCTCCTACTTGGCGTCCGGGCCAACAACTTATGTCCTTCAAATCAATACCAATGCAAACCTACCACCCTTTTAGTTATCTTTAGTTACATTATGCCAAAACTAAAAAATTTTAGAAACTACCATATTTTAACACAGTTTTGACATTTTTACTGTACTTCATGACATACGCCCTGTCTGAAATATTGAATATGTATTTGAGCCTAGTATTTCCGCACAGAATAACCAAATAAATGACCCACCGTGTAGCTGTGATATTAATTTATATAAGGAAGTTGTAGATACTGAAAGCATGCTATAATTGAGGTTGAGAATGCTGCAAAGCTCCCCAGTTATTATTCTTCAAGTTATAGATACACTATAGTCACCAAAACAACTGTAGCTTAATAAAGCAGTTTTTGGTGTATAGATCATACCACTGCAGTCTCAATTCTGCTCAATTCTCTGATATTCCCTTTAACTTGAAGAATGATAATTACTGTTTAGCAGTGTTTCCCTCCTGATATAGTTTAATAGTTCTGAGTGCCAATGTCAATTCTGTGCATAAAAACACCTGTCGTCAACGCACACTGCACGCATCCAGCAAACATAAAAAAATCCCCTCCCACCCTCTGTTGCACAGAGTTTTTGTTTACAATCCATTCTCTCCACACCATCCTCACCTTTCCACACCAGCATGCATTTAGCCATCACAATGGTCCAATCACAGGTTTCTCTATTAGAAGCCTATGAGTGGACAGTATGTGCCCCTGTGATATCAGTGGGAGAGTGAAAGATCAGTGCCGGGATCATCGCCCAGAGCTGGATTCAAAGCTTAATCTAGCAGGCTATTCTGCAAACGGAGAATGGATCTTCTCTATACTGCCAAACAGGGCATTTTACACAGGGATGGTATTCCCATGAAAAAGGTTGGAGAAACCCTTTAAGAAAATTCAGATAATAATAATGCTTAAACTGGTGTTTTATGGACATACAGCATTTCTTGACCAATAGTATGGCAGATAATTTTGGTTTGCGGGCAGAGCAAGGTATTGCATTAGTGAAATGAAAGCAGAATAATACCAGAAAAATGTTAACCTAATTATCTACTAAACGTTGGCTACAGACCTAGCTACATTACTTTTTAAACCTCAAGTACATTTGTGGAATTTTAAATCAGAATGAAAAAAATAAATTGTTACAAATTCTTACTAATTTTCTATACTAATTTTGTCTTAATAAAAATATTCATATAACATAGTAAAACCAAGTGTCTGTTTGGGATATTCATATTTCGATTTTCCTTTCTACATACACCTGAAAAGCTGCATATAAATTAGAGGAGTACAATATACCATATGTGTGAATTATTAAATTAAATGTGACATTCCACGAAAAAGGTTTTGTAATAAATACAAGAGGCAGGGATTTCATCCTATTTTAAGCATGAATTAGTTCACTTTAATTTAGGAACAGTAGAGTGGCACAAACATAAGGCAGAACATCTGCCTGCTTGCAGATATAGATTGAGAAATACATGAAAATAATACAAGGATACCATTAGTGAATATTTCAAATTAACCTTTTAACCCTTTAACCCACTGGAAGGAGAATAATATTATGATTCGATTTTTCCAATCTCCCAAAAGGGTTTAAAAGTGAGCTTTAGAATTACTCAGACCCTTAACTAACACACCTATAACACATCAGTATGCATCTCCCTGCAAACATTTCTCTACAGTTTTCTTGTCATCACCCCATTCTTACAATATAATCACTAGAGTGGCTCCAAGTATTGATTTCGTTATAGCTGCCAATCATCAAACATGGTCTGGAATTGTATTTATTAACACTTTTGGTGCTGGGAATATAAGTATCATTATGTTCTGATTTTTCTTGCAGTAAAAGGTTTAAAAGAAAACACAACGTTGTGAAAGGATAGGGATTTATTGTTGGAATTTATATTTACGGCTTAAATGTATTGTATAGTTCCTGTAGGTTTTTTTTTTTTTAACACTATCGGGGTTGATGAATTGTCTAATATATGAATTATTGTTATATTAATTTCTTAGATTGGTAAATACGAGTTTGAACTATCAGGATTCCCCAAAGTAATATCCTCATATATGTTTAGCCACTAATTAGAAATTGATTTCAGTACACGTGTCTGGATGTAAAATATTTAAACAAAGATGATATATAAATCTATTAAATTGTACATATGACTGAATGCTGAATTTGACAGCAATTTGCCAAGACTCCAGAGGAAACTTATTTTCTCTAGACCAGAGGAGCATCATTTATCTTTTTCTTTCTAATACCCTGGAGTGTCCCAAATTGGAAAGTGATGTGGAGTGTAGAAAGCCCTGTCTAATGCTAATAGGGCTTTTATGTTACTGTCCCAGCCTACAATTTCAGAAAGAGTGTGAAAATGGCAACTATTTATGAAGGTTTCAACTAGATAAATAAGATGTTTTCTAACATGTACAGAATAAAATAAGTAAAAATGTTTTACAGAATGTTTAAAATTAAATGTAAAAGTAAATAAAAAAGCATGTGTCTAAGATGGCATTGCAAGAGTTAGCCCAAAATGTGTAAATTGACAGAAATTTGTTAACTACTAGACCAGAACCAGCACCATGATGATGAGACCCAAAAGCTCATTATTGTAAAGTCCATTGTTAATTACTGGTCCTCAAGGTTGGCCTTGGGCCTTTAGGCTCCCAGTGTGGAAAACCTTCAAATATCCCCTCCCTGACCACATTCCCTCACCCAAAAGCATCCACCAATTAAAACATCTCTTTCTTATAACCCCAAAGCAAAGAGATTAGAAAGCTTGATGAAAAAATAAAAATACATTTTCACTCACATATATTAAAAAGTATAAGAGTTAAATAAAACAACAGTAAACAGGTTAAAGTTTGGCCCTGTTTAGCATCTAGCCATTTCAAAACTCTAAATTGGCAATTGAAAATAATAAGGATATATATAACGATGAATTCTATGGCAAAATTATAAAAAAATGGAGCAGTAAGAATGGTTTTCATGGTGATTGCATGTTTATCACTGCGCTCCAGAATTGCTGTTAATACATAACTCACAATGCCCACATGTACTTTTAAGGCATAGCTCAAACTGTGCATTTTTCTGTCTATTAAAACACAAGGTATGCACACAATAAGGCATTGAGAGGGTTTCAAAATGTACTAAATAATCAGAAAGGCTAAATCTGAGTGAAAAATCATAAATCTGCAGCACAATAAATCTAAATACAGGTGTCACATATTTTTCAGTCCTACTCAGTTAATTGACTCCAATAAAAGAAGAGCTGAGGACGTATAAATTGATCAAATAAAAAAGGGGAACATGCTGCACTGTAGCCAAGGACTCGTGATAAGGGTTTTGCAATAAGGCAATACAATTATAAGCCAAACAACTTCCAAACATAAGGATGCTGGCAGGAACACAATCTCCACACTTCAGAACCAACCTCAAAATCACAAACCAAAAAGATATAAAGTAATCCAACAAACTTTAAGTTGCTTTATGGAACTTAATTATGAGTTTAGATAAAACAATAATAGAATGTTAGAAAATAGAAACTAAGAAATCAACAGAAATTTGAAGACAAGTCAGCTTCCACCAATAAAGAGGCATTTATAGCTGTGAACTTTCCCAGTATTAGTATAAATACGCGTATGAGTATAAAAAAATATATAATGAGGTGCCGAGATCTGGCAAGATGTCAATCAATTGACTAAAAATAAAAAATAAAACATTTATACTCAAACAAGTAACCTAAGCAGTAGTTTATTGGTGTGTGTGTGTGTGTGTGTGTTTTCCCCTGGAAAAAATGTGTTAAATGAGCACGGTTTAAGATTAATTAGGAAGAAGGTGCCAGCTAAATCACCTGTATCAGTTATTTCTTCTGGGTGGCTGTCCCTTAATTACATTAAGCTTTGTCAGGGGCAAAAAGGTGAAGGGAATTAATGATAATGGTTTAACAGGTCTTTACCATTAGATCTCCAGACAAAATTCTCTAAGAAAGAGTTTTGAGGAGCAACCAGTCCTCTTCAACCCCATGTCATGGTCTTATCAGATAGGACCTGGACTGGTTGCAAGCTGTGTCAGCAACCTTGTGCTCTTCTTTCGTTGCACATCTCACACAGTCCAAAGATTGTCCCTGGCCATCATTGGTTCTTTTGGCTCACAATCCATGCTATTGTTTAAAAGTATTCAATTTTTTACCTCATAATTAATGTAAGGGCTACCAAAGCAAATTTTACATTATGGGGCCAGTGAAGTTGTAAGTTGTGTGGACATGTCATTATCTTCCAGTAATCTTCTACTGGTACTGTTAATAAGCAGAAATGACAATGTTAAATAACATCTTAGCAATTTTACAGTTTCTTTATATACTAATGTAAAATTACTGGGGCATGCCATGGGCAAAAGGTTCAATCCTACTAACAAACACATATGTTTGTGTTTGTATTAGCATTGAGTGATAATTTAAGTATTATCAATTTATATATATTTTTCTGCTATTTTATCTAACATTTCAAGCAGTATCTTTGTTGGCTCCTTAAGCAATATTAGGTTTTATTTAAAAAAATCACATTTTGTTTGTTCACTTCTTATTGATAAAATATATATGTAGGTCCTTTGCAATCTGAATCATAATATATATATATACACCTTTGATGTTGATTCAATATTCCCTAATGCATGCATATTTTTAGGTTGTGTTCAGGAAGATATTTCAATGATTTGGTTATAGGAACAATAGATTTAAGATTAAAAGTATAAACCAATATGACCTCGCAGTAGCTCTCCAACCCTACGATGCAATGAATCAAGAATCTATGATTTAGCCAATTTTTTTTTTTACATTTGTTTTCAATGTTTTCTACTTACAAATCAAAATAGCAATGAATGTAATTAACCCCTTAAGGACACATGACGGAAATATTCCGTCATGATTCCCTTTTATTCCAGAATCTGTGTCCTTAGGGGGTTAATCCTGACCAGCTACATATGTAAACATCTACTTCATAGTCCTTAATGTCAAATGCCTTGCTCCTGTATTTGTATATGTAAAGATGGGAAATATAATTTGGAAACGGTATACTATTTGTTTTAAAGGACCCAAATTTAAGCATCAGTGATACCTTCAACTAATTTAAATTTCAACGTCTGTGTTTGCAGTTTACTGCACAATTGCATTCTCTGTAAATTCCCGGCTCAACAAGCAACGATAAGCATCTTAACTGTTTTACATGACCTTCTACTTAAAAAAATATGAATGCCTGATGTACTAAAATGAAAAGAACTGAAACTTTTTCAGATAGCTTACTTAGCAAAATGTCATGACTGCAGATGAAATTGCTTCACAAGCTGATAATATAAACTCCACCTAAAACTTCAAAACTGCTGTCTGGACAGAATCCTTGAGATTCAAGATCAAGCTACAAAGTATCTACATCCTGTCAGTAACTGGAGGCACATAAAGCATAAAAGGAAAACGTTGATGGAAAATGGATAATTGGAGAGGATTAGGAATAGGAGAACACAATTAGGCATGTTTACAATGTGTTCACACTTTATGTGTATTAACATGTATTGGAAACTCCTTTATATATTTGTAAAGTTAGATCTTATTGGAAGCTGGTCAATAAAAATGCTTTAAAGTACAGATCGTGTGGTGTTTATAAAACTCATATGATATTGATATAAAAATACCATAATCTAATTAATATATTAGTGTTTTCTTCTCAACTAAATTTAACAATTTATAGACATGTCTACTTTAATTATCAAACAGCATTGTGAGGTAATGAAGGAAAACCTGCTATATAGTGTCAATAATTAAGACTCAATTATCATGCCCTGATGGTGCCATAAAATGAAATAGCTTTGTGGGATATTTTACTACTTGAGATAAATATAAATGTTAAACTCTCCAAAGAGTTTATTACCTCCAAGTAAGAATCAATTTAATATGTTGAACAGATGACACAATGCCATCCATTAATATATAGTAAGAGTAAACAAAAAACGATTAAAAGACTATAATAATTAATTTTTTAGTGGGCAGCCATTTTGACTTGATTCTTGTCATGGCTACACTACACAACTTACAATTGTAGGTCATGAATATGTAGACTGAAAGGGCATATTACCAGACTTTAGAATGGCCAGTTTTAATAAATAACAAGCCAAGATCAGGATACCAGAAAAACAGAAATACTATACTAGCCATGTAAGGATAACAGAAGTCTGAAGAGTTAGTTAACAAGCCAAAATTGAAGAACCAGAAACTCAGGGAACAATATAATGCATGATTTGAGGAACCAAAAGGAAACCACGATGAGGCAAAGACAACAGGGCTGGAAACATTATTTATACACTGAGGTGGACAAGAGAATACTGAAAAGAACCAAGAAGAAGTATGTCCCGAACAACGCGCACAACATGCTCAGGAACAGCACATTGAACAATTCAGAACCGCAACAATTCTATGATTATTTCAACACATTTAATTTTTCTACATTTTCCAAAATTTCCTCAATGTGTTTTCAGTGTTATTTATGTTAGAATGAGTAGCTAAGGAAAGCTTTGTTTTATTTTGAATAACTTTTAAATGCATGTGTAAGTTGTAGTTAATACAATGAAATGCAAAAATATGTTCTTTTTCAATATGACCATTTAAGTTATAACATAATTTCCCTGGTGCAATTTGCTTCACTTTTACACATTACACATTAACATGTCACCAAGGAGACCATATGTTATCTCATAAATACATTATCACAGATGTGATCTTTAACAGTATCTAAATTGGCTTCATACTCATGAAAGTTAAGGAGGCTGTCTTATCACAACTGTCTGAAGAACAAGTATGATGAAGAATCTTTGTTACACTACCGAGCAAGTTATTTATATTTACCTATTGATAAGGGCAAGGAGGAGTCTGCTCTTGGATCCTTTGCAAAGTTACAGTGCTATATTAATATTATTGTTAAATTGCAATGTGCTTTGGAATATGTGTAGTATAAATGGTTATGATATAAATTACTTGTTATGAGTGCTCCTTTTCAGCTTCATCTGGTTTTGTATATCAACGAGCATGTTTTGAATAACAAGATGGACATTCGGGTACATTGTGAGAACCATTGAGGCACCCAACAGTGCCTAGAGATGCTTTATTACAACATATCCCACAGTGTTCAGGGTAATCAGTTAATATGTAAAAAATTGACTTGTCCTGCCTTTTATTGTAGTTTAGATTTATTAAATCATCTTCATGAAATACTATTTTTAATTTTAAATTGAATTGTTTTCTAATAAATGTGACTATATACTAAGTACATTTTTTGTATTACAGCATGGTTTATATTGATGTCATTTGTTGCTCTAAATGTAATGCACATCTTTACGGACTTATACAGAAGTATAAATGTCATGAGTGTGATTTTTTGGGAATTCAAAGTGAATTAAAATAGAAATTCTAATTTTATGCCAAAATAGGTGAACTCGAAAAATCTGCAAGTCAGTTATGTTTCCAGTTATGTTATATAAACCTAAAATATAAAATTCCCTTTGAATTCATCTTAGTGAATAACTCTGCTTGTTATTCCTTAATAATGCTACCGTCATTAGCGAGGCCTACACACTTTTACAGAGTCTATGACTCATGTTCTGTTTGTTAATTGTAGCTATAGGTGGATTAGTATAAAGACAGAACAATAACTACATATTTAAGCCCATACTAGTATGAACTAATTTGCTTAAGAGACGTGTTGAAGGCATGAAGTCAGCAATAGAAATGCTTTTCACATTTGGGACAAAGATAACCAAGCCGGGCATGGAGTGTGCATTATACGTTATGTTGCTCCTGACGTGATTTTACAATAACCCAACTAATTCTACGCCTACGCCAAAAACTATTTATTTGATTTCTTTGTTAGATATTACTTATTGAAGGGTTTAATTGAGTAATTGTTGCAATTAATCTCAGAAAAGGCAAAAAAAAAAAAAATCAAACAAGTATATATTAGTTTTGTAATAGTGAAACTATTCACAATAACGTACCACCAAAACTATTATGTAAACATGTAAATCATTTTTAGAAACACATAATGGCATCCACGCCTAAAGCACCTAGTATTTGGTTTTGTTTGTTTTTTTTCTGAAAATTATAAATCACTGGAGATTAAAGTTTTACAGTATTTTTAAAACCTCACACAATTAAGTCTTCATTAAGTTAAAGTGTATATGACATCATCTCAAATTATGATCTTACTGAGTGCAATCTTGTTTACTGGGACAATGCACCTATTAGAACTGATAAATGCTTGCAGTTCAAGATTTAGAATGGAAACAACGGGATAGAGATGTAGAGATGTAGAATAATAATGCAGAATTAGGTATAACAAGGTTTAAGGCTTAGTTGTCATTGGGCAATTTATTATCAAATTACCTTAATATTGTAAAAAAGATTACCCGGTGTGAAAAACACATAGGATTAATGCAGATGTCATTGTACATTTGGTAGAACATAAAGGTAAACCCTAAATACTCTCAGTTTTTTTGCCTAAAACTGTAAAATAGGTTGTGTCTAGCTATTGCTAGGCTTCAGATAACCAACTTCAAGTTCTTAAAACTTCAATTAATGTGAGAATGAGCTTTATTTATTGTCAAAAGAGCAAGAGCAACTTTTAAAAAATAATTTCATTAGCATTTGGACTGACCATTCTTTAGATTTCTTTGGTTTTAAAATTGAGAGTTTGTGTTTGATGTCTTCACAGTAATTCACTATAGTGAGAATTATCAATAATTCAAAGTAAATTCTAAGTGAAAAGTTAAAAAAATAAGTCAGACACGCTTCCAGTTCAGCTACTTTAACCTTAAGTTTGACTTCACTTTAATTCATTTTGAATGTCCTGGTAACTCTCAACTTAGTGAATAAAAATGCAAGTCTCTCAGGTTAGAGAATGCTTATATCAATGGAAGAGTGGTATCTAAGTCCCACATTTTGGATTTCACTGCCAATTCTATAAAATGTTTTCTCTTTATAGAGTCAGCACCATCCTTCTTTACCTATGTTTGACCTGTTTTGTTCTGTAGGATAAATGGGCAAATTCCACCACCAGCAATTTTAACAAATCCTGATTTTATTTCCATTTTCTACAGCCCTTTTTAAATTTGATCTACCATGCACAATTCTAAGATATTTATTGATTAACTGTCTTTTTCAAGTGACTACCATACTCTTTCGCCTCACTGAAAAAATAATGGGGAATCTATTAGTTATGGAGCCAACAAAAGACTACATTATCAAGGCAAAACAGGCATAGGTTTGTTTTATTAAAACCATGAGCAATTAAAAAAAAATACTCCACATTGATTTCTTCATCCCCAAATTTTTCCTTAATAAATATGAACTTTTGTTCCTCTGTATGCAAGCCATACGTAGCAGGACTGGGAACCTTGAGCACACATTTTCAGGCAGCCAATTCTTTATTAAAGATTTTATTAAATACATGTTACAGTTCCCAATTCCAACAGTGCATATCAAAATACAAGTAATCATAATTTGGTGGTTTATACTTCTATCCTAAGGGCACATCATCACTTTTTAGGCACAATTTTTCCATGCATTAAAACTGGAGGCAGCAGATAACAATTGTACGGTATGAAATTAACCATAATTAATGCCTGTGCAAAACATAATTGCAAGTGAAACTAGGATTCATTCTAATTTCTCAGTACATTGTTAATGATTTCCCATTTAATTTCCTAACCAGTTATTATGGAAAGTCACTGTTATGTAACATCCTTATTTCTTTGCTAAATGTTTTGGGGGGGGGGGGGGGGGGGGGGATATTTCATTTTGTTCTTGTTTGTTTTGTCTGCTGTAACACCAGTGTCATTAGAGTGATGCAAGAACAATATTTGTTATTTTTAGTTGACACTTTAATTTCTACATGATGTTTTCCCAGGCAGGGGACATATAAGGAACAGTAAGAAAAAATATTATCTTAAATTACATTTACAGACCCATTACTCAGTTCCTATGAATTTGTGATTAGTGTGATGAGTACTTTCAGTGTGACATCTAAAATTCATATCTTCTGTCCTTACATGATACAATAGTCAAATAGAGGAAGGTTGTGGATTATGTAAAGCTTGGCTAATTAAAGGAAACACAGCGTGAACCTGCCATTTCAGGGCTACAACAGGATGTAATTATCATCAAGAGACAATAGGTCGATTGATTGAAGGGTGATGCGGATTTCGGTAGACAGATGTTTAATATACTAGGGTATCTTAATTTAACAATATGAGTTTGTATGGTTAAGGTTATGATAAGTTATATAATATCCTTGGTTTTGGCAATATGCATATTTTTACTGTGTAGGTATAATAAAAAATATTAGTGCTTTGCAATTATTCTCCAGAATGCTTTTATAATAACGCCCAAGTGATGTTTTACCAATAAAACCGGTCTTTATTAAAGAGTTACTGTGGTCAACATGACCACTGCTGCTTTTAGAAATGGTCATGGGGCAAGCAATCTGTATGTGAAGCATTTAAGCGTGAAACACAGCCTATACATAGAAATTTGTAAATTGTGCCGGAGTGTAGTTACACCATACTGACCAACGTGAATTCTGTGCAGAGCTATGTACTGGGGTGGACATAATGAGGTTCTGTACAAGCCTGTGAGCACACCTGCAATGTGAAGTATGTGGGACTATGTTTGAACATCTCCTATGCATACAGCCCAAAGCACTTCCTGCAGGTTTTAATTTTCCACTCCCTACGTGCTGATTGTCTGCACATATGCCCAAGGTCAGTAAATGCTTTTCAATAAGAAACTTTTGATTAAACGTTAGACCAATAGCAGGTGGATCAGCATGATGTCAAAGTAGGAGGGTAAGCAAGGAGTGAAGAACTTGGCCCGGTGCTGGACTCAAATAATTATTTTACATTATTTTTTTATAGGTTTTTGTTTATTTTACAATACAGGTTGGCAAGATGGGTAGAGTAACCCATTAAGGCCTTCATAAGACCTAATTACAGAACTAATATACAGTGTTACACAGCGCTTCAAAGAGGTATATTGACTTGAAGCGAAAGGTAAAGTAAACCCCACCAGGGTGCATCTGTTTTTCTAAGACAAAAGCCTTAGGTTTCTGTTTGAAGATCAAATTAAAAAGAGTAGTTTCATTCCTGAGGTTATATAGTTTATATAACACAATAAATACTAGTAATGCATATGTTTATGTCAAAGAATGAATATAAACGTATATGAAATTAACTTACCTCTTACTTCCTAACCAGATAGAAGGTATTCTAATTTTCCCATTTTTATAAAACAAATTCACTCGAGTCCATATGTTTTTGAAAGTTGGGTAAACTCACAGGGATGACCATAAGGTAACTGTGGAATTAAATGTTTCCCTGGAGTTTGTCCTCTTTGTTGTTAATATAGGGTGTCACAATCATGAACAATGGAGCATTTCTAGTGAAAAATATGAATGGGTGGAGATTTCGTACACAGACGTAGACCAATGTAAACTGGGAAAACTCAATGATGTCATAAACAGGTAGTAGGAAATATTTGTCACCTGTGGGCTTGGCAAGTTTATAGCTATGTAAAACCTGAGAGGCTTTTCATGAATATCATTGGAGAAGCCTACATTGATTGTTCCAAATATATATTTTTCCTTTTAACAAAAAATACATTTGTAATTATTGGAGACATTTTCAAATAAATGTCCTATCTCTGGATTTATGCTGTGCATAGACAGCGAATCCCTGCTGTGCTTCATTGCATTATTTAATTAATTTAAAGTTAAAAAATAAAAATATATATTAAATCTAATTTGGGACAGATCGGTGTTAAAAATAGTCCACAATATTACGAGTGATTATTTAGACAAGAGCAGTCCTCTCAAAATGTTTTCATTAATCTGTCAGTAATATGTTGTACCTTACTGTACATGCCCATTTGTTAGTCTACAATTGCTGCTCTAATCTGGATGGTTACGGATAATGGGAGTTCTCGTTAAATGATTAATGGAGTTCCAGACTTTGCATGCCCTTGCATTATATCCAATATGTCCTTGTAGAATGTTTGCTGTAAAAACAAACTATGGCTGCTTGTTTTTTTTTATTTTCTATACAATATTCTCTATGATTAATTCTGTTATGATTCAACCAGTATGATGCACCTAAGTAGTAAATGAAAAAATCTATTGGTTTCGTGTTCCTATTTTTATTCGATGAATGTTCTCCTAGTTTTGTTTAATGGTTGCCTAGAGATTCTCTGAGGTTTTCGTTTTTCCAGAAATAAGATTTTCAAAGACTATATTCTATATATGAATTAGAATTCAAATATGAGTCTCAGGTCCCCTTATCATGGACAAACAGCCCCTGAGTACAAATATACCTGATTATCTTACGGCAACCTTACATTTTTTAAGCTCTGCTCACAAGGGAAAACACAAGGAGAAACCGGTGCAATGATTAAATAATCGAGGGGAAAGCTGTTCTCAACATCTAAATTGAAATATTGTAAGCTAATTTTTACAAGCTGTATCCTAAGCAACCTTTATAATTAGCAAGAGCATTTTGGTATTCATGGTAATAAGCAAGTGCTGGCACTCCAGCTCTCTGTATGAGGAAACGGAGGTAATCATAATATAGCAATCCATCCTGCCTCAAAAGCTTGTCGTTTGAGTTGTAATTTATGAATCTTGATGGTTAAATTTGTAAATACATTTTCTAATATTAATGTACTTATATCATGCATTTAGCTTCCCACCACTACTAGATGTCTGATTTTTATTATCAACTACCATGTATCTATCTTATGACCTTCAGGAAGATCTGGGAATACCCGACCTGCGGGATAGATGATGTACAACAAGCACTGACTGTTGACGTTCTCTTACAGGGCTAGATTTACTGAATAGCAATTGTCCCATAGATTTTAATGGAGGAATCACAATTCAGTAACCACAGTTTACCCGTACCCTGCTAAGAAAATCCAGGATAAAGTGTTGAACCCCTGAGGCAAATGCTCCTTAGTCTTACACATTTGTCACCTCTGTGACTTGTGGTAATTTGAGTAGGCAAAATTTTCACTTTTAGTTATTGTATCACATTTTCCCACACCTGAGTCACTTGGAACTTAAGTATCAACGTGATAATCACAATTCAGGGACGTGTGAAATAAATATTGAATCAGTAATAGATATTGAGTTAAAGAACATTGTGGAACCCTTCCTGTACTTTGCACTGCATTACTCACTGAGTATTCCGTGGTTTACATAGAATTATCTTGGGTGGATAGTATCTAGTTCCTCTAATTTCTATATTGTTCTGCTCCAAACATTTAATAATTGTGTTCAGTTTAGGGGGCTCAAATTTGTCTGCGATCCCACAAATTTTGGGGTGATTTTACAAATGTTTGCGCTAAAAGTCCAGTTCCGACTATATCCTTAGTAAACTGCAATCAATCACTAGGATGAGGATGCTTGTACTGTAGAAATGCAATTATGATTTTTGAAATACAGTGTGAATACAGTTTTCAGTTATTTGTTTTGTAAAAGGACTATTTATTTATTATCATAGTTCTGTGTTTTGTGCAAATTGACTATATTTTCAAATATTCTTTTCATTTTCACTATCCTGGATCTGTAAGCCTTACTTGTTTTTCTACCTATTTGATGTGTAAAGTGGCTTTTTCTAATGACACTGAGAGTGTTGACATGTTTGATTTAAATGGTAAAGTATATTTGGAGTGACATGAGAAATATTGAAATGTTTTCTATGGAATATATACTGTATGCACTATAAAAAATGGAAGTTTTATTGAAATAAAAGAAAAGTAAGTGGAAAGATTTCACGTAAAAAAATATTTTCTTAATTGAAATGTTTCTATATGTAATTTACCTTTACTGTACAACACAGTTCAATAATGGCACCTTAATGTGATTTCCCCTATAGACAAATTATATATAGACAGAATCATACCTCACCTACACATACCTACTTAGGAGGGACAGTCTTTATTTTGGGGCCAAATCTCTATGTCCCCTTTTTCTAGGAGCTACATATTTTTTGTGTGTCTGATTGTATAACATACAATAATTTATAGTTTATAGTACATAGTTTACAGTACAATAAATATGTTTAGAAACCAGTCTGGGTAAAAGAAACATTGTTCTTGTTCAAAATTATTTTTTTAAATTGTGTAAAATTTATATTCATAACACACAAATTCTCCATAAACCACTGTTAAGTGCGGTTGTAGGCGACCTTCGTCACTCCAAATGTGTGGACTACATCTCCCATAATGCTGGAGTGCCGAAGGTTCCATACCCCTGATCCTGTAAGAATTATATTTGTTCCTGACCATGTAATTCAGTGCAGAATGTAAGAAAATGAGTTAAACTCTAATTTGCTAGAATTCCCAAGAGTAAGCAGCGAAGCAGCAATGTTCTTGTCCTGTGGGTTTTCATATTACATGCTTTAATAAATTAGCTGATACTGCACCTTTATCACTCTGTGTGGTTCTGTATTGCATGATGCTTATAGACTATGAACTGCTATCATTGTATTTAATGTAAGAATTATTATGATTATTTATTTATAAATGTCAGTGTATTTTACTGCACTGATTAGTGAGGAAGGGCTAATTATAAGCAACTGTAACCAAAACACTATAGATATGCAAAGCATGAACAAAATGATATAATGTAGATTAATAAAAAGTGTTTGTTATTAACACAGTTTCAACATTCTAAGTTATTATTTATGTATATTGTATTAACAGATTATATTGCCATTTTTGCTGAGTCAGGACCAAGCAACAGGGCCGTGGGCTGGTAAACAAAGCAAAACAGGTGTCAAGACAGCATGCCGTCATAAAATTATTTATCAAAGTTCACATAATAAACTTGGCTTTTTGTTTGATCATATTGCGTCTTCAACAACTTACATGGGTCAACAGGCTGAAGGTGTACAGCGACTGAATCACTCAATTTCAAATGATAATTGGACAGCTAGATAAGGAAATATATGATTGCCTTCTATACTTAGAACTTAAAATGCACCATATTTTTCCTGTATCATGCAGCCTACTCAGTGTAATTTGCTTGTCATTCAGATGATAAATATACATAAATGTATGATTACATAGATATGTTCAAGACCAATAATTAGAGTTTTAGAAGCTTATAAGTAATAAAATAAAATTTTAAAAATTTCCAAAGTGGTCATATTGCACTACTTGTTACAGAAGTAATAGTTTCATATGACGAATGTCTCGTAATCAGATAATAAACTCAATAAAAGGCAATACTGGCAAACCATCGGGAAAGAATACAGAGGACAAACGACAAAATAGGTCATAACAACACACATCGAGAAACTCGGTGAAGAGAATTTGCTTCCTGTTTATATTAATTAAACCCAGAATTAAGGCAAAAGGAGGGGGGGTTGCATGTTTTTGATCAAAACTAAAACGAGATAATTTTTTTTTCATTCATTTATACTGACTTTATAATTTCCTATTAATTAGCAATTAGCAATTCCCTATTTATTAGCTAAATCCCATATAAAACAAGGTTGTATGAATCTATGGAGAATTTAAGAGACATGCAGACAAATTTAAGATACAGCAAGAGGTACCATTGTGTTGTCTGGTATACAAAGATGACAAAAGAGAATCAGCTTTAACACTTTAGGAAACCATGTGATATACCAAGATTTATTGTCTTGAATGATAATTCCAGAATTTAAAATTATAAATCTTAGATTATTTTTAATATTGTCTTTGATGCAAACATTTCAGTAAAGTATAGATGTGGTTATAAGGGTTGAAATATAATGTGGATTTTTCTTAACAATATTCATAGACCATTTCTATTTATTTAGGTACATGGCTAATAAGCTCCATTCAAGTGGAATGTTCTCTTCGATGTTAAGATTAGTATTAGTATCAGAAGCTCAAAGGCTACGACTGACCATCACTATACACTATCACATACTCTTTGTGACTTATTGCTGTACATAGCTCTTTGGAAAATATATCTCAGAATTCTTGTAAGATGTTCAAATACCCAGTTCAGATAGGGTCAATGTATACGTAATGCCAGGTTTTTTACTTTCGACTCAACCTCTGTTAAAAATGGACCACACACATTGAGTCCCAAAGAGATCTCCATGTCTACTTTGAAACTATAGCCATAAGCCCATTTTATAATGCATAATTATTATAGGGAACAAACAAACAAACTGAATGCATTGTTGAACATCTAATATGTTCAATGAGTAATTTCGCTTGAAGAAATTTTGAAAATTGTAAGTATTATGATTCATAATTATTCTTTCATTATCATTTAATCTATAGCCTATTCCAATTTTCATCAGCTAAAATATTTTATAACATTAACAGATTTTCTATTATCTCCTGAATAAGTATTGATTCTAGTAGGTGCATTTAAAATGGAACAATTGAAGGTAGCGTTTTCCTGCTCTGTAGATATAGGTGTGATGATTGCCCTAACTTAAAATTCAACTCCCGTTCGGTGCCTGAATTTTGCTACACCAATTTGGCACTTTTTCTAAATGCAGAGAAAAGTCTTGGGCAGATATAGCTGAATGAGCTCTATTCCAGTCACAGCAGCTGTAAGCCCTCAATCACAGATAAATCCAAGATAACTGTAAAATCAATGTAATTATCTAGATGTTTCCATGTCCAGAGGGTATAACTTATAAAACTCTCTGAATTATCAGTGCACTTAGATGAAGTAATATTTTACGAAATCTTATCAAAGCACATAATGCATATATACACACAAGTCACAATAGTTAATGTTCACATTTAAACTTGCATAAAGCTGATTTATACAAATGTCAATACCTATCGGCAAACATGTTCTATTGTGAAGATTTCTATCAACAAACTTTATTGGTTCATGCATCTTATCAGAATCGCCAGTTCTAAAAATGTCTATTTTTACACCTTAACCTTGTGCACTATAGTAAAGAGCTTCAAATCAATGTTACTGAGATGGACAAACTTAATTTAACCAAAGCCATAGCTTAGAAAAAAAAACACACAAAAAAACACCATATTGGGTTATAGAGGCATAGAGAGTTTTTTTTCTGTTATCACTTCTTTAAATGACTCCGGTAATTTAATTAATCTTTACGTTGAAAACTGGTACTGACATATGCAAGAATGCCTAACATTCTGGAAATGAGAAGTTATTACAAATTATATCTAGCACATCAAGATGACCCAAGCCACTTTAACATGAAATAAAGTCTCAAACAGACAATATGAACTGCTATTTACTTTAAAGAATATTATTACTTTATCTTCAAACAACTTTACTGCCGCATGACAAGTTATACTTTTCCCCAGTAAGTACTTTTTAAAAGAGTAAAGGTAGATCATAGGTGATGTGTAATATTATTAATAATAACAGAGATAGATCACACAATCAGATGAAAATATTGTTTTCTAAATAATTGATTTTTATAATACAAAAAAAACAAAAATGCCACAGAAAGCCAGAAAATAAATTTGTTCCGCAAAGTTTTACAGAAATAATTGAAGGGTATACATTATTAGAAATTATACACAGGGCCAGCGCATCCTATAGGCTCAGTGAGCGCTTCCCTTCAGTCCGCCGGTGGCCGGGTACAGGAAACAAAAGTTCCTGTACCGCGGTACGTGCCGCCCGGCCCCGCTACCTAAGGTGGTAAGGAGGGGAAGGACCACTAAGGGGGAGGAAGGACCACTAAGGGGAGGGGAGGAGGGGAAGGACCACTAGACCACTAATGGGGAAGGACCACTAAGGGGGGGGGAGAGGGGAAGGACCACTGAGGGGGGGAAGAGGGGAAGGACCACTGAGGGGGGAAAAGGGAAGGACCACTAAGGGGTTTGGGAGAGGGGGGAGAGGGAGGACCACTAAGGGGGTGGGGGAGAGGATGACCACTAAGGGCGGGAGAGGGAGGCCCGCTGAGGGGGGAGTGAGAAGACCACCAAGGGGGGACTGCAGAGGGACAGGGGGCCAAGGGAAAGCACTAAGGGACAGGAGGGTAGAACACTGATGGACAGGAGGGAAGGGGAGATCACTAATTGACAGGAGGGGAGAGCACTATAAAAAAAATAAAAAAAATAAAGAGCTGCTCCCCTCTCAGTCCCTATCCTACCCCACAAACCCTCTCTTTTACACTACACACATACACAATGCATCCCTACACACGCACAAACAGAAACATACAATGCATCCCTACTCACACACAGACACACCGAAACACACAATGCATCCTTTATGCGCACACACACACTGCTTCTCTTACACACACAGAAACAACATGCATCTCTTACACACACTCAATGCACCCATTACAGACACACACACTGCATTAAATTACATACACAGAAATGCATCCCTTACACCCCCCCAGAAACATGCAATGCATTTGTTACACACAAACACACAGTGCATCCCCTTTACACACACTACATCCCTCACACAAATTGGTATCCCTATACACTACATTCCATAAGAACACACACACATTACATCCTCTACAATAACACATAACACATCCCCTACACACATACACTCCACTCCCTGTGAGAGAACTCTTGGTTGGGCCATGTAAGTGGATTTATGGTTGGGCCTTGTAGGCATACTCATGGTCAGGATTTGGGGGGCCCAGATCTTGAGCTGTGTAAGGGGCCCCCAAAAATTGAGCTGTTTCCTGTTCGTTAATTGTTGTGAGCAATGTTACAAACAGTCTCCAGAGAGCCTCTTTTACACCAGACCTGTGGAGCTAGACTGTAGCCTGAGTCCATCATCCTCTTGTCCTCATCTAGTGGTAAGTAGGCAATCCAATATATTATTATTGGCACTAATCTCTAATTTACCTCACATTAAAGGGCCACTATAGTCACCAGAAACACTACAGCTTAATGCAGTTGTTCTGGTGTCTATAGCCTGTGCCTGCAGACTTTTTAATGTAAACACACTGTCTTTTTAGATAAAAGACACTTTGTGCAGGACTGGCGTGGCCCATACGGCAGAGCATATGGGCGGGGCATTGTGATGTCACATGGTGGGCAGTACATATTGGGGGGGGGCGTCAAATTTGTTTTGCCTTGGGCAGCAAAAATCCTTGCACCAGCGCTAATTATACAGTATTCCTCATAATTTTTTAATAAATATAACTTTAAAAAATAACTTTGATTAGAACAGCATAATATTTAGAAGATTATGAGATTAATGCCAGCCATAGGCTTTTAGTGTATGTTTGGCAATGTATGTTCCCAAACACACTGCATTATTTTCAGTTATATTCTACATCTCAATGTGGATCATATATACTATGCAACTATTTACACAGAAATAGGTCAGTGCTGTCAGACCGTGAATACATGACTAATAATATAAATATCTGGATATGTGTATATATACCTATCACAGCCGTTTGCTGCCCCATTCTTTCCTAAAGAACAGAATGGATACTGTTGTGCCGTGCTGCTGATTATGACACTATGTCTGTGACATGCTGAAACACTGAATTTGATTAAGTGTTGCCATAGTCAATGATAATAATTTCAGCACAAGCAACAGAACAAAAAGTCTTAATACTGAGAAATATTTACTATACTCATTGAAAGTGATCACATTGTAGGGCACTTATAAAATGCAGCTTGTTTAGTTAGCATGACCTGTCATTCCATGTGACTATAATAAAGGCTAGAGCTCAACAGAGAGGTGGTAAAACAAAATGACCCATTTGGGTATTATCTGCTGATTTAATATAAGTTTTTGTGCCAAATGTAGAATATAATGATACATTGCCAATTAAAAAATCTATGTAAAGAACTATATATCTTTACTTGCACTTTGGCAAGCCCCATATATAAATCACATTTAACCTTTTACATAAATTGTCCTGTGATTCAGGTGATTATGTCTAACCTAAACTTTAACCCATACCCTATGAGAAATCATTTCATACTACACTAATCTAGCACCGTTTAATAATGATCATGATATTTTGCTATGGGAAGGTTGCTTACTATGAAAGTATTTTAAGGACACAACTTCTGGAATAAAAGGGAATTGTGACGGAATATTTCCGTCATGTGTCCTTAAGGGGTTAACAGGTACTTTAACTAACATTATGAAAAGAAAGGATACCCTCTGTGCCAGGGTTACTGGCAGATGGTTATTTTATGAATGAGAGAATTATAAATAACTTGAGTCTTTTTTAAATGACGCATTATACAGCCAAGGTGAAAGTGACAAGATTAGGGCTATATTAAGATGCCCTTCTCTATATTATGTTGCCAAACCAAGGTAAAGGGTAGGGAAGAGTATGCTTTGGTAAGCAATATGGCCTAAAGACCAAATACTTTATAAATTATACAGATTACACAGACTAATAATGATTAGGGGAAAAAAAACAGGAAGGGGCCATGGTGTCGCTAATTTATAGACAGTATTGTGGACTCCTAGACTGTATTGTATTAATTAGCATTTTAAAACATCTAAGCATATATGATGTTAAATAAGCCATATAATAATGCGATATGAAACATTTTCAAGTTTATGGACAAGAGCGTAGGTGGTCTGATTATCCTTTTTTTACATCGTACAGTATTATTTAAATCTTTAATGAAAGATTTTGATACCTATGATGCATATATGTATATGAATTAAAATTTCACGCACTAAATGCAGATGTAGTGCATGAATTTCAAATAAAACCATCCTTAATTCAAGCGGTTTGATAGTTGAACAAGCAGGGTATATTTCTAAGTATTGCTACCTTCTACTCACAATCACTCAATTTATACCAATTAAATTGTTGCCAGCTTTCATTTAATTTTGATTACATAAATCAGAAAGATCTATATTTTTTAATTGGCACTTCAGTTAAAAAAAAAATATCCCCAATGCTTAGACTGAAGTGAACTGTGCTTTCAGAATATTATGCTCATTTATATCGACACACAGCACTGTGTGTTTAATTTAATTTACTAACTGTGGTTTGTTAATAATATTTGTTTACCTTCTCAAAGCATCATGAGAATACAAAACCTTCAAGCAGGACATGTAAACGGTTTCTTTTTTGTAAATAAAAAAAACATAAAAAAAATAAAAAAGGAAATACAAATACCCCAACCATAAAAAATTAAAAAAAATTACAGTTCTGTGATTTTTTTTCACACGAGAAACCATGAGATCCAGTCAATGCTAGATAGATAGTCATGACTTACACTGGGAGGGTTCAAAAGCGATTCAGACACCCTAACCACTACAGTTTAATTGTGCTGATGAGAATGTAGTCTTATACAGATTGAATTACTATAACACTTTGAAGAAAAAAAAAAACGCATACTTATTAGTAAAGTGTGGTGAAAACCACCAAAATCTGCCAGTAAATCACAGACTGGAGGGAATGTTTGTGGATTTTCAAGTGGCCAGCATCACCACTGGTGCTTATGACCATTCTTTCCAGCACTAGAATATTTAACATTCACACACACAGACACACAGACACACACACAAAGACATACACACACACACACTTCTATAGTGTCAGGTGCACAGTATACCAATTATAAATTGTGAGTCAAGCTTCCTTCAGCTCTTTACACATAACTCTAAATATGTCTCTGAGGTTACAAACCGCAAAGCATCAATTAGTTTAATTAATGGCACTTGCTTGCACGATGGTCATTCAATAAATAATAGTGTTTATCACCAAATAAGAAAAACAGCAACTTTCCCCAACCATGATTTAACGAGTTATGTTTTACAAACGCAAATAGCATTACATGAAATGGATAGTGTTTGCCTCCAGTTACATAAAGCATTTTATTACAGACAATATATGCAAAAAGCATAGCTGCATTTCACATCATTAAAATATGCTATCAAACTAGTTCAGACAAAATGCCTTCTGCTCTCCTAATAGCTAGAAAACATTTTATGATATAATAACATTTGTAAAAAAAAAACCAAAAAAAAAAACAAAGTAATAGTTTCCATGAGATTAAAGTTAGACACAAAATGTGTAATTTTTCTCAATAGTTTCACATGTTAATTGTATCTGGGACATATACTTTTTAGCCATTGTATTGCCAGGGAGCAATGCATTGTGTGTGTTTTTTTTTTATATGTGGTGTACCTTTAAGGATCATTCAAGGGGTTTAAATAACCTAGCCAATCTTACACTATGGTTTACCAGTGGGCTACCTAAAACCTAGGGAAATCTCTGTTTGATGAACTGTCAGGCAACCCTTCCTGTATTGTGCAAACCTCTAACAATATTACTCTGAGAGAAACAGAACTCTTCTCCTGGAAGCGAAAAGACATTTTCCCACTTTATCGAATAGGGAATATAAACTAATGCTTGCCAGTCCCAAGGCAACCAAAGTTTTGTTTATGAGAGTTTGAATTAGACCTCTAGTTTACTAAAATGCTGTCAATCACTGTATTCTCAGCTTCCCTAACAGGGCTCAGCAAGTTAGATTCCAAGCAGATTGCTTGTGTTCCCTCTGTCTGCAATTTAATAGCCTGTACAAAAAGCAGTATTTAACTGATCCCTTCCAAGCTCCAGTCTGTACATCAAACAAGCAGGTGCCTGGCTCAAGTAATTCAGACGGCTGTCAAAACCAGTGAGGCAGTCAACAAGAGGCCATTATTCTTTTCCCACGAACCTTTGCAGGGTTTGCATATCATCTCTATAGTCACGATGTTAATACTGCACCTACTTTACATTGTATTATTCAAAACAGAACGCCTCGAGTTTAATCCTTTTTTTCTGTGAAATGCAAAAGCAAGAAAAATGTAGAATCCTTGCGCCAAATGGTTAATCTTTCGCATGCAGTTTTATTGCAGTGGATTCAGGTTTTAACTAGGAAACTGCACCTCTTTATTATAACTATATTTCATCGCGTTTCAGACAGAGTTCTACCAGAAGCATCTGCTGACACATTGTACTTCTGCGCCATTAGATGATACAAGTGCAGTAATGCCATGAAACAATATTTGACATTGTGCACCCGGTTGCTCTGGGAGCTGCCTGCAATAACTAGCGACAATAGCACTCACTGTGTAATTAAAGATGTAAATAACAGTTCCGTGCTTCAACAGCATCAAGTAACCAAGTACACTGGAGAGCGGCCGTAAAATACCTCTGATTTCCTCTTTTTAGAGAATTGTGGAGAAAATACATGGAAATGACAAATTTAAGGCCAAAAAACTCAGAGGCCATACAACTGTCATGGTGATTGACTTAAGCTTTGAAGGGGGAGGGGAGATTTGCAAAACTTAGGCCAAGAGCATTGTTGGGGAGATAATGCTGGCTAGAGCCCAAAGTAGACTCTTGAGAAGCCCTCTGTCTGAAGTTTTTTTGTGGTGTATTGTTGTTCCCAAATTCCCTGCTTTGCTTGAGAGGTGCTGAGGAAGGAAGTGTGAGTGACTTGGGACCAGATTATGTGACATGAGGGGGAGGATAGAATATGTAGCATAAGGTGCTTGCCGGAAGGATATGTGCCATTAGAGGCTTTGGGGGACATATATGTGGCCGAGGGTTTTGGGTGAATGAATATGTTGCATGAAAGGCTTTGGGAATTAATAGGTGGGCTTCGAGGGAACGATATGTTTCATGAGGGTCTTGTGGAATATGAAGCATAAGCATGCTTCTCAACCGTTCAAATTTTTTGCCGGGACAGTCCTGATTTGTGGGTCATGTCCCTAATGTCCCAAGTTTGAGGACACCAGAAAACATGTTTCAAACATTCATAGCACGAGCACATCATTAGAAGCGTTTGTGTTATGTTTAAGGCACTAGGACGCTGCAGGGGTCCAGATCCTCATGAAATCCTTCAATATAACTTGCATATGTGTTTTTTTCACTATTAACTAAGGAGATGGGAAGCAGGGCTGTGAAACAGTTTTGTTCAAAAGTGATCATATGAAAATGGAACAAAGGAATGCATGCAAATATATTGGGTCAGTGACATTTAAAAAATAAGCATTTCTAATTGTACATTCTCTGTACTTGTTGAGAATTTACACTATATCTGTCGCATATTTTATACACAAAGATGTTTCACACGAATGAGGTGAGATCTATATAAACCAATTTTCAAAATATGCAAATGTTTGAAATGTATGTAACCTACATCTTTGCCTTGAACCTCTACTGCCAGTATTGTGTGACAATAAACATGTACAGGAGTCTTTAGATTGCTTTTGAGAGCACATAGACAGTACTTGAACTGTGTGTTGTCTTTATGCAATAATATGTTGGTGTACTGTCTCCAGGGCATTGCCAGAAAAAGAAATTTGTGATATGGCCGTAAAAGCTTTGAACACATCGTAAGAGCTTCTAAGAAGATTAAGCTATACTCTGCTTATGACAAGCCAGATTTAGAACTTAAATTGTCATGTGAGGAAGGATTGAAGACTGCAACTCCGGAAATTTTATATCAAACATTAGTACACAGGGTTTTAATTTTAAACAGTAACTTGAGGGACAACTTAAATCACATTATAAGTGAGGATAGTGTAAATAGCGATTAATAGAGGCATTGATCAAGGTCGAAGAGCAGTCACTATATATTTCTTATAGGCAATGCTTTGAAAGTAATATAACATTCAAACTATTTTTTTTTTTATTAATCCATAAAATCATGGGTTTAAACAGAATATTTCTTGCAAGTAAAGCAGCAGTGCAGCTTTGTTAACAGCTTTTTATAGAAGGATTGTAGCTCGAAATACCAAACGAAAGACAGCGTATGTATGATCAGAGATAACATAGACATAAAGCCAGCAACAGAAACCTTTTTCCAAGCACTGTCAGTCCATAAAACAGTTCTTGTAAAATCCCAACAGTACAAAAAGGCAAGATGAGATAAATATATACTCCACATGGGCAGTATAATGGTGGAATGATGTATAGTCATCTCCAAACCACAGCTAGATATCAGACGTTGAGAAATAAACTGAAGATAATGTGTTGGAAGCTCACTTAAAAAAAAACTGCGTCTCCACTCTCACCTCTTCTTTCTCCCTGACTTGAATTTAGGTGGATCTTTTCAAGACTAAAGTATTGTACCGGTATACACAGCTGTTTCTGTTGTGGAAGAAACTACCCATGATATACAGATGAACTTAAATATCATTATTGTGAACCTTTTGTCCACTGTCATTAAAGTGGACGAGGATTGTACAGATGGTAACTTGTGTATTGTAACAACACCAGCAGATGTAACTTCAAAATTTCAGGAAAAAAATGATTATTTATCATGTCTGTAATACATATGTGTTGTAATTTCTATTACTATTTAAAGAGACCAAAATAACTTTAGCTTAATTAATCAGTTTTAGTATATAGAGCAGGGATAGGCAACGTTTGGCACTGCAGATGTTGTGGACTACATCCCCCATAATGCTCTTATTATTATTATTATTAGTAGTAGTAGTAGTAGTAGTATTTATATAGTGCAAGCTTATTCTGCAGTGCTTTAGAATGAAAGGGGAATTTACCAAATAAGACAATAACAAAATGTAACAGGAACAATAGGTAGTTATAGACCCTGCTCAAACAAGCTTACAGTCAAAAGGAGGTAGGGTATAAAAACACAATAGGAAGGGTATTGAGAGAGACAGCAAATTGACATGGTGGGAAAGTAGCAGAGCTGGAGGTGAGAGTATAGTGTGGCCCTATAGGAGAGAGTGAGAGGAAGGTTTGAGAGATAAAAGTTACTCTTGGAGGCAATAAGCATTCCTGAAAAGATGGGTTTTAAGGGACTTCTTAAAGGATTGAAGACTAGAGGAGAGTCTAACAGGGGTAGGCAGGCTGTTCCAAAAGGAAAGGAGCTGCCCATGAGAAGTCTTGCAGGTGTGAATTTGCAGTAAGGGTGCGAGTAGCAGAAAGGAGAGGGTCACTAGTAGAGTGGAGAGACCAGGAGGGAGCATACTTATGAATCAGTGAAGAAATGTAAGAGGGGCTAGAGTTGGTTAAAACTTTATAGGTAAGGGATAGTATTTTAAATTGACACCTGTAGGGGACAGTAGGCCAGTCTAAGGTTCGACAAAGGGGTGAGGTGTGAGAGGAGCGACAGGAGAGAAAGATCAGCCTGGCAGTAGCATTCACCACAGATTGTAGGGGGGCAGTACGACTTCTGCGGAGACCAATTAGGAGAAAATTACAGTAATCGATTACTAAAGCATGAACAAGCTCCTTGGCAGCATCTTGCGTAAGAAAGGGGCGTATGCAGGCAATGTTTTTAAGTTGGAATCGACAGGTTTTAGCAACAGACTGGACATGAGGCGCAAAGGTGAAGCCAGTTACACCAAGACAGTGAGTTTGAAAGGATGGGGTGAGGTAGGTACCATCAACCTGCAAAGAGAGTGAAGGAGGAGGATCGGTGTTATGAGGAGGTAAAAAGGGAAACTCAGTTTTAGAGAGATTGGGTTTCAGAAAGCGGGAGGACATCCAATCAGAGATAGAAGAAAGGCAATTGGCGACACTTTGAACGACAGCAGGGGAGAGGTCAGGGAAAGAGAGATATATCTGGGTGTTGTCAGTGTACAGGGTGGTAGTGGAATCCAAATGAATTAATGAGTTTGCCAAGAGAGGCAGTATAGACAGAGGAAAAAAAGGGGACCAAGTAATGAACCTTAAGGGACTCCGACTGAGACAGGATGAGGAGAGGAGGTGCTGTTGGAAAAAGAGACAGTAAAGGAGCGTTGGGAGAGATAGGAGGAGAACCATGAAAGGGCTGTGTCACAGAGACCAAGAGATTGTAGAATTTGGATAAGGAGGACATGAGCAACAGTGTCAAAGGAAGCAGAGAGGTCAAGAAGAATTAGTCTGGAGTAGTGGCCTTTGGATTTAGCTGTAACTAGATCATTTGTAACTCTAATCAGAGCAGTCTCTGTGGAGTGGGCAGAATCCAGTCTGAAGAGGGTCAAGGAAAAAGTTGGAATTGGAATTGGTGTTGGAAAGACAAGTCTTTCCAAAAGCTTTGAGGAGAAATGGAGCAAGGATATGGGACGATAGTAGGAAGGGGAGGTATGGTCAAGAGATGGCTTTCTGAGGACAGATACAACAGTAGCATGTTTACGGGTAGCTGGGACACCAGATGAAAGTGAGCAGTTAAGGATGTGTGTTAAGGATGGTACAAGACAAATGGTGAGAGCTCTGATGAGGTGGGAAGGCACTGGATCAAGCGCACAGGTGGTGGGACGAAAGGAGAGGAAAAGCGCAGCCACCTCCTGTTCAGTAGCTGGAGGGAAGTCTTGGAGGGTAGGGATGGCATGGTCCAAGTGAGGTTGAGATAGAGAGGGGAGAAGGGGTGAGAATTCATTCCTTAACTGTTTAATCTTTTAAGTAAAGTAACATGCAAAGCTATCCGCTGAAAGATTAGTTTGTGAGAGTTAAAAGTATTAAAGAGATGCCTAGGTTTGTGGGAGCATGAACTAATAAGAAAGAAAAGTAGGACTGTTTAGCAAGGGTGAGGTCTGCACTATATGAGCACAAGACAAATTTATAGAGTAGAAAGTCTGACAAGGTGTGAGACTTCCTCCAGCAGCGTTCAGCTGAACGGGAGCATCTCTTCAGGTAGCAGGTTGACTTGGTTGGATGTGCGCCCTCCTTGAGGAGCTTGTTTGGAGTGAAGCTGCAGTGTCAAGGGCAGAGGTGAGGGTAGCAATATATGAGGAGGTAACCAGAGAGGGACAGGAGAAGGTAGAGATGGATGAGAGTTTGGAATGTAAATCAGCTGGAGGTTAAGAGAATTCAGATTCCTCCTGAGTTGCGGGGACTTAGGTTGAGGGTATTGGGTGTGGAGGAACTCGAGAACAAATGATAGGAGGAGGTGGTCTGATAGAGGAAATGGAGTATTATAGAGATTGGAGACTGAGTATGCATTTGAAAAAATTAAGATTCATGGTATTGCCAGCTATATGTGTGGAAGAATTTGCCCATTGCGATAGCCCAAAGGAGGAGGTGATTGAAATAAGTTTTGAGGCTACTGAGGACAAGGGTTGGTTAATGGGAATGTTGAAATCCCCTAGAAATAGGGATGGGATATTACTTGAGAGGAAGTAAGGAAGCCAGGCAGCAAAATGGTCAAGGAAGAGACAAGGAGAACCTCGGGGCCAATAAATAACTGCAATGTTTACAGAAATGGGTTTGAATAAGCAAATTGAGTGAATTTCAAAGGGGGAGAAAGAGAGGGAAGGGGGGGGGGGTAGACACTCATAATGCTGGCCAAGTGTCGTGAGAGATGTAGTCCAAAACATCTGGAGTGCCGAATGTTGCCAATGCCTGATATAGCTCATGGTCCTGCAGTTTCACTGCTCAATTCTCTGCTATTTTTGAGCTTTGTTTCTAATTTACAAAGCCCTAGAAATGCTGTGTGTAGGGTACATGTGCACATAAAGTATTGCATAATAAAATGTCAAGGATGTCAAGCATACATAACATAACATTTTCCACTAGATTCCCAATTATGAGCGCACCCAAAGCATTATGGGAAGGACAAAATTGCTGCAATAAGGAGGTATAGTGATGGTATGTTTTTTTTAAAAATGTATTTCAGATGTGTTATTCACCCCAGAAAGTGCGTAAACAGTGTTTACTGAGATAAAGGTAATTAGCAATTAGAGAAAATCTGTCACAAGATAATCTATGTATAAATATAAAGACCTTTAGGTGGCTCTTTTACTTATACTGTCATTATGCTTTCATTGTCACATACGATTTAAATATATTCATGCTTCAACAGAGACTCTAATAAATTATTAGAATATTGCACAAAGTATGGAGAATTTATGCCACACCATTTTAGATTCTCAATAATGTTCTATAGGTGCCACCTTTCCTGATTTTGGATGGAACCATTGTCAAAAAACATGTTCTTTTCAGAGCCTACTGTTATTTCAGCTGCTACTTAATGCAGAAATTAACTTAGGTTGTTCACCCTGGGATCACAATGATAAACATAAATACTGGCCAAACCCACAGAGCTACAAATGTACTATTTCTCAATACATGTAAATGGGTTTCATTGTATATCTGTGTTTGTGGAATACTGAGCATAAATGAGGTGATTAACACAGTAGAGTAGGTTGCTGAGTGTATGCATGGTTTGTTGAAGAATTAAATAGGAAGAGCATCCAATCCCTAATACTAAGCAAAGGCTCAGACTCCTGTGAGGTGCCACAACAAAAAACATTGATAATCATGACTCCAGGCTGTCCATATAGAGTGAAAATAAGGATTCATTAAAGGGGCACTCCAGACCCCTAAAGCACTTTAGCTTGTTGAAATGCTTTATGTGTAAATGTGTGATGTGTTTGTCCTATTTTTGTCATTTTACAAAAAGTGCAGATTTGAATAGAAATTATCATTTTTATAAACTAAACTAGCTACACATCCCTGGCTGTCAATCCAACAAAAGGTCCTGTTACTTCCTGGTTTGCTTTGCTCGGTGGAGCTAAACTCAAGAGGCAGCAATTGCCCAGGGCTTCTGCCTTGCAAAGACATCTCTTTGCACTGCATTTGGAAGTCTGTGAATACAGCCACAATAGTTAGAAGCGTGGAGCTTGAAAGGGATTCAGACAGGAGATCTACAAGCGGTTAGATTTACACCCAATGAAAAAAAAAACATAATTAAATACATGCACATATTCTTCGAGGGTATATCTAGTTAACATTGTTTCTTTCTTTATTTTTATTTAAGCAGTACAGTGTCCTTTGAAATATATACAGTATATATTATACAAAAAAGCAATACATGTGTGCATTCTTATTACCTAAAATATCTTGAGTCTTGAGTGCACAATCAATAGATGTGTGTGAGAGTAAGTATGATTAGTGATAATATACAATTGTATATTTATATGTGATTTATACAATTTAGATTTTGTATACCTTTAAATTGTACAGTTGTATGGTATAGTTTCATCTGCATTCTGTTAGCTCCTGGATAATTGTATTTTCCTATTTGTGATAACCCTTGGGATTTGGTGAAACCCCACTCTTTCCAGTTTTTGAGCTTTCACTTATTTCTCTGTCTTGTTCCCTCTTATCTATTTTCTGATAGCCACTCTCTTTGGCTACCAGGATTTACTTATTTTATGATTAGTGATAAGTTAACATGTTTTTTGTGATCTTTACAAATATCCAATATCCTTGCGAATTTTTAAACTCTGATCCTTGTTTATAAATAGGTTTATAAATGAAATGAATAACTAAATGTCACATATGGATGAAATGGCACGAAAAAAAAAAAAAACATTAACACACATTTTGCTCCTGCTCATACATCAAAAGAATAAGAGAATAAAAAAAGAACATAAATAGATATTCCTTAGAGGAGGTTTTAGATCAATGCATTAGGCTTTAGATCAGTGCATTAAATATTAAATATTGCAATCTAAATAAATAAAGAGCTATGAGGCCTTGCAGATTCGACTAATAACAGACATTTATTTCAGTCATTATCACATGTGATATACAATATCTGCTCTTTCTAGTTCTCTCAGAATCTTCGTAGGGCACAGACAATCTAAACAGGAGTCCTATCAGTTAACAAAGAGCATTGTTGTTGTTCACTCTAAATTAAACCTTTATTGCCCTATAAACTTTTACTGTCAATTACTTTGTAAGCAATGACTTCTGTGGGCATTGTTACAGACACAAGAAGAGTAATGCCCAAAGTTTATACATTCTTTATTTCCAATTGCAGTATTGAGGCACAGAGACTGAGAATGGTTTATTTTCCCATTCTGTTCTCTTCATAATATTATAAGTCCACTATTCATCCAACTAATGCCCTTGGATTTAGAGAATGAGTTATATTGTCCATATTCTTTAGCTCTACAGTACAAATGTACAATGCAGAGTGCTTTCAAGAACATGTAAGTCTGTTTAACACATTATTCGTGTTTTCCATTCAATACAGAGTTTAAATCAATTAAAGAAAAGAGTTGTAGGTAAGCTATCTGGCAAAACAATTCATATAAAAAAAAATATATGTATATATATTTTTTTTTATTTGGAGTTGTTTATTATTTTTTAGCTATTGAGGCTTGCATTTTTCAAGTAAGTTTCCAATTCACAGTTGTTGAGATAATGAATCCCTTCTTTTTGTTTCTTAGTAATATCCAAAAGGGAAACAGGTGATTTGGTTACAGTCAATATATTTTCACACAATGTAACTTTCTTTCCAGTTTAATGCTTCCCTCTTTCATATGGTAAGCTATCTGTGAAGGCTATAAATAAGCGAGATCAGTTGCTTTTTAAAAGTGACATACGCTTCAAAGACGTTTGTAATAATCCTATTCAAAAAAGCCAACACAATAGCGTCTCATACTCAACATACAAAAGTCGAAGAAACCCTGTAGACTTTTTCTCTTTCAAATGAAATATTCAGAGGAGATACGTAATGTGGTTTTAGAAAGTGAATCGTTTCAGCAGAGAAAACCAAAAAAAGAGAGAAATAAAAGATAAAAAGAAAGAAAAAGAAAAAAGAAGAGGAGGAATAACAAAATAAAATAAAAAATATAAATATTAATTTAGATAATAAACAATTCTCCTATCAAGTTTGGCCTTTTCACATACTGGAGTCTGAACAATAGTTGCTGATTTTTTTTTTCCAATAACCAAAGTTTAATTTCTAGCCTATCCAGTCTTTTATCTTCATGATCACTACTCTATGTACTAACCATATGACCATTATCTTTAATGATGTATTTACTATTCATTTTTTTTAATGTTTTTGTAGACTTGTCCGTCAATTGACTTTGTTTTTAAATTTGTTTGTTTTTAAGTTTTGTCATTGATAAAATGTCAGCTAGATACAAAATGTGCAATACTTTTTCGCCCTTCCCTTCCCCTCTTTCAATTTATACCAATGAGGGAATACAAGATAGGAATGAAGTTCAGTGATTTTAACCTTTACATGAGGCTGGCTGCTTTGCATCCCCAGGTTGAGAGATCTGACCACTTGCTGCATGTATAACTCAAGATCCTATTCTTTTTTTTTTTTAGATTAAATTGTTTTTAAGTACGGTTAGATTACTTCCCAGGAACTATGAATTTCAGCCTAGGTGATAATTTTTTTGAATTTTCTTTCTCTTAAACACTATTGGGAAACATTTATAAAATAAAAAGAATCTCTTTGAGAATGATATGAACAAAATTTGATCTACTCTAAAGCAAAGAGAAACATATTTTATTAAGTGCAAGTATAACTACACTAGTGAAATCAATAACGTTTGCAAGCTGTGTTTGAGATAAAAAAACAAAACACAAGATTTAACAGAAAAGTACCAATTTCTGTCAGTGAAACTTTACCGAAGTGTATGAGGCAGCTGAAGATAAAAAATAGTGACACTGACTCAAACTCAGTGAGATTCTGAACATCAGTGAGACTTGACAGGTCTGTCAATGCAAAATGTGTTGTTATGCACAAAATAGTTTGGCATGGTGCAATAAAATATCCTCAGCTGCTCTATCTACAGAAGAAATTTAAAATAATTGGTCCTCGCAGCCAAGAAAAAAGAGACAGCAAACTCCAATGTTCAGAATCAAAAACTAGATTCTTTAAGAAAAAAAGAACATTTCAATGTGCAAACACAATACACACACAGTGCACTAAAAATCATCATAAATCAAGGCTTATTTTATGCAATGTTAGATCAGTCATCACAAATGAGAAACCACGAATCTTGAAGGAATAATTAGTATGTTAAGTTTGATTGTTAAGAGTTTGTAATTCAGACCTTATAACGTAAAATAAACCCCTCTATACAAATTACTAATTATTTTAATATAATTTTTTTTTCATGTAGCTACTTGCCCTGTCAATTTAGATATTTAGCATATCTCCTGCATTTGGAAAAATAATTTAATTGTCTCCTAATTCTTCCTGCAGTTATTGTGTACTTATTGAACTTTTGTAAAAGGTCAGAGCAGCCAAATACGTTGTGTATTTTTAGGAAATCTAAAAAAAAATTTCAGCAAAGCTATTATACTGTATGATAGTCTCCAACAACTAGACCAGTGATATTTAGGTGTAGCACCACAAATTAATTTCCCATGATACCCAGCAAGTCATCAGTCTAGCTGAGTATCATGGGAATGTAGTTCAAAAGCATCTTGGGTGCCACGGCTTGCAATTATCGAATGTGATTGAAAAACTTGTTTGAGCAGGGTCCTGTTCACGTCTTGCCTCATGTCTCAAATTAAGTTGTTTGTCAATTATATATTGTTTTATATTCCATATTTTAAATTTGTAAAGCATTCCAGAATATGTGAAAACTAAACCTTAAAGTCGATATGTCGCCTCAAACTTACCTTTCCCCTACTGTTTCTTCTTCTCTTTCTCTTTCACAGTCTGTTCTTCTTTTTTTTTTCTGGCATATTTCTCTTTAAGACTTAAGACAAAGTAGGGACTATATTGTATTACACATGACAAAGAGGGGAGCTTAAGGAAAACTCCACCATCTTGAAAAAGGAAGAGGAGCTTGCCTTATGTCTTAAGCTCCACCCTTTGTCAAGATTGTCAATTGTAAGAAAATACATTAGACAAAGTAGTCCCTACTTTATCTTATGTCTTAAAGAGAAAGAGATCAGAAATGAAGAAAAGAAGAACAGATTCTGAAAGAAGGAAAGAAGAAGAAACAATAAGAGAAAGGGAAGATTGATGTCATTAATGTCCCCTTTCTAGGTGAACATTGCAAATGAGCTGAGCAAGACAATGTATCCACTCCTGCTAACATTAAGCACTATGGAATATGTCAAGAAAATGACTTGATATTTCTGATGTAGGCATATCGCTGGTGTGACATCACACACTTTTCTTCAGCTGAGAAGTTTACATGCAAGCAGAAGACTAGTATTAATTTACAGTGAGCTATAATTACTATAATATAACGAAAGTCGTGTTTTTGTTTTCAATCAATGTTTATTGCAGTGGAAACAAGGGAATAAAGATGCATAAAAAACGAGAGATGCACAGTACAAAGTAAATATTGTCAACGAAGTTACCAAAGTCACCAAGACACAAAGTGTTTTCGCAGAGAAGGTACAATTCTCAGTTTCCTTCCTGAGGCAGTCAAGTAATACTTTTAAAAGCTGGTTGACAACTGTATCCGTTACTATGTGTTCACATCCCACAAAGGTGTATTCCTATAATTAGTTGGAGATTTTGATGTCTGGAAAGGCTCCAGTCTTGTCTACTTGAATCAACCCTTTCTTGATCACACATAGCAGTGAGTGAACAGCCTAGTATGATATGATTAAGTGGCAGACATTGAGATATAACCTCTCATCCTGCATCCCCGTAGTGTAGAGTACATACAGAGTATGTTGCACTATGAAAAGTGATGTCAGCAGAACAGGCTGGGGGATTTAGGGTTAGATTTAGAGGACTGAAAAGATCCAGTGTGGAATGATTTAAGACTTTTTTGTTGTTGAGAATTTTGGGTTAGAAGGAAGAGAGTGAAAGGTAGACTTACGAGGATACCTGCCTGCAAGATGTTTAGCACTGTTATATGAGTCTTGGCCAGAACAACTTGATGGTTTTGAATGATTGAAGTTACAGTCCACAAAAAAAAACCCTATGCCTCTAAACTCTTGCTACAGCCTTGGGGAAAGTGCCGACGGGTGCACAGCTGCACCCCATGCTTTTCCAGTACTGAGCACTGCAAAAATGAATCATGAAAAACACCATGTGATGTGCTCTAGGGTTTCCACTTTTTCTAATTATATGTATTAATACATAAAATTAAATTTGGAAAGAGATACATCTTCAATATTCTAAGTGTAAAAAAGTTAAATGGGTAGGTCAACAATTTGGAGCTGTATTATCACAAGGTGCTGGCAAAAGCATACATAGAAAATGAATGTATCTTTGCAACTTACATTGGAGTTTTTTTCAAAAATTTCCAAAGCACTATACATAGATGTTCAAAATTATGCAAATGTGTTTTTTTTTAGTAAAAAATAAACAAATTATAAATACAAATATCCCCCCCCCCCCCCAAAAAAAAAATAAATAAAAAAAATTACATTTTTATAATATTTTCACATAAGAAACTGTGGGATGCAGCCAATGCTAGATTTTTCATCTTGGCCAGGAGGTTTCAACTATCACCAGTTACAGGCCTTTTACTAAATGACCATGGTCTTCTTATTTTATGACAAAGGCAAAATATTAAGCTCAGAGGACAATATGTCTAGTTCTGTAGAAATGATGCAAAATTAAGAAGGGATTTAGATGAGAATGAGCATGATTTCTCTAGAGGACATGTAGTATGGATATCTATTAAACTTGAACAATCTTTAGTGAGTGTAATTTGCTAATGACCAAAATAGTTAAGTGCTATACAATGGGTTGATTATATTTTTGTGTGATCTATTGTAAAATCCTTGATATTTAATCTGCTTTTTCTTTCATACAATCACATTTGTGCAATTTTCTGTAAATACCCATTTTAGTATAAATGTTACATTATGCTTTTACTGTAGCATAAGCAAAATGCTCATCAGCATATGCAAGTAAATAAATTAGATCTCTGGGGTCCAGTCAAGAACTATATTACAGTCTCACTGAAGTTCAAAATATAAATTTTCTATTATGAGCAGATCATATTAAAGCTTCAAAAATAGACATAGTCAATGAAAAATAAAGCATTTGTATTCATTCGTGCAATTACTCAGGATGAGATAGAATGGTCTCAGTGCATACAATAAAAAGAAACAAATTTACAAATGACAAAAAAAATGTTTTGTTGATGAGTATTCTGAATCTTATCACATATATCGTAAGTCGATATAGTTACTGTATTTATTTGAAAATAAATTAGGAGACCCACAAGCAACCTTCAAAATCCACTGAATATATGGACCGCAAAAAGAGTATATAATAGCATATTTTATGTTGTTGCATCTGGGTGATTATATGAAAATAAACAGTTATGTCTAGCACCATATGCCTCCGTTTATATGAGCACAATGGGAATTGTTTACAGTGGGGAATTGTTTACAGTGGGTCCTTTTTTATTAAAAATGCTATGCATTACACATGCAAAATGGATAGACACATGACAACCATCAAGACACAGCAACAACAAAAAAATATTGTCAATAAGTATACCATCATTGCGTTAACCTATCAACAATTATTCAGGATTTCTTAATTGGAAATGAAGGACTAAAATGTTTTTATTGAAATGAGCCTCTTGTGGACATCCTTCCACAAAACCTTTATCTGAGCAGGGAATGTCTTTTTTATAAAAAAAAGACCATATTCAGACCATGTTGGATCGATTGTAAGATGAAAATGAGTTAGTAGACTAACAACGTTATAATATATGAGAACACCAGGCCTTACGTTATACTCAGTCTTTAAACTTCAAAGTTCATAAAATGGTTATGCCTGATATGAGTAAATAAATGATATCTCTGGGGTCCAGTCAAGAACTATATTACAATTTCATTTTTAATATAAATCACGAAGCCTACATGCATATTTATCAAGTATAACTAGAACTGGATAATTACTGGCAAATATATTTAAAGCATTGAAATGTGATGGTAGAATATTTCACAATCACAGTACAGTCCTTGGCTTTTATGTCACATTTGAGGTAAAAGAAAAAAAAATAATGATTAAATTAATTATTACTGAAATTAAATCATACCAAATGTCTTAACATTATAAATGGGGGATGTTAGATGGAGAGTGTAATGCACACATTTCATGGGAAGAGGGCAAAGCCTTTCTTTTTAGTAGAGCACATAATTTAATTTGGAAAATTTAAAATGCTATTACCTCAGCTTTTATTTAATCCAAATATATTTTTGCTTCTTCTAGACTATACATGGTTTAATATTTATTTATTTTACCTCCCCATCCAGACATCAGGTTGTACTTGAAAAATTATGAAAGCTAAGGGTATTTTATTTTTTTTACATACGCTTGTGAATGGAATTAGTACAAACATCTCAAATATCAATTCTAGTGCATTGGATTCTTCATTATGTGAAATACAGTATCCAGTCCTAATATATGAGCTGTGCAGTTTCTATGCTTCACAAGGCAGCATTTAACCTGCTCAGCGTGGTCACACCACAGGAAGAGGGGACTGTAAAAAAGAAAATAAATGATAAGTCAATCGAAGCTCAAGGCTCGCTAATGGATAATCTCCCTATAAGACTAATAAATACTAAATCAACAAGCACAAGCTTAATAACCATGAGCAATATTTTATATATGTAGTTCACTGAAGGTGTGTTGATATGCTGCTTGACCTAAGGGAATCTGAAATCTGAAAATTGCTAGGGAAACATGAAAGACTCTACTTTGTGCATAATTTATTTTTCAAAAACAAAAAATACATAGCTTTCTCTGTTTTGTACTTTAACCCTTTAAATGTTATTACCAAATGTGCTACAAACATAAGTTTATTAGACTTTTTTTAATAAAAGGTACTTGAGAAAGACTTGGGGTTCACTTATCGTTTTTTTCCCCCAAAGTACAGGTCTGTTTAATAAGGTGATGAAGGGGTTCCCATAACTCTCTTCCTTTCATAGTTGTAATAAAGACTAAGCAACAACGCTTCTTCAATTATTATTTGTTATTTCAACTTTCAATAGAGTTTAACTTACAATGAGTAGCAGAGCACCTTGGATAAGTCTAGCCAAAATCACAAACAACTTATTATTTAATAAGATATTTCTGTCTTAGCTAATCCATCAGTGGGTGTTGAGCTGTGAGCAACCAGGGACCCTTATTCGAACTGTTAAAAAACAGGGACATTGCCAGTGAATTCCAGGAACTAAATCTTACTCAATGACATAGAATGTTTATAGAGCCTACAGTGTTCCTTTAACTGTTACTTCTTCCACTGGTAAGCTACTCCATATATTTACTATCCATTCTCATGCTGTTTTGAAATCCAAAAGTTTCATAAAAAGCACCAAATGTTTAAAAAAAATTCCTTTTAATGTTTTATAAAATTTTGTAAAAAAAAAAATAGCAAATGAAGCGTGTAGAGGATTGCAGTATGCTGTCATCGTTTTAATTTTCTCTGACACACATGTATTGCAATGCAGTTTAATGCCAACATTAAACATGTGCACACTGGGGTCCAGTGGTGGCTCAGGTTGATGGGAATCAGAGTTCCCACTCTGACTCCCTCTGCTTCCGCCCGCGCAGGCTCTGTGTGTTGGCTGGGAGGAGTGATATGCAGTCACTTCCTCCCAGCGTGTGATCTCATCACAGGGGGCCCGGTCACACTGTTAAAGCGCCACAGCGCTGACCGGGCCCCTGACAATCCATCTCCATTGGGTCGTCCTAACAGCATGGGCCACCCGATGGACCCCTTGGATGGCGGCCCCGGCGGTTTGCCTCACGGGTCGGGGTCACAAAAGATAGCGGCGGGTACCCAGTCACAGGGGTCCGCAGGGCGGCCGGGCCCCTGGAATGACGGGCCCGGTCGCAGATGTGACCGCAGTATGTACGCCACTGACTGGTACTTACATTAAATATTACTCAGTTCATTCTAAGATCATGCAGAACAATTTAGATTACATTAATGTATGCTGTTTTTATTATTGTACATGAACAACTGATAAACATGTTTTTCAGATCAATAAAAAAAAACTCTAAAAAAAAAAAACACTTCTATTTTATACATTTTCTGTAAATAGAGCAATCAGTATAAGCACACTAAGTTACACTATTTAAAACCTAAACAGCATGTAAAAGGGACTGGTCTTGATTAGGCATAAAACAGTGCTTCAGGAAACTGAAAGGTTCAGTAGCTAATCTCATGTAAAGAAGTGTCAGCAGCTGGGGATTACACAGTAAAATACATCACTGGCACCTTTGCTTGAGCAGATGGTTGAAAATGGGAAGAATTTCTCTTCTGGACATGACTTTGACACAAATACTCTAGTTTTGGACATCGTTTATTTAAAGTTCATGATACTGATCGAAAAGCTCTGCTTCATAGGCTGGCGATAAGATTTTACCCAGTCTTCAGCCAAATTCCCGTAGGCATAAACAGGAGACTGGGCAGGTTTTGAAAGTGACAGATTTACTCTCAGCTGACTTTATTACCATCAATGCCGGTCCATGGTGCAGCAAAGGTTTCATCTCTAGAGGAGAGAACATTACAAGTCTTCTCACATAGAAAGGCTCAGTGTCGAGATGGCAATGAGAGGCCGGTATATGGGAAAAAAGGACGCATTTCACAAACAATAAATACCAATATTACAAATGTATTATATTATAGTTTATGAAGTTTTTGGAATTTGTTTTCTGTGTATGTCTTTACAAACAATTTATGCTTTGTGGGCGTAAACTAGAAGAAACTTATGAATGAGCAAAAAGGGATATAATAATAATTTTGAATTTTTATGTACATCAGCCCAAAACAGTCATTTAACATGTGTTAAATTAACTAATTATACATTATGTAACTCATTTGAAAGTGATTTTGAAGTGGCCATGGTACCTGGAGTTTGTATGTGCAGCGCCTCGCCGTGAAATGCTGCACATACCGAGTTTAACCCCTCGGCTGCCGGAAGTGTAAGTCCACCTCCGGCAGCGATGATAGGGTGTCATCATCAAGCCCATGACTAGAGTTTTTCTTGGCCAATTGTTTTACAGGATGCGCCATTCATTAGGTGAAAGCAGTGAGTTGATGCCTATGAGCAAAGACTGTGTTGGTTTCTTCTTCTGTAGCTCTGCAGAAGCTGGAAGAATGTCACAGAGGAGGAGAGGAGTCTTGGAACACAGGTAAGAGGGCAAACAGTTACTAAATGCTTTGCTCTATTACTCAGGGAAATGGATCACTATATCAGTATATCACTATATCCCTGGCTGCAGCGCTTATGATGCTAGGTGGAGAGTGAATGCATTTTACTCTCCCTTTAGTCTTTGCTTGCACTAGCCTAATCAGTCATGTACTGCAGAGTGTTAAAAAGGAGAAACATTATGCACAGCCAGGGCCGGCCCGTCCGCAGGATGGACTGCAGCATTTTGCCCCCCGGCCATTAGGGGCCTGGCCACCTCTGCTGCATATATGTATGCTCTCTAATCATAAGGGCAGACTGACTTGTCCTCGACCTGACACCAGGAGGGGGCCAGGCGACTTGCCCAGTATGCCGCCGGGGCCCTTCCACTCAGTCTGCCCGGGGACAGCCACCAGTCTGCAGCACCGCCAGGTGTGAGCTGCAGACTATGCGATGGAGATCTTGCGAGCTCCCAGAGTGTTGCTGTGGGATACCACAGCAACGCTCTAATCGGAGCTAGCGAGAACTCGAACACGTGGTCTGCAGCTCACACCCGGCGGAGCTGCAGACTGGAGAGAGATCCCTCTGGACCACCAGGGAACAGGTATGTGATGGTGGGGAGGCTTGTCACAGCCTCCCCACAACCTGCTTACCCCCACAGCTTTTCCTATACACCCTGCCCCAAGTATGCACCCCCATACTCTGCCCCCCACACTCTGCTACCCCCACACAACTTGTCCCCAGCATGCACCCCCAAACCCTGTCCCTCCACAGCCTGCCCCCCCACACCCTGATAATGCACATCCTTCTCCCACACCCCTTGGACCCAGCATGCACCCTTACACACTGCCCCCTCCACTCCTTGTCCCCCACAGCCTTCTCCTGCACACCTTGCCCCCAGCATTCACCCCCACATCCTGTCCCACACACCCTGTCCCACACACCCTGTCCCCACACACCCTGCTACCCCACACTCTGTCCTCCACAGCCTGCCCCCCCACACACACTGATAACGCACATCCTTCTACCACACCTCTTGGCCCCAGACCCCTACACAGACACTGCATCCACTACACAGACACTGCATCCACTAGACACACTGCATCTACCACACTAATACTGCATACACTACAAAAACACAGACACTGCATCAACTTCCACACACACAATGTACTCAACACACACACACTGCATACAATACACACTACATCCACAACACAAAAACATACAGCATCCATGACACACTTACACTGCATCCACTACACACACACACATGCATATGCATAATGCGTTCACTACATACACTGCATACATTATACACACACAATGCATTTACTACACACTGCATACAATACACACTAAATCCACAACACAAAAACATACAGCATCCATGACACACTTACACTGCATCCACTACACACACACATGCATAATGCGTTCACTGCATACATTATACACACACAATGCATTTACTACACACTGCATACAATACACACACTGTGTCCACTACACAAACAACATTGCGTTCACTACACACACTGCATAACATAATGGATTTTGGCGTGCCTTTGGTTCCTGGGGGTTGGCAGCATTTCATCTTTATATCCGGGCAGCACAATGTCTTGAGCCAGCCCTGTGCACAGCACTAGTTACAATCACAGAAAGGGGAAATCTGTTCTCACAGTTTGTCTTTTTCACTGCTTAATATAACTAAACCTTGCCCTTAACATTGAAAAACCCTTACGTAAAATATAAATGCAAGTCTTAGTACAATAAATCTGAATCCAGAGTTCATCCATCATCAAGTTCAGCATGCATTTATCCGGCTACCACACTTTCTTTCACCTTGGAAAGTATGTATAAAGATTTTATTAAAGAACGTCCAGTGATTTAACGCATATTTTTTATCAGTTCAACTAAAAAAAAAAAAAAATTATGCCAAGTTTATTTTGAACGGAATTGTTCCCCCTGCACCATTCCCAAACTGGTGGTGAACTTGTCATGTATTAACTCATAAGCTACCTCACAAATAAACAATTAAACAAATAAATGAATAAATACATAAATAAATGAGCTAGATCAAAGGTTTTCAATAGTTGTGCCAAGGTCCACCTGGAAGTGCTCCATGAAAAAAGTATACTTCTCACCTCAGGCTATGCAGAAAGCTCCTGAACGGTGCAGAGTTGTAGTATATCCTGAAGAAGTCCAGGCCAACAGTGTGGCTGTAATGTTGTGGCTAAGGTTTCCTGAAAGTTAGCTATTGGGTTGTGACAACAATGGACATGTGACCGTTCCCTTTAAGATTCTCTTATTATGAAAAATGCTTGAAGCTACAATGCTACTTTAATGAGCTCTTTAATCTTAGCTCTAGACAGAGCATGGGTTTTATGTGCTAAATAAAGTAGATCTGATGCATTAGGCTTTTGAGTTTAGTGAATAGTCATTCAGTGTGCATATTCCATATCTCAGTGAGACTGTGAATGTAGTAAATGTTATGTTTATAACTATTGTTCCAATTAAAAATAAGTAGATACGCCTTGGGCTTTTTAAAATTTGCCTTTGTCAAGGAAATGTTGGGAACAAATGGGCTAACTGTCCATATACCCAACATTTAGTATATGTGTTAAGAACATAACAAACCCAGGTTAAAAATAATTGGAAACATGCAATGGCTTTCTGTTAGTAGAATCTCTTGGGGACCTCCTCATTTTTTAGTAACTCTTTATTAATACCACAATCCTTTGAGTAAGTATATAGTGGTAGATTGAGCCTCCATATTATTCATTAGAACAACCAAGGACCCGCACATTTAATGATTAACCTCCCTTTGCATAGCATCGTATTTTTAAGATTCTCAACTCTACCTGTGTTGTAAGGCAACAGAGGGATAATTTTAGACCCTCTATTTATTTGTGGAGTAATAGGGGCATGTGCACAGTTTATCAAAAATTGTCCTAGTACAGTTGATCAGGGATAGTGCTGTGATTTATATTTGTATCTCTTTTTTTACACAGAGTAAGAAAAGACTAGAGACATAGATGGTGCTGGATCCTTACTGGTTAATAGAGTGTCCTGAATGGAATCTGAACAAAAAGGAATGTCTAAGTGTCGTGACTATGGACACCTGCAGTTTCTGGAATAAAAGGGAATCATGACATGTCACACATGTCATGTGTCCTTACGGGGTTAAAGGTAAAATAGATACTGGGAATCAAGTCATTATTTCAAACTGCACACAACTAGATATTGACTGCATAAGAAATATGTGTCACATTTTCTCTGCTTTCTGATGGTAGACACATCTAGATAACTCCATGGGGATATTAAAAGACCAATAAAAGTAATATGAGAGTCTGTTTAGTCAATGTAAGGCCTTAATTAGACCTAAAAAGCTTTCGTTCAACTTTAAAAGGATCAACTGGTATGTATGAGGATTTGATCAGATTTGAACATCTTTGATTAACATTATTACAATTGGCTTGAGGAATTAATATAGCGACTCAGGTCTGCATTTCTTGTGCTAGAAAATCTATTCAGGGAAATATCATTAGCAAAACTGGTGATTAATTTCAATGTTCCAGTATTTTGAACAAAAGAATTTACATGAGCATTAAGGGGACTCTCTTTGTAAGGAGATTCATCTAAGGGCGGCTAAGCAGCTATTTATTTTACAGTCCCCAAAAGGAGGAACAGGTGGTAACTTGAGCTCCATAAATCTCTTCATTTGCCAACACTAATGACCTTTCCAATCTTACATCTACTTTAATTACTTGTAGTGAATTTATTTTTGTATTCCAAGGCTTGGCAACATCTAAATATTAATATAAACTGCTTGGATAGGTTCGTTTTGAAAAGTAGAACATGCCAAAATAATACTGCAGTCTTTCCTCATTTTGTCAGACTTAAGTTATTTTGCAAATCAACATGAGCGGTAACAAAATAATAAAACAAAATGAATGTTGAAAATGTCTTATGGTTTTGTAAGTTGAACAAATCTCTCTAACTTTCTCTCAGACAAAGTTTCGGGAATGTTTAATGATTTGAAGTGTAACAAACCTGTTTTACTACTTTTGATAAAGCAGTTTTTCCATAAACAATTCCTACCTCTTTAATTGGAATATTTGCAATCTAAAAGATTGAGAAAAACATAATTTTACAAGTGTAGCTCATTAAATCTCAGCAGTTTGCACTTTCATTGGTGCTCTCCTATCAGTGGTTTTCCCTGTACATCCACACCTCAACCTGATTTAATACCAGCATTCATTCTCAAAGTAAAAGTCTGGGTTTAAAATGCATATTTGAATGCACTTGAATAAGATAGTTAAAACAAAAAATGTGCATTTATTTTTTATATGTATGTACTGTAGACACCAAAGTCTGCGAGGCACTATTGAAATATTCTTCTGCCTAGTGTGTGCAGAACCATTTGTTGAAAATTATGTCCAAAAGTCAGCTTCTTTGCTAGTGCACACAATTCAAAAACAATTCTTGTTTATCCATGTGATGTTTTGATTGTTTTAAATATAATTTTATTTGATCTCATACAGGAGGCTCCATTTGTACTACATGTAATTCGGATAGAAGTATATAAGAAATTCTAAAGCTTACAAACTCTACATGTATGTTCCAAATTAACATGTTTTTTTTCAGGTACTGTGTTTGGAGGCTGAGTGAGTTACCGCCAGTAGAGAATTGGCTAGGGTTTTAGAAATAAAGTGGTTTGCTATAGCAGATAATTGATCCCTAATAATTAATAATTCAGTGGCATTATATATGCCCCCAAAACACTATATGTCTGGTTCTGTGCCCAGAGTGTTGGTGCTTAGTCTGACTCGTATGTGTTTATGTTAGTTTAACCAATTAGGTGCTAAATGTTAATCTTCGCAATACTGACAATATGGTTTCCATAGACCTTATGCTAGCATGAATGTCCTGCTTATTTAGTTTTGGCAGCCCCATGCAGCCCTGCTATAATTTCTTCAGTGGGACATTCATTATATAACACATTTTTTAAATAACTAGTTGTTATAAAATCACATTGTTCAATTATCAACAATCATCCACATTGAAGACACAGTCATATAAGGTTTTATGGAGGGTATGATAGGGTGTTGGAAGGAATCAACAGGAATCACTGACTACCTGTGGCAGGAGGAATGACCAAAATGTATACTTGGAAAATGAACCTTACCTGACTTCAAAGTTCAAACATGTTCACACCTCTTCTGTTAACACGCATACAGGCTTGAGATCTGGGGCCAAAGCTAGTTGACTCACCCAAAGAGGTGCCTATTGGCATCCATGAAATAATGGCATCCATGAAAAGATGATATACCTAATCAGCACCAATTTACATATTGCACTTCAACTGCATCCGAAAACAGAGCAGTGTTGGCCAGGTCATTGATGGAAAAGACATTTGTGGCCATATAAGGACTGTGTGTGAAGACTCTTCTTTATCTTCTATCAAGACAGATTAATTATTGCTGTAATCCATTTCATCTCTGAGAAAATGTTTCAATAACTGATGAAAAATAATGAAAATATTCAGCTATAGCTTTATTTTTCGGGAAGTTACACAAAGCCAACATCCTATAATCAGATATATTCATCATTTCTAATGCAGTTTATTAAAACCTTCTGCAATTTGATACTGTAAAATTTTCCTAAATATGTATCCGTGGAGATAACAGAGATGAAAATGACCGACCAGACCTGTTCTCTATAGTAACAGTTACAGACAGATAGTCAGCTACAGAATTCATTCCAACTTGCTTTCTGGTTTTATGTTTAAGGTCAAGTTAAAATATTACAAAAAAGAAATAATTTTAAAAAACACACAGTGCATTTATTCTTCATGTTATCGTGGTATAGAATGACTTATATTAGATGTACAGGTGTACCAATCATATTATCAATGTACAATATATATGTACATTAAACAAAATCTTATTTGTCTTTTTTTGGTGAATTTCCTTGAGAGTAGAAGAGGAAAATGGGTTTTCATCTCCAGATTTGCCACAAGCGTTCTCTAGAGGTTTCCGAACTCTGGATCTATGGACATGAAAATAACATAGCCTAACATACAGAGTTTGTAATTGTAAATTTATATAATCCTTTTGTTATTCACAAACATCTAAAGATTTTAAATCAATAGACAACCTAATAATTAAATTATACTAGCAGCACAATTTTCTTTCTTAGGTCTACATCCAGATATGTGTATTCAAAATTGCATATGCATAAGCTTATATATATTATCTCAATGGATTTTATTAAATACACATGCTCATCTTTTTAAATGTAAACCTACCTGAAATCAATATGAAATGCTGTTTTTTTTTTAGTTTGAAGTAAGGAGAATATATTATCTGTTTTCACGGGAGAACATAATAATGGGCATGAATCTGAGATTTTTTGCCAAAGGAAAAACACAAGCAGAACATTCAATTATCTAGGAAATAAGTGGAACACTTAAGGTCAAAAGCAAACGGGAGCTGTTTTAAAGCACTGTGTACGATGAATCATTAGATGTATTGTTTGATAATTACATCACTTTCTATCATGATATGCGGCCACATAACACAATTAAAGTGATAGTGAAGTGAAACTATTTTTAATCACGTAGCCATAAATCAAAACAATTTTACAAGATCTTCTACAATTGTACAACATTTTCACAGATATATGTATTTTACAGGGAAATGTTATACATTTACTGTTTGTTTCCCTTTCTTAAAAAATAAATCTACATCTCTTGGATTGGCTAGGTGTCTGCCACAGAATAATGCTAAACATATCATTATAAGTGTGTTGGAAATGGAATGTTTGGTAAATAAAGCAAAGTATCTATAGAACCCAATGTTATCACACTTGCCATCACTCCAATAGAAATCACCAGACATATTCAATCAAGTTGTTTACAGATCATGTATATGGCAGTCAGACAGACAGACCTGATTGTGACACACATCTGTAAGTGACATAAGATGAGTACTTTTAAGAATTTGTATTGTAGTGATGCTGAGTGTGATAACGTTTGATCTTGTAGCACGAGGAGAATAAAAGTGAATAATTTTAACATAATCTTCGAACACTATGATTTATTTGCTGAAATCTGAATTTAATAATTGTATATGAATATCTTTAATATACACACATTAAAATATGCTATATTTACTCAAATCTAATGTGCACCTTTTTTTGAAAAGAAAGTTTCCAAAATGTTAATGTGCATTAGATTCGATGACACCTCACATTCGGGTCAAAATTCGTCATTTTCTGGCAAATTCACACAGGTGAATTAAAACTGGTGAATCCAAAAAGGCGAATTCACACATTCAAATTTTATTCCGGGCAAATTCACACAGGCAAATTTTGTTCCTGAAAAGAGGGCATAAGAAAGAATAGACTTAACACTAAAAATTTAAATACCATCAATGTTACTATGGTATATGGCAATAAACATTTCCATTCTTGCACAATGTTCTATAGTAGTATCTTCTTGTAAAAAAGTGTGTATTACATTCGTTAGCAAAAACATTTTTCAGCTTCCAGATTTCTAAAATTGAGATGCGCATTAGATGCGATGGAGAATTAGATTTGTGTAAATAAGGGTTTATAGGAAATTCTGGGCTCTGAGTCCTACCATATATATAATAAATTATATATATTTATATATATCTTCCACTTAGAGGACCTGATGACCGCATTGTCCAGTTCCAACCATGAGTAGCATTTAATGTACACTGAAGCTTTCTATGTGAATAATGCAATGATTATAGTACAAGACTGTGCATGAATTACATTTATGTGACTATGGGATGGAGGTGAAGTAACTCACAGTGCTTGCAATGAGAGTTTTGCATGAGTGCTTGGAACACAAAAAGTGGTTCAATGTGAAAAGCTGCTCAAAACTCAAAGTCTAGAGTAGTGAAGTAAATAATGATTAGCTTCACTGATCCCATGGATAAAAATATAGCTTTGCTGCTCCTTTAAACCCGTACTCAACCTCTTCTTTTTTAACTGCGCAATGAAGAGAGACCATCAATTACATCTTGTGATACCTTTATCTCACTCATTTTTGCTTTAGAAAAGCTAGGAGTTCATTATTTCGTACAGCAGGGGCTCAAAACCATTCCAAAAAGGAGATCAATTCTTTCAACAGGTATGACACTTAAAAGGAATAAGCCAATACCTCAAGCACTTCTGCAAAAGAAAATATACTTTTAAATTAAAGAAAACGCTCCTGGTGCTTTGGAACATAATTTTGAAAACAACGCTATTTAATTAATTGGCACAATTATTCCATTGGCACATTTTAAATTCTAGCATTTTTTTTTAATATAAAAATCTTTAATATACACAACAGGACATGTAAATAAGCTACATGTTCCTAAATAGGATGTGCTTGGATTTGCATCCCAAGTTAAATGTGAAAGTTAATTAAAGGACCACTAACGGCATCCAGACTACTTCATCTCAATGGTGCAGTGTTCTGCCATTTTAGATCTGCAAGGAAAAACAATGTCTTCATTGCAGGGTTAAACATGCATTTAGTGGCTATTTTCCTGACTGCTACTTGAAGTGTTCCCACTGCAAACACCGAGTATGATCAGGCTATGACATTAGATGTCCATGAGGACACTGAACATCATCAAATGCAGCTCACAGGGTATCTAGGGTATCAGTATAGATACGTCTATCATTTCTAAGACCATTCCAAAGAACAAATAACAAGGTTTTAGTGCAAAAACAGACTTGAACAGGAAATGAGTTCTTATCTGTCTATATCACTATCTACCTCTATTATCACAATGCAATAAGTCTGACATGTAGGGCTGTATTCTCTAAACAGAGTTAGATTTTACAATGCTAACTGAACAGCAATTCCTGCATTGAAGTCAATGGAAACATTGTTATCTGGCAAGCAGGGTAAACTGTTACTCTGCTAGGAGAGTTCAGTCCATAATGTTATTTGTTATAAATATTGAAAGAAGTCCAGGCACACAAGAATCATTCAAAACAGAGTTTAATGAAAACAAAAAGACAAAGTTTTAAGCCATAAAATATTACTCACCATACAATTACCGTATATACTCGAGTATAAGCCGAGTTTTTCAGCACATTTTTTGTGCTGAAAAACCCCAACTCGGCTTATACGCGAGTCAATTGTCTGTATTATGGCAATTTGCATTGCCATAATACAGACTGGGGGCTGTGGGGGCTGCAGAGAGATGTTACTTACCTTTCCTGCAGCTCCTGTCAGCTCTCTCCTCCTCCGCCGGTCCGTTCAGCTCTTCTGTCAGCTCACAGTGTAAATCTCGCGAGAGCCGCGGCTCTCGCGAGATTTACACTGGGAGCTGACCGAGGTGCTGAACGGACCGGCGGAGGAGGAGAGAGCTGACAGGACCACCCCCCAAGTACTTTTTTTTTTACCATAATGTTAATTATAAAATGTGTTGATGTAAATAACAAAAACAAGCGACGGTCACTCCAGAGTTTGTCAGAATTAATAAAAATAAAAGCATGAAACAGGACTCATGGATGTTACTTCTACAGCCTTAACACTAAATATGTCTGGATATGTATGACATAAGATCATGCTAAATAGAAATCATTATTGTTCAACATGATACTTAAACCCTTGTTGGACATTATTTTACATTTCTCATATTCCTTTGCACCCATCAGCTGGCAAATGTTTTCTACAAACATAGTAAAACAAATAGCTGAAGACCAAGAATGGGCATTTCTGGAATACATTTGACTGCCTACATTTCTTTTCTTTTTTTTTTTTAATGTAGTTTATTCCTCAGGATTCCTTTGTCAATATATGACATAACATGCTATCTAGAATCTTAGAAAATTATAGCATGAAAGTCTAGTCACCCACAGCCTTTGTTCATACTACTTTATATCCATCAGTCCTTTATTTAGCTGCAATTTAACAGTCAGATGCTGAAATACTGCTTAAGGGGATCATTGGTCTCTACTATTAACGCGATAGATAATCATAGTATATTTTAATACATTTTGTATTGGGAATTTTGAAAGAATAACCTTTACCTTGATAAAGGAAGGGATTCCCTTATACTTGGCATTTCACAATACTTTCTAATAAAAAAAAAAAAAACGTATTACATGAGATACTATGATTAGCAATTATTTTATGTTTGTATCATTGGACTAAATTGAAGTGCACTGACAATTTATTTAACGTTTGAGTTAAAAATAAATGAAACAAATCAAAATGTGTTACTTGTGCTTCTTTAAATCATCAGTTATTTCAGTTTGCTGTCTCTATCAACAAATCAACATATATTCCAGCAGCCTAATAAAGCAATATTAATAAAAATTGAAAAAAAATTGAAAATAATTGATTTTTGCATTCCATGTCACTAATGAATAGAGATGTCCCGAACAGTTCACCGGGAACTATTCGCTGGCGAACATAGCTTGTTCGCGGTCGCCACGGCAGGCGAACATATGCGATGTTCGGTCTGCCCCCTATTCGTCATCATTGAGTAAACTTTGACCCTGTACCTCACAGTCAGCAGACACATTCCAGCCAATCAGCAGCAGACCCTCCCTCCCAGACCCTCCCACCTCCATGACGAATAGGGGGCGGACCGAACATCGCATATGTTCGCCCGCCGCGGCAACCGCGAACAAGCTATGTTCGCTGGCGAATAGTTCCCGGCGAACTGTTCGGGACATCTCTACTAATGAAATCTATATGTATTTTTTTTTATTTAGATCTTGTTACAACTATATAGCAAACACAGTGGAATGCTGATTATTTATATAGGTAACAAATGTTTTTGTATAATCACATTCTGGCATAGAGTCAGTTGCTAAATGTGGATGATTTAATTTTACATATTATTTATTAGCTTTTTTCTGCATAAAAATCCATGAGAAATGTCAAATTACCTCAATATTGTGTTTTGCTAAACTGATAAACCATTTGCCATGTTTCCCTCGATAATGTATTAACAACTGTATGGATGTAATATGGAATCTCTCTTACATAGTTACATAGGCTGAAAACAGACATGTGTCCATCAAGTTGAGCCTTTCTCACATCTGTTTTTTACTGTTGATCTAAAAGATGGCAAAAAAAATCAAGTTTGAAGCACTCCCAATTTTGCAACAAACTAGGAAAAAAATACTTATTGACCCCAGAATAGCAATTATATTTATCTTTGGATCAAGAGGCTATTACCCCACAATTTAAAATCTTCTTAACCATTCAAACACATTTGATATCTGATAATAATTGTGCCTTTTGTACACCAGTATCAGTTCATTGTAAGCCTTCTTTGCCACATTAATTAAAGGCAAGTGCTACAAAATGACATCATACACCATCACTTTATGTAATTGAATTGGAAGGACAAGAAAGAGACAAAATATTCTGTTTGTGAAAATTAAAAAGTGGAAAAGAAAGTACATGAGAGCTAGTAGATGTTATCTCTCCATGATCACTAATAACGATCCACTCCAGCTGTACTAAGAAGAACCATTTTCTATTGTATCCTTAATCTATAGATACATGAGCAACAGGTGTTGTCTTTATAATCTGGTTTTAATATATTATATCTCTAAATAAAGATACCTGCAATATCACACACATAAAAATAAATATATATTCACTCATGAAGTTCCTGCACTTGCTTCAAAACCCGAGGGCTTTCTTAAATAGGAACGCTAAGCAAATTTTTCTAGGCTGTATAGTCCATCATTCTTCAACAGTTCCACTCATGAAATAAACTGCTGAGTAAGCCAATAATACTTTCAGAATGACCATAATCAGCTCATTTAATAGTTTAATTGGCATTGGTTCATGCATTAATAAATGGAGCTATAGGCTGAACCACGTGTATTAAAATAGGCACAGCTCCAACTCATCATGCAAACTTGAGAAGTCTTTTAGAGTAAGCAGAAGTCCTCAGATGTCTCTGGGTTAAGGGGTGCAAGTATACATCTCCTTGAGTCCTAAACCATGCAATGAGCATATTATGGTGCTTTTAGAATTCCTTCTTTAACAGAAAATAATAAAATGAAATGCATATGCTCTGAGTAATTGAAAAGCTACAAGGAGACTATGAGAGCATAAAGTGGTCTGTACCTGATATTGGTGCATACCACAATGTTCCTTTCATGAAGTGAGTGAGCACAGGGCCATTCAGGGAGATGTTTTTATCTCCATGCCAGCTCAATGAGGGCTTGCCTGGGCATTAGGCGGCTGCCTCGGTCAGCTAACGGGTAATCCAGCTCTGGTCCTGGATTTACATGTTCTCTAGGTTCAAATTTAGTTTTTTGTTTTTTCAATACTGCAACTGCAAGTAAAAGTTAGTAATATCAGTCAAACTGGTCAATTCATATTTAACCAAATTTGGTCTGCTAAATTATCAGCTGCAAATGAAGAGCTTAAAAAATAAATATATATATATATATATATATATATATATATATATATACACAATATCTATATATATCTATCTATCTATATATATATATATATATATATATATATATATATATATATAGATAGATAGATATATATAGCTTGTTTTTTTCCCTTAATCTTTGTATAAAACTAAAGCAGTAACCCCCAATAATATTGGATATGAATACAAAAGCTGATTTTAAAAATGTAAATGTATTTTTGTGTTTTGTACTCCTATTTATGAATGAAAATGTAATTATAAAACAATGGAAACCTCTGTACCAATATTCTGATCAGCCACAACATTAAAACCACTATCAGGTGAAGTAAATAACATTTATTATATCGCTACGATGGCACCTGTCAAGGGGTGAGATACATTAGGCAGCAAGTGAACAGTCAGTTGTTAAATTTCAAGTGTTGGAGCAGGAAAAACAGGCAAGAGAAACGATCTGAGTGATTTTGACAAGGGTCAAACAGTGATCTCTAAATGACAGGATCAGAGCATGTCCAAAACGGCAAGTCTTGTGGGGTATTGAGTGGTGATTTCTTTCCTTTTAGATCAGGTGGATGACAGGGTGTATGTTGTTTACCTGGGAAAAAGATGACAGCAGAATACACTATGGGGACAAGGAAGGCCAGTAGAAGCAGTGTTATGCTCTGGGTAATTTTCTGATAGCAGTAGCCTCTTTTAGCAGGATAAGGAACCTTGCCACACTGCAAAAAGTATTCAGGAATGGTTTGAGGAACATGACAAATAGTTCAATGTTTTGCCTTGACCTCTAAATTCCCCAGATCTCAATCTAATTGTGCTGGGACAACAAATCTAATACTAGGAGGCCCCACTTCGCAACTTGCAAGAGGAATTACTGCATGATGTCACATACCACAGAGGTATTGCGGAGACCATGACTCAATGCATCAGATGTGTTTTGGCAGGAGGACCTGTACGATATTAGGTAGGTGATTTTAAAGTTGTGGCTGATCACTGTAAACACCCCGTTTCCCTCTGTCAAGACAAATCATCAGCAAAAACAAATGTTGAATTGTGAACAGGAGAAATGACAACCTGGTGCATTATTCAGCAGGGTCAATATAGTGTGTTTCAACTAACCCACACTCATAATAGCTATGAGATTGTAGTTTACTGTTTACCAACCTTCCAAGATCTATTTGTACAGAAAGTGTACAGTTCAACCTAACTTCATATCAGACTGCTATTATTTTCTGATTGTGATATAAGTAAAAATGTTCTTTAAAATCATCCTGAAAAGTAATTGAACAATAGTGAACACAACCAAACAAGACAAATCCACATATATCTACCTAGCAACAACTTGTTGTTTGGAGAGCAAATTGCATATTCTATCTTTGCATTAACCTCTAGCAACTAATGCATGTAATGTATGTCACAGTAGATCATTAATGTAAAAAATGTTCTTAGAATGATTTAATAATGTTCATGGCTCATATTGTCCTTTGTGCAACATTTCCTTAATATGCTTGTGAATAATTTCATTATGATCATTTGTTTTATGTAACGTGTATGTGTCTTCATTATAAACAGCATCCATGAATACTCTATTTTCAGAGGCTTAATTGCCAATATCTGTATATTACCTATAATACAAGAAACACTTTATGTGACCTCTATATTGTACAAGCAACAATGCAAAAGTCTTGGAATTCTGTTTTGCATATTTTTGCCTCCATCTTATCTCTACAACACAAAATATAGCATGGAAATGTACTTAGATTGCATTAATATTTAGGGAATCATCTTATTAAAAGAAGAGGTTGTAGACTTCTTTAATTTCGGTTCATTCTCCAGTTATTAGAGTTTAAATCTTAGCTTGTCCCTTTCATCCTGAACTGTATTCTATTTTCACATCCCTGATTTCTCTCGACTTTGTTGCTCTTACAATATTTTTTCCCAAGAGGCAACTCTTCCTCCGCTGGGGGTATACATCCAACAGCACTCTGAATGCTTGACATCCCTACTTCCTGTGGAGCTATAGTAAGTAATTTTGAGTTAAGGTCTTGCTCTGCTAGATCATAATTATGTAATTCAAAGACAGTGCATAATAGCTTGCATATTTCCTGCAGTCAATATTCTCTTCGACAGAAAAGTCCTCAATTCTTGTTCTCGAGTACTGTGAATGTATCAGGCTTTAACATGTGCATGTCATATAAAAATATCTCAGTTTTACTTTACAGTTAAAGAGACACTATAGTCACCAAAACAACTTTAGTTTAATAAAGCAGTTTTTGTGTGTAGGGGCATGCCCCTGCAGTCTTGCTGCTCAATTAGCTGCCATTTAGGAGGTAAATCACTTTGTTTATGCAGCCCTAGACATGCCTCCCTGCATGTGACTAAACACTTCCTGCAATGAGTGATCTAATGTTTACACTTCCTTTATTGCAAATTCAGTTTAATATAGAATGTATCTCCTGCTCTGTTAATAGCTTGCTAGACCCTGCAAGAGCCTCCTGTATGTAATTCAAGTTCAATGTACAGAGCAGGAAATACAACTTTTAAAGTAAGTTACGGTATGATTGAAAATTAAACCATATTGTTTTCATTCAGCCTGTATCAGTCACAGCCAGGAGATGTGTGGCTAGGGCTGCATAAACAGAAATAAAAGTGATTTAACTCCTAAATGGCAGTAAATTGAGCAGTAAAACTTCAGAGTCATGATCTACACACAAAAAAAATGCTTTGATAAGCTAAAGTTGTTTTGATGACTATAGTATCCCTTTAAGGGTCAAAGTGTTTATTTTGTCAGCTATATTAAATATTTTTAAAGTGTGAACTTTTGTTAATGGTTGCAGTTTAACAGTCCTTGCATATTAATGGAGTACTTGGAATGTCATACTGTTTTTACATTTTAAATGCTCTTCTCAACTGTAATACTTTCTATAATTAAAGGAAAACTATTACTTTTTTAATGCATTATAAATATGATACATTAGGGATGTGCATGGAGAGATTTTTTTTTGTTTTGATTCGTTAAATTTGTAATTTTGTTTCTACCACAATTCTGAAATTAACGATTTTGACAAACCCAATTTTCTCTAAAAAATTTCTTAATTTCTAAAATTCAGAAAACCAATTTTCCCAGTGGGGAATCAATAAAGGTGGCAGTCACAAAGTTACACAGTACCAATTTGGGGAGATATCTACTGAACTGCTGACAGATCAAGATTTATAAAAGAAACTTTTTTACATTTGAATTTTCAGCTGTTTAGTAGCTAACTCCCTAATATGTTATGCTTATGTGGAATTGCCATAAGGCAAATAAAGGAGCTACCTGCTAAACAGTGCCTTTAACCGCTTAGTGACCTCGGACCTGATATGTCCGCGGTGACTTAGAGTGCTTGCAGCCACTCTGATGGTATTGTAGCGATGCCTCAATGTCCCAATACCCAAAAAATATTAGTGTTTCAAAACAGTAAAACATATCACAGTGATGATATTGTCAGTGAAAGTGAAATTTTTTGCATTTTTCACACACAAACGACACTTTCATTGATGAAATCATTTTTGTGATACTTTTTACTGTTTTGAAACACTAATATTTGTGTTCAGCGAAGTCTCCAAAGTATAAAAGATCCCCCATGTACAGGTTTTATAGTGTTTTTGAAAGTTACAGGGTCAAATATAAGGCTTGATTTCTCAATTTTTTTTAAATTTGCCAGATTGGTTATGTTGCATTGAAGAGCATATGGTAGCCCAGGAATGAGAATTACCCCCATGATGGCATACCATTTGCAAAAGAGGACAACCCAAGGTATTGCAAATGGGGTATGTTCAGTCTTTTTTAGTAGCCACTTAGTCACAAACACTGGCCAAAGTTAGCGTTCATAATAGTTTTTTTGCATTTTTAACACACAAACAAATATAAATGCTAGCTTTGGCCAGTGTTTGTGACTAAATGGCTAAGAAAGACTGGGCATACCATGTGTTGAATACTCTGGATTGTCTACTTTAAAAATATATTTGGTTTGATGGGGGTAAATTACATTGGCCGGCTTCACAAATGTCCCAAATAGGACATGGATGCATGATGACCAGCTTTAAAAATTCCAAGTTGGAAAACTGGAATGCGCACCCTCAAAATAAGGTATTTTAGCCCTCATAGAACCCAACACACCTATACATCACCTACACTGATATTTTTTTTTAATTTGGCATAGATTGGTGGTAAAATGGCTGCATGAAAAGAGTAAAAAAAAAACAAGTTTAATACCCTAGGTTGTCTTTTAAAAAAATATATAAATGTGAAGGGTTATTCAGGGATTCCTGACAGATATCAGTGTTACAATGTAACTTGCGTTAATTTTGAAAAAAAAAATTATTTGGAAATGGCAAAGTGCTACTTGTACTTATTGCCCTATAACTTGCAAAAAAAAGCTAAGAACATGTTAACAATGGGTATTTTTAAACTCAGGAAAACATTTTGAAACTATTTATCATGGGCGTTTTTTGTAGATGTGTAACAGATTTTGGGGGTCAAAGTTAGAAAAAGTGTGTTTTTTATTTTTTCATCATATTTTATACTTTTTTACAGTAAATTATATGATATGAAAATAATGGTATCTTAAGAAAGACCATTTAATGGCGAGACAAACAGTATATAATATGTGTGGGTACAGTAAATGAATAAGAGGAAAATTACAGCTAAAGACAAACACCGCACAAAATATACAAAAAACAGCCCTGGTCCCTAACGGTAAGAAACTTGAAAAGCGGTCTGGTCACTAAGGGGTTTAATATGGCAGTCCCACAGAACCATAGCGAATTAGGGAGTTATCTGCTAAACTCCTGAAAGATCAAAATAAAAGGCACACTATAATGTTAGAGTTACAAACGTGCTGAAATAAACATTTAGGTACTACAAGTAGATCATCTCTCATCACAAAAATACTCTTCCTATAATTCCCTGCAAAAGAGGAGTTTATGTGATAATAAGTGTATCCCTGAGAACAATTCAGTAAACTGTTCTTTTTTGTAAATTGACAGCATCCACAGCTGCTATCAGTTTAGTGAGCAAACCATAGGCATTTTGTCACAGAATGTGCATGCATGATTCGCTGCTTGGCTCTCAGCCCTAGACGGAGAGAGAGTTAAGTCTAAGTTGTCCACATGTTGAACACACAACGTGAACAAAATTAACACAGGCAACTGAGAATTCTTATTTTATGAGCAGGCTTAGAGCTACAGAGAATGCCGCTGTTCTAAGCCACGTTCAGAGCTGAGAGTTGAATCATGGTACTCTATGCACCACCAAATTTGCAATTGTGATTTATCCTTGTATTTTTGTTTTTCTTTTATAACTTAGAGCTGGCACCTAGTAGGCATGTATATACCATTCTATTTAATTTATGACTAGTGTTTCGCAACCATGACTTTAATCTATAGCATTAAATCCCTTTTGGAAAAAAAAGATTGTATCCTTAAGAGAAAAACATTAGAAATACCAACATATTTTAGTCAAAACCCAATCAAACAGAATAAAAAGGGATGTTAAAAAGGCTTTCCATCTGGTACAAATCTTACTGTTTGCCTTGACTATTTATTTTTGTATATCTGCCAAATCGTTTGCTTTTTTTTCTTTCGTATATTACATTCACACAACAATAAATCTACAAAGATGACAGGTGTGTCATCTCACAACAGTTAGTCACAAAGATGCCGACCTTTCACATTCTGAGTGTTGTATCACATCCCAGCATTAACAATCTGCCAGAAAACAGCAGGGCAAATAATAATTGGATAACCTTTTGCATATTAATATTCTCAATAGTCTTGAGTTCAAGGCACACTAGAATATCTGTTTAATAACACACATATTGAAAAAAATAATTTGTAGTACAGCTGGAACTATTTAAAAAAATGCAATGATAAACAATCATAGATATGATATATGATAAATATGTTTATCAAAGGCAATATCAAAATACATACAATAGGAACACTGATAAAACAATCTACCTAAATATGCAACAAAAAATGATATTTGTTCGTAAAGAAACTATCTATGAACTATTGAAGTGGTAGCATGATTCGCGAGACAATGAGAAGAAGTGGGTTAGATCATTGTTCTTGAATAAAAAGAGTTGAAAACGAGTTCAGAATGAATTCTCTTGAAATATGGACAAAATGGATATGTTTAACGTAGAAGGGAACGTCACATTAGTGACATTTGTGAACAAGGGACAGAACTCAGCTGCCTAGAGTACCCAGTTTAGTGTCAAACCTCTCAATTACAGATTAGGATGGCACCAGGGGGACTTCTGGCACCATAACCACTCCACCAGGCTGTAGTGGCTATGATGCTTAGAGTCGCCCTTTAAAACAGGCGAGTAACAATAAGAATCCATTACTAAAAAGTTGAAACATTACAGGAAACCTATATGTTATTGCTGAAATGAGTCATAGTGAATAAACCAATCATTTACATTTGCTCCATGTGTTACTTGTAGTAATTGTTTACTGATTTGTTATATCTTAAAATTGCTCTCTGTAGGAGTTCTCGGCAAGTTTTTTTTAATATATATTTTGGTAAGCACAAAAAATATTAATATTAGCCAATTTCAAAGAAATAAAAATGATGTTTGTTTTTGGACAAATCACTGTTTACCATACATAAAGTAGAATTGTTAGTGACGCTAAGTAGTTATTATCAGGCTTTTATCAACTTGAGAGAAAGCTTAGTGAATTAGCTGTGTTTCTGTCATTCCATCTGGAAACAGTTATTTAAATGAACATTCCCAGATGGTCTGTTACCCAAATAAATAAAATGCAGCTAAGTGTATATCTCCCGAGTCTGCATATGACACATTAAAAGGCTGAAGGTTTGAGTTTTACCAGTCACGCATTTTAAAACTGAAAGGAAGTAAATTCTAGGTTTTGAAACTTCTTCAATCCTCTCTAATCAGGCATGTTAATTTCTAATATACACCAATGTGACTTAGAACATTCTATACAGCTGTAATAAAAAATATTCAACCCCTGATGAAAATCAGGTTTATTGTCAAAATTTTACAGACTTTCAACTGTTTGCAATGAACAAATCAAACAAAAGCAATTTAAATAGCTCAACACAACAAATGCTTCAAGTGGTTTCCCCAAATTCAACTCTCATACCCTGGATACTTCTAACCAGTAAAACGTCTTCCGCAAAGGTGAGGTGTGACTAAAGTTTATATTTTTCGTATATAACCCCACAGACTGATCATTTTTTTATAATTTTTTATAATTCTTTATTTTTTTTTGTTGTAGCTTGCATAACAGGCACATTGGCATAATAGTGTAGAGTAGTACAGCCCAGAACATGCCCTTTAGGGCAACAGTAGGGATCATATCTAATTTTTTTTTTCTCCAAACAAGAAGACGTAGTTTGCATAGATGAGATCCCATGTTGGTAAACTACGTATTCAGCATAGCTAATAAACTAAAAACAACACAAAAAATTGCAGTACATTTAAGAGATAGTCAAGACATATGTGTGAAGTCGTAGCCTAAGTAAGTGGTCTAATTGTGTCTATATTAAGGTGTCTCCCTTAGGGTTACATAGGAGGCTGTGTGGACCAAAGCTAGTGCTAGTTGAATTTTTAGCTAGTTTGAACTGGCATGTGGTCAGTAGGTGGGCTACCGGCACCTTATTAGTTTACTAAGAGTTCGAGTTATAGGGAATTCTTATCAGTGGGGTATAGTGGAATAATTTTGCGGTTGACTGTATCAGTAGTAGCTGGGTAGTTTAATCGGTAAAAGTTGGGTGGTTTACTTAGTGGGTGGGCTGCCAGCGCCATAGAGACTTGGTTAGTTTTGAATTATAGGGAATACCCGTTCAGGAGGATTAGCCCTCAGCAAGTGGGGGGGTGAGGGGCGGAGTGCAACAATTCTGCCTGGAATAAGGTACAGCCTGGGGCCCATAGATTGAGCTGGGGGGGTGTGGACAGGTTTCGGCAGACCGACTCGCCTCATAAAGTGTCTGACTGCTATGTGGTGCTGTGCATGCAATTAAACCTAGCTAGCTGATATATGGTGTGTAAGAAACTGTTGAAAACTTTTAACATATTAAACTGAAAAATTGGACTATTTACAAATTAAAACAGTGGTTAGAAAGAGGAAAAGGCAAGCCTGGAACTGCTGGACGTCTGGGTTGCTTCAGGTGGTAACCACTGCATATGTATCCATCGTAGGCCTCTGGGGGACGAATGGAGCTTCTGTGGAAGGATTCAAGGCCTGGGTTGGGGCCTTGGGTACTATCAGCCCAGTGGTAGTTAGAGAGTTCGGTGGGAGACCCAAGGTGTGTAGGAGCCCCTTGACGCCTAGAAGATCTTGGATGGGGTAGATGGTGTCGTTGTGGTTTACTTGTAACGAGCGGGGTGACCTCCACCTGTATTTGATGTAGTTCGATCAAAGTGCAGATGTGAAGGGCTGGAGTTCCAGGTCCACGTAGATTGAGAGAGTCATGCTCTCAATTGAGTATGGACAGTGGTGCCATACTGCGTTCATAACAGCCAGCCTGTCTCTGCTCCTTTGAAATCAGATCAGCAGGTCTCTAGGCATCGAAGATGGTGCTTTGGCTGGCTTTGTTAAGTGGAACACCCCCTCCGTTTCCACTGCCTTTGCCTGTCTTGGTGGCAGGAGTCTTCTCACCAGATGTGGCAGTTCTATGTCTGGTACCTCTTCGGGTATTCCCCTTATTTTTATGTTTAAACTTCACCTTTAATTCTCCACTGCAGCAAATATTTTTTTTTAGGTTGGTTTGTTATCGCTGTAGTTCATCTAGCGCTTGTTGGAGAAGCGCTGTGTGCTGTGCATTTTGGTGGGTGTTTTGTTCTAGTGCTCCCAGTCAGCCCGTTAGGCCATGCAGGTCTTGGTGTATCTGGGCCATATTAGCCTGGATTGTGCATTGGAGGCCCGCTAGCAATTCCTTTAGGACCACCATCATGACCAGGGATGAGTCTGATGAGAAAGGAGGCGGCCTGGGGGTCGACTGTGCCGGTAGCTGTCCCTTTGCTGCCCTTATTAAGAAATCCTCTGAGATGTCCCAGCTATTGTCAGTTAAGGCGGCCATTTTGGGATCGAGGGCACTATTAGTTTGTCGCCAAAGATTACCTATATTCATGCTCATCCTCATTTTATAAGGCTTTGGCTTCTTGGTCTTTCGACCTATGGTACTGTTGCCTGCCTGGGGATCCATTTGAGGTGCCCATGGGGGTCTTTGGGGTCTCGGGATTTGTGTAAAATTAGCCGTGGTACACAGTTGTAACACATGGGTCCATTCGTTTTTTTTGCTTGGCTCCATCCCACAGATTGATTTCTAAACACATTTATTGTAGTAAAAAGACACATGATTGTGAGTAATTTTAATAAGTAAGGATAATTGTGAGGTACGTTACTAGTTTCCCCTTAGATTGTTAGCTTGTATGCAAATCTCTCAAAACCTACTGTCTTGGTTTGTCTATATTTGTCAAATTACGTTTTTTCTTTCCCTTCATGATTTCATCTAGTGATGCAGATTTTGTGTCACTGTGTGAGTAAATATTAATAACTTTTTAATTCAGTGGAAAGAAAAAGAAATGTGTTTTAATAACACGCTAAATAAAGTTATTCTTGCTATATTATGAGTAATATATGGACTTGTCACAAAAATATAAATAAATAAAAATCAAGCAGTTTTACACTGTGAGAGTGATGCGTTTTTAATTTTAGATTAAAGTCAGGTTTTGAACCCCCTAACCCCTCCTTTAATCTACAACAATACTTTCCCCTGAAGTCAGCAAAGCAAGTCTGGGCTGTCTAAATTACCCCTCCTGGGCCTTTCACAAGAACTATGGCAGCTGGTGCATGATTAGGCAGAATTAGTCTGCAGTCTTCACTGAATATAAATAGACTGATTTATTAGGTAATTATTAGGTGTCTCAGCATACAAGCAAGCCAAATCAAACTAAACTTAAAGTACAAGACTAGAAAAAGACAGAAATTGAGTTATAAGCTAAGAAAACAAACACACATAAATATCTATATCTATACTAATGGGACATATATATTGTTATTATACTCAGAGTATTGGTTGTAGATATCTTAAGACATCTAATACATGTGTATAGTCAGATTAAAAGGGTTCACTGAAAGCTTTATACCTGCAAGCAGCCTTAACCCCACCTACTGTAGAAACGAACATTATTATTTTTTAAGATGTTCCATTTCACATTAATAAGCCCAATATAAATTAGATTTCACCCTATACAACCATAATGCTTGCCATGTTTTCCTATTTCACAATGTATTCTTTTAACTTATGCAAAGTGAGATAAATAATAGCAATTTTGTAGAAAAAATATTATATTCATTAAGGTTTTTTTTATTCTATGGCAAAAATATATGCATGGGATATGCATAAGGCTATCCTAACTATAAGATAAGGCCAGGGACTAATGAAAGTATTTAAAAAAAAAATGGGCAGACTAGATGGGCCGAATGGTTCTTCTCTGCCGTCACATTCTATATATATCCAATGTTATCTGCATGGCACTTTTAAACTGTTAACAGGCGCAGAGCCAGCTTTATTTGCTTATATCAAAAATCTAAATCGTCACTTAGCAACTTTAATCATTTTAATTGAGGAGTGTCGTATCATCTATCTTGATCACATGATATTGTCTATTAACCATTTAAATGTGCTGTATGCGTTTTTGGATCATGGCTTGATTAAAAAAAAATCTGTGTGGATCTAAATTGTGACTACGTGATTTCACAATAAAGGAAGAACACTGAATTTTATATTAACTTCAAGAAGTGCTGGACATTGCAGTTATATTATTGCAAAAAAGAAAATTACATATATGTTGGGCAAACTATGAACTTGATAGGAGGAAGTATTGGGAATCTCCATCTCTTAATAAAGCATAGGCAAATACTAACTTGCTCATGCCAAGGTTTCCTTTGCAAAAGCATACTAAATCAAATACTTATTAAAGACAGTTTAAGTGGGCCATGGGCACGGCCAACTTTTCCAAAAGGCAGCATAGGTGGCCACCTTTGAGCAACGAACAAGGATGGGTGCAAAAATCCACATTTCCAGCAACTGACTGGGACTTTTTTTTTTTATATACTTTAATCGTCAAGATTTTCTAATCAACAATAAATTTACCACACACACCTAGCTCACCTCTCCACAAAAATATATCAATAAACATTTACACAACGGAAAGAGTAGAAAATTAAAAATTATCCGTGGTAACTTAAGACATATTTCGTTTTGAAGGCAAAATGAACCCCAGATTAAAGACAGGTAGATGAGAAGATCATTTTGGTATATTGCCTTTCTTCAAGATATTTAGGAGTCACCCATATATCTACATCTCATTGTATTGTCTCAACTTTCCCAAATAAAGTAATAAATAATAAACCAGTCTTTCCATTTTTAAATTGTACATGATTAGCTTACTCACATCTTCCATTGTTGGAATATATTTACTCTTCCGATTTCGAGCTAGTAATCTTTTGGCTAAAATAAATATAAAAAGATTAGTTTCTTTATTACAGCTCCTATATAATCTGGGAATGCATATAAAAGCAATACCTCTAGCTCAACAGACATGTTCACAGGCCTTGTCCAGGATTGGACAAGGCCACCATACATAGCTCATCAAGTCCTCCATACCACACCTTCTACAACATAATTTAGAAGTCGAGGGGAAGATTTGGGATATTCTTTTAGGGACCGAATACCAAAGGTATACATTTTTTGGGGATAAATTAAGATGATTAGTGCAATGTGAACTGCCCAATGGAATTAACAAGACTTTTCTCCACTCTTGTTAAGGCAATATTTTATTCATATATTTTTCCCAGGCAAACATAAACAGCATTTTATCAGGAACATTGCAGTCAATCAAAAAACCATAACACTGCGACTATCCTTTCCTGGCTCTCAGATTTGCATTAAACAATTTTACTATTGTTGAAGTAGATTTAGATGGGAGTAGAAGGCAATTTAACTTGATTTGTAGAAGATGTCTAATTTGCAGAAAAATATAAAATTCTTTGCATGGAATGCCAAATCTTTGTTGTAATTCATCGGAAAGGAAGTAAGCGTCCACTTGGAGTCAATCCTCTAGCCAGTTGATACCTGCTCCTACCCAGTTTTTTAGGTTCAGTTCAGGGATAATCATTTCTAGTGTTCTCAGTGGGGTAATAGATGACGTGCATAATAGGTCTGGGGACTTGAATTTTTAAAATACCTGACATGCCCCCTGTTATATCCTCAGCTTCCTTCAGTTCTTGCAGGGCTGTGACTTGGGAGCAAAATCTGCCAGCTCCTCCATTATATCAGGAGGCAGCTACTTCTGTTGTCCTCCTACTAGAATCCCCAGCAGTCTTGGCAGCAGCCTGACTCACCAGATTGCAAGCCAGAAGTCTCCCAGACACAGTTTTCAGCTCCCTATAGCCTTGGTAAGTCAGCCAGCTAATTGGAAAGCATACCTTGGACAGCCTACCTTCCACCTTGGAAAGACTCCTCATCTATCTGGCAGCACCAAAAGAGGATAAATAGAGGGGCAGTTAAACATTTGAATATACTCTCTCCCCCATGTGCCTTTAGCTCTGTGTCATTCTGTTCCTTATCAGTACCCAGAGTAAACTATGAGTAGGGCTCACTTTCAGCCTAGCCCTTTGTCACTCTGTGCCCCTAATGCCCTATAGACCTAGCATTTTGCCACCATGTCCCACTAGCTTTGTTTCACTTTGTCCCTGTAATCCCTTTCCCCCTAGCCCTGTTGAATGTTGGTGAAATAAGGGGTGGACTCAGGCAGCCCTCTGGACAGCCCCAGGACTTGAACTGTGCAAAAGGATGCATAATTTCTAATGGCAACCCTGATTATAGAATATATATAGATCTTGTGACGGTAGTTGCAATCACTGGGGGCTGAAGACGAACACCTTATGTAGGTCCCCAGATTGCTCTTAGGTTTTAATCACCCTGTGCCCACAGAGAAGTTAAAATCTGGAATGCTTCTGCTCCAGTCGCTGCAACATGACTGGGGTATTTCTGGAGCTTTTCCACCTATGATCAGTATACAGTGATATAGCTGTATAGCAGTCTCACCCAAACACTAGTCGAGACTTAGTGAAGAGTGAAGTAGAATTGATTTTATTCAACACAGGTATATATAGGCGTAATCACAACAAGGGATCCTCAAACAAAACAATACAAGTCTTGGTATCTAGGACTTTATTAGGTTAATTTTCCATTATTGAATTACCTGACTGACACCAAGACCCATATCACAATAGCCAGTGTATAATAAATTAATTATCTTCCCTTCTGTTTTACCTTTTATACACACAGACACGCCAACACAATTATCTCCCACAGTACAATAAAACTTCTAAAAACATATATAATACTATACAGCAGACTAAAGGGTGCTCTGGAACAATGGGGCAATGCCCTTCTCGGAAAACAAGAAGGGAAGGGGGAGGGAGGAGCATAACTAATAAATAAATACATTACACACCTTACCTATAATGGGCACAGGGTGACTAAAACATAGCATAAATCTGAGGACCTACATAAAGTATCCGTCTTGACTAGTTATCACATAACTAGTTATCTACAGGGTAACTCTAATCATCACCCAGAACAACATAACAGATTTTTTTGTAGAGTGTCCAGCAAGCATCAGGAGCAAATATGGAGTTTGCCAAAGGTAGATGCACATATATTCTATGGGCTGAATATGGTTCTAAAGAAAACATTGTATATCTGTTTGCATTACATATTTACTGCATATGTGCTTTCATTCAACAGAAACATGACTTTGAAAGATGCAAATATCGATCTGTTATAAGAATGGACAAGGCTGATAAAATACTGCTTGCTAAATTTGAACCACCGACTGTGAGCATTATTGAGGACAAACTGACAACAATATGATTGTGCAGATAAAAAACAATTTTAATTTGTTCTCAAGCTACTTCCTACTAAAGAAATGCTATAATTGAATCACGAATTTAAAAGAAATACAACATTTTATGGGAATACGTAAAATTGTCTTGAGGAAAAAAAAACAGAAATGAAATTAAAGATTTAATGAAATTCACGTTATTTATGTCTAACAGCAGGACGATATTATTTATTCATTTTCATTTACATCAGGTCATCATTATTTCTGGAAACACAATAATAAATTTCCTTTTAGAACTTACATTTTCACAGTGGAGAAGAAAACATTTGGTCAGCAATAAATCATAACATAATAAAATGATAATTAAAGGAATGGTTTGTTATAAAAGATTATTTGTTTTGGCAGTGAGCAGAATATATGTGAGGCATAACTGTGCAAAAAAATACCATATAATTATTAACCATTTCCTTCTTGACGTGTAAAAGTGTATGAAGGCATGGTTTTTGATGCATGGCGAAACAAAATGTAGCTCAAACAGACCTACTTACCTTACAATTTGCTCCAGAATTGGTTTTCGATGCAGCAAGCAGAAGCATTAGATGGGGGGTATAGTAATGAATGTGCACACCAGGCTAACTGGCAGCGTCTCTTGGTGGCCACAGAGGACAACCCATACTAGGGATGTGCATGGGCAAAAAATTTGGTTCGGAAATTCGGGTAAGTAAAAAAATAATTTTCTGCTTTGGCAATTCGGACCAGTGTCATTCGGTTCGGTTCGGCACTTCGTAACTGCCAAACGTCATCACTTTGGAACTTCGGCACTTCAGAACTTCTGCACTTTGGACATTCGGAAACATCCAAATGTGACATATATATGACGCCATTGCACAAAAACTAGCTTATTGGTCAAGCTTCCTGTCATAATTCACGTAATTTTCCATCCCTCTCTCTTCTTTTGCCACTTTTCAAAAATCCGGAGCTTTGGTGCTTTGGACCTTCGGCACTTCTGAATTACCGAACTTTGTCGCTTCGGCCATTCGTAAGCATCCGAATGTCCGAATGGCATGAAATTCGGAGAAATGTACATTCGGAATGAAACAAATCACACATGTCTAGCCTATACACAGAGTCCTTTATTGATGAGCTTTTACTGCACTTTCCTGGGATTCAGGCAATAAATATAGGCAGTGGGACAGCATCCTGAAAATGGACTGCCTTGCCTTAGGAGTTATGTACAAAACAAATAATCTGATGATTTTCACAAACAAATACAATTAATTGATCATTTTAATTTAGACTTCTTAAAGTTAATCCATCTGTTATCATTTTAAAGGGACACTATAGTCCCCTAAACAACTTTAACTCCATGAAGCAGTTTTTATTTATCGATCATGCTCCTGATTTTTTTTAAATCACTTTAATTTTTGCTTATGTAGCCCTCACCATACTGACAGCCTGCACAAAAAATGATTCATTTTCAATCCAATGTTAACTCACTTTAGATATGTTTTATCTCCTGCTCTGTAAATTGAACTTTAATTACATACAGGAGTCTCCTGTAGGGTATAGCAAGCTCTTGATAGAGTGGGAGATAAGAAATCATAACTTATATATATTTTGCAATAAAGGAAGTGTAAACATTAGCTGACTCTATACAGGAAATGTTTAGGAAGGCTGTGTAAGTCACATTCAGGGAGGTGTGCCTAGGGCTGCATAAACAAAGTGAGACTGCAGTGGCATAATCTAAGCACAAAAACTGTTTTTTATATTTCATATTTTTCTTTTATAATATATATTAAAATCATGTTATAAAATTATATAATAGTATATATTTATAAAAAAAAATGGTCTGTATAAGGGTTAGTCCACTACTCCTTTTCTTTCACTTCTGTCTGACAACTTCAGATTGACCTCAGACATACATGCACTGTGTGCAATTCATGTGAGTCCTTGCTATCTCTTACAGACCCCCATAGTTTCACACTTGTGAAGTTATCCAGCAAGTCTGAAGGAGGTACAGGAAGAAATCTGTTAGCGTGCACAACACTTTCAGTCAAATATTTTTATGAATGAAATTGTTTCAGTGTCCTGAACTACATATCCATTAGCCAGGACGGGGGCAGGATTATACAATCATTTTCAGCTACTTCCTGTTTTTGGATAGTCTCACAGCAGAAGCTGCAAATACTATAGAATGTTTTAATAATTTTGAAGGTAATTATTATTATAATTATGTTAGGTAATTATCTTTTGTTAATATTTTTTATTTCATTGCATTTTTTATGCATTTTATTATTATTATTATATATAATTCATTACATTTGGGGGTAAGTTCTTGCCTGGAGTGTCTATTTATATGGTGGTCTGGTAATTTCTCTATTGCGATAGCAGCTTATTATGTACTAAACTTAGAGTCGTTCGCAATAAAATGATAATGTCTTCTCACACTTCTTTGCAGCACAGTTCTGATTGGCTACTTCTTGTAGACAAACTGGCATACATCTGAGTCCTCTAGGGATTCTTTATACGTACCAATTTGACTTGATCTCTCTCAGATATTCATTATGTACTCTAGTTATTGTATACCCAAATGGATTTAGGCCAGACACTGGACTAAGTATTCTTGGCTATCTTTTATGTCCACCTTTCTTAATCACAATTCAGGAACTGCTTGAAAACAAACCTAACAGGCAGAGCTTTGATTTGCAAAGCCATACATAGAGAAATATCCCAAGAGAGTAATATATCCCATAAAAATAAAAGCCTGGTTTCCTCAAATAAAACAAATACAATGCAGCATATTAATAATTTATAAATTCAGTGCATGCATTTTTATTTTTTAAAACAGTAACATTTTATTGTCTTATTATCCATGGTCTTAATTCTGTTATATAAGATTGTAAAGCGTCGTTTCTGAGATGAAAGGAAAAGCATAAGATGATTCAAAATAAAAATAAGCATCCAATTATTTCCAAGCACCTTGTGACATTTTCTGCATAAATGTGTGACATTTTCATATATTCCATTAATATTATGTTTAGAATAGTGAAATTCACTAGTGTCAAATGTATCATATTTAGTAAAAAAAAAAAAAAGCCATGACATTAAATAAATACAATTTCAACTGCTCAGCTTCCAGCAACATGTGATTAGGTAAACTAATACCAGAGCGATATCTTGCAAAACCACATATAGCTATATACAGGCTTAATGGACTAATTACTAAACAGTGTATTTTGGTGAGTTGCGTACTAACTAAATTCATGATAAAATAAAGCAGATGAAAAATCTATTCAAAATTCTGCATAAAATTAAGCAGATGAAAAATCCATCCAAAATTTAGCTGAATTTGGGAGGTTTTTTTTTTTTTTTTTTTTTTAAGCTATCTTATGTTGTACCATATTTTGGTGTGGTTAGCTACAGTCCAAGCCACTATATTTTGTTATTTAGTTAACACATCCCTTATCTTCACTCTATCATTTTAAGAACTAAAGATACTATATAGTATATGTTTATGAAGGTAGCAAATATGAAAAACATCCTGAAATATTGTATTATTTGTCCAAAATCCATATTAGTAACAACAGACTAGCACAAAGTGTGATGGACAATGTTACTGTATAGACTATCGATTAAAAGTTTCAGCATTGATGAAATTACTAATGTAAGTTTCAGTGTATTTATTTTGTTTCTAAAATTTCTACATGACACAAAAAAATAGGTAAAAGGATTAAGAATATGAATAAAAAATTGGATGTTGGTCTTGGCGTGTGCTGAAATAACAACAGTTAACCCTTCGAGTTATTTTGCAACATGCTGGCCATATCCCTGGCACTCAAAGGATTAAAAGGGCTGGTTTTATACTTGGTTGCGCATATCTGATAGATTTCAACATTAAATTCATACACAGATTCACACACATTTTCTTTACCTCTACACCAAGCATGTCAAACTTGTGGCCCATGAGCCGCATGCGGCCCACAATGAATATCTACGCGGCACGGTGAACCGCGAGTTTGACATGCTTACTAAGGCAGAATAGGCACCTGCTCTCCCCACATGCAGGTGCCTACACTGCTAAAATTTAACCGGCTGGGGAGGAGAGGACACTGGCCGCAGGGAGCTCAGTCTTCCTGCTCCTCACTGCTCCCTTGCGCTCGCCCTCTGTAGTGATGCCAGGTGTTTGAATATGATGTAATTCCTGCACCTGTCATCACTAAATGGCATGCATGAGGGAGCAGTGAGGAGCAGGAATGGAGACCTCCCGAGAGAAGATCCCCACTGGACCCCAGGGAGAGGCCCCACACCAGCTCCCAAAGGTAGGGAACAATAAATAAAATGATGTGTGTGCAGAATATGTAAATGTGTGTGTAAGTGTGTGTGTTACTGTCAGTGAGTGTGTGTGTCTGTCAGGGAATGTGTGTCTGTGTGTATGTCAGTGTGTTTGTGTGTCTGTCAGTGAGTGTGTCTGTCAGTGTCTGTCTGTCAGTGTGTGTGTGCCTGTCAGTGTGTGTGTCTGTCAGAGAGTGTGTGTGTCTGTCAGTGTGTGTGTGTGTGTCTGTCTGTCAGGGTGTGTGTCTGTCAGTCAGTGAGTGTGTGTGTGTCTGTCTGTCAAAGAGTGTGTGTGTCTGTCAGTGTGGGTGTCTGTCAGTGTGTGTTTGTGTGTGTCTGTCAGTGTGTGTGTGTCTGTCAGAGAGTTTGTGTGTGTGTCTGTCAGAGAGTGTGTGTGTCTGTCAGAGAGTGTGCCTGTCAGTCAGTGAGTGAGTGTGTGTGTGTGTCTGTCAGAGAGTGTGTGTGTCTGTTAATGTGTGTGTGTGTTTTCTGTAAGTGTATGTGTGTCTGTTAGTCAGTGTGTGTGTGTGTGTGTGTGTCTGTCAGAGAGTGAGTGTGTGTGTGTATGTCAGTGTGTGTTTATGTCTGTTAGTCAGAGAGTGTGTGTGTGTCTGTCAGAGAGTTTGCCTGTCAGTCAGTCAGTGAGTGAGTGTGTGTGTCTGTTAATTTGTGTGTGTGTCTGTAAGTGTATGTGTGTCTGTTAGTCAGTAAGTGTATGTGTCTGTCAGAGAGTGATTGTGTGTGTGTATGTCAGTGTGTGTTTGTGTCTGTTAGTCAGTGAGTGTGTGTCTGTCAGTGAGTGTGTATGTCTGTCAGTGAGTGTGTATGTCTGTCAGTGAGTGTGTGTGTGTGTGTGTGTGTCTGTCAGTAAGTGTGTGTCTGTCAGAGAGTGAGTGTGTGTGTCTGTAAATGAGTATGTATGTTAGTAAGTGTGTGTGTGTCTCTGTCAGTGAGTGTGTGTGTGTCTGTCAGTGAGTGTGTGTGTGTCTGTCAGTTTGTGTGTGTCTGTCAGTGAGTGTGTGTTGGTCAGTGCTGCGATGGCCGCGGCTGGACAGTGGAGAACCTAAATGTGCATGGAGGCATGCAACGCCACGTCACATTCTGACGTGATGTCAATGTGCTCCACCTTCACAGGGTTTCAAGGAGTAGCGCGAGGATCCGCTTTGGCACAGGGTGCGGACGGCATCATTGGGGGTATACCAGAGGCTGGACTCTGGAGTCGCATACTGGCAGCAGCAATGTGAGTGGAGTCTGCTTGTTGGCTAATATTGTTTTTTTTTTTTTTTTTTAAACAAGGGTTTAGTAGAGGGGGGTGCTGGGCTTTAGTAAGAGAGGGGGATGCTGTTTTTTTTATATACTGTAATTTCAAAACAAATCTACGTTTCTATGAAAATTTAAGGTGTTTTGTTTTTTGCAGGCCACAAAAACCTTTGCTAGCCCGTGCCAGCCTTTGAGTTTGACATGCTTGCTCTACATCAACCCCATTTATGCTAGGCACTGATAATACTGCTACATTGGTTGCCTGTTACTAATCAGCTTTCAAAAGATTGAATGAGAGGTACCATACATAATTCTCAATTTTTTTTTAAATCAAATTTCACAATTATTAAAATCTCGCTGTCAAAGCTATATATCACTTCTGAGAATTTCCTACAAGAAAGCACACTGTCAAGGCTATATATCACTTCTGAGAATTTCAAAGAAAGAAATCTTTATGAAATACTTAAACTGACAATGACCTCAATTGAATTGGTTTCAATACGCATCAGAAAGGATTCCATGACCTGTAAGAAAAAGTACTTTTTACATGATTTATCTATACAAATTCCCATAGACTTTAGTGGTGACCTCTGTAGATAAAGCATCTGAAGTATTTTTCTAATAGAAAATCACAGATGCTTAATTAATCAAATCAAGGCCTATGTTGGAATTTCAAAACACAATCATTATCATGCAATAAAGTTGTTACTACTTTCTTTTATGGTCAAGTTCAAAGTTGACAAAACTCAAGAAAAGGCTGACCTTATATCTTCATCGTTTTATCAAAAGTACAAATACTGTCTGAGCCAAGGTGCATGTATATGGCTGAAGGATTCTGTAATGTAATTAGGTAGCGAGGAGTTTATCTAATTTTATTTAGATATACTTCATTTTAAAACCATCTATTGCCTTTAAAAACTTGAGGAAAGGATTATTATATTAAAAAAATGTTTAATAGATAATGTACTCAGCATGTATCTGAGATAAAAAGACACCCAATTAGTATATTGAAGAGACTTGTAAAACACCACAGAAGCACCAAAGGCACTTTAAGGGGGGTGGCAAAAAAGTGCCGTGGCAGATGCCCTGTTAGCCTCTTTCATGGGGGGGGGGCAAGAGCTAGCCAACTGTCCACCTCAGGGACCCCCAAGGCTTTAAAATGCTCCCCGTGTGGCCGAGGGGAAGTGGTCGCAGCGCATGGGAGCCCTCTGAGCTCTTCCTGCTCAGCTCCCTTGCGCCCCGCATCACCCGGCTCCCGGCATCCACTGAGCGGTGCGCGAGGGAGCTGAGCAGGAGGATTACAGCTCCCTCGCTGCCACAACTGAAAGCCTGCATGCCCTGCCACCCAGCCAGCCCAGCCAGAGCAGCAGCCAGCCAGCCCAACCAGAGCAGCAGCCAGCTAGCCTAGCCCACCACCAGACCAGTAGCCCAGTAGCCAAGCAGCCAGCTCCATTGAACCCTGGGGGAAGAATACACTCCCAAAGGTAGAGAGGATTAAAATTTATATTTTTAAAATATCTATAATACTTTGTAAGTTTGTGAATGTGTCAGTATCAGGGTGTCTGTCAGTGAATGTGTGTGTCTGTCAGTGAGTGTGTGTGTGTGGGGGGTGTCTGTCAGTGAGTGTGTGTGTGTGCGCCTGTCAGTGAATGTGTGTGCCTGTCAGTGAATGTGTGTGTGTCTGTCAGTGAATGTGTGCATGTGTGAATCTGAGAGTGTGTAGTTGCTGCTACCCAGGAGTGATGGGAGTGAGCACAGGGCTATTTTTTGTAACTGTATTTGAATCTGAGAGTGTATGCCTGTCAGCCAAACTGTGTGTTTGTCTTAAATAGGTAGAGGTGGGGAAAATTTAGATGGGGTGGGGGGTGCCTGAGTTTTGACATGCCTAGGGCAGCACATATCCAAAATACACCACTGAGTGTAACTTACCCACTGACTGCATTCCCAAAAGGTATGTGCTTGTGTGTGTGTTTTTTGAGGAGGTAACTGTGTGTATTCTTTTTTATGAGGGTGTAAATGTATGGATGTGTGTGTGTTTCTGATGGTCTAATTGCATGTGTTTGTTTTTTGTGGGAATGTAATGTGTGTTTCTAAAGTGTGTACATGTATGTGAGTGTGTCTTTGACGGAGTAATTGTGTATGTGTGTTTTTTAATTAATAAAGGATGAATATTTATGAAACCCTCAGTAATTTGTACAATTTAAATGTTTGTGATTTGTCTGTGTGTTATGTTGGTGACTGTGATATTTGTGCTTTGCCTGTGTGTTATGTGGATGACTGTGATGTTTGTGTTTTGTTTGTGTGTCACATGTGTGTGACTTTTGTTGTGGTCATGTTGCTGTCCTTGGATAGTTGTGAGTGATAATTTAGCTGGCTATATGTGGTAAGTAATTTTAGTTTTTATTCAATTGTGATTTTTATTGAGGTTTACAGGATGTAAACAGTGAGTCACAGTTACGTTTTCACCTCAAGAAACATATCCACTTTTGACATAAACATTCTATTGAAACTTTTTGGTATACAGGATATTCCAACTTCACCCTGTTTACAATCGGATGTTTGTCAAAAAGTTGCACCTGCTTTTCAATATAAATAATATAAACTAGTTTTGTAGTGATTTATGGAACTTTTCTGTTTGAATGTATTTTATTTTTTCTCTTATGCTCCTCCCTGTGATGTCATGTCCATATACTGTATAATTATGCAAATTAGTATGGCTGCTATTTTTTTTTCCAATAAAGATGGCAACCTTAACCACAATCCAGACTGCAAAAGCAGAATTGTAACTAAGCAGTGGTAAAATATGTATGACTGCTACAGCTCCTGGTGCTCTAATGCATTGAGAGAGGTGGTCAATTAACTGATGAAATAGTTGAAAATAAAAAGTACTGACATTTTGTACAGCACAGCTGATAGATAAGCAAGCAATATATATATACAAATATAAAAACAACAACAAGCCTGATGTGAAATGGTGGTGCAGATGCTTGCTATGTCTATAAATGACTTTTGCTGCTAGGCAGGCAAATTGTGCCATAGGGGGTCATTGTAGGCATTCTGGAGGGAGTAAAGGGCAAAGGGGGAGGAAACACTCTGGGGAAAGCCTTACATTTCCTGTTCCCCATTGACGGGTACCTACTGTCTTTGCCACTTACTGCCCCTCTACTGAATTAATCATTTGGTATTTCTAAAGCCTCTTGTCATGTAACTATAATCTGTAAGACTTGGTAGCAGAAAGCTGGTAATCAAAGGATCTAGGACTCAATCATAATATTGTATGCACAGCTTTACAGGCCCATAATCAGTGCTTCATCCTGTGAGTAGGCAACCTTTGGCACTCCAGATGTTTTGGACTACATCTCCTTTACAGTCATAATGCTGTCAAAGCATCAGGGTATATGTAGTCCGCAACACAACACAGAGTGCTGATCATTGCCTAATCCGGCTCTAGCCCTTAGTCACCCTGTAACAAAACTGCTTGTCTCTACAGAAAACATTTTAAAGATGCAGAACAGTAAAACCCATACTTGGAGCAAAGTAGTTCATATTGTTCGTGTCCTTTTAGTCAATAACACAATGTATACATCATGTAAGAGTACCAATCACTGCTAAAATATGTCCTCTTCTGATTTATTGCTGTTAAAAAGGTTTTGTTGCAGTCAACAAAAATGTCAATTGCAAACAGTGGTCTGTGTGGGACAAACAATAGCTGTTATAGATTTTATAAATGAATGGGATTTTATTGAGTTTTAACAGCATTTTTTGTTTGAATATACAATTGTGGCTATTTCCTTGTGATATGGACACATCACACTTTTATTAAGTATTTATCTCACAAACTACCAATTAAGGTAAAACAGTGATGCAAATATAATATCTTTGGCGTAATAAAGTGCACTGTGTAAACACATAATAAAGTGTGAAATAGTGTGATAAAACATTACATTAAAAAAAGCTTGTACATTCAGATCAAAGCACTCTCAGATATCAAACATGTAAGGTTAATCATACAACAAGAGATAAACATGGGAAAAAGATGGCTTATAGTGTATTATTTAATATAATGTGAAAGAAATACAAAAAAGGCAAGACAGACACTCACAAGGGAAAAAGCACAAAATAAATTGTGCCATATTTGCATTGTCACTTCGTTTTGGTAAGGTGAATGCTGTAAATTTGGAGAATCTTTCTATTTGCAGTCTCAGACGTTCATAAGGTTCATAAACTTTCGTTCCAATGGGCTGGAAGGATAGAAGTTAGCTCAGCAATTCACATCAAATTCAGCAGATTCCCTTTAACTTTGTCCACCAAATTGGTGATTTGCTCACTGCGGCTCATCTTCTGTCAAAACTTTGTCAAGATCTGTTGAAAGAGTCTTGAAAGAAGACGAAAAGCATTGAGCAAATCACGAATATGAACAAACTCAAAGGGACTCTGGCAAATGTGCGGTAAACTGCAGAACGAACTACTTTCCTATTGACTATTTTAGACAAATTAAAAATTTACTTTGAATACCTGGCAAATTTTCATTTGATTGAATAACCCTTAATGAATTGTGTTGCAATGAAATTCCCATTGCAATATATAAACTGAAAAAAAAGGTTTTGAGGAATGTCGCAGATCTGCTTTTTTAGCCTACATTTCCAATATGATACAATGTCTATTAAAAACAGCATATGAATTACATAGTTGTATGTATGAAAATGTGAAAACCCCAGTTTTTGTTGCAAAAAAAAACAAAAAAAAAAATGTAATTGCATTGTAGGGAATACTTATAGGTGTGTGTTAAAAATAAATATCCGTCATGATTTTGTCTGCAGTTTCATTCTCCTTTTTTTTGATAACAGAAGATGGCACTTGGTGGGATTAAGTGGGCAGAGTCCAGAAAGACTGGGTTGAAAGGCAGTACCAGACCAGCTTTAATCTTTACCAGCTGCCACTGATAAGGACTAAATCCAAATATCTAATAAATACAAAAGAAGCGTACTTATATCTGAACACAATTGCTCCCACAGTGCTAACAAAATATATTGATGACACTATTTCCTATTGGAACGTAAGTTGGTTATGTAATGCACAAGTTCCTTTAAAGAATAATAAGCAACCAAATTATCCACTTCAAACAAACTCATTTTATGTGCAGCTAACTATAGACAGTAATATATCCTTCACCTAGTCTCAATAACTGCAAAGTATAAATTAGCTGAATTTGGGCTACGCGTGTGTTGAATCAGTGATTGACAGATCCTAAATTTATGTGTCAAATTTGCATATGTCAGATTATAAATACAGCAGAGTAAATCATCCCATTGTAAGTATATTAGAAATCCATTCACATCGGGCTACAAGCGCACATACACTAATTGGACATAGTTACACTCATTAACAATTTCTCCTTTGCTGTTATCTGTCTTAGCCATTTAATAGAGTTTGAATGTGTATGTATCACAGCTAAACGTTTATTCTGTTTAGGTGTATGAGTTTTAAATTGCAATTACTAATTAAATACTAATTAAAATAGTTTTTCGAGAGCAGTACATATTGCCTGACCATCGTTAATTTGTATTTATTGTTTGTTATGTAACAATATTGTCTGTACATCGCTGTATTACGCATATGATATACTTTTGGCATGACATGGAGTATTTGACAATGATTTTAGATAGCTTTGCATTTTTGGGTTAAGACCTGTTCAGCCCTATTTTTATATATGTTTTAAATATATATTGTATAGCTTTGTTATGTGACACTTTCTATAGATTAGAACTTGACTATGTTAGTAAAGTATAAGAGATTTTCATTCTTGTTTTTTTGTTTTTGTTTTTTGGGTGGGGGCGGGGGTAATCCCACTTTTATTAATCTTTAATCTTGCCAAGAAGAAATCAAATTTACACCTGGAGCTGATTTGACTCTTCATCATGTTCATTAACACTTACTACACTTATGATACCTGTTGATGTATCTTGTTAATTTAAATCTATAAATCTATAGGGTCATTTTCTGAGATCATTACACAAATGCATTCTAAAGAGGAAAGGACTACAAACTGAAAGTGAAATAAAATCAAACAGAAACATCACTTTTAAAGTTATACAATATTATCAAGTTAAAACTTTACATATAATATGTTCTGTTAGGCTATTTAAATCTGAGTTTTAGCTGAGGCAGCAGGACACATTCTTTATTTGATCAATTTACTTTATGTTCACTTCATAATTCTAAGGGCCAGCAGTCCTTGTTAAAGGGGCATTCTGAGCACCATAACCACTACCGTTATTTGTAGCTGGTGTTGGTTATGGTGCTACGTGTCTACAAATACTGTTCTCTTGTCCAGTCACACTGCTCATGAGGAAATTACCCTTCGTACATATTAAATGCAAATGATTCCAATCTATAATTGGTTGTACGTTCTTGGCTAACCTGCCTCCCAGGCTTTTCAGCTTATACTTGTCACTAAAGGTTAAACAGATCCATAGACATGTGGCACTATAACCACTGCAACGAGCTGTAATGTTATGGTGCTTGGGGTATCTATTTAACCTCTTCTATCCCAATAATGGTATACTCATGCAAATATTTTTTTTTTGCATCTCAAGAAATGGAAAAAGGGGATTTTAGTCATAAATCCTCAATTACCGTTCCCCTTTGTGTGACTTTGGGTTTTAAACACATTTCTCTCTGAGCTCCTTTCTGTAACTTCATATTTCTATAGATTCTAAATGATGTATTAACAGCGATCTATACACAAATACCCCTTTATCCTACATTAATACGCTAGCTGTGCATCACATTTGTCATTTAAATAAGATGCTGCATTTCTTTAAATAAATAATGGTTGGGAAGAGGTTAACCAGTGCCTCCTCTGAATGCTTATACACCATTGACAAGACTATGAAGTAAGAGAGAGTGCCACTATTAATATAGTTTCCTAAAAGATTGCACACCTAAGATGAACATGGGTTTTTCTACAGTAGACAAATAAATTGTTACTGTCACTTGCCATTGTCAGGTGTCTTTGTCAAGCATCAAAGAGCTTTACAAAAATCTTTGATGAGGTTGAAGCATTGCAGCTATGTAGGGACCTAATAAAATGGAGTGCTAAACACTGTTGAGGTGCAGTTAACTGATTCTTGGATGGCCTGAAATTTAGTTTTGCTTGCGCATCAGCCAGTTATCACCTCCAGGGTGATGAAGTTCTTCTCAGGACATTGTCTTGAGTCTATACTGTTTTCTTGAGAATCTTTTAGATTTTTCCCATTGAGTTCTTTAATGGCCTTATGTATATTATTTTCTTTGGAATTTTTTTATGATCTTAATTGCTTAATAACTGAGTAGTTGAAAAGCTTTCACAATTATTGTTACATATTCTATTATATGCTGCATGCTATTTCACTTTATTGACCTGCTTGCCTTCAGTTATTCCCTGCCTGGGAGCCTAGGGTTAATTGGACCTTTCCTAATACTATCTAAAAGGTTTTGCAGCAGTAAATATTTATGTCTATTGGATATTATATGATTATAGGTTCTAACCTTTTTTTAATTGGCATATATGGACGATAAAAGTAATTATGTATTAGATAAGATAATTGCCTTAAATTCCTAACTGATTAATTTTAGGTATCACTAAACCACAATATATTTGATGCTTCATTCTACATGTATGTGGTAGCAATGTATCACTTTATCGAAAAAATGCTATGCTATCTTTTTAACAAAAAACTTTCTTGGAAGTGGAGTGTTAAATCTTTTGTTCTGATGTTTTTGGTATAGAATTCACGATATTTCTATAAACAGTTCAAATTCAGGTTAAGAAATCTAAATGGGGCTAATAACATTCCCTGCCCACAAGTTAGATCAAAGCTACTAATGTTGAGACGTAGAACACATCTCACATAGAATACCTTACAAATGCCCTGGATCTGGTGGGACAGTTTTGATTTAGTAGCCCAGCCATGCAGACTGCAAAGGAAGGGATGGCAACGGGAACAAGGGTGCAATAGCCTCTTGACCACTTGCATACAGGTTTGGCTGGTCACAGCCTCACAGCACCATTAATTAAATCTGGAGCTGCAGTGGGATGTCTGTTGGCAATGTACTGCAGGCATGGGATACACGCAGTGATTATGCAGGGACTTTGCTAATCCAGCACTTTGGGTGTGTGAGCTCCTGGCTTGGCCTACGGGGATATTTTCATGTGAAAATAAATGTCCAATAATTTGTACTTATTTCTATACAAAAAGATGGCAGTTTTTCTCTTGCCAACCCGCATTCTTTTCAGTTATCCACTACTGGAGATGCCAGAGAAAGCATTAGTGAGCATTACTAAATGTACTAAACTGTGCATGTTTTTTTTTTTTTTAATTTAGGATGCCCTAATGGGCATTACTAATTAGTAACACCCCCACCATTTTAAACTTTAAAAGCAAGCAATAAACTTTGATTGGACCGTTTACCAGCTTAGAGGGCATGTGTGTGCTCTGAGCTGAGAGGAGGGGATGGGAGGGTGTGGGGATAAACAGAGGCAAGGAGGGGATAAAAAAAATAAAAAAAAATTAAATAGCAATGCAGGTAGGTGGGAATGGTGGTTCAGAGCTTCCACTTGCAAGCATGCTCCCAATGCTCCAGCAGGGGGAAGATGTATTTGATGCACATAATTAAACTAGCCAGGAATGCAACTAAAGTGCAAATATCTCTGTATGTACAGTGTTTCAAGCTGAAACGTTACATATATAGACTCTATATTATAGAGTAATACCACACATGCTATGTGAATCATCAGTGATACAAACTGCATCACAAACAAGCCCCTACAAAAGCACTGACTAAGTCACCGCCCCCCATCAACAAATTAAGAACCCCCAGTGTTAGCAAATATGGTATGTAAATCATTTCAGTGAAACACATCATCTATATACTATGTTTTTATTTACTGATATTTGTTAAGAAAACTCAGAACACAAAAGCTCCATTTAGAATCCCACAAATCCTATGCCAAACAGTTTTTAAGTCAATAATTGTTCGCATCTCTGCTATCTTTGCTGGAAGGCCCTTTCATTGATCCTATTTTGGTAATTACTTCCCCTGACCTGTCAACCTTCAGCTTTGAAAATAAAATAAAAAAAAAGACTTATTGCATTCCTACTGTCCTCTTTATTCTTTTGTACATTTTCTCAATACATATAACAAGAAAATATATCACATTATTTTGCCTAAATGCTTCACATTGTAAAAATATGTATGTATTTTCAATTCTTTGCACATATAACCTTTAAGAAAAAGACAAGTTGAGCTTAATGCTACATTTTACGAGTGCTATTGTATTTTGTTATAATCTCAAGAGAACAATCGTGGCTTCATCTTGAGAAAAACACCTCTAATAAAAATTTTCCTAAAATAAATTCAATTTAAAATTTTGGTCTAAAACACTTAAGGAGTTTTTTTTATGCATTTTAATTTGCATTCACAGACACACCAAGCTTTTAGAATACTATACAACATGTTGATTATGTGGCATAATATATTAAACAGAACTGTTCATGTCTAGATTTTTTTTTTTAAGTTATATTCTATAATGAAACACAAGATTGTTTAATTCCTTTTTATTATACTTAATACAACAATACAACAGGCTGATTTTTTATTTTTTTTATCTTTTCAAGATCATATGAAGTTAATGAAAAACTGACATGATTTGGTATAATAATTAAAATAAAAGAATACATAGCCATCGTGTTTATTATTTTAAAAAGCATACATATGAGTAAATATGTAATATTTACTCTTTTTGGTGCATCTCCTGGTTTCTCCTTGCTGTATGGGGTCTGTGTTAGCCTCTTTGATCAAAGTACAGCTTATGTGATCAAAAACATACTTCTAATCAAAAGTCGGTATGCATTTAAAAATCTTGAAAACATGAGCAAGCATAGGTATTTTTAAAATGCCCTCTGTGATGGCTTAACACCTTCTCATTTGCACAGAATCTGCAGTCAGTCCTTGTCCACCCATTGGTTTCAAATAGAGCACTATTGTATGCCTTCAACCCCATCTCCATTTAAAATATGTATGTATTCAAATATTTGTCTGATTCTATCTAAAATTAAAATGCATTTTCTGTTACTTGATAATGTTTTGTGTTTTTGGTTTTACAATACAATCCCTTTAAAATCTGTGTTTTTATATACGCCTCTCGTTCTATTTTCCGTCTACTAAAGAATTCATGCTTAGTTTGGTCAGGGTTAGCTAGGGTTAGGGTTAGTTAGGGTAAATGTTATTTAGGGTTAGACAAGGTTAGCTAGGGTAAGCTACAGTTAGAAATAGCATCGAATTGCATGTTAAAATTAGGACATATTACTCATTTGATCCTATAAGTTCCCCAAAGAACTGGCACTGGGGTATTGCTGTAGGAAGGAGAATACATATCTCTGGTCTGGTTTTAATAGCAAGATGCACAATGCCTCTGTTTAATATATTTGTGGAAAAAATAAAAAGTATAATTGGCTAAATTTGTCAGAATTTTGTATACATATAGCAAAGTGAAAATACTCTAAATTACTCATTTTTGAGTCAAGTTGTCTTCATTTATATATTTGCCATAACACATTTACACAAATAAGCTGAAAGTTTAAACTGAAATTGGCATAGCTGTGTTATTACTCTATAATGTCTCACAAATCTCACAATAATCTACATGGGAGTATTTCTGGGATTGATTGAGTAGCAGAATACAATCTGAGATACATGGTCTGTGAATTTCCAGATGAAATTCAAACATATGTAAAAAAAACTACAATTAAATAAATGTAACTTGCAGATTTAGTTTAGTTGGCGAATGAAAAGAGTTAAATGCATTTAGTTAAATGCAGTTTAATTCTAGTGGAGTCCAATTATGATACAGTTGTATGTTTGTGAAGAAGTTTTGGACTCTGTGACTGCTAACAGTCTCAGAAGAACAAATGCTTTACTCTGTGCAATATTTCTTCTATAACTTCCAAAAAATAATTAACATCCTAAATATTTACTGGGCATTTACTAATGGAACACTCCTGAACACTACTGAAAATGTATAATTTTGTAGCTATGGCCCCAAGGAAAACATAAATGTATGTAATGGATGCAGTGTGTGTAAAGTGGAAGCAACATGTGTATAGTGGACGAAGTGTGTGTGTGATAGATGTAGCATGTGTAGTGGATGTAGTGTGTGTAGTGGATGTAGTGCATTTATAGTGAGTGCAGAGAGTATGTACAGTAGATGCAAACATTGTGTGTGTAGAGGATGTAGTGTGTGTGTGTATAGTGGATGCAGTATGTATGTAGTGGATGCAGTGTGTGTAGTAGATACAGTGTGTATGTTTGTGTAGTGGATGCAGCGTGTGTGTATGGAAAGGGCATGCAGTGTATGTGTGATGGATGCAGTGTGTGTGTATATGTGTGTAATGTATGCAGTGTCTATAGTGGATGTAGAGGATGTGTTTGTGTAGTTGTTGCAGTATGTGTTTGCACAGTGGATGCAGCATATATGGTGGATGCAGAGTGTGCTTGTGTGTGTTTGTACAGTGGATGCAGTGTGTGTTTGTAAATATGTGAAGTAGGATTCGCGCTGTGCTCTGATGGCAAAAAGCTATTTGTTTTTTGATGAAATTAAAATTGAATTTTATCCCCCTTCCCTATCTCTGATCTGTTGCCAGGGAGAGGGGCATTACACTCCTTGGTGGTCCAGGCTGCCAGCTGCATTACAGTGAAGGCTAAGCACATGCCATCTTTTTCGTCCAGCAGAACCTCTCCCTCTCTTGCAAGCTCTTCTTGCATGCTGTGCCTTAGTAATCCATTGCAACACTCTCACAGCCAGGTTCATGCAAGCTAGTGAGGACCTGCCAGAGGGGGAAGATGGCATGTGCTGGGCAGCCTCTTCACTATATATGATAGGATACAGTAAGTAGCCCGGGGGCCGGCAGGGGCATATAAACTATATGGACAAAAATGTGTGTGGAGAGTTCCTCTTATTGAATTCATAGATAGATTGGTCATTTATCAATCAGGAATAATACATTAATCTATTTGGAGTTTTGCACTAGTTGTGTACAAATTATCATAAGCAAGATTAACTGTATACATTTATTTATATTGTTGAATTCATACTTTTGCTGTGTAATTTTAATATTTAGGTTGTCAGAAGAAATTCCTATCTATCCTTTAAAAAATATTTGTAATATGCACGGGTGTTTTAATGTAAAAGCAAGCAACTTTAGTGGAACAAACACATAAAGAGATTTTAGAAAAATGCAACTAAAAAACATCACATTAAAAAGTAATATGAATTAGATTGCTCTTTCTATCTTTGAAAGTTACGAATAAAAATATTTTTTGCTGATATTATTATTATTATATTATTTATATAGCGCCAACAAATTCTGCAGCGCTTTACAGTGGGTGGACGAACAGACATGTAGTTGTAACCAGACAAGTTGGACACACAGGAACAGAGGGGTTGAGGATCCTGCTCAGTGGGCTTACGTGCTAGAGGGAGTGGGGTAAAGTGACACAGAAGGTAGGGATAGTATCAGACTAATGACATTTGCAAGAGAGGAAGCTATTAACAGCTTAATTGATACGCTTTTATGAAGAAGTGGGTTTTTAATGATTTTTTAAAGGAGTGGAGACTGGGTGAGCATCTAACGGAGGAGGGAAGTGAGTTCCACAGGAACGGTGCAGTCCTCGAGAACTCTTTAAGGCGCGCATCAGAGGTGGGAGTACAGACAGAAAATATACGTAAGTCTTCAGCAGAGCGTAAGGGCCTAGGCGGGACATACTTGTGTATTAGGGAGGATAGATAGGTGGGAGCAGCATTATGTAGAGATTTGAAAGCAAGAACCAGAATTTTAAAATGAGCCCTATATCTTACAGGAAGCCAATGTAGGGACTGACAGAAGAGTGAGGAATGGGCAGTGCAGACGGACAGGAAGATGAGCCTCACCGCCGCATTCATTATGGACTGTAACGGTGCGAGTTGGGAGCACATAAGACCACTGGGAAGCAGATTACAGTAGTCAAGATGAGAAAGGACAGTGGAATTGACCAGCACCTTAGTCACATCTGGCGTTAAGTAGGGTCGGATGCGCGCAATGTTTTTGAGATGGAATCGGCAGGATTTGGTGATAGACTGAACATGAAGCATGAAGGAAAGGTTGGAGTCAAAGAGAACACCTAGGCAGCGAGCAATGTTGACTTGGAGGGAAAGAGACACAGGAGTAGCAACACTTGAGGGAGGGAGAAACTACCAGAATTTCTATTTTGGTCAAGTTGAGTTTAAGGAAGTGGGCAGCCATCCAGTTAGAAATAGCAGAGAGGCAGTCAGAGACACTAGTCAAGAGGGATGGGAAGAGATCAGGAGAGCACAGATAGATTTGTGTGTCATCCTCATTGAAATGATATTGGAAGCCAAAGGGTTCCCCAAGGGAGTTTACCAATGAGGCAGTATAAATGGAGAACAGTAGGGGACCAAGGACTGAACCTTAGGGGACACCAACAGAGAGGAGTTGTGGAGAAGAAGTAGAGCCAGAGAAAGAAAGACTGAAAGAGCGCTGTGAGAGGTAGGAGGAGCACCAGGAGAGAGCAATATCTTGTAGACTGATATTGCGGAGGATGAGAAGAAGCTGTAGATGATCAACAGTGTCAAAAGCCGCAGAAAGGTCAAGGAGAATTAGGATGGAGTAGTAAACACGAGATTTTGCAGCGAGTAGATCATTGGATACTTTGGTCAGTGCCTTTTCTACAGAGTGCTTAGCGCGGAAACCAGACTGAAGCGGGTCTAGCAGAGAATTGGACTTGAGGTAATGATAGCTTCATAATCATCATTACAACTACTAAGCCAACCAAATTTAAAGAAAAAATTATGAAAATGTATTTATATTTTGTATACTGCATAATTACATGTATTAAATAAAACATATAATTCCATGTTAAAACATCATCCGGGGGGGGGCAGGGCCGGGCCGCCAAGCAGAGCGGTCGCAGGGTGGCTGAGCTCCTGCAAATGCAGACATTTTAACCCCTTAAGGACCAAACTTCTGGAATAAAAGGGAATCATGACGTGTCAGGCATGTCATGTGTCCTTAAGGGGTTAAAGCTTCTGAAACATGCCTTTAAGCAACCAACTCACCCACTACTGCGGCCCTCGATGAACATAGGTTACCGGAACCAGGGAGAGGCTTGCTCCCTGAGTTTTAGTCCCCTGGAGGGGAGATATCTGCAGCAACGAGCGGAACCTTCCCTGGCGGTGAGTGGAGTGGACGGCTGCCGCTCCACTATCCCGCCTAACGGAGCCTGACAGCAACTCTACACCTGTGCGGTCCCGGTCCCGTTCCCCCCCCCCTCTGGACCGGGGGGGTGATCCCGGTCCACACCCGGTGACCGCGAGCGTGAGGCAGAGGGGCCCGATTGCTGCCTCCAAAATGGCGGGCGCCATGTGCGCAGACAGCAGGAGGTAAATCATCTCCCTCCCAAGATTCCAGCTAAAATGGCTCCTACCTCCTGATCCCAGCCATCGCGGCCACTTAAGCCAGCAAGGAGAGGCACAGCTGACCAGAACAAGCCGGAAACAGCGGCTGCATGGGAGAGACGGAGCGGTGGGCAACAACCTTCCCTGCCAGGAGCGAGTGTGCCAGCTGCCGGTGCGACACCTGTACTGGAGGACTGAACAGGCGCTCACACAACACCCAGCCTGCAACAAGTCTGCCCGAACTGCGGACTCTCACGGTCTGTACTCCACGACACACCCGATGACAGACTGAAAAGCTACCCACTATTGTGGATCCGACCAGGACCCTGCTATATAATTTTCACCCAGCCTGGTTGCCACAGGCATAGACTTAGGACAGTATTCAAACGGTCCAAGACAGCACCCGGACTAATTACTGATACTAGACAACAACTACCCAGCTGTCCACAGCTCCTAAGTCAGCACTGCCGACCGTACCACTCTGGGGCCTACCTAAGATGGCGGATGCTAATGTCACACGTATTGTTTAGCGCATGATTTCCTTTATTAGAATTTCAGTAAGCCTGTCTCACAAGCCTGTTATTCACAAGCCTGTTATTCATAAGTTGACAAGCAGATTTCTTATTTAGCTTGAACATAACTGTTCTAGAACGTACAGCAACTATTCTCTTATGCAGTCAAAGTTATCATTAAGCATGCTTACTTTTCTAAGATAACTATTTCATGTTAAGACTCAGATGCATGTCACACGATCTCCCTTTTGTCACTCTTCTGACTCTTACTTTTTGACTTTCATGATAATTATTTAAACGAGAATGTAATCTGTTGTTAACCCTCATATATGTTCTACTTTTAAAAAAATGTGCAGTACTTCTCATGTCATGATACTGTTTTAAACTTTTACTGGTATGAAGCTTGATACGGCTATCGTGGCTATTCAAGTGTAATGTAATGCTTGCACAACAAAAATAAAGAATTAAAAAAAAAAAAAAAACATCATCCGACCAATAAATGGATTTAATAAGAAATTTAATTTATAGCAAATATATTGATGTGTTTTTTATTACAATGGTAGTTCTGCATTTTTGTTCCGGGAGTTTGAGAATTGCTAGGACAAGCAGAAAGAGCTAATTTCAACAAAAAAACATTATTAAGACAAATTCTATCCGAACGATGCAGCATTCAATATTTCCTCTTTATGTTTCATTTGTTCATTATCACATATGCTGAAATGGGATAATGGTAATGACTTTTCTAAGTGTTTGCAGAGTTATGGAGAGGAGTACTTTACTTGACAATCCCAATGTCTATAACAGGTGCATAAAATGCAAAGGCAATGAAAGATTGATTGTTTTGCTTAATTATAATGGTTGTGAATATATCAACGTGTAGAATGGGCAGTATTCTCCAGTAGTGCTATACGTATGTATGATCCACTACAGCAGGACCATTCAAGCGTGGCTGTGCAGATGTTATTAGATTATATTTCCCAGAATTATTAACATCTGGAATGGCAAGAACGGGCACGACTGGTCTAAACTGCAGAACAACAAATCTGATTTGAGAGACGGGTTCTGTGAATTAATTTAAAATATATTAATGCAAAAGGCACTCCAATAAAATAATTCTTTTAGATGTATGATAAAAAATGTATTTAAAATATTTAAATAGATGCAAAGTTGATGCATTATAAATAAGAGAATTAGAATTCCTGTTTTAATAAGTCTTGGATGTATTCCCCAGTGGTACGCAGTACAGTATGTTGCTTTAAAAGGACGGGTAAAATCTGTTAAAGTAAACAATATCTGAATATCATTATCAGCCCAATGAACATCATTTTCACACACACTGTAGTTTCATGATTTCCAAAATATATTTGAATTGTAAAAGATGAAACGAGAAAAAAAAAAAAAAACATGTTTTAAAAGCAACAAAGTTAGGAAAAAGGGATATTGATATTAGTTAATATTTGGAACTTCAAAAAACTTATATTCATGTAAAAACGTATATTAAAAAAAAAAAAAAAAACAAGAAACTAGGTAGGCAGACAAAATTGACAAAAAAATAGTTGTAATCAACCTTAAAGTGTTTTAATATCATTTAACTAAAGCAAAATATTTAAAGAGGAACTATCACATAATATCATGTTTAATTTTCATTATGTTTAACTAATATATATATATATATGTGTGAGGTGTGAAAAATTAAATTAAATGTAGAAATCTACACCTGTTTATCCTACAGCGGTGCACCTCCATCTTAGCTCAGTGTCAACCATTATACAATCTATTTTTTTTTTGATACCTGGAATTCAATTCAGAAAAAAATTCAGAAGTGAAACAATGTTTCTACTTCTCCTCTTCATTTACAATGATTGCCCTGTCTTTGTCATGTCTGAACTAGACTGTGATGTAATTTGCTGTCAATCTTAATATATATTTAAAAGAAAACAGAGCATTACATATGGTTAGCACAAGTGTAAAGTGATTTTCACTGTTTTGTTCAATAATATTAATTCTAGAGAAGTGACATTCCCCCTTTCAATATGATCTCACTAGGGTATTTTGAAATGTAATTAAACACCAATCAAAATGCTCGTATTGTAGGAACTGTGATTTGGGCATGGTTTGCATAATTGTCTAGCTTACTACACAGTTATAGGAGAGATGAATGCCCTTCAAGCTTCAGTAGAGTGGAATGAACAAGAAAGGCTAGTGTAGTGGAGCTTCCAAGATCTTGGCGGTCAACAGTTGGCATAATATTTTTGACTGCCCTAGTCGGGCAAGAAAAGTGGGAGTTGTGAAGTGACAATAACACACAATGATGTCCTCATCGTAGTGGACAATCTTGTCTATGTATTGTGGAACTCCTGTAGCATGTTTAATCCATGAGATATGTAAACATTAATTTTCAGTGGCAATGTTGTTATTGATAAATCATACACATACACAGCAATCCATCTACTGTGGCTATCTTTCTTTCTAATGGGTTAACTTAATAACATTCTCTATATCTTTTCAATGTTTACAAACCAATGCAGCTTTAACAGTTCAACTACTATACTGCACTAACTTATTACAAAGTACAATAACCAAAATGGCATTCTATAAAGACTAGAGAAGGTCCTGCAAATAGGTTGCCACTAAATAAAGTAGACCAAGTTTAAATAATTAATACTCATGTATTCTAAAGTCAGACAATTCAAGTAATTGTAAAATGCAATAAAAAGGGATTATAGTCACTACATGGCAAGCCGTGGTGACTTAAATGCTTTACTTGTAAAATTATGGACCCAAAAGCTAATTTAGGAAAAACAGTCAACTCAAGACACAAAAAAGAAAGCCATTGGTAACCCTTCATATTGTGCTGTTTAGGGAATAAAACGTTTTAAAATAAAAAATTCAAAGGGACATAGAATGGGTCCATCAACCACCCCCCCCCCCCTCTCCCACCCCCAGCACCCCAAATAAATACTTGTTTCCCCTGCAAATCCAAAAAAAGAGGAATTCCTTCTTGACATCAAAGTAGCAATCAGATTTCTTATTGGATAAACAAGCAGTTATTACCACTCATATTGACATTTATAGCATGAAAATGATGTTTTGGAAAAAACATTCAGGTCTTTTTTTTCCACATATTACAGACATTTACTCGATTTGATAAAACAACAGAGAATCACACTTCTTTATTGTTCTTACAAAGGAGGACCGTGTAAAACTAACATGAATCATCTTGAAGACAAAAAAAACGCACCTATTGTGATAAGACACAAAACCGAACAGAATTCAAACATGTATCCAATAAAAGCTTCACTGAATTAGGGTTAAAACCAGAGCTATAGTCTTTTTATGCTAGACTGACTAAAATTGTAAACAAAGAATTGCAGTAATCTAATCTTATGCAAACAAAAGCTTGAGTCATAATACTGGTGGTTCAAAATCTCAATGAAAACAAGAAATTGGATGCTTGTTAAAGAAGTAAAAATAGACTTACAAAACAGGCAAACAATTAAAAAGATTTTTTTGTGTTTGTTTTACAGATTGCATTGTATATCCCTTTTCATCTCATCTATTAAAATACAAATTAAAGGCAAACATTAGGGTTTTTGAAGAGCTGAATAATTATAAAATAATGCAGTTCTTGACATTAAGGAAATAACACTTTGTACATGCAAGATTCTGTTTTATTTAACCACTTTGCTACCACGGTCTTGTTGTAAGTAATGATACAATAATTGTAGTAACTTGATGGAATTTCTGGGAATGCAACTCTTTAAATACACCACTAGAATGTAAAACCAGGAATCTGTGCCTACTCGTTTAACCCCAACTTGGCATTTGCAATATTTCAACCGATCTCATAGAGTCCCTCAACGATTTCACCTTGGTCTTCCTTTTTCCCTCTACTGCCTCTCTTGGTAAACATATTAGTTCTTTTGGATTCCAGTACCAGTTATATGACTATGACTTTTAGCACTAGTAGAATTGCACAGCCTCACTGTCAGTCAGACAACTGGTCATATTACTTCCTGGTTTGGTTAGCTCAGTGGAGCTAAACTCCAGAGGCAGAAATTTCTCAGAACGTTGCAAAGACATCTTATTGAGCTGCATTGTGAAGTCTAAAATTGGACAACCACAGAAAGTCTGGATGGGGTTAGAAGGGGAGAACTGTTTTAGATATACCTCAAATAAGGCATTCATAATTAAATGCATACATGCTTTCTACTAAACATTGTTTTTTCTTTTTCTTTGTATATTGGCAGTGGAGTGTCCCTTTAAACTTAATATTTTAAACTAAACATTTTATTATTTTAAAAATTTTATAATCCTGTGTTGATCTTTCTGCAAATTGATGGTACACTAATCATAATCCTTGCATGCACACTGTCTTGTTGTTACCTTTGAGTCTGGTCTCACTTTTGCTACTCTTTACCTCCACTGTCACCAAATCCTGTCTTTTTTACCTTTAAACATTTGCCTTTTTCATACACAAGATGCTACAAAGGAGGAGAGTTACAACACGGTTGGGAAGACCATACAGTGGTTTCACAGGACAGGTTCCACTCAGAACAGGCCTCGCCATGGTCAACCAAAGAAGTTGAGTGCACGTGCTCCGCGCCATATCCAGGGGTTGTCTTTGGGAAATAGACGTATGAGTGCTGCCAGCACTGCATCAACTTGGTCTGCATGGCTGTCATCCCAGAAGGAAGCCTCTTCTAAAGATGATGCACAAGAAAGCCCACAAACAGTTTGCTGAAGACAAGCAGACTAAGGACATCGATTCCTGTGGTCCGACCAAGATAAACGTATTTGATTCAGATGATGTCAAGCATGTGTGGTGGCAACCAGGTGAAAAGTACAAAGACAAGGGTGTCTTGCCTACAGTCAAGCATGGTGGTGGGAGTATCATAGTCTGGGCCTGCATGAGTGCTGACAGCATTGGGGAGCTATAGTTCATTGAGGGAACCATGAATGAATGCTAACATATACTGCGACATACTGGAGCAAAGCATGATCCCCTCCCTTTGGAGACTGGGCTGCAGGGCAGTATTCCAACATGATAATGACCCCAAACACACCTCCAAGGCGACCACTGCCTTGCTAAAGAAGCTGAAGGTAAAGGTGATGGACTGGCCAAGCATTTCTCCAGACCTAAACCCTATTGAGCATCTGTGGGGCATCCTCAAACAGAAGGTGGGGGAGCGCAAGCTCCATGATGTCGTCATGGAGGAGTTTAAGAGGACTCCAGTGGCAACCTGTGAAGTTCTGGTGAACTCCATGCCCATGTGGGTTAAGGCAATGCTGGAAATAATGGTGGCCTCACAAAATATTGACACTTTTGGCCCAATTTGGTGCAAACTGTTACAACATTGATGGCTGTGTGTTGAGTTATTTTAAAGGGACAGCAAATTTACACTGTTATACAGGCTGTACACTTACTACTTTACATTGTGGCAGAGTATCATTTTTTCAGTGTTGTCACATGAAAAGATATAATAAAATATTTACAAAAATGTAAGGGATGTACTCACTTTTGGGAGATACTGTACATATATTTGCATAGTGAACAGCAGTACTAGTTCAGCATGACTTTATGGCTAAATAGATTGAGCTTTATGTGCTAAACTGTATGCAAAACAAGCTGCCTTGCATATATATGTTTTTGCAAAGGAGAGAGGTTTAGTGTCATGTTGGAGTTTATTTAATAAACAGTAAATTAAGGTGACAGAACTCTAGAATTAAAGTTGAAACAGCCAAGTTAATTAAACTGTTAAAGCTAGCCACATTGAGATATTTTTGCAAGTTGGTTCCCATTTACCAGCCTTAAGAATTTTCCTCTAAATTTTTATTTGCATACTGAGGCAATGTAGTCAGGAAACCATACATAATTATTGCACTGTCAAATTGCATGTTTATTAAAGAGTTATCAAACATTTGTTTAATTAAGCTTCATTAAAGTCAGGATAACCATAAGGAAATACTAAAGGCAAGTCAAGTGATCATCAACAGTATTGGGCTAACTACAACAAAAATAAACTAATAAACAATTTAAAAAAAAGGTTATATGAAATGTACAGTGAATTGTAAAAAACTAAAGAAAGTTAAAAACTAAATGTAACATTTAAATCAGATGAGTTTGCGATTTTTTCCAATTTGCCTATTTTTATCTCAATTTTGCAAGTCAGTTTTCAATTCATTGTGAGTCATATTTTGCTAAATTATCGTAATTGTTGTAAAGAAGACGTAATCAGCAAGTTACTATTTTAAAGTACCATCATTTCTAGCAGGTGCTCAATACATGAGCAAATAGTTAATTCATGTCAAGCTCTGCCCCAATCCATCTCAACAATTCTGAATTTAAAGGGACACTATAGTCACCAAAGTGAATTTCAGATTAATGAAGCAGTTTTGGTGTATAGATCATGCCCCCGCAGTCTCACAGCACAATTCTCTACCATTTAGGAGTTAAGCAGCCCTAGCTATACCTCCCTGCATGTGACTTACACAGCCTTCCTAAACACTTCCTGTAAAGAGTCATTTAATGTTTACACTTCCTTTATTGCAAATTCTATTTAATTTAGAATGTCTTATCTCCTGCACTGTTAAGAGCTTGCTAGACCCAGCAGGAGCCTTCTGTGTGTGATTAAAGTTCAATTCACAGAGCAGGAGATAAAAACTTTCAAAGTAAGTTAAATCTGATTTAAAATGTAACTATTTTGTTTTAATGTAGGTTGTGTCAGTCACAGTCAGAGGAGGTGTGACTAGAGCTGCAGAATCAGAAACAAAAGTGATTTAGCTCCTTAATGGCAGTGAATTGAGCAGCAAAACTTCAGAGGAATGATATATACACTAAAACCTCTTCATTAAGCTAAAGTTATTTTGGTGACTATAGTGTGCCTTTAACTTTAAATTTACTTGGCCCTATCTTGTTTCATAGACAGGCAGACAAATCAGCAGACAGACAGGCAGATAAATTAACAGACAAGCAGAATGATAGAGAGGTAAACAAACTTGAAATGACACAAGTATACATTTCAGACAAATACAAACATACCAAAAAAATATATTTTCTGTTTTAATTAAACCTCAGGGACAACACAACTACCCAATTAACTGTACTTTTCTTTCTTTCACTAGTTTATTTCTGCATTTTTGAAATGTTATTGTTGTTTTACAATTTATTTATATTAAATATATTTTTTGTGACACAGTAAACTAATTTCAAAATTAAAAATACAGATTTTTACAGTCACCTAATCATAGTTTGTTAAGGATTGAAGATATTTTCTTATTTTATTGTAAAATTAATTTGTCATTTATCTCATCTGCTATGCTTTCATTGCCATGTGATTTATTTACTGCATCTTTATATTTCAACAACTAAAACATACCGTCTAAAGTGAAATAACGTAATTATTATATACAGGGTGCTATTTGGACAAACAAAAATCTAAACATTTTATTCCAAGTTATTTGTCCTTTTAGAGTCATTATATTTGAGCATGGTTTCTGCATTAGGGAGTTAGTCATGCATACACATAAAGCTATGGTTGATTGAATTTTGAAGTGCGATAGACCTTGAAACTCATTGAAATGAATAAGATAGTCATTAAAAATATCCCTTTGAATTCTCACTTTAGTGAATAACCCTGTAAATGATATATCTTACAGGTAACCTTGCATGCAAACACTTTGTAAAGTTTGCTGTCATATAAACTAGTGGCCCAAAGTTTTAGAATACCTCGGTTTTACCATTTTTTTTTCTTTATGCTGTTTAAATCCAGTTAATAACCTGAAGGTTACAAAAGGTAGTGCGGTATCTTACTAGAGGTAAAATAAAGACATTCAGGTTCCCAAAAATTTAATAATAAAATATATTTCAGAGTTATAAAGAAAAGCTTTTTTTCAGGGAGCAAATAATAGGTTAGCAAACTTTTCAGCTGCAGTGGAAGTAATTTATCACTGATATTCACTTAAAGGGACACTATAGTCAGCAAAACAACTTAAGCTTAATGAAACAGTGTTGGTATATAGATCAATCCCCTGCAGTCTCACTGCTCAATTCTCTGCCATTCAGGACTTATATCACTTTTGTTTCTGTTTATGCAGCCCTAGTCACACCTCCCATGGTTGTGACTGACACAGACTGCATGAAGAAAAATGTTTAAGTTTTTATCTTTGCTCTGTAAATTGAACTTTAATCACACACAGGAGGCTCCTGTAGGGTCTAGCAAGTTATTAACAGAGCAGGAGATAATAATTTCTAAATTAAACAGAATGTGCACTAAAGAAAGTTTATTAGATGACTCTTTACAGGAAGTGTTTAGGAAGACTGTGCAAGTCACATGCAAGTAGGTGTGACAAGAGCTGCATAAACAAAGTGAATCAACAAAGTGAATCTGCCATAGAAAAGCATTGAACATGCTTTCCTATGGAGAGTTACTCTGATGTTGGATGTACTCATGCAGAGCGTGAGGATGTCAAGCGTCAGTTAGGCTATCCACTTGAGAAAGCCCTAAGGGGAGAAATGCGTAGTGGAAATTTTAACTAACTGTATTTTAATAAAAAAAATGTGGCCACTTTCTTTGTTGTGAGTTAGCCATTTTATCTTTTTTTACAATTTGTATTATTTTACTACCTGGCATCTGAGTTTTACTTGTTCCAGGGAGATACTACTCCAAAGCATCCTTGGTGAGGATTATACCACTTACGCCCTATTATTGAGCAGTGCATCTGCCCAATTAAATGTGAGTAACCATTAGGTATTTTTATATACTCTCCTGGTTTTATCACAGTGAGCACTATTGTTGTTTTATATATTACATATGGTCCCCATCTTACAACACTCCCTCACGTATATCTCATAAGTAGGGATTATACCACTGTACGTTGTTTATACTAGAGCTAATTTGTAGCTCTCAAAAACGTGAGTAGGACCAAATCGACCTCTTTTATAGTCTGCTACCTATTCGGCTTTTATTGCACTTTTAGATTTTCTTTCCTCTTTCATACAGATCCCACAAACTCCTCGATCCCACTACTACATTAACCTCTCTACCTCAGATAGAACTGTGATTGTTATCTCATCCAAAGGTTTTACTGGACTCTTTTTGGACTGATTATATATATATATATATATATATATATATGAAATGTAATCTTTATATACCTATTATTATTTTTATTGTTCTCTCTCTGTATTATATGTCATTATTTATTTCTATAGTACTATTTGCTTATATTTCATTTTATATATTATCTCTGTTGCACCACCTTTCTCTACTTCCTTATACCTATATACCGATAGGGCCTGTGAGGGAGCCCTATCCTTTAGGTGTACTGCCTTTATTTAAGTTTTTAAGCTCTGATCCTTCTGTACACTTTTCACGTAGGCTACCTGGTAGACAGTTACTAGAGGCTGTCTTAGTACGGCAGTGTAAATATTGCAGTTTCTCTAAAACTCTAAAGGGTGACAGGGACACAGTACCCAATGAGCTAAAGTGGTCTGGGTGCCTATAGTGTCCCTTTCAATTAGACATAGTGATGCCTTCATAAATTTGTATTATAATTTTAGCCATGTAACAATAATTATAAGTGATCAGCAAGTCTCACTATAAGGACCTTATACAGTATAAAAAGTACTTGTATGATATTGGTCTACCATTGACTTGAATATGTGGATTATAGCAGCTACTAAATAAGTGCCCTACCCTTTATATTAGATTGTGAATGTTGTGTAATACTATATAGAAAGCATACATAACTATACATGTAAAAACAATGTACATTGTGCACACATACATTTCATGAAACTGTTACAGAAAACAGATTGCTACCCATAATTATCATCCTTTCAAAGTAAAATTCACATTATCCAAGAGAGTATTTGAGATTAAACATCACCATATGTGCATTTGTACAATTGCAGAGGCAGTATATATATATGATCTATTACAGAAATGACCTGTCATTTTTAGAACTGGAGACCAAGATTACCGTTACAATTACACACGAAGGAGATGTCTAATTTACTCCCGGTTACTTTCACATTCTTCATTTAGGAGAATCATTAAGTTATTTTTTTGCCCATGCAAAATTTCACTCTATTCAACATTTTGTTCCCTGATGCATAATTTTCCACCCATTATAAAATGTCGACATTGGCTATACTCATTATGATTATAATGAACTCACACGTTACCACCTTGGGAACCTCTTCTGCTAAATTCTCAGTAGATTGCATACATTTAAAATGATTAGCCATGTATTCACCAAGAGTTTGGATTAATTAAAAACTTGACAATATGTTTTGCGCTCAATATCCAAGGAATGATATAAAATGTTGTGAATTGGAATATTAACACTGACCTATACTGAGTTATATATCTTTGTATTAAATTTGCATTACTTCAATTCTAATCAATCATAGACGAATATTTATATAAATATTAATATATGTAATTGTTCTTTGTGAAACTGCAGCAGCAAACATGTTAGGTTGAGCAGTAGAGATGTCCTGAACAGTTAGCTTGTTCGCGGTCGGCGCGGCGGGCGAACATATGCGATTTTCGGTCCGCCCCCTATTCGTCATGGAGGTGGGAGGGACTGGGAGGGAGGGTCTGCTGCTGATTGGCTGGAATGTGTATGCTGACTGTGAGGTACAGGGTCAAAGTTTACTCAATGATGATGAATAGGGGCGGACCGAACATCGCATATGTTCGCCCGCCGCAGCGACCGCGAACAAGCTATGTTCGCCGGCGAACAGTTCCCGGCGAACTGTTCGGGACATCTCTATTAAGCAGCAGTTGGTCAGATAACAATAGAATCTGACCCAACATGCCCACTCAGCCAGATAAAAAAGTAAACTTTTCTAATGAAATAAACCAATATAATTTATTTTAAGAAATCATTAAGTTTTGGTAAATGTAATAAACTTTTAAAAAAGTGTTATTACATAAAAATCAAAATGCCTATTATATTGTAACTAAAATTATTCTTGCATTTTAACCATAACAAAGACTCTTACACCATCTTAAATTAAGTTAAAGAGAGAATGGAACACAGAGTTTCATTTTTAGGTTCATACAATTGGAATCCAGTGAGATATTAATATTTGATGACACAGTTTTTGTGTTTTCTCCATTTTATGCTCCGAAGGTCAGCCGTCGCAGCCTTAACTTGAAGGTCAAACTGCCCTGAACAGGCATCCTTCTCATCTTGTCAGTCACTGTCAGTCCCTTTAAATAACATGACAGGTTTTCTAAACTAAAGCTATTCGGCACACTGTGCGCATGAATAACAAGAATTTGTTATCAAATTGGAGAGAACAAAGGCTCGGTTGAGCAAAAAAAAGTGTTTTCATTAAAATATAGATTTATCAATTCTCACACTGTACTATTTACTTTCATAAATAGTCATGAATCATAAAGTTGTGTAAAGTTGGGTTTGTAAATTATTTTCAGTTTTTAATACATGCTCAATCTCTGGAAACACGTTTCTTTCTGTTTGAAATGTTTATCATTATGGCATTTCTAGACAGGTAGGCTACCATATAGGTCCATCAGGATAAATCGAAAAGATAATATCACACCAGCATAATAAAACCATGAATCTTCAAAAGGCAACCTGAATGACACATATATTATATTTTTAGCTTTTACATTGTGGTGAAGAATATTTAACATGTTTGTCAAACCCTGTGCTTACACTATCTAAATTTATTTTAGCAAAATAAGAAAAGATTAACTAAATTTAGCCGGTTAAAGTGTATCTCTCATAATACATCCATTTGCTAGGATGGAAGTTAAAAAAAATGTACACATTGCACTAAGAAGAATTGTTACCCCTCACTTAATAATTATCGGTATAGACATCTATGGTGTCAAAGAGGCTTATGCTAAGAACTGATTGACAGGGAAGAACAGGAAACCCCTCCTTCATGCAAGAGGAGAAGAGGGAAGGACTGGACAATGGGTGTTTCAGTAGTGATGAATGATGAATAGCTTTTATGATATCTTTTAGACAGGACTCTATTTAAAATGCCCAATGTCTCTATGATGAATAAAAAAATTACATAAAAAATTTAGCATATTCATTAAATTGTTTTATTCATTGGGGTCTTTCAGATCTCAGTAAAATAATAAGTTATAATTTGTGCAGTAAATATGTCTATTATAATTCAATATATACTGACTGAAAAAAACATCTCACAAGATATCAAGATGTTGATGCAGAAGCTGAATGTCTTGTGTTTGTATCACTTTAAAATCAATGTCTTAGGTGAAACTCTTTCAAATTTAAAGTAGAAAAAAGATTTTTTTTTAACTGCTATGGATTAAGTAATTCTGACCTGAATGAATCATGTATTTATATCAATCCCAATCTAAAAAGCATTGATCTCGTTAATGACTTGAAGATAATTTCACATTCCAATTCAGCTTCTGCTTATGAGTTCAATAAATAAAAAGGGGAATAATGATCTTCCCATCAGTGAAGCAAGATGACACTATTTTTTCTATCCAAATATTACCTGCAGCTGCTTTTATAATCCACTGTTTAGAGACTTTTGAAATGAGCATGAGAACACAGTAATGAAAATCATCTGGTTTAGAATGAAGACACATTTCCACTTAGCAATACATATTTAGAAACATACAATTTGACAGCAGAAAAGAACCAATTGCCCTATGTAGCATAGCCATTTTCCTATCGACTAAAAAGTTCATACATATTGATTTAATCTCCAAGTTCATCTCATGTTCCTCAGAATTCCTTAAATTCCTTCTTATGTCAGACCACTCAATATTTCCTGAAGATTTTAAATAGAGTTTCAATGTACTAAACCCTTAAATAGGAATGCATCCCCTGTGTGGCTTTCTGTGGACTTTGAAATAATGCTCACGTCCTGCTGATTAACCCTTTGATATATGAAACCATCATAGAGCCTCTTGTCAATGAATTAAGACAAGTAACCTCCTCACTGCCAGAACAGATCAAGTCAATTTGGTGTTTTGTGTTACCATTTGAATTACATCATTTTGTAATCAACACTGTATCTGTTTAAAAAAGGGACAATTTCTTCTTTTTTTTTTTAGCAAAACTGTGCTTCATAATACCTAATGTATGACATATTATAAATTATATAAATTCTCTTTTTAACCCCCTGATTATATCAAATGAAATATTTTACACCCTATATGGGTCATAAATACAGATGACCAAAAGGGCCCTACTATAGTGATATATCCCAAAAATGATGTATTGCTAAAAAGAATATTAGTTCACCAATATATTAGTATTTGGACCTTTTGCCTATGGTTGAGGATGGGGGCAGACATTCTCCACTACATTGTAATTACATTATTGATTAGGACAGAAGGGATTATATTGATGATATGTTTTGTGCTTTAACTTGAAATTAATGCCATAATTAACGTTGGTAGTCCTATGCTAAATTGTATTGAAGCTCCTCAAGGATCAGAGTTTTTAATTCTGGACTTAGTCGATGGCACTGAATACCAAAATGTATTTAAATTCACAATAGACAATCCAAGAAACTCTTTATTTCCTGAAATAAAACACTGTGAAGATTAATGAGGAATAATATTATCATAATTTTAACAGAAAAGGGATTTCCTTTTCAACAATCCTTACTTGCCTGAAGTCTAAATGTTACAAAATTGAACAGGTCAGTATACTTTGTTTTGCAATGACTTGGATATTTGATATTATTTTTTCATTATCCGTAGTTTTATGGGAACACTTGTCCAATAAGTGATGGATTGGTAAAGGTAAGAGAACACAAATGAGGGAGTGGTTTGGGAGACAAAAAGAATAAAATTGGTAATTGGAAAAAGATAAATCACAGTTCTTCTTTAAAGTAATGCAACATCAAGATGACCTAAGTTAATCTTTGCGTGCTAAAGAAACATCCATCATATATATTGGATTTCAAGTAGCAGGTAATAAATGCTAAAACAATAATTATTGATGCGGAGCATTAAATTATTAAATTATTGAAGATCAATAAAATCCAACTAGCACTGTAAATTAATTTGTACTGGTGTTAAAGGAAAGTTAGGATGATACACACACAAACACACACACACATTCACACACACATTTCCAGTGTGTATCCAACTGAGGTTACAGGGGTCTCAATACTTCATAGGCATGCATTCTTGAGATAATGGACATGTCGTTTTGTCTGATTAGATCAGTGGTAATGTCACTGACGTAGAACTGGGAAATTCAGGCTTGAATCATGATCAGACCACCTCACCAGTAGATGTCCCCAGGCACGGACAGTATCCACCCACCTCATAGATTGTAAGTGCTTTGAGCATGGTTTTCTTCATCTCTAAACATCATTTTAATGCCTTGTGGAATATATAAATGCTTATAATAATAATGCCCATATCTCAACACATCCCAGCACAAGAAGAGCCAGGAACCAGAGTAAATGTTTTGTATAAATGTTTGCTCCAATTGCCATAGAGATTGCATTTTATTCTAGTGTTTACAGACTGTAATGGTACATATCCTCTACTTTTAGTCAAACCATTTCATATAGGTTAACAAAGAAGAATAGCACTGGATTCTCTGTCAATGAAAGTCTGGGACATCATAACAGGATGTTTAATTTTTTTGATTATGCTATCAAAGTATTTTGGCATCACCATATTCACATAGGCTCCCTGATAAATCCTTCTTGATTGTACACATATTTTGGACACATTCAGAGAAAAATTAAGCATCCTTGTATCATATCCCAGGCTGAGGGGGGAGGCCTTTGTGTGCCAGGGAAACCCCCTTTCTTTTTAATTAAAAGTAGTAGACATACCCAGAGGGAATATGCTACTTAATTCCTTACTCTATGACCACTACAAGAGTGTCATAGTTACAAAGGCTGAAAAGAGACATGTGTTCATCAGTTCAGCCTTCCTCACGTCAGTTTTTTTACTGTTGCCAAAAGAAGGCAAAAAACCCAGTTTGCAGCACGTTTTTGCTACAAACTAGAAAATAATTCATTCTAATCCCCAAAATAGCCGTCAAACTTATCCCTGGATCAAAAAGCTATTACCCTACAATTGAAAAAGCATATCCTTGAATAGTAGATTTTTTGCAAGTATGCATCTAGTTGCTATTTAAAATATGTAGAGACTCTGATAAAACCACTTCTTCAGGCAGATAATTCCACACCCTTGTTCTTTAAAAACCTTTCATTCACGTTAGACTAAATCTCCTTTCTTCCAGTCTAAACACATGACCTTGTGTGCACATATATAGTCCTGTTTGTGAATATATTTTCTGACCTCTGTCCTTTTAAGATAAGTCACACAGATCAGGAAATTGACTCATCTCACCTTGGTATGTGTCTGAAACAATTAATTATATTAGTCTATGCTATCTTATACCACATATTTTGCTTTTTGTTTTTGTGGTCTCAGATATTGTTTTGTTAAATACCACACGATAACTGCAAAAGCAGTGTTTTAAAGAAACATCCTAGTTAAATGTTGTCTAACTTGCAAGCTCAATGAAACACTGTTTAATCACATTTAGAAGAATAACTGTTAAAGATTAATTACTACATTTAAGATGGTCATTTACCCTAAAGGGATGAAAACTGTGTTATTATTTTAATCAATTAACCCTTTAGGGTTGAACATTTTGCTGTCATTGCCATCTGGTCCTTAAAAGAACAATCCATTGCAAAAAGTAAATAACTAAAAATGAATCAATATGCAAATCCCAAATAGACCATTATCTGCAGCCTCTGCAAGTACTCCCCTTTTTCCCAGAGCAGAGTAATACTCCAGTCAGAGGCTGCTCACTGAAAAGCCTCAGTGCTGGAGCTGCAAATAGAAGTGCATGGGATCATGGCATTCTAATTTATTCTATTTCAATGAAGGGGGTAAGGCAGGCGCATGTTACCGCAGCTGTCAAACTGTCAAAACAAACTGTTATTTGTCCTTAGAGGTCCTTGTTATGGCCGAGTTAATTGCACATTCCGATGGTTAAAAAAAAGTTATAAAAGTTAGCTATAAGTGACTTCTGTTTGTATTGGCCTTTTTTTTCTTCCTCTTTCAATTACAGTGACAAGGTTCTTTCTATGTTAATTCATTTCCTAATGATCCTGCATAAAACCACATGGATGTGGGTGTCACATGGACAAAAGACATGCAATGTGGAGAAAGCATGCATGTAGTGGAAATCACCAAGAAGATGGAGTTAACAATTATCTGTAATCACAGCAAACATAACATGGTTATTCACTAAAAAGTGAATTTTCAGGAAATTCAACATTTTTAATCAAAAAAGCTTAGCTAAAAAGGAGCAGGGTTGGATTTTTTTATCTCTTTTTATCTATTTTGGCCACAAATCTTGAAATAACTCAATATTCAGCCCACACGGTGGTTAACATATTTAATCTAGTAACCCACTTAATTTCCTCATTACCAATATCTTGAATATAGTTGCCACCACTCCAAGCTTTCTTTACATTTTGTATGCCGAGGAATGTTAACCCACTAGGGTCCATATTATAACATGTTTTAATATGTTCTGAGGCACTATGTTGCTCATAACCTTTCTTATATTTCTTATATTGAGTTTGATCTTTTTAATTTTTTATAGCTTTTTGTGTCTTTAACTCTTAAATAATAATTATCATTTTTATAGATCTTATTTTTAATCATCTCCCTTTTATCTCTTGTTTATCTCTCCTTCCTATGATATATACAATTGAATTGTTTTGATTTATATTTATGTACTGTTCCTTTAACTGTCTTTTCCCTATTTGCTTTGTGGAATTAGATTCAGCAAACGGGACTCAAATATGCATGAGTAGGTTTTGGACGTTTTAACCAATCATAAGCTTTGAATACCGGATTTTCAAGTGAAGTATGACTACAGGGTGGCCTTAAATAATGATGGACACAGACCGAGGGATGTGATCACAGGATCACAGGAAGCGAAACGCGTCATCACGCCGTGCGTAGTTATGCCAACAAGTAATTGAGTGCATCAGACTCCGCCCACCGCTATATCCCAGGAATCCAGAAGTGCCGGCAACTGGTATTACTTAGGACTTTTATGCGGGTTCATCCGTGGGACTGGTGAGCGGGAACGTCTTCAGACGTGCCTAAGTGATTTTAATGAATAAAGATTGTCAAGTTGGAACTCGGCTGTCTAGCGTATGTTTGCAAATATAGCTGGATATATACTCAAAGCACATATAGTCTGAGCAGTTTCTTACCTGCTCTATGTTTTATAATATTTTTATAGTGTATTAGTGTACATATAGTGTACATATATGTGAATGGAAATTGCACTTTAAGAATATTGCACTAGTTGATGTGTTATTTGCACAATATTGAATAAGCACTTTGTTTGCTGCTAAACACAATTATGTACACAGATTTGATGGCATGATTTTAAAGGCACAGCACACTTTATTTTTTGTTTGATATTTTCTGTTTAGTGTAACTAGAGCTGAATATACTGATAAGGTGCTGCTATTTATTTTAAAGGGGAATATTTTAGAGTTAGCGCCATATTTACTTGTAATTTTTGTTTGGTTTTAACAATTTAGTGTGTATAATCGACAAACCCAGGGCTCGAGTCCTGCAGGAACGCATGGGAACGGCGTTCCTGCACTTTTTTCACAGCAGGAACGCCGTTCCCCCTGCAGGCACTCAGGGGGCGGCAAAAAATGCTGCCCCCCCAATGCCCTGTATTCTCCCTGTCATGGGGGGGCCACCTGATTGCTCCTCTCTCCCCCCACCCCCGGCGGGCGGCTCTCGACCGGTCACACACGGCGAGGGAGCTGTGTCCTCTCTGCTCCCTCTCGCCGTGTGCCGTTTTCTGATGCAGGGAGCCGGAATATGATCACCATCAGCAGACAACCCACGCGGCGAGAGGGAGCAGAGAGGACACAGCTCCCTCGTCGTGTGTGACCGGGAGAGAGCCGCCCGCCGGGGGGAGGGGGGAGAGGGGGTGGAGAAAGGAGCAATCAGGTGGCCCCCTTGACAGGTTTCCTAAAAGGTAGGGAGGGTGGGTGGGCAATGTTAATATTAATAATATTAATTATTTGTATATATGTGTGTCTGTTAGTGTATGTGTGTGTATGTCTGTGTGTGTCTGTTAGTGTATGTCTGTGTGTGTCTGTTAGTGTATGTGTTTTTTGTCTGTTAGTGTATGTGTGTGTATGTCTGTTAGTGTATGTGTGTCTGTTAGTGTGTATGTGTGTCTGTTAGTGTATGTGTGTGTATGTCTGTTAGTTTATGTATGTGTGTGTATTTCTGTTAGTTTATGTCTGTTAGTGTATGTTTGTGGCAGTGTGTGTGTATGAGTGTACTTACGTCTGTTAGCGTATGTACGTGTGTGTATGAGTGTATGTGCTTCTGTTAGTGTATGCATGTGTATGTTTGCGTGTATGTGCTTCTGTTAGTGTATGCACGTGTGTGTGCGTATGAGTGTATGTGCTTCTGTTAGTGTATGTTTGCGTGTATGTGCTTCTCTTAGTGTATGTTTGTAAGTGTCTGTCAAATCAGTGAGAGTCTGTCATTTAATGTGTGTGTGACTATTAGTGTGTGTCTGTCAGTGTGTTTGTGTGTGTGTCTCTCTGTCAATGATTGAGTGTGTGTCAGTGAATGTGTGCGTGTCAAATCAGTGACGTCTGTGTGTTTGTCATTGAGTGTGTGTGTTACTGTCAGTGTGTATCTGCCAGTGTGGGTGTCTGTCAGAGAGTGTGCTTAAAGGGACACTATAGGCACCCAGACAACTTCAGCTCATTGAAGTGGTCTGGGTGCAGTGTCCCAGTCCCCTTAAACCTGCAAGTGTAATTATTGCGGTTTCTCAGAAACTGCAATAATTACCTTGAGGGGTAACTCCACCTCTACTGGCTGTCTACCAGACAGCCACTAGAGGGACTTTCGGGTGGTTAGGTGACCAAAAGTCGCCTAACTGATGCTGGACGTCCCCACCCTGTGCATGAGGACATCCAGCATCTGCTAATTACCCATAGGATTTTAACCCCTTCAGTGTTGAGTGGGGGACGGGGGCACTATAGGGAATTATAGTGCCAGGAAAACAGCTTTGTTTTCCTGGCACTATAGTATTTCTTTAAAAGGAGCAGGAAAAGGTGGAGTCTTAAGAGGAAGGGGTGGGTTCTTAATCAGGAAGCGGTGCGCCCTTGCCAGGAAGGGGTGGTAAATTTAGGTTAGGGGGGTGCTCAGGTATAGTCATGCCTAGGGCAGCACAAAATTAAAATACACCACTGTGTGAGTGTCTGAGTATGTGTGCGTCTGTGAGTGTATGTGTGTGCACGCGTTTATATATGCATACAAGTGTTTTGGTTTTTTTTTGGGGGGGGGAGTTCCCGGGGGGGGAGTTCCCACACTTTTTTCCCCAGGACTTGACCCCTGGACAAACCCAAATACCTACAATAACCTAATCAACAACAACTACTTGGTAATATGAAATGGAACTCTGATCAACTAAAATGTTATAGTTTAATATTTATTTGTTGAAAATGGGAGATGTCATGTTAATTTAAATAATAATAGGATATCAGTGCAACTAATGCAAAAGTGGACTGCAGAACATGTAACAGATGAGAAATATTAATGGGTTACTCAGAGTACTATGATCACTTCAGTGATTTAAATTGGGTATGATGCCTGGAGTCTGTATGTGTAGCGTTTTGCTTTGAAGTGCTGCATATATAGAGTTTAACTCCTCTGCTGTTGGAAGTGTATCTGATCACTGGGACATCATCAACAAACCAGGAGCAATAGTTCGGGCCGGGCTAATGTCAAACCTGTGTATATTTCCATGCACAGAATTGCATTCATAGAGTATAAAGTTTATACTCTCAGCCAATGAATGGAGATGGCCTCTGCATTCAGTTTCTGTAGAAGTCAGATGCACGTCATCAGAGGAGGAAGGACCTTCAGTGCTCAGCAGATATCAATGTAACAGGGCAAACTGTTGAAAAATAATTTGCCCTAGTATCGGTAAAATGGGGCCGGTAACCGTTTAAGTAATCAATTGTGTCATAATTGCCATAATTTCCCTTGCTATGCATTTTATTATACATGTATAGAAAAATGTAGACTTGCAGGCAAGGGCTAGTCGTCAATCAAGCCAATTAAATACTTGGTTCAACACAGGACCAGGACACACAAAACAAATGCCATGGCCACTTGTTTACTGCCAACATTTCAGATGGGCAAAAATGAACATGTTGACTTTTGACAGATGTGACAGAGCACTTCTAAACAAGGACTGACCTCCCTAAACTAGGACACTTGAATTATGTGCAGTATATCTGTATAATAGTCAGTGTATTTATTTTGCTAGTTATACAGATCTCAGAAAAAAGGACAGTTGTGCTGTGAATATTAATATATCTATTCATATGCTAATTAGTCTATTTTCAATAAATTAAGTAATAATTTGCAACTTGTTTCTATTCGCAGAGCATATTTTAAGCTCACGAGTGCAACAATGTCATTTATTTTAAATAAATTAATGCTTAAAACATTTTAATCTCTGTCAGAAGTAGAGAAATGGCACTCCGTGTTGGTTTTGTATGCTGTACTGAAAAATGTAAATAAAGCCACAAATAAAATATTATTAAATGCTTTCACATATAAATAACATAAAGAGAAATGGTTAGAAACTCAGCATCCTTCAGTTATAAATTGCCAATTTTCTTCCATATTGAAAATGCAACATATAATCTACTCTAGATAATACTGAGGGCAAGATTTAACTGATAATAAAGTTGTAAATATCAGTATTAGATTTGTGGTAGGATAAAGAAGCATTCTGGATATCCATGGCACCTCCGGTGTCTTAAAAGTGCACTTCCTATGATTTTCAGTCTACATTAGCAAATGAGAAAAAAAAAAACACCTAACAGCTAATTTTGTTGCTCTTTATTTAAATAAGCTCTAACACCTCATAAGTAAATAAAAGCTGACTAAGGAACATGACAAATGTTCCTCATGAATATCAGGGGTGCCATGTTTAGCCATCACTGCTATAGACAATGAGCCAGAACCATCATGAGAGCAATCTTATTGGAAGTCGGAAAGCTTTCTCAGCCAAAAACAAACAAAACATAACAACCCTAAACAAGAAGAACTACTTACAAATAGGCAGAACACACCATCTGTTCACGCAGACAAAATGTACAAAAAGCGCCCATTCTGCTTACTGTGTATGCTTAGACACAGTGTAATCAAGGCACTGTATATTCCGACAGATGATTTACGTTTTTTTCTACAATGTCTGGCCCACAGTAAAAAGATATGAGTTGCTATCAGTGATGGAGCAACAATAACCAACATATAACCCAGTGGATTGGACTGCATTTTTTGATAATGATTAATTATGTTGCACATTTTAGGATGGTTGGTTGTGCACTTACGCATCTGAATGGAATTATAGCAAAGACACTCACTGGACTATCCATTGAACTTCATATTGTAATAAATTGAAATAGGAACTTCAAAAATTAGGATAAAACAGCCAAGCCATGTCTGTAGCTATTTCCACTTTGGATTTATATTCACTATGTCTCAAAGTTTAGTGAAAATCTCAGACAAGTTTATGCGCTAAATGGTAAATTGGGAGAATTGTAAAAAACAAACTGGGAAGGTCCTCATAATATTTTAAATGTTCTTGTCAATTCTCAACCAGTTCTCATTTCAGTGAATAACGCTACAGTCATGTACACTCTCCTACTAACACAAGTAATGGACGTGCAAGGAACCTCTTGTGACGTACAAGAAATTGCAAACACAATTACAAACATTGGCACAGTAACAGTAAGTAGGATGAAGGAAAAGGGAAGTTTCAATAAAGTCCCAAATGTGTTAGAGAAAGGTGATTACATAGGATTTAATTATTGCATTTATTCATGTTTGTTTATTTCGGTGGCAACTTTGGCACTTCATTAATAAGAAAGATTTTAGGATTAGTTCATATTGACTAAAGATGTTTCAAAGTGAATGAGTCACATGGCAGAACCTGACTACTTTTAGCTGTCACCACGAACTGTCAGTCACACCATGAAGCTATTTCAATTATTAATCCTAATGAATAAAAATGCATCATATTCTGTAAGGGATGTGTATCTGATTAAAGTTTCTTGTTAATGTTTTTGTGGCATTTCTGTTCACAACATACAAAACACTCAACGGTCAATGAAGTGAAGGTATTTAACAAAATCAAGTACCTTAAAGAGGAATGTGCGTTAAAGAGGAGTTTAGTATTATTTGTCTCAGTACAGTTTATGGCAATTCATCACAAAGTATAGGAATTATATCTGCACACATGCAATATCGAAGCATTCAAGGCCCCTTGAATACACCTGTCTCAAAATAAAAATATTGTGAGGAGCGCTTTCACTTTTAAAATGTTCTGTCTCTGGTGTTATAAGACTTTTGTTTCAGTGTTGTGGATTAACTGTACATGAGTGTGCATTCAAAACAATTTTACATGTAATTTACAACACTTGTTGACCTCATTTTTCTGTACTATTTCCTTGAAGTCGAGTAAGGAGGAAGGCCACACTACTTTGGAGTAAATCAATGTATACAAATCCCGAGTCCGTAAATGAGGCTCTAGTCCAGCGGTGCCCAAAAGGTAGATCCCTATTTGTTGTAGAACTACAACCCCCTTGATGCTCTGCATGCTTTTAGAATGACAAAGCATCATGGAAGCTGTAGTTTTAAAACATCTGGGATCTACCTTTTTAGGCAGCCCTGCTCTAGTCCATGTGAATGGGAACTTTTCATCCATGTATCCCCTACTGTTAGTGTATACTATACTATTGAACATTTATCTTCCCTTTTCATTTTATTTGGAAAGCATGAATATAGAAAGCTTAATAACATATGGTAAATAGACACATTTCAATTAATATTAGGATATTAAGTATTACACTCCACATTTAGCCCTTCTCTGAACTGGAAGAGTTCAGAGAAGGGCTACTAAACTGGTTCATGGATTGCAGGATGAAACTTACCAGGAAAGGTTAAAGGATCTTAACATGTATAGCTTGGAGGAAAGACGAGACAGGGGGGATATGACAAAAACATTTAAATACATAAAGGGAATCAACACAGTAAAGGAGGAGACTATATTTAAGAAAAACTACCACAACAAGAGGACATAGTACTGCAAACTATTGTGTGCACACTTCCTTTCAGTCCCGCCGGAAACCGGAACCTGAAATTTAAGTTCCAGTTCCGCGGTGCGCGCTGTGAAGCCGGCCCACGCTTCAAGACAGGTAAGTAAATATGGGACAGAGGGAAAGTGCACTAGGGGACACTATGGGAGGGGGGAGGACACACTATGGGGGGTGGAGAATACTATGGGGGGGAAGAATGCTATGGAAAGGGGGGATACTATGGGGGGGAAGAATACTATGGAAAGGGGGGGACACTATGGGAGGGGGGGGAGAATACTATGGGAGGGGGGAGAGAATATTATGGGGGGGAATACTATGGGAGGGGGGAGAGAATACTATGGGAGGGGGGAGAGAATACTATGGGAGGGGGGGAGATTACTATGGAAAGGGGGGGAAACACTATGGGATGAGGGGGGGGAATACTATGGGAGAGGTGGAAATTTCCTGGAATTTCCTTCTGGAAATGAGGTGCGTGTTATACGCCGGGGCGTGTTATACGCCGATAAATACGGTAATATCAGGAAGCATTACTTTACAGAGAGGGTAGTGGATGCATGGAATAGCCTTCCAGCTGAAGTGGTAGAGGTTAACACAGTAAAGGAGTTTAAGCATGCGTGGGATAGGCATAAAGCTATCCCAACTATAAGATAAGGCCAGGGACTAATGAAAGTATTTAGAAAATCTGGCAGACTAGATGGGCTGAATGGTTTTTATCTGCCGTCATATACTATGTTTCTATGCATTGATATGGATGTGACTATTCCTCCTTAACCAAGGAAAAAGAAGGCTCCCAGTTAAACTTTAGGAAAAGAGAACAAGCTTTGTTTTTTCCTGTACATATGGCAGTGTTTTATACTACCCAATGTAAGTCGCTCGATGCAGGAAATTATGGCTTCTCTGCAAGTCACTTTGCATCACTGTCATCTTACAGTGGATGCACAGGAAGTACAAGCTTTTCAGTTAATTCTGTTGGACATAACAGCCATTAATGCAATGAGCACAGAGATATATTTGCATCCCTAAACCAGTAGTTCCTTCACAGGGAATATTAGCAAATCTGCCCTTCAAACAAAGGTCAGCAATCCAATATTATTGCTTTACTTAAACTCTCTAGCAATTCCAGCTTCAACCCTTTGCTCATTCACTTTAACATGGATAATGTTTAGTCTGCGTGTTCCCCTTCTTGTAATTTAAAGGTATACTATAGTGCCAGGAATACAAAGCTGTATTCTTGTCACTAAAGCTCCCTCTGCCTTCCCCTTTACTTGCGCACCCCTCCCCCTCAACCCACCCACACACCATGGTGAATAAAGGGTTCACAACCCTTTATTTACTAACCTCATCCCTGCAATTACCACGTGCGCATTAGGCCACCCCATAGGAAATAATAGAATTTCTATGGGGAAATAGCTGATGCTGGATGTCCTCATGCAGAGTGTGAGGACATCCAGCGTCAGTTACTGGACCAAATGTCTGTTAACATCCAGGAAGTGAGTCTATTGGCTGTCTGGTAGACAGGCACTGGAGGCAGACTTAGTGCTGCAATGTAAACATTGCCGTTCTTTGGAATTGCAATGTTTTACATTGTAGCACTAAGTACAATAGGGACACTGTAGCCAGACCACTTCAGGGAGCTGAAGTGGTCTGGATGCCCATAGTGTCCCTTTAAGGCTTTTACATTTGCATCAGACATTGACTTGTCATTCTGAATCCTGAACCCTTCCTGTGATGTAAACAAAGTTCATGTGTTCTAAATGTCACTTAGGATCTTCCAGAGTTACTGCATCAGTTTAGTTGGTTATCTTACTTTTAATAGCCTCTAATGCTTAAAGCCAATGTGTATTAAGTACTTCACAACAAAAGTATTTTTTTGACACCAAGAGTTATTACATGGCATGTTTAAATATAAATATAACATGCATCTACAATGCTTGTTCATCTTCCATATAAGAATATATGTTATTTAAAAAAAAAAAAATTTTAAGACATATATAAGTAAACAAGTCAATGACAAAATGCTTAAATTGTAAATATGTAATCAGTTCACTATGATAATTGATGACTTGAAATGCAAATCTGCTCTATATGAAATGTTCACCCTATATGAACATTAAGGGGTTTATTATTTACTAAACAGAGAATGTAGGCAAATTGACAAGAAAACTGCACATTTTGTGCCAATATAGCAAAATTTTAAAAATAGTTGGACAATATTCAATTTTGGCTCATTTGGACTGTATTTGCAATTTCCTTCTCAATTCATCACATTTACCAGTTTAGTTATGATACACATACACTAATTAAAAAACATGATATGTTGGCAATTTTATTAAAGGACCACTCTAGGCACCCAGACCACTTCAGCTTAATGAAGTGGTCTGGGTGCCAGGTCCAGCTAGCTTTTACCCTTTTTTTTATAAACATAGCAGTTTCAGAGAAACAGCTATGTTTATTCTGAGGGTTAAGCCAGCCTCCAGAGCCTCTAGTGGCTGTCTCACTGACAGCCGCTAGAGGCGCTTGCGTGCTTCTCACTGTGAAAATCACAGTGAGAGCACGCAAGCGTCCATAGGAAAGCATTATGAATGCTTTCCTATGTGACCGGCTGAATGCGAGCGCGGCTCCTGCCGCGCATGCGCATTCAGCCGATGACGTCGCGAGGAAGAAGAGGAGGAGGAGTAGAGCTCCCCGCCCGGCGCTGGAGAAAGAGGTAAGTTTAACCCCTTCCTCCCCCCAGAGCCCGGCGGGAGTGGGTCCCTGAGGGTGGGGGCACCCTCAGGGCACTCTAGTGCCAGGAAAACGAGTATGTTTTCCTGGCACTAGAGTGGTCCTTTAACTCACATTCACTAGGGCAAGAAACATGTACATCAAAAACACTTAAGCAGTAATTTCCACAGGATGGAGAAATTAGTATGTTTTGGAATTAAAATGCTGACCATCTCACATTTCTCTCCAAGTTTCATCACGGTCTGGGGAAATTGCCATAGGAGGAATTCTTTGGGAATTCTCATGGGAGCTGAAATTATTTTTTTTTTTTTTATTATAAATAATTAAAAGAGAGATAGGTGTCCTGCCTGGAGCTGAAACTGAAGATTCAACAAATATTACAGATGTACTAACCACTGAGCTATCATGCTAGTTAATTTTGGGCTGTTTCACAATTTTTGACCTTTCCACTCTCTGATAATGTTATCTCAAAGTGAGTTTTATATATAATGTATGATATCTGATTTAACTTAATACTTTCTAACTTTATACTTTAAATCCAGTGTTTATAAGAACATTTGAATCTATAAATATGTGGTTTTAGCTATTTTGTTCCCATTGATCAGAAAGATTTATTATTTCTTAACTTGCCAATTCCTTTTTCGTGTCAATAAATTATGTGATTATAAAACTCTCTAATATAAAAAAAAAGCATTGTTTCATGCAGGTAGCACATTTTTAATGTTCTAAATAATTAAAAAGAATGTGGAAAAGTATTATAAAAATATATGCAATTGTGTAGAAGCATGGCATTAGCAATTCTATTTCAGAGACTAAATTCTGGCTAACCGAATAGGCATATTTTATTCTAATAACAATATTTATGTCTGATGAAATCCAATGGAACCTTAAAAATGTTTTTCCAAGAATTGTGTCCATACCTCTGCATATTAATATGTTATTTCTTTAGAACTAAGAATCTGGGCTCCCAAATGAATGGTAAGTTTTTCAAGCTTGAGACCTAACTTTCTGGTTTGATAATTGGCGGAGCCACCACCAGATCCAACTTTTGGCCACCAGAATATACACTTTACACTTTCTTTATCCCTTTAGCAATACAAAATCAGATAAGTAGTTATTTATTAACATTTCCCCAGTCTTTAGAAAGCTGAGCCCATCTACTGAACGGTCCTAGGATGCACTCTTCATCTTTTCAGCCTTGTGCATAAGAGCTTTTCTTTGAAGCTCCCACCCTACCTGAGTAGAATGCTTTCCCCAGCCATTCCCACCTCCTATAAACTCTGATCATGTACCAGCACTTTATTTAGCATAACGCAATACAAAAATAAAGTAGCTAAATCCTCCTTGTCATACAGAGCACCACGAATAACCTCACGAACACAGTAAAATCCTTATTCAATCTAAAATCCTTTAAGAGGGTATTATATTGTACCATATAGTAGCAGTGCAGTGATCGTTTTGTATTTTATAAGATTTTGTATATAGTTACCGTATTGGGAGGTAACTTAAGGGAAGCAAGTACCCAAAGGCTAAGTCAATATTTTTTTTTGTTTTCCACCGGTGTTGAGGTGGAAGTTGTATACAGTAGCAATGCAGTGTTTGAAAATAAGAGAAATTTCAATATATGTTATAAATAAATAAATAATATGATAGGAAGCATTAGATACCTTAAAGTAAAATATATCTATACCTGGAAAATATGTCACTGGCGTCATGATAGGATTGCTTTAACCACAGTTTTAACCAAATAATGCTATAGATCAATCAAGAATTGAGAAAGATATGTTTAATTTGTGTATAATGAATGCATTTAGTTTTCACATACTGTTGCCTTAAACATATTTCTTATTTTATAGAATATGGATTGTTTTGTATGACTTAACTGGGTCGCCTTTTATGTGTTTGATACTTACTTTGATCTTTATAAATGTGAAAAAAATATATAATTTGCTAAAATAATTCTGCAATTCCTTCAAACCTGTTTTTAGAACTTGTTACATTGTGTTACACCCAAGTTCCTGTTTATCTCACTACAACATCCTGGTGTAAATCTGTGTTAACCTTGCATTTACTTTGGCATAGTAATGAAAAAAAACAAAACACTTTTTTTAAACTTTTTACAACACAGATAAGCCTTAAATTGTAAATAGATTTAACAACTGGACACCAATAATTGCCCTTCAATATAATTCTTATTTTACAGGAGAAAAAAAATCATAGCACCTCTGATCACTTTCCAGCTCCTTTGAAAGCATTTCACTAAACTGGTTATTGTACAAAATTAACATAAACATTTCATATTTTTGGTTGGGTATTTTGAGTTGGAGAATATTTTGAACCAGTATTTCTGGAGATAAGTAGTATTAACATGGTAACTTTATTGGTTATTAGGAGATTAAGAATGGTGAACTCAATACTCTTTAGGTGTTCTCAGTTGAAAAGAAGCCTAAGGGCCCTAGAAAGTTATAACTCGATAGATGTATTACATATTACTTGTCTTATGCATTTCTATAGCTAATACAGCCTAATTCTTTACCAATACTAATAAGCTAGTAATATACATCTAAGTTTGACACAGCATATTTTAAGATGGGACATGATAGTACGAACGTTGTGTGTTGCACCCAAACACCGTCTTGGAAGAAACAGACAGATATCGATTAAACATATTATTAACACGGTTCCACTCTCTGTCCAAGAAGCCACTGCACAAACTCAACAAAGTGGGTCATCTAGAAGCCTCTAGCAGAGACTCTAGATGTAATGATTAGCCCTGATGCCTCAATTAGAAACAAGTCCAACCTGCCCCTGACATTACACCATGACGTAAGCCTACAAAACACGATTAGGTACTTTAATCAGTGATCAGAACATTAGTTATATTATATATATATATATATATATATATATATATATATATATATATATGTTTTTTATAATATATAAAACATGCATTTGATATATTCTTTTCTCTATCATTTCATTGATTATAAAGCAAGAAAATAGTCTAACACCCCCATAAGTATGTAACTAAGAAGCAAGATCTAAAGTGTTCTATGACCTATTTGATGTTAAGATATTATTTTCCTCTACTACATATCTTTGTTCTCTACATAATAGCTTTCTGCTTTACTCTTCTGCGATTGTGACAGTTCTGCTCTACATCATTTCAATTCATCTGCAGATGCAGGCTTTGTTAAAGTTTGCATCTAACTCCAAAGACTCCATATAAGAAACTGTTTTTTTTTTTTAAGTTACAGTATGCCACGTTTAGCAGGTGGGTACAGTAATACTCCACTATATCAATCAGATGTTCTCAGAGCGACCACCTGCTTGGCGTAGTGCAGTGTTTTGCCGCGCATTTGCACTAGCCTCGCACTGCTTCCCTATTGGAAAGCATTGGATTGACTGAGATCATCAATCTCGATTGTTTAAGCCAAAGAGATGGAGCTTCTTCGAGGACACTGGTGCTGCAAGGGAGAAAATGTAAGTGAAATCATCGGGACAAGGGAATATTTATATTTCTAATGCTGTATACCTTTATATTTGTATACCTTAAAACAGTATTTGTTGCATTGGTCCTTTGGTACTGAAATTGGGCTCTTGGGTACTGAACTGTGTAATGTCTTACCAGTGCGTAATAAACTAATTATGACTTCTCTTTCTAAGGTCATTTCCATTGACTCCGCATAGCATACAAGCTGTTCTATCTACTCTGCATCACATAATGCTTATTTAAGGAGCATCGTTATAAATCTGAGTAGTTAAGCCACACAGAATTAAGTGGCTTCGTAGCCTTGGTTCAAATTCTTTCTTTGTGACTATGGAGAGGTGAGGTTATAATAACATTGGATGTTTGAAGGGTAGCATTAGGAAGTGGCATTCATGTATGTTACCAATGCATTCACATTAGACTGATTGTCCTCTGCCAGTTCATTTGCCAAACTATTATCAGTAGATGCTTAATACTGAGTACTCAATAAGTGTTTCTTAGGTACATACTGCTAAGAACTCTGATAAACTGTACAGAACAATGAACAATGAACCAAATCATGACTTGTCTCACTGGTCCCAAGGGTACAATATTTTTTATTCAGTCTCTTTAAATAGACTATTTCAAATATTCAATGAAGTGACTTAATTGCATTGACCTCTTAATCTCCATTTGTCATCTGCATTGAAGTACAGATTTTAACTTATAACATGCAAGTAAAAAAAAATAAAAAATATTTAGAGGTTTATACATAATACGATCAGTGCATACATGGATTGGGGAAAGTCTCTGAGATTTTAGGTTTAACCTTTACATCTCTAAAAAAAAAAAGATATATAGATAGATATTAAAGTAACACATGAAAATGATTCATAGTTCTTTGATGCAATCACAAAGATCTATCAACTACACAGCTACTATTCAATTAATCATTGAGATGACTTGTCACAGTGTGACAAATGCCCTATGGGCAGAAGTAAATGCATTATAACAGAATACAGGTCACCCCTGGTTCACTTAAGAAACTCACTTGCTCTGATTATGATTCCTTTTAACATTTATTTTACAATTGGATAATCATTTAACGTTTTGTCAAAGGCTAAAACCAAAGGAACAAACTTTGAATTGAACATAATTACCCAAGTTAGTATCAACACTACTTTAAGATGAGTTAGTGATGTGTTAGTCCTTCATTTAAAACAAGGCAGGTGTTTAGGGTGTTTGTGAATGTATGTAATCTATTGTGATTTTTATGTACTGTAAAAGCTCTTATTTTTGTAAATGACAGATTTTAACTATAACATGTTAAAAAAAAAAAACATTAACAGATCTAGTCCGATCACACAGAAGATTTATAGTCGTTCAAATTGCTGAAAAGCTTAATGCTGGCAATGATAGATATGTGTCAGAACACACAGTGCATCACAGTTTGCTGTGTATGGGGCTGTGTAGCCGCAGATCATTCAGAGTGCCCAAGATGACCACTGTCCACCGAAGATAGCCCCTTCAGTGGGTATGTAAGTGTCAGAACTAGACCATGGAGCAATGGAAGGAGGTTGCCTGGTCTGATGAATCCTATTTTTTTTAGATTAGGTGGATAACCAAGGCGTGTATGTCATTTATCTGAGGAAGAGATGGCAGCAGGGTGCACTATGGGAAGAACACTGCCTGTTTTGCTCTAGACAATAATCTGCTTGGAAACCTTGGGTCCTAGCATTCATGTGGATGTTACTTTCACATGTATCACCTACCCAGAGATTGTTGCAGACCACGTATAACCCTTCATGGTAAAAGGGTTCCCTGATTGCAGTGGCCTCTTTCAGAAGGATTATGCACCCTGACAGACCACAAAACAAAAAAACAACAACATCTGAAACATGGAGGTCCCACCCTGCAACCTACAGGACTTCAAGGTTCTGCTGTTAATATCTGGGTGAAGAAGGTCTTGTAGAATCCAGGCCTTGACACATCAGAGCTTGGTTTGGCAACACAAGGGTGAACTACACAATATTAGTCATGTGGTTTTTGTTGTGCTCTCTGGTTTTCATAAAATTTATAAAGATAGCGACTACTTTTCCTTATTATACAGCAGTAATATTCTCAAAACCTTAGCATGCATGGACCTTAAGCAAGGTTGTGTTACAGTTGGTATTCACATTTATCTTCAATCCATTAGTAAAATCAGTCCCACAAAACTGCAGACATCCTAGGCAGAGGAGAACAACATGGCTGAACCCAGTTATTAAGATCACGAGCACAGCACAAGGGAATAATAAAAATAGTTATAAATAAGTGCTGATGCTAGGGGTTAGGGTGTATACAGGGGACCAAAAACAAATAAACAAACAGACAAAAGAAGAAAACATGACAGGGCCACTTTAAGAGCTGCTGAAGTTCAGTATATAAGGTACGTCATGCTGACAAAAGCTATTTGAGATTCAGCATAGCAAAATAATGGTTCTTAAGCGGTTAATCATGTTTAAATCAAAATAAATTCAAGAGTAAACAAATAAATAGGCATAATAAGACAGCGCTTCTTTAATCTTGTCAATTGTTTCCACTGCTTATTAAATTTATCAAAAAAAAACAGCACTATTGATTTAACATTCTTTTCTTTAATAATAATATTTTATTCTGCCTGCACAAAATATCATCGTTAAGTCATGTTGTTACTCTACTTGCTATAGGGATGTAGGAGATGAAAACAAAATAAACTATTAATTTAAATTTAATAAATCAGCAGGACAAAGTTTAACATGTTAAGGCCACTTTGTATTTAGTTGAAGAAAATGGCTTCCTGCGGGGCAAATAAAGGGAATTGTAAATTGCAGTTGAGATAATACAGCATCCAGTTCAGCTGTATTCACAAGTGAACATTTTGTAGACTTTACATTGCAGTCAATTAATTTATATCTATATCTTACAAGCTATCTTAATTGCTTTAATTAGTTTACTTTCTTCTTGCATATCTTACAAACTCCACACAATTTACTAATACAAAGAATTAAAGCAGGCTTCAAAATGACATTTTGACATTTAGAAACCAAGAGAAAAAAATAATAAAACTTTAGTTGTGAAATCATTTGCCTTATAGAAAAGCATTTTTTTGTATAAATGCCACATGGCACAATTGCAGCACTTTTTTTTCAATCCATTTACAAGGAACAAAACCCACATCATCACTGTACTGGATACATATGAAGATGTATGCAATAGCAACTTCTCCTCTGTGTCCAAAATTCTCACAGCCTATTGAGCAGTGATGGATGATCTTGGCATGCCAAATATTTCTAGATACTTCCCATGATGTTCAGCCAGGTCTAAGGTTAACTGGGCATTATGGAAAATTTATATCAGAAACATGTTGAAGTAAGCATACCTCCAGCAGAGCTTTCTGCATATTCTGATGAGCGATACTACATCCCATTGAGAAGCATATTTTAATGTTTAGACCAGATTCACACAGAGATGAATCCAGAACCCAAGAGAAGAGAAAAGCTTTGACAATATATATAATGTCAAAATAACCAAAGTATTAAAGTATACAATGATCTTTAATTGACTATCATAATATCTGAAAGGCCAGCAAGCTTTTGAGAGATATCTTTCCATCCTCAGGTTTGATGCAATACTAAACCATACGACAGAGTTTAACACTTAAAAGAAGCCCTGATTTACTCATGTTGTTAGGGATGGGGGTGTGTGTCATAGACAGCAGAAGATGAGCCTGAGAGTGAGGTCTCTCCGGTTCTGGCTATTCTCAACTACCCACCCTCTCATTCTCAGACTCTGCCATTTACGACACCCCGCAATCTCTCTCTCTCTCTTTGATGTGAAATTGGAGACACTATAACAGGGGTAGGCAACTTTCGGCACTCCAGATCTCCAGATGTTGTAGACTAGATCCCCCATGATGCTTTGCCAGCATTATGGCTGTAAGAGCATTATAGGAGATATTGTCCAAAATATCTGTCGAGTTGATGGTTACGTATCCCTGGACTATAACATCTTGAAAAAACAAAAATGTGTACCCTTCTCAAAAGTGGAAATTACAAAAATCTGTTTGCATGCTATTTGAAGAGTGTTACTACTTTATCAGCAAACAAAAAATAAAAATACATTATCAAAACGAAGGGTCACAATTAAAACAGAACTGCACTACGTTTCCTTGATCTGCAGTACACAGCTAGTGACAGGCTTCGGAAAACCTTCTGCCTAGTGCCTACTGGAGCATCTGTTATCTTGCAGTCTTGTGCCAGTCATTAATCTCTTAGGTTAAAATGGTCAAATGGTCAAAATGCAGATAATATATAGACATAATCCATTACAAGGCTAGAATAAAGTTTCATAAAATTTGGTTCTGCCTCACTCTGCTCAATTAGTCTGAATGATCAATGTATGACACATCCTTGTAATCATAACCTGGTCTGTGCTTCTCTTTCTGGTCAAAATCCATTAGCTCACTCGTTCAAAATCCAAATCTTTGTTTGAATATCAATTCTGATGGGGCAGAACTCAACATGTCTGTTCCGATGCATTCAGACGTGATATAAAAGAACCTTAAGCATTGCAGTTCATGATCTGGCTCTTTCTTCCCCAGTGATAATGAACACAGCTCGTGGTTACTTTGTGCGGAGCTTGCATGTATTACGAGACAGTCTTATGAATTTGAAAGCAAGTAATTGACAGACGCAATTTAAATTTAACAGACAGGCCTCATTTAAAACAATAGTATTGAGGACCATTATTTTCATTCTATATTCCCACCAACATTTGTATTATTACGCTAATAAATATATACCTTAACAATTAACCTCTCAAGCATCAATGACATTCTATGTGATCATAACATTACAATTAATAAAGACTACACAAAGTGTCTTACTGATGTAGTGGGACTTTACTAATGCCGCATTCAGTATTTGCCTAGGGTTTGAACAGACCTAATTGTCATGATGGCAGAGAATGCTATTGGCTCTTAAGGGGTTAATATTGTCTTATACTGAGCAATATGTTGATCATTATCCTTAAAAGGAAGCCACCATGCCCCAGAATTTTTTTTCATATTTTGTTAAATATTCACTACATGTATTTCTGACTGAGTGTATCTGACAATGTGTACTGTCATGTGTGCATGTCAGGCATTGTGTACCTGTGCATGTGCCTGAAAATGTGTCTCTGGCAGTAAATATTGTTGTATGTGTGTTTGTTTGTATGTGTGTGTGTGTCTGCAAGTGTTTATTTGTGTATATTGGTATCTGTGACTGTGTCTGGAATGTATATATATGTGTGTGTCTGTGAATGTGTATCTTTATATTTGTGAATATGTGTAACTCTGTGTCTGGAAGTGTCTATGTTTGTGGGAGCTGTTTACATTGTGCTGTGTGTATGGGAGCTGCTTGTGGTTTTGTGGACTTATATGTAGTGTTTATGACATGACTGTAACTGTGCGTATAAGGGTGATTTTGTGTTTTATGGTAACTGTGTTTATGTGGGGAGTGACTTTGTGTGTAGAGGAGGTAACTGTGTATGAGGTGACTGTGTATATAGAGTTGATTGTGTTTGTATAGTGGAATAACAGTGTTTATGGGGATGACTGTATGTGTAAGGGTGACTGTGTGTGGGCAACTGCCAAGGACGTGATTGGGTAAGGTGCCTCTTGGGGGTTTGAATATGTGTAATATGGTTGTGTTCATGTGTCCAGCATCTCAACACCATATGACATGTATTTTGTTTTATGCTGCCTACCTTTTGGGCAGAGAAGGGGCAATTTACCCTGGTAGTCCAGAGGTTATCCCTGATAGTCCAGTTGGGGTCTAAACACTGCCCTGGTGGTCTGGTAGTTCAGTGCTGCAAATCCGAACATCTGGCTGGGTGCAGACCTCTGTGAATGCTCCCTTTTGGTCTTTTTCCAGTAGGGAGTATTGGCAGTGATCTGCATGTAATGGAGGTGACCTGTAGCTCCTTCACAGTTATAAGAAAGCTCAGAGCCCATTGAGGAGACCTGTAGATCCTTTCACCAGCTGATGCAGTGGCAACGCACCAAACAGAGCACCTCTTCTTGTAGACAGCTCTCTCTCACAGGGACAGATGACAGATAGGGTACCAATTGCTAACAAAATTATTTGAAATAAACAAATTTTACTTGCATTTAGTAAAATTGTATACACAAGATTCTGGGAACATACCTTGGGAATCATGTATATATATAATTTGCATACTGAAAGGCTTAAGGGACCAGCTAGTCACTATATTTACTTGCAAGCAAAGTGTAAAAAAAGTAACAAAATAAGTATTCTAAATTTACAAATTGTTACTAAGCACTAAATACATATGAGAGAAAGCTATCTGATTTATCATTCTAGTAGCAATCCCTGCCTCCCTGACATTCTAACATGACATTCTAACATAACATTCATTTTGCCCCTCAGGCTTTAGCAAAATCAATAAGAACTGCTTGGCTTCAATAGAGGAGGCACTGCACATGTACAAATATGATGGCACACCTATATATGCTCATTAATTTGTTTTCATTGATATCTTGTATTGGCTGAAAGCACCCATAGCATTCCTGGGGAGGGAGATGATACTATCTTGGAAAAATGAAAAACAAAATGTATACAATGTTATATAAGCAAAAATACATGGTAAGAGAGCATTTACATCCAATTTAGTTTTAAAGTTTATTATTTAGTGACCCAAGAGAGTAATCTGAGTTAATTAATCTGATTTAGGACAAACTGTTTTGAAGTGGTTTGGTAAAAACGGTGGATTTTCAAGCACCTTCCAATTGCCTAATGCAGAAGCAAAGTATTAACTTGGCCAACTTTGATGTTGCCAGATGTTGCGTACTACATCCCCCATAATGCTGGTTAAGCTCTAGTGCTTGGAAGGCATCAAGGGAGATGTCGTCCACAACATCTGGATTGCGAATGCTGACATCAGCTTTGCTGTCTCATTCTTTAGCAATTGGGGGTTTATTCAATAAAAAGTGAAATGTGGCTTAAAGTTAAAAATTGTCTCAAGTACCTTAAAAAATTTCTAAAACTCAACTGCATTGCCAACTTGGATACTCATGCATATACAAGGAAAAGCCCACGTTGAATGGACTTATTCCCATTTAGTTTTCAGGTCATCAACTCACAATTTTATAAATTAACCCCCTAAATATCAACAAAACTTATAAAAGAATTTATTCAATCCATGCATATAATATGGGACCTTTGATCAGTGCTTAATGCAACGACAACGCAAGTTTAGTAGGTTTAAAAACAAACACACCACGCTTTTTCAATAACAAACAAAATACTTTTCCTATACACAGCAGCTTTTAATGACTGTGCTTTCACAGTACTCACAAAATGCCATAAAAATAGGCAAATGAGCATGCACAGCACTGTCATTGTCAGTCCGGCCCACATTCTCCAGATGTCAAGCTATGTTAATAAAGCAGACTGTTACCATGGAAACCTACAGAAATGTGGGCAGGAAACCTAAATGACTAACAATGCGGTTTGTGCTTATTTGTATATATTGCATAGTACTTTGTATATGTTGTAGAAACACAATTATTATGAGCTGTGGCAGGCATTTTATTTAGCATGATATATAACAGTTGGACTCCAGTATATTTAAAGTCTATGCTACTTTGTAACAATATTCTATTTTTCTGCACCTTGGGTAATGTTTTCCAACACTACAGATCAGTGGTTGAACTACAAATCAGAATATCCCTAATAGAACTTCATGTGTTTCATATTTGTAACGAAGCCAAATTTCCTAGTCTTTAATTTGCATCATCTTCAAGTTTAATGTAGTTGTTCTGGTGTGTATAGTACGTCCCTGCAGGCATTTAATGTAAACACTGCTTTTACAGAGAAAAGGCAGTGTTTACGTTGTTGCCTTGGAACTCTTCTAGTGGCAATCACTCAGACGGCCACTACAAGTGCTTCCTGGGTCAGTGCTGCACAATGTGCGTCTCCTGCTGAAATTCCTCATAGATATGCATTGATTTATTGCATCTCTGTGAGGAGATGCTGACTGGTGCCGTGCAGTGTTTTTCTGCACAGCGTTTTGCAACACATGCACATCCACCTCCCAGTGCTTTCCTATGGGAAAGAATTGGATTGGCTGATGTCATCAGAATCGATTATTTCAGCAAAAGAGGCAGAGTGTGAGTAAAGCCAGTCACAACCAGACCCACACAGTTTTAACAACTTTTTCACAGTGGGGAACTGGGGAGGGTGGGGGGGGGGAGGGGCTAAATGGTTTTACACCTATAGTGTCAATACTGACACTATTGTGTTTCTTTAATGGTAGAGGAGTTATGCTAAAAATGAGTAATAGTTTGCATAGCTAGTTACCAGCTAGGTAACTTTTATGTAAAAGTCTTGCACAGAATACTCTGGGTCTTGAAGGAATCTACATAGAAAGCTACAGAGAGATCATTTAAAGTATCCTTTCATAATAAAATTCATACTTCCCAACAGTCCAGATCTGGTAGAACAAAACCAATTTATGGGTCCCATTTTGTAAACGTTGGTTACCAGGTGCCCACATAGGGGGTACCAGGGAACATGCCCCAGCAAATGCAATGCAAGCAATTCATTAGACACTTATGCTGTGAATTGTGTCAGGTTACTAGGATCATGTACAGAGCAGCTCATTGGGGCTTTCAGCCACTGGCATGCCTCAATGGGCCCACCCAACCTCAGTTCCAATTTAATATATATATATATATATATATATATATATATATATATATATATACACCATCCAACACATGTTGTTATAGGTATAAATGCTGCCAGCCCTCAAGTCACTTAGTAGAGAAGTATTTGGAATACAAGGGCAAATGGGCCACAATAGTGTATTGTGTTTATTTGGATTTAAAAAGTTGCTTGAAGTTGAAGAAACTGTACTCACAAGCATAAATATACAGCACAAATAATTGTAATATGCAGAAAGCACTAATATTCCCAATTTAACTATTAATTCCTCCTTCCAAGATGTACAGTGCATTCAGTTCACTTTTGTGGGTTTGGTATCCAGGAAGAGCCAAAATACACAGCAAAAAGCAAAGCACAATGTGGTGGTCACCCAGTTACTAAGCGTCAATTAGGACATCTCCTACTTCATCAGGACGCCTTGAAGCCAGCTGTAAATCACAGCATTTTTAAGAGCATAGGAATGGTAGAACTTGTTTATTAAACATTGGACCTGGTTATAAATTAAATAAAACATACAGTACAGACCAACCATAACAATTGTCTTTCTTCATATCATATTTTCCTCCACATTTTAAAGTATTTAAAGTTTGATACAAAACTTTTTTTTCTCTCTCGCACTAATAGATTTATAATGCCAATGTTCCCAATCAATTTATGAAATCTCTGTCTACAAGAATATAAAACATTGATTATAAACCGTTCTGCTCATTAATGCTTCATAAACAATCATCTCCAAGTAGCTCTGTAAACATGAAAGAAAAGAGGTAAAAATTCTACTGTTTGCCACATTTCCCATAGATGATAAACCGCCTTTATCTTAATGACATGGTTAAATAATATGAGGTTGTCAGGCCCCTCCATTAAGTGCACACAAAAAAAGTCTTTTAAGTCAAATTATTCAGAATTTCATAAAGAACCATAATAAACTTGTTTATGAAAGCTTAATAGGCAATTTTGTGAAAAGGTATGCAGAGTGTTCTGTGAGTGGAAAAAAAAACAAGTTATATCTTAAAGCAAAAATGTAAATAAGTGATATATTATATAAAAATTTGTTTTTTTTAAGACATAACATAAACGAAGTAGTGTTTAATCTAAACGCTTCACAAAAGAGGTAATTTTGTATATTTTTGAATCTTTTAGCAAAGAGTATTTACAAAAAGATGATGTTCTCAAAAACCAGTTCATAAAAAAACATACAAGTCAGTCAATGAAGGGTAGAAACCCCACGGAGCAAGATTTAAGACAGAAACATGGTGGCAGCTTCAAACAGTCGCTCTAACAGTGAGATGATTGGAACGCTGCCAAAATGGATAGTGTAAGATTCGATGGGGGAAAAAAAAGTAGGACTAACGGTTTATATGGCTGTGGCTAAATAGCCTTCTGATTTAGTTGAGCAGGCTATGGAGGTCAAGAGTACAAAAATGATTTTGACATCTCATATATTCTAATCACATTATATAGATTGAACGTGGTATTCTAGGGGGAAAATCCTTTGTAGTTCACAGCAAAACTATAAAATTGTATTTTATGCCTGAAATTTGTGTAGGAATTCAAAGATGCCATGCCAGGAAATACATATATTTGCAGTTGCACATACATTAATCCCAACAAATAAAACAGCCATCGATTTGCAAGTTGACAAATCATGAACTAAAATATAAGTGTAAAAACATTTTATTTAAAACTTTACTTCTTGAACTGTGACACGTTAAAATACAGTTCTGTAGCGAATTAATATAAAAAAAAAACAATTTGTAAAAAAAAAAAATATATGTAATTTTACATTCCATACTGTCAACATCAATGTCTCTTCTATACGGTGACGGTATATGTTATTAGAACTGTCTAGTAGATAAAGCAAACACTATGGAGAGTTTAAAATGGAACATGGGGGAGGTGTTAGTGATTGTAAAGAAAGAAAAGTGAACCCAAAAGTTTATAAAAAGATATCTTCATATCGCCCTCTCTCTGTTCCCCCCCTTCTCTCTCTCTCTCTCTCTCTATATATATATATATGCGGATGCGGATAATCTTAATCTTTGCGGATTAAGTGCCAAGCTGAAGAAAGAAAATGGCGGTAAGTATAACTCAGCTGCAACCTTGTGTCACGCATCCCAAGCAGTGATGTCACTGTCAGGGGTCTTTGCAAAAAATGCAAAGACCCCATAAAATGGCAGAACTAGTTTAAATGCCATCTCTCTCTCTCTCTCTCTCTCTATATATATATATATATATATATATATAAAAAAGATATCTTGCTATATCTTCATATCGCCCTCTCTCTCTCTCTCTCTCTCTCTCTCTATATATATATATTTATATATATATATATATATATATATATATTTATATATATAGAGAGAGAGAGGGGGGTGGGGACAGAGAGAGGGCGATATGAAGATATAGCAAGATATCTTTTTATACTTAATCCGCAAAGAGCCCATGTTGGCGCTGTAGTTGAACATGCCCGAGAGTATAAGATCATTTCTATGGAGAATACTGCGAGTATGCAGGAGCCTCCATAGATCTTATCTTGAAATGAGTTAGATAATGCTTTCTTCTTCCTACAGACATTGCTAGCGATGGCAGGAGTGGCACAATTTGTCAAATTTTGTCACGTAGTACTTTGTCTTTGGACTGCATTGGAATTTCAATGAAACTTCAATATAGTCTTTACGAGCATTTCGTGAAGATTTTATCTTTATAAAATGGTATTTTTATTTGTAAGTCTTTTCTATGGTGGTAGAGCTGCTTTGAGTATCCCACAGGTAAGTGTCTGTTAATGTGTATTAGATAAAAATTCATGTTTAAAGAAAAATAAAAAAAAATACAGAATGGATATTTTGATCCTATGTCTACAGTATATTTTATATGATTTTTGTTTACAGAGTACCTAATAGTACCAAATCAAGGTCCCATCCACCCATCCAATAAAAAACAAGGTGTATTAGTGTACCAGTAAATCACTGCTGGGGACTGGGGACTGGGGACCAGTCAATTCCCATCACCTGGGAGTTGTGAAAGTAAATGTGCTTTTGCAAGGATTAGTGTATTGCTGCACCTGTGACTATATTACATTTTACTGCTAATCCTACAAACATTAATGAAAAGCCAATACAGACAGTCCACTTCTCAGTGAAATGCATATAATACCAGGCTTGTCTGCAACACTTACAAAAGCTAATGCAAAGTCCAAAAATACCTCTTCTCCTGAAATACACTTACACAAAGTTACATTTGACTAGTCATTCATATGAAAAGCAAGACGTAATGTTTTAACCTAAAGGGGGTTTTCAAATAATTGTTATAAGTGGAAGTCCAATCATTTATCCCAATTTGCAAATTGTGAGATTTAAAAAACGTTCTTACGGAGTGATAGATCTGTGTGCAGATGGTTGCTACAGGCACGATTGCGTTCAGGCGGTACGTTTGAGAACAGCGATGGCAATTTTTTTATATAAAATATATCAAACAGCCATGAAAATTATTGGGAATAGTGCCATGCAGTATCACTACTGTAAGAAAACCATATATATCTCCTGGCCGAAAAAATATAAAAGGAATCTAAGTGATGTCATCAAAACTTCTAAAATCCTGATAAATGTCCATACCTTCAAAGTGAATTACTTTGTTCATCAGGGAGAGATAAAGCGCAGATCTCTGCAAGGTTAGGTCAATGGAATATATTACAATATTTAAAGTTAGCTAATTTACAATATATTGTAAATTTATTCTGCTGACCTAATCTCCTACATACCTGTGCTCTATCTTTCCCTCACTAGAATAACCATTTCTATTTGGAGTTACAAAAGGAATATGATTTTAATAAATTAAACAGGCACCAATTGCCCTAGATTTAAACAGCGATCAGAACAATGTAATCCATACCATATTTTAATACAAATGGGCAGTTGGATCATCTTCTCGTTCATGATAAAAAGTAAAAAGGTAACCTGTTTCTAGGAAAATAAAATAAAAATACCTCTTTTTTTTCCTGTATAATTCGGATTGATTTATGTGTGTCATGCTATGGAAATACATTTTGCTATCTCAGGGTCTATTTGTGGTTTAGAGTGTGCTCTTGAAAACCTCTGGTCCCTTGATCTATGTTCTGTTAAAGGTTGAATGTTTACCAACCAAAATAGAAAAAAAAACAGCTTCTACAGGTTTTCTCAATTAAGTGTAAATTAATGGATTTCAGTGTGAATTTAAACGTTTAGGCCAAAATAGTCAAACTGCAAATGTGACTTATTTAGGACTAAAATATGAATATGAATATATAACAATATATACTTTACTTAATAACTCTGGTTTAAAGGTTCTTTCAGGAGGTGAGTTTCAGTTGCAGGCATCCAATGTGTTCCAATATTGGTGAAACAATCCCTGATTCTGGTTTCCCCAGAAAGTGTAGCACAAACCCATCAATGGGCAGACTAGGTGGGCCGAACTCTGCTTATCTGCCGTCCCATTCTATGTTTCTATGTTTCCATTAGACATCATCATGCAATGCTAGGGGCACTAGGGTCATGTAGAGAGTGCTTTAAAAGCACTCTCTGAAAGGTCCACTCATAGTGGGCCAGTCTGCAAGATTGGCAGTCAGCCTGACTCATTCCTTCCAGACTGACATGACTCTTTATTGAGCAGGCCCACCCAATGGTGGGTAGATGTGTCCTTCTGGGCACTGCCCCTGATAGGCCTGCCCACCACATCCCGATTTACATACCTCCCTATATTAGGAGGTATGCAGTTAATTAAGACATTATCTCCACTATGTAATTCTTTTCATTACATTGCAGAGATAATGTCGTGCAATAGAGATGCAAAATAAGTAAATATAACAAGAATACCCATGGATGTCTCTCGCTTGTAATGCAGCTTTTTTAAAAAAAAAAAAAACAGACAATCCTAGAACAATTTCATATAATCCTAACCCTTTCACTGACAATTTCATATGCCACAACTCAGTACATCCCTACACAGCTGTGAATTAAGCATAATGTAGTTCAGTTACAGAAAATGCATTAATTCATTAAAAAACCTGGTTGTGCATGAAAAGTGTCTTCCCCTCCCCCCTGTCCTTAAAAAAAAAAAAAAAAAAAAAAATTACAATTAAAACAACTTGTATCATAGCCAGTGTAAATGACTGGCTTCTCAGAGTTTTCATTGGCTTGTTAGCCAGCCATATGCCTAAAAAGTAGCCAATTGAAATATTTGAGTCTGCCTCTGAATTTGGCATTTGACAGAAAGCTGAATTCCTATGTTTAGACATCTGATATTTTACCATTCTTTTTGTAATAGACAATTGATTACTATGCAATTAAACTGTGTATTTAGAATTAATGTTTGCATGTGCATATAGCTTCCAAAAGATTAACTAGCTTCCAATAAATGAAGTTTATTCACAAATTTTGCAATTCACAGGCACAATCAGAATAAATCTCCATGTGAGCAATACAGCAATTATTCAAGGGAAACTAATGCGTGGTGAAAGCCATGACTGCATTAGGACTTCCTTCATAGGAAATCCTTGTATTGTATAATGCTTTTCTATGGGGTTTTGGGTAACGTTGGATGTCCTCCAGAGCGTGAGGACATTCAGCGTCAGTTAGGCGGCCAAAAGTCACCTAACCACCTGGAAGTCCCTCTAGTGGCTGTTTTGTAGACAGCCACTAGAGGTGGAGTTAACCCTGTAAGGTAATTATTACAGTTTATCAAAAACTGCAATAATTACTATTGCAGGGTTAATACACCTGGGACACTGCACCCAGACCACTTAAACAAGGTGAAGTAGTTTGGGTGCCTATACTGTTTCTTTAAAGTAGATATCTTATTTAGCTAAATTAGAAAGTTCTTTTTGGAGGCTAGAGAGTCCAAATTAAAAAAAATAATGAGTTAGACTCTTTAATAGAAGTTAGAAAAACATTGTGAATTTGCACAGTAGCTTTGTAGCCAGATGGTCAAATTGCAAGAGTTGAGTTACACATATAACACGGCAGCTGATGAATGGAATGATGGCGAGTGTAATAGGATATGCAGGGCTGAATAGGGTATAAGTGCATATTCTGTTCTCCTGTTATATTCTGCTTTCAAATACTTAAGTAATATTGCTTATTAACCCCTGGAGAGCCACCAATTTATGCTTTCATCTCAGTGCTTAAGAGCCCTATAACAGCATGCAAAAAAATCATTTTTATTTACCATCTACAGCATTATAGAGCCCTGGTTAATGAAAGTGGCATTCTATTGTGGAATAGAATTTTTTTTAAAAAACAGAACAGTCATAGACTGCCTTTGGTCCTTAAGGGGTTAATATATGTAAAATATATACGTGAATGCTAGATTAATCCTAGTGGGTTTGATCAAATTCACTTTTTTTTTTCAAAATGTTTGCCACAAACAGTCAAACTGTCTTTGTGTTTCAAAGGTATATATCAGCAGACTGCAAATGATGCAAATTGATATCCAGCCAGGTGTGCAAACCGCTTCTAGAAGCATTTTGTGAGTAGTAAATTCATATCTCAAAATTGACACGGTTGCAAAAAAAATAAAAGCTATTGGATTAATATATTTAAATGTCTACTGTTGAAACTACATCTTCGAGCTTGGAACCCCCATGTTTGCTGCTGAAACCCTAACAATGTAATTATATAGAATTAAATCCGACTTTATATAAAAATACTATTTGCATCAGCCATAACCACCAAGTGAAAAATATGAAAGTTTGAAGAAAAAAAAAAAAACCTTATATCAGGAACCTTGTATTGGTGTTGTTAGCAACCTAGAAAAAAATTACATGTTCTTGACTTGCATGCTGAGTGGTCAACGAAGAGCAATTTGTACTATATAAGCTTCTTAGTGCGGTGACTGAGTTGTGATCTTTAAATAACCCTTTAAAAGTGCTTATCCTAAGCACCAGACACAGCATTCCTATTCAGCATTATGTATAGCTCTTTGGCGAGCACACTAAAATTATATCTGAGATAAGATCATGGTTAATTATTAAGCAGCAGCAAATATTCAAAGAGTTGAAAGCACATTTGTTATATATGCCACCACAAAGCACTTCCAGTTTTAAAATGCGATAGTTTGAAGAATCTGGGTTACCGTAAAGTACTTTGAAAATAGCAAATATCTCTCTAAATGCCTCCCATTCCACCTAATCTGTCTGGAGAACACAGATTATGCGATTCTTAACTCTACTAAAGAAATTGTCATAGAGAATCTTGTAGGAAATATATCACAGCTAGTATTCATTTAGATCTGGCTGAATGTCAAAAGCACAAGGTCACTGCAGAATATTATGGATATTCTCAAGTACTGTGCAGCAGACACAGGTGTAATATTAGAATTTCTGAAGAAGATATGTCTAGGGTTCTTCATTAGTTATTTTAATACATGTTTTCATTGTACATTCACGCAAATCCATTATAATGCTAATATTCAAGGCTAGGCTTAAAGGGTTTCGGTACACCTTAAATGCATAGTAATAAGACCAATGATTTTAGGATGTCCCTTTCTCATTCATTCTGGCTTTTGATGTATCACACTGTAACAGACCCTGATCGGATAATTGATACATGTATACAAGCTGTGTCTTTGGAGGAAAGCTCTGTACAATGATGCTTTCTAGATCATTGAGCAAAGGGGCCGCATGAAACTCAAACAATCAGCCCCCCTGCTTTCTGTGTTAACCTTTCAGCCTCTGTTGGCCGATGGTTTGCAAGATCACATCTGTTGTAAAGCCTCTCGGTTATCTTCATTGCTTGCTGTTACTATGCCATCTGGTCAGTAATACAATTTCCAATTCATAGCAGAGGCTTACAAGCAAGGCTAATGCAAGGCAGTGCCATACATATGACTGTTAGCTTGTAATTTTTATAAGAATGAAAAAAACTCACGCTATCTGACGACATACTTTCATTTAGCATAAAGTGAGATAGATGGAGATAGATAGATAGATACAGAGATAGATAGGTAGATTTATAGATAGGTAGATAGATAGATAGATAGATAGATAGATACTAGATAATATAGACATATAAAAGAATATATACAGAGAGATAGAGAGAGGATAAAATAAAATGTAGCATTAAACATATCTACACATTTAGTGTTATTATTAACAATAATATGTATATATATATATATATATATATATATATATATATATATACAGATTGAGAGATTTGAAGTCTGGTAGAGCAAATGACAGATAAATAGACAGTTAGGTAGACAAACAGATAGAAAGGCTACAATAAAATATATTGTCTTGTATCTGTATTTATTTCATTAAAGGAGAGCACAAATCTAGACATGATAAATAAGAACACATAAGGGGAACGCTGAAGAAATCACTTTGGTTGGCATTATGTGCTTCTGGCACCACACAAAATAATAATACACAAAGCACAAAATTGTATATGCCTTGTGTAGTTTAATCAGCATTTGGAAGCGGTTCGTACATTATGTGGTGCTGTCTATATGCATTTATACAGCAGTCTTAAGTAGATTTCTCTCTGCCACCCTTGTAGAATGCAGAAGACACAGGCATACAGAAACAGAGGCAGGGTATATATTACTGGGTGCATGCTTGTCATATACTATCTATCTTTCACTATCCTCAAGGTCTAGCGGTTTTCACAAGCTGTGTTATCTAGCTCAGAAAAAAACAGTTATATCCTGGTTTTAGAAAATGTGCTGTTCCAGACATAACAACAAACTCGCAGGAGCCCAGAGCATCAGTAAGATTATCATAAGAAGCTGAACTGTGCCCGAAGAAAAAGTGGTGTATTTACATATATACAGAGTACGCGGTTCTAGTCCTATAGATTCATGGCTGAATATCAAGGGTGTTCATTTATAAGGATTAAAAGCAATAAATATAGCATGTGTTTTGCATTTGATAGTTTCAGTCTAAAACTCATTATCATTTGTTTGAAGCAAACACTAACAGGAGATAAAAAACATGGGGAAACGGACAAAAAAACAGGTTACCCTCTTTTGATTAGTCCCTGTTCAGGTCACATAAAGGTTTTTGCTTACATGTGCCGTAATAGAGAGAATCTTATTCTGCTGCATATCAATTTGATCCTACCCGCAAGTCCTGGTCCAGACCTGAAATGCCAGCAGGATCTCTTTGCATTAAAAAATGCAGCAATTCTAGATGATCATTTTGGCCTCCACTGGGCCTCGTTAGTGACACGTAGATGATACGCCTCTAGGCACAATGAGCATGGGTCTGCGTCTGCATCAACCTTTAAACTCAAGACTTAAGATTTAGCTGCTTGGTGAGAGAGGAAAATTTGTTTATTATCACTTGACTAGTGACTAAAAAAAGATGAAAGACAAGAATGTTTAATTATTAAAATGTTTATGGATAAGTGGAGCCTTGTTTCACAAAGATTTACTGTGAAAAACTTCCCCAAAATTAATTATTTTGAACAAGAGATTTTTTTCTTACTCATAGGAACAACAATCTTTTAATGGAGTCATAACATGTCAATGTCTTGAAATCAAGATAAAAAAATATCTTTATGTTAAACTGGATTTTTATCTATTTTGTTTGGTTTTACACATTTAATCTACGTGTGTGAAACTTTTTGTTTTTTGGTATAATTTGTCTGTCTCTAATAAAAAGAATTGATTAGGATGAGACTTTATCAACTCCTGTCCTTTCTCCGGAGTGCAAACATATTCTGATGTATCCACGTATCTGAAATCTCATGTGAATACGCTTGTGAGGTAGAAATTTATGTAAACACATCCTAGACTTTTATAAGTTGACCTTACCATCTTCATTGCCATGAACTAAAAATGGGCCACAGGCATCGTTTTTGTGTGATGTTATTACCTCGAATTTTGTTACGTCCCTGAATATTTCAGTATAACCAATATTTAAATTAAATACGAAAATTACGAATGAAAAAGCAGCCAACCAGATTGGTCTGAGATACGGAGCCTTCAGCACCATTTGTGTTGTCATCTCTTTTGTTGAGATTGTAAGCCAATTTCTACTGTTTCAATATGTCTATCATGTTATATTAAAATTTAGTGTTTGCCTTGTTTATCCATTGTACAGAACTCTGGAATATCTTGGCACTATTTGAATAATTGCAACCAACCTACCAGCTGATTAAAATGGTCCTTCTATTTGATTTCCTTTATATTCAGTCTGTTGTTCGGGGTAGGTGACATCGAAACTGTTCATTGTTTTGCAGGCCCCACCAACAAAAAAAGGTTTATGACCCAAGTAATCTGGATAACCATGGAAAATATGAAACATTTTTACCTCAACAAAATAAACTAGAGAACATTAAACTGTCAAAGAACACTACCAGGTAGCAGGAGAGATGATGGATTGGTACTTTTTGTCAGCTTTTATTCCCAGGCCTGATGCTTTTGTAGTTCTTAGCATGGTGCTATAGCTGATCAAGTTCCAGGAAAAGGATAGCTTTTAAATATTTCTATCTATTATGATTTCTAATTTGTTCAAAGTGCATATATAGGAGTGGCTAACATTATTAATGCATTTTGATTACTTCAGCACTTGTAACGTGTTCCTTGCGATGAAAACACATTTATAAAATGGATGCAATTCAGAATATTCTTTTAAGAAAAGCTAATAAAAAATGCATCATCAATTAGAGTAAAGTAATGAAAGTTGGACAATAGCTTCATGGTGTCTGCAATTTTATCTTAACTATCTGAGTACCAGAAAACATTAAGGAGGCTTAAACTTTAAACATGGCAGCTTAACATCCAAATCCTTGGACATATGTTGTTGTTTTTTTTAATTCAGAAAACATAGGGACTACTTTTTCTGATGGTGTGTCTGATCTTTGATGGGGTGTATGACCAAAGGTATTTGTATGTGGCTGAAGGATCCTGTCGTATACTAAAGGTAAGGATGCGTTTTTATAATTTGTTTACATGCACATCATTTAAAACATGGACAGAAAATAACAAAAATGAGGCATGCGGATATTGAGATCTAGCACAAAGAAGAAATAATTATAAATATAAATAAAGGCAACTGGCAAAGGGAGAGTATCATTTTCAGGGACACATATCATGTATACATATTGATGGGCAGCACATGAAATTGGTTTCCCTGTAGAATGTAGAACTCAGAAGATGTATAACATTAAGTAATTAGGCAATGAAGAATCCTGCAGAATATGTATAATACTTTACTACACTTTAATTCACAACAGTTTACTTGTAATTTAATGACTAATGACATAATTTAATATGGAACACTGCAACTTTAAAGGCCTCAACCCACACCCATCCCTGCAACAAGAAGGACATTTAATTTGGAACACTGCAACTTTAAAGGCCTCAACCCACATCCATCCCTGAAACAAGAAGGCCATTTAATTTTACTGAATGAAACCATTTTAATGCAGGTTGTGTCAGTCTCAGCTAGGGGAGGTGTGGCCAGGGCTGCATGGACAGAAACAAAAGTATTGTCACTCCTAAATGGAAACAAATTGAGCAGTGAGACTTCAGGGGCATGCTCTATACAAAAAAAAAAAATGATTCATTAAGCTAAAGTTGTTTTGGTGACTATACTGTCCCTTTAACATATTTAAACGTTATTTTCGTGTTTTCCACAGTGAGCCTGGAAATTATTTGTTTTTATTATATTTCAGAAAAAATATCAGACAGAAACATAACTCTCACTGTATGAAGAAATCAAATAAATAAATACCACATCCTGCTTTGATACCTCGTAAATAAACACACAAACTAAAGAGTGGCAAGTTTGTTTCTATGCATCAAAGCTGCCTGGAAAAAAACTATGTTAGCCATTTGCTCCCATTAAAGATTAATAGCGAACATAAACAAAAGAAGAAAGAAACAGATGGAAATAATGGAAGTCTTTAGAAAATCTGGCAGTGTACTTTTAGCCTAAAGCAGGCCTTATCACCCAGTTCTAACCCAACACCAACAAATTCTGAGCATTGGTAGCATTTTATCATCATCTATCTCAGGGGTGTCATTCATATTGTTCTGGCTTTAATAGCATATAATCTGGAGATAATCTCCAATGCGTTGCGTTGCGTTGCTCTGCAAATTGTTACAGAAACTCATGATTTACATGCTCAGCTGCAGTAACAAATGAACAAGTGCTTAAAAAGACACAACTCTCACAAACCTAATTAGTCTATTTCACCATCCGTTACACAATGGAAAATAATGCTAGCTGCAGCCTTACACAAGATTAAAATATATTTGTAGCAATACTGTTTGTGTGTAATCCATTTCTTAACCATTAGTATAGAGTTTCTAAATGGAAATGACAAGAGCACTGCATACAATGTGCATTCTAACATAACAATGTACAAATCTGATGAATATATTAAAAAAGAAAGACACATTTAAATGGACGCTATAGTCATCAAAACAACTTTAGCTTAATGTCTCTGTTAAAGTCTTATTGCTCAGTTCACTGCCATTTAGGAGTTAAATCACTTTTGATTCTGTTTATTCAGCCCTAGCCATCGCCTCCCCCGGCTGTGACTGACACAGCCTGCATGAAAGCAAAATGGTTTCATGTTCAATCAGATGTTAACTTACTTTAAAAGTGTTTATCTCTTGTTCTGTAAATTGAACCTTAATTACATATGGGAGGCTCTTGCAGGGTCTAGAACGCTATTAACAGAGCAGGAGAAAAGATATTCTATATAGAATTTGCAATACGGGTAGTGTAAACACTAGGTGACTCTTTACAGGAAGTGTTTATGAAGCCTGTGCAAGTCACATGCAGGAAGGTGTTACTAGGGCTGTATAAACAAAGTTATTTAACTCCTAAATGGCAGAGAATGGAACAGTGAAACTGCAAGAGCATGATCTATACACCAAAGCTGCTTCATTAAGCTAAAGTTGTTTTGGTTTCTTAGGTCTCCCTTTAATCCTGCTTTCATCCTCCCATTGTTATGTGTGTAACCTGCGGCACTCCAGGTGTTTTGGACTACATCTCCTGTGATGCTTTGCCAGCAATATGGCTTTAAGAGCCTTATGGAAAGTAGTTTGCAACATCTGGAGTGTCAAAAGTTGCCTACCTCTGATAGAGTATGGAAGCTCAGTTTATATAATGTTCTTCAGTCATACCAGGCATAGTGTACCTGGTAAATTTACCTCAAATGTACCTTAAATTTAAACGGAAATGCTATCACTTCCAGATATCACTTGTACAAATCAGGGACATATTTTTTATATTAAGCCAGAGTTTCAGTTACATCGTAACTTTGTTTCTGCTCAACAAATAGCCTTGGAGATTTTTAAATTCTGTTAAAATCCATTTTAACACAATAAACACGACAAGTCCAATAGTATGATCACTTATATAATGCCAGTGGGACCCTGGCTGCCCACCAACTAACCCCTTTCATCTCATCTCAAGGGAAGAGATTCTAAATTGGGATTATATATTTGTATAGCATCTATACCAGTGAACATATGTATAACCATAACTCCAGCTCTTGTAGTTTATGCAAATTAACTCACAGGTGTGATTGAAAAATGATGACGAGAGTAAACTGAATAGTCTAGTTTCTCTGAATTTTCTCAAATTGCCCTGATATTCTTTTAAATTTTTTTTTTTTTCGAATCAGATTTTAATTGTTTAACTAAACAAAAGAATGCAAGCCAAATGTATTAAAAATTTAGGTTATGGTTAATAATGCAGGCATTTTTGTCTGTACATTTTTGACAGATACATTTGAGACACTAAGGTGACTTGCAGATGATTATCACACAAAATGAGTCTGGCAGAGCAACTGTTTCTGCTCAGATAAAGTCAATTAGTATCTATGTTGCCCAGATAAAATGGTTCTATACCAAGAATGTTTTCTGATTAATCTGTGTGCAAGCCCGGACTAATGTTTTCCCCGCTATAAAATGTGGCAATTGTATTTTTTTTGTAATAAGTATAGAGACATATCTAATCATTTTACATGCATTAGACCAGATTGCTTTTCCTTTTATCTGAGCAACGTTAACAGGATTCCATTGATGATAAAGTCAAGAGAATAATATATAAACCACAGAGAAAAAGCAAGAAAGAATAGACGCTCTGTAACAGTCTCCTAAAATGCTGTAGTTTCAGCGCATAGACACGCATGTTCTCTAGCATCTACAACTTATCTTGCAATGAGCACATGAAAATCCTATTTAAATCTGCAATTTAAAGGGATGCTCTGATAACACTATTTAATTGTTAATTATGTGTCTTGAATTGATAAGGCAGAGTTTATGGTGGAATCTCTACACTTGGTGTCTTAAAAATTCCGCTATTTGCAAAATCACAATGATTTTAAATTCATTCCCTTGCTCAGACATGTCATAGGGGAAGCTATTTTTCTATCTCCCAATACAAGTATTGTGATCAGGATTTTGTTTTGAGTTGTAGTTGGCGGCAATTACCAAACCCTCCTAACGTGCCCATGAAACACAATATTCCTTCTTGTGGAGCTACCAAATTGATTCATGAAGCCCATTTTGATGTGGTTGGGATGTAATATTATAACCCCATCCCCTTCCACAGACCAGCTACTGCTATTCCACCAACACCACTGTGGCGAAACCGAACTCGCCACGTGTCCTTGGAGGGGGCTGCTTGCCCGCCTCTTGCCTTTGGACTATGGACCAGACCTTATGTGAATGTGTTAACCCAGATAGTTATGCCATGGAGCCCATTCATGTAGTTAAAGACTTCGGCTCCGTGGCGAGTGAACTGTGTGAGTAGGATCTGCGCGCTATTCGGTAGTTTTGTGCGCGCAGATCCCAGCTATCTGGGGATATGTGAAATGTCTGTGTGTTATGGATAAAAAGTAACTTTCTGTATTTTAAAGTATTTTATGTATTTTACTGTCTTTTTGTCTGCCATGTGGGTAATGGAGTTTTGCCTCAGTCCTTGGAGATAATTAGATTCCTTCCTCAATTATCTCCAGGCCAGAGGGGAGGGATTGTGAGGCATTGTGGGAGGTAACCGGTCTGAGCTGGAAAGTCATGCTAACAGGGGTTTTAAAAGATACTTTACTAACTTTTGAACCCCTGGTCTGATTCATGCCATTTTTTAATATGTTGTTCCCCTGAATGGATTGATTGTGGATATGTATTTTTATGTGAATGTGATGTATGGTTTTAGAGTTATGAAAGTTGGGTAGAAAGTATGTTTTAACTGTATGTGTGTCAGGGTACTCACCTGTGAGACAGACGGCAAGACGTGGTCGTTCCTGGAATTCCCAACAGGGGACTTGAACCGGGGTACTTGTCTATCCCAGCCCTGCTCTCTACCTCTGAGCCACAGCGGCTTTACCTGAGACTTCCGATTCCGGCCTTGTTCATTCTGGCCTGGCTACTACTCCGGGGGCTGCACCATGACTTGCCTGCTTCTCACCTGACTCTGATCTCCATTAGCAGGGTATTTAAACCCAGCCTCGCCCTGCAATCATTGTCAAGTCTTTGATCTTTGTTCCTGTGTCGTACCAGTGTTCCTGTTGATTCTGCTTCGTGTATTTGACCTCGGCTTGTGACTCGTTTATTCTACCTCTGGCATCCTTTGACCTCGGCTATCCCTCGACTATCCTGCTGGTTCTGTCCTTGCCTGTCCTGCGAATTTGGTACTGCATCTTGCACAGCCCCCGTGCACAGACCCACAGGCCAGGTGAATTCTTACCTGACCACCTCGGCCTGTGGCTATCTGCAAGGGTGAGCGTCATATCTGCGCTACAGACTCCCAACCCAGGTAAGACCCTGACAAAAGACTTGACCAATATGGAGTCCGCAGAAATGTGCTCACCCTCACTCCAGCAAGTATCCAGCTTGGCCCAGATTGTTTCGGAGTTGCAGCAGGAACTTTTATCTCTTAAAGGCGCAGTACATCCAGCTCCGGAACCCTTTGTCATCATGCCCGACAGATTCGATGGTAACTACACGTCCTTCCAGTCATTCAGGATGGATTGCGAGGTATTGTTTTCTTTAAAGCCTCGAACTTACGCCACGGATTTCATCAGGGTCAGAGCGGCTATCAACCTGTTGTCTGGACGCATTAAAACCTGGTCTTACCAAATGTTGCAGAGGAAGAGTCCTGTCCTTGTCAGCTGGGAGTCCTTTATTATTGCCTTGGACTCACAGTGCAGGATCACTAAGCCCAAGCCAGCTTCTACTACTAAAAAATCGCGGAGTCTACGTCACCACACCCCAGTGATACCCTCTTATGATTCAGTTCCCAGGAGAACTCCAGAGGTATCCTGTGTTCAACTTGATCCTGAGGAGCCTATGCAAATTGGACGTATCCACTGCAAAGTCACACCGGGAGAGAGGGACCGAAGGAGAAGCCATGGTCTGTGCTTTTACTGTGGAGAAGGTGGACACTTCATCACCCTTTGTCCTGTTCGCCCTCCTAGACCTCCTGCTCCAGAGTCGTCTGCTGTTACTACCAAAGTTGCTTCCTGTATTACCACCACTACTTCCTACCCACTTGAAAAGGATTTACCCAAGGATTGTGTAATTTCTTCTAATGGCACTACGGTCTGTAAAAAAGACTTGGAAGTGTTCGAAAAAGCACTGCTAGCTGCGAGCACTGTCCCTCCTGAAGTGGTGGAAGTTTTTGTCACCCCTACCCGGAACCTAGACCGATCGTCAGCTGTACCAGAAGCTGGTACTGGGAAATCCCGAACTAATCAGGGATCCCATGCTGAGGACTTTCACTATGGGGACTCGACGGATTCTGAGAGTGACACTGGTGAGACGGATTACTTCGATGAGGAGCCTGCTTACGCCCAGAGGTCGTTTCTGAAGGGGGAGGTACTGTCAGGGTACTCACCTGTGAGACAGACGGCAAGACGTGGTCGTTCCTGGAATTCCCAACAGGGGACTTGAACCGGGGTACTTGTCTATCCCAGCCCTGCTCTCTACCTCTGAGCCACAGCGGCTTTACCTGAGACTTCCGATTCCGGCCTTGTTCATTCTGGCCTGGCTACTACTCCGGGGGCTGCACCATGACTTGCCTGCTTCTCACCTGACTCTGATCTCCATTAGCAGGGTATTTAAACCCAGCCTCGCCCTGCAATCATTGTCAAGTCTTTGATCTTTGTTCCTGTGTCGTACCAGTGTTCCTGTTGATTCTGCTTCGTGTATTTGACCTCGGCTTGTGACTCGTTTATTCTACCTCTGGCATCCTTTGACCTCGGCTATCCCTCGACTATCCTGCTGGTTCTGTCCTTGCCTGTCCTGCGAATTTGGTACTGCATCTTGCACAGCCCCCGTGCACAGACCCACAGGCCAGGTGAATTCTTACCTGACCACCTCGGCCTGTGGCTATCTGCAAGGGTGAGCGTCATATCTGCGCTACAGACTCCCAACCCAGGTAAGACCCTGACAATGTGTAATTGGGTTAAGTGTTAATCTAAGGGGAGGAGATGTGTGGGAGGTAACATCTATGCTATTGGATATTTTACACCTCCCCTGTGGGCAGGCTTAAATGTGTAAGATGGAAATAAAAGCCAGGCTGGATGTGCCAGTCCAGAGTTCCTGTTTAACCCTCAAAGTGAAGTGTCGTCTCATTATTGGGGGAGGATTTATTGTATGCTGTTCCAGTTTGACTGCTAGGAGTGCAAACCTATTCGTATGGTTCCTATTCAACTGTCTACAGCATTCAGAGGCTTGAGAAGATTCATATGCTGAATCGGTTCGGTGATTGTGGTGTCGGCTAGAGTGCTTGGAGGCCTCAGGAAGCGCTAGGAGCATCCATTAACGGAGGTACCCAGTCGGGGTGCCAGGCGATCCGTTACATTGGTGGCAAGCGGTGGGATGGCGTCCTAGTGCGAGGTAAAGCAGCTCAGAGACACTGTTTGGATCTACAAATTGAGGGCAACGCAGCGCCCCTGGGAGCAGACTAATATGGAAGGTTCTAGCTCTGGAGATGATTGGCTGGCCGAGGTGAGGCAGCGAGTGGCCGAGTATGGGGATGATATACCCATGGAGACACGCCGGGTGATCTGGAACCAGGTCATGGCCGAGCGAAACACAAGGCTGGACCGAGAATTCCGGTTGGCGAAAGAGAGGAAGTATGCTCAGCAGCAGGAGCGTTACAGCAGCCGAGTAGAGGCTGCATCCGAGGAGGTTAGCCGTCTTTCCCTGAGGCGGCGGGAGGAACCCGAAGTGGGGGTCCTCATAGACTGGTCCTGTGAGGAACCACAACAGGCAGGTAGAGATGGGACCAAGGTCTCTCCACCGGGATGCTGGGCAGCCGGCCCAGATCCCCAGCAGCAGCCAGAGTTGCCAGGTGGGGAAGCAGGTGGCCCTTACTCACAAATGTTGAGGGGCCTCACGGATTGGTCCTGGGAAGACCCACAGATGGCAGGTGACGATGGGACTGCGGTCTCTCTACCGGCCCTACAGGGATGCTGGGCAGTCGGCCCAGATCCCCAGCAGCAGTGTGCGTTACAGGGAGCTGAAGGTGCCGTTCTTGCTCCCCAGCGGCAGTCTACGGTGCAGGGAGAGGAGCCTGTTATCCCCTCTCCCCAGCGGTTGAAGGTGTGTAAGGGAGAGGAGTTTGTTATTCCCTCTCCCCAGCGGCAGCACAGCTCACCAAGGGGAGACAGTAAGCCCCTCGCCAGCGCAGATGGGACCGTGGTCTCTGCGCCCTGCCTACAGGGAGTACAGAGGGTCAGCCCTGCTCCCCAGCGGTTGAAGGTGTGTAAGGGAGAGGAGTTTGTTACCCCCTCTCCCCAGCGGCAGCTTAGCACACCAAGGGGAGACAGTAAGCCCCACACCAGTGCAGATGGGACCGTGGTCTCTGCGCCCAAGTTACAGGGAGCTGAAGGGGCCGTCCTCCCTCCCCAGCGGCAGTGTGATTTGTTGGGAATTGGGAGCCCAGTCTCCATTCCCCAGCGGCAGAGTATCCAGCAGGGAATGGAGAGCCCAGCCCCCTTTCCCCCTCAGCAGGACTCTGTGCTGGGAGGAGAGACAGTCGGTCTCCCTCCGCAGAGACGGGAAGTATGTATGGGAGAGGAGATTGTTACCACCTCTCCCCAGCGGCGGATCATTAATGTACAGGGAATAGAGAGCCCAGTCAAAATTCCCCAGCAGCAGAGTGTTCTAATGGGAGAGGAGCTGGTTACCACCTCTCCCCAGCGGCAGCTTAATGTACCAGGGGGAGACTGTAAGCCCCACACCTGTGCAGATTGGACCGTGGTCTCTGCACTTCCAGCACAGGGGGTAGGGACGGTCGGTCATGCCCCCCCACGACAGGGCTGTTTAGCCAAAGGGGAGACAGTCTGTCTCCAGCAGCAGAGCTGTGTACCCAGAGGGGAGACGGTCGGTCTCCCCCTCCCACAACCAGGCTCCAATCAGGCTACTTCAGTGGTAGCGCTGGCATTAGGGCAGAGTACTGCTGGTCTCTGCCCACTCAGCAACCCACCAAGGCAGACTACCAGTCCCCCACACAGCCGTGGTGAGGCACCTGGACCTGGACAAAGTTCTCCTCTACCCAGGTGTAGTAACCAGTTATTGTGGGTGGGAGGTACTGCTGTTTGTGCTTCATGGGTGGGTTGCTGGACTAACCAGGGCACTGACCGGCAGGAGGTCAGATACCCTGTTAGTCTGGGGGGTAAAGGGGAGAAGTGTGGCGAAACCGAACTCGCCACGTGTCCTTGGAGGGGGCTGCTTGCCCGCCTCTTGCCTTTGGACTATGGACCAGACCTTATGTGAATGTGTTAACCCAGATAGTTATGCCATGGAGCCCATTCATGTAGTTAAAGACTTCGGCTCCGTGGCGAGTGAACTGTGTGAGTAGGATCTGCGCGCTATTCGGTAGTTTTGTGCGCGCAGATCCCAGCTATCTGGGGATATGTGAAATGTCTGTGTGTTATGGATAAAAAGTAACTTTCTGTATTTTAAAGTATTTTATGTATTTTACTGTCTTTTTGTCTGCCATGTGGGTAATGGAGTTTTGCCTCAGTCCTTGGAGATAATTAGATTCCTTCCTCAATTATCTCCAGGCCAGAGGGGAGGGATTGTGAGGCATTGTGGGAGGTTACCGGTCTGAGCTGGAAAGTCATGCTAACAGGGGTTTTAAAAGATACTTTACTAACTTTTGAACCCCTGGTCTGATTCATGCCATTTTTTAATATGTTGTTCCCCTGAATGGATTGATTGTGGATATGTATTTTTATGTGAATGTGATGTATGGTTTTAGAGTTATGAAAGTTGGGTAGAAAGTATGTTTTAACTGTATGTGTAATTGGGTTAAGTGTTAATCTAAGGGGAGGAGATGTGTGGGAGGTAACATCTATGCTATTGGATATTTTACACCTCCCCTGTGGGCAGGCTTAAATGTGTAAGATGGAAATAAAAGCCAGGCTGGATGTGCCAGTCCAGAGTTCCTGTTTAACCCTCAAAGTGAAGTGTCGTCTCATTATTGGGGGAGGATTTATTGTATGCTGTTCCAGTTTGACTGCTAGGAGTGCAAACCTATTCGTATGGTTCCTATTCAACTGTCTACAGCATTCAGAGGCTTGAGAAGATTCATATGCTGAATCGGTTCGGTGATTGTGGTGTCGGCTAGAGTGCTTGGAGGCCTCAGGAAGCGCTAGGAGCATCCATTAACGGAGGTACCCAGTCGGGGTGCCAGGCGATCCGTTACAACCACAGTTATGAATATGAAGGGGATAGATATCCACTTCCACCTTACAATGGGATGAACCCTTTTTTTAATGTAGAACCTGCTTAAAAATGATGCAACGACATTATGCCCACTACACATATATTTGGTAAAATATGGAGATTCAAAATATGTAGCCAAATACCTGCACTTTTAAAATAGTGTTATTTTTAAAATTGGATGCACTGTATAGGCCAAGGATTTCTACTAGTTTACTTACTAAAAAAAGTAACACGTAGAGGCATTTTGGCTATCAACGCAAATACATTAAATATTGTATCGAACGTCCTTTCAAAAGGCAATGAAATGTAAAAAATACATATTTAACAAAGTGCACAAAAACATTAAAGCATCACTATAGTATCAGGAAAACGAAGCGGTTTTCCTGACACTATCGTGCCCTGAGGGTTTCCTCACCGTGGCACTGAAGAGGTTAAAACCCCTTCAGTTACTTACCTTAATCCAGCGCCGGGCTCCCTCGGCGCTGGTGACCTCTCCTCCATGTCCGACATCAGCTTCCCCGTCTGACGTCACTGGAGCCGAATGTGCATGCGCGGATTCAAAGTGTCCAATGCAATGCTTTCCTATGGACCCTCTGCGCGATGGAAAAGAAAAACGCCTTCAGCGTCGCAGATGCGCCTCTAGGGGCTGTCCGGAAGACAGCCACTAAAGGTTGGATTAACCCCAAATATAAACATAGCAGTTTCTCTGAAACTGTTATGTTTACATGTGAAGGGTAAAAACCTGAGGGACCTGGCACCCAGAACACTTCATTGAGCTGAAGTGATCTGGGTAACTATAGTGTCCCTTTAATAATATTTATAAACTTTCCTTATTAAGCAATGTCCTTTCTTATATTGAGCAATGTATTTATCTCTTTAGGATCATAGATTAGGGACACAGGCCCTTAAACTATAGTGCTAGGAATTTAAAGTTGTAATCTTTGCACTATAGTCCCCTAGTGTCACTATAGGTGGAGTTATCCCTGCCAGGTAAATATTACAGCTTTCCAAAAACTCCAATAATTACAATTGCAGGGTTAAGGAAACAGAGGCACTGCACTCAGACCACTTCAATGAGCTGAAGTGGTCTGGGTGCCCATAGTGTCCCTTTAACTAGTTAATCCAACTTTATACCATAAACCTATGAGTGCAGAATTCATGATTCCTGCACACAGGGTTAATTTCATTTTGCTCTTTTTAATTATTATTGGGAGAAAACATGGAAAATTTAAAAAATGTGTGATCAGCACCGTTGATAGCATTTTGTGGTAATAAAAAAAGATATCTATATATTACTTACCAAAATTCTAAGTTGGTTTTCACCCTTGGCACACCACACATTTTACTTGTAATGAAAATCTAAGCATGTGGGCTGCAATTGTGATCAGTTTTATACTGTCAATGTATGCACATTAAATTAAACATATATACATAGAGCTCAGCAGGAGCATTGCTTTGGTGATTGCTCCACCTTGCAACAGAAATGTTCTTTAAACATTGTCCCCATTCTTTATAGTTTAACTTCTATAAGTACTTATTTCAAGCTACTAAAACTGCAATGCCCTAATCAGCTGTCTTTGCTAATCATTTAAGAAGATCAGTGTCAGGCTGTTATGTACACAGTGTTCTGCTTTCTACTGTCAGTCCTTAACTAATTATTTGTATATATTCTTTGTATGAACGTGGAGCTGGGTTTCATTAATTAGGTACAAATTTAGCTTTATTCTCTCATCCAAATGCTAAGATTTCAATCTTTGAGGAAGGTACTATTCAGTTGGAGATGAATGATACTGTCGTCATAAATTCCAAATACTAGCATAGAAAGCAGAAAAGAATATTCATTTTTTTAACGCTTTATTTAAAACAAATTTTAGAATTTTTATATTTTTTGTGAAATAGTAGAAATGGTAGGTTTTCACACCTGCTACTTTTCTGCAATTGACTGTTTAGCAAATAAACCACTTAGTGAAAATGTGTCTCCTGTAGACACGTGGAGCACAAGTCATGGTTTATTCATTATCCAGGTACTGTTTCATAGAACTGAATGGATATCTTAAACCCACATGGAAGTCTTTGTTAAATGAATGGGAATGGGCAATTCACATGTTGGCCGGTATTCAGGAAACTTTACACAATATAACTGAAGTGGAATTGGTATGGGATATCACATTGAAGCATGTGAAACACAATTAAGTATAGCATAAATAACTACAAAAGATCTAAGAAATGCCCTAAAATTGACAGTGGGCAAACAAAACCACCTGTATGTCACTCAGGGAGCAAGCCGTATTCTGTTGCATCAAAGCCTCCTCCACAATTATAAACGTTTCTTGAGGCACGACGGCAGATACAACAATATAGTGTCTATTAAAAGTGTGTAATTAACATCTTTCCTGTATAACTAGTATTTACTGCTATCTACACTGAGAGTACTAAGGTAGTATTTACTCCTATCTACATGGTAGTGTTAAAATAATATTTACTCCTATCTACAGGACAGTACCAATATAGTATTTACTCCTATCTACAGGACAGTACTAAAATAGTATTTACTCCTATCTACAGGTCAGTACTAAAATAGTATTTACTCCTATCTACAGGTCAGTACTAAATAATGAGTTACTCCTATCTAGTATCTAGTAGTATTTACTTCAAGTAGAAATTATTCTCAAGTTTAATTTACCATGAACAAGGGCATGTATAGAGGAAAATTAATTCTCCCTTATTGATATTTTCCTTTCCTCACTTACCTCTGTGTTACTGTCCTTTATCCATTAAGAGTGTAGGCCGATCCTCACTTACTGTTTTCTTATGTCAAATGTATTTTGCTAGTATTGTTTGTCTTGTCTTGCCTATTGTACAGAGCAGAAATCAACTGCAAACTATAAACAATCAGCCCCTTAGTCCATGAGTCTGTGTATCAAGCTACCGATATGGAGAAATGAAAGGATAGAGAAGGAAGCATTGTCCTGCCAGTATATATCGGTAGGAAACAAAATATTTCATATAAATATGACTTTTCCTCTTGCTATGCCATATCCCTAGCAGCAATATGAATGGGTTATGCCCAAGCTAATCACACAAGACAGAAAAATAGCAGAAAAAGTTATTACAAAAATAAGCTAGAAGTAGTTCTGAGAGCATATGTAATGACCAGATCTGGTAAGGGGGAGCACTAGCTGCAGCTGCCCGTGAAGAGGACGGTGCCCTTGTTTCACTGTATTCTAAGTCAGAATAGTAAAACCAATGCAAATTAAAGGGACACTATAGTCATCCATACCACTTCAGCTCAATTAAGTGGTCTGGTTGCCAGGTCCCTCAGGTTTTAACCCTTCACATATAAACATAGCAGTTGCAGAGAAACTGGGGTTAATCCAGCCTCTAGTGGCTGTCTTCTGGACGCTGGAGGCACATTTCACCTCCATCGAGCAGAGCGTCTATTGGAAAGCATGGAAAAATCCTTTCCTATGGACGCTTTGAATGCGCATTCGGCTTCAGTGACATCGGATGGGGGAGCTGATGTCGGACGGGGAGGAGAGGTCACCAGCGCCGAGGGAGCCCGGCGCTGGATTAAGGTAAGTCCCTGAAGGGGTTTTAACCTCTTCAGCACCATGGGAGGGGGATCCTGAGGGTGGGGGCACCCTCAGGGCACTATAGTGTCACGAAAACCGCTTTGTTTTCCTGACACTATAGTGATCCTTTAAATCATGCACTAAACAAACAAACATGTTTCTCTCGAACTCTCTCACTTTAAAAGGATGCTCCACTGCCAAAATACAAAACAAAACAAAATAAACCCACTTTTTAGTAGATACAACTCCAATAAAAACACGCATGCATGTAATTATGTCTTTTGCTATTGGGATCTATGTAAAAAATGCTTGCAAAGGCTGCAGATCTCTTGTCTGAAGCCTTTGCAAGTTCTCCCCTTATTCTCTAGCCCATACACTGACCACGGTACCTTTAATGCCCGGGCTAAGCTTCTTGTATAAATGAAAAACACAACAACAAGTAGGAGTATGAAAAGGCCACAGCCAATTTATTAAAAAACATTGTCCTGCAAAACCTGTAACTGAAATAGGTGTATATATGGACAATAATGCAAAACTTATTAAACCTAAAACACCTGATTTAAAAAAAGAAAAAACTGTTTGCCCAATGTGGGGAGTGCATAACCAGATGCCAGCCCCTTACCTGAGTTTCCCAATTCCATGCCCAACCAGGAACCTTCTGACTGATCATTGCCACCAATGATAAACCAGGTCTGAATTACCTAAATGCCTGGCAAGCTCCTGTCCATGACTGTGACAGAAAACCACAACCTAAAGGGTTGGTGGGACAAAGCTTCACAGGTAATTTGAGACTAAAATGGCCCGACTGACTGCACACTACTTATAACCTACTGACCCCACCCTGCTTTCTGCCTGACAGCTGACAGCCCAGCCATACTCAGTCCCCTGTAAAGGCTCCTTCTGGTCTATTCTGACCTCCATGAGCTACAGTTCAGTGGTTGTGCAATCACAGGCTTCCCAAAGCAGATCAATGAGAAGTATTTGCAAGGTAGGTGCTCTGGGCAATTGCCTATATATTGCGTTTATCTCCACCAGGAAGTAACAGGCAGGGCCAGTTGTCTAATTGACTTCCGGAGAAGGGGGTTAACAAGGCTAATTTTTAAAACTGCCAATTTCTATTAAAATCTGCCCTTTTTTGTAAAATTCTAAATGAGGACACACTCGTCACACATAAAGAACATTGGCAAGCTAACGTTTTTTTTTTTTGTTTGTTTGTTTTTTTAAGGGTCTGTAGTATTCCTTTAAGCTCATTGGGAAGTTTGAATTTTTGAGAAGCCCCAGTTTCACAGCCAAAGTGATGGATTAAGAAGAAAGTTGCATCTAACGTGCAGCTAAAACTGTGATGTGGCACTAATTAACTCAGTGCAAATCAACAGCAGTCTTGTGGATACTGTAATTTTCATCATGCTCAGCAGGCCAGAGCCAAAATATATTGAGATAAAAATAAAATGCTGATTTGCAGCACCAGATAAGATGAACTAAGCAAAACATGAGATAATTTGCTATGTTATATTTATTTCAACAATTAAAACATTTCTGCAAATTTTGTGATTTGAATATTAATACAATCATAACTTCTAAAATTCAAGGGGGATCAATTAGTGAGAAAACTGAGACACTAATTCTAAGGCCTGCTACAGATTTCTCTCTAAGGCAAAGCATTTTCTCCATCTGTTTGCTATGAATTGCATGCTTCATAAATAGCCTCAATGTGAAATTAAAGGTTAATTAAAGGTTTGTCTCCTTTCTAGTTATATACAGACTGCAGAAACCAAGCACGGGTTTACATCTCCTCTGCACAAAACTTTGTGTGAAGTTATAGGCCAAATTTCACGGTAATCAAAAAAAGAAAAAAAGCAATAAATTGCTCACAGCAAAAGTCAGATTGGCACTGGAGACAGATGTGCTCTCATTGAACACTGTCTGCCATAGGCACAATGCTCTCAATATTCCCAGCATGCTACCCAATAAAAAGCTGAAAATGCTTCCCTTTACCTTCCCTGACCACCCTGCACTGATAACTGCTTTTTTTTATTCGGTGGGAATGACAGTCATTGAAGCTTATTACCTCCAAAAACCCATGGACTTTCCTGTCACACCCAGCCACCTGCAACACCACTAAGTAGGGAAAAATGTCAGTAGCCCTCTCAAATTGAAAATTAACATACCACCATCTTGTTCTTAAAGACCATTCTTATACACAGCCCTTCCCTCCTACCCCCTTCCCCTGAGTTGGGAATAATTTCAGAAGCCATCTCTAATTGAAAATTAACCTACCACCATCTAGTTCTTAAAGGCCATAACTTTACACACACCCTCCTTTTTCCAAAAACAGAGATGATGATGATGATCATTCGTCATTTGGACTGGAGATTGAAGTTCAACAAATGTACATCAAGATGGGAATACAAGGGACTATGTTTTTTGGCCATAGGGTTGTACTATCATGGAGCCATGTTGGTCAGCATAGTGAGAAAAAATAGAAAGAAATGGGATCCGTGTGAAAATGGGTGTAAAAGTGCAGTGCAGTGAAGTGCCCATTCGTGTGCAAGTTAAAATTGACCCAGAGGATCTGACAAAGGTGCATATATACAGCACCGAAAGGCGCGACAGGTTCTTTCCTATGGGTCAATTTTAACTTGCACACCCATGGGCACTTCACTGCACCGTGTGATACACGTTTTTGTTATGATTTAAAGGAACACTCCAGGCACCCAGACCACTTCTGCCCATTGGAGTGGTCTGGGTGCCAACTCCCACTACTCCTAATTCTGCAAGTGTAATTATTGCAGTTTTCTATAAACTTCAATAATTACCTTGCAGGGTTAACTCCACCTCTAGTGGCTGTCTAGTAGACAGCCACTAGAGGTCACTTCCTCCTTCATAGCACAGGAAACTTGTGCTAGAGCGTCGCTGGACATCCTCACGCTGTGTGAGGACCTCCAGCGTCGCTCATTTCCTGTGCTTTCCTAGGAAAGCATTGAAATTATTTTTCAATGCTTTCCTATGGGGAGACATAATGCGCATGCGCAGCATTGCCGCTCATGCGCATTAGGTCTCCCCAGCCGGTGGGCGGAATCAGTCTCGCCCAACGGCCGACGGAGACAATAGGAGGAGCGGCGCGGAGGAGGAGACAGCGACGAGGGACATCGTCGCTGCCTCAGGTAAGTGACTGAGGCACTTCAGCAACCGGGGATTGGGGGGTGGGAGGGAGAGGGAACCCCCAGTGCCAAGAAAACGGATTGTTTTCCTGGTACTGGAGATTCCCTTTAAGTTTTTCCTTATTTTTTAGTAAGTTTAACAGGGAGAGATGCTTTCTCTACTTTACTTTATCTGTCCTACTTTTGATTATTAGTGTTGCTGATCCTCTAGACAGTAATTTTTCTCCCTTTAGCATTTTTACCAGTGCTCAGGAATTATGGGGAGATCTACTAACATCCTATGCATTAAAAGTCCAGGACTAATTAAGCCTTAGACTAATTGCAGGTGTTTAGCACTTTATGTCCTCACTTACTTAGGCATGGGAGTTTGTTATGATTTACATTTTTTCTTCAATGCCTATCTAGTAAGTCTCACAAGGAGAGAGGATTTCTTTATTTTATTTTACTTTATCCGTCTGTCTACTTTTGATTATTAGGGCAGCCAATCTTGTAGACAGTGACCTGTCTCCTTTTGGCACTTTTTCTGGTGCTTAGGTACTAAGGGGAAATGTACTAACACCCTATCCATTAAAGGGCCAAAACTAATGAAGCCTATATGAATATTGCAGACTTAGGTGTTTAGTAACTTTATCTCCTCACTTACTTAGGCATGGGAGTAGCCTTATAAGGCTAGTTCGGTATTTATTATTTTTTGAGGTCACAGTTTATTTCTGTGTTGATACTTTCTGTTACTTCAGATATATAGTGGTCTCACTCTGGTTACATCGTTCCATACCACTGGATGCTTTGGTGCCTACGTCTTTATCTCCAGTCAGCATTATATTCAGTTTGTGAATTTTTGCTTCTTTGTTTCTGGTCAGCATAGTGGACTGGACAGAAATGTGAAAATGAATCGAATAATCCCATTATACCTGCTTATTGCTGTCCATATACTGGATAAGAGCAAGACACAGGCCTCCATTTTCTCACTCATAATCCATCACAGCACCCACACTAGCAATCTTTGATAGACATGTCAGTAAGCATTGGCTGTGTTCTTACCTTCTACTCTTTTCCACTCCCACAAGTCTTTTCCCTACAGTTTTCCACTCTGTGTTCACCATTCTCTCTATTAAGTTGTTTTGCTATCTTATACATAGATATGACATAGACTGAACTCATCCTCACACACTCGATTGGTTATACCTCCAGGTAAAACACTTTATGTCCTGATTGGAACGCTTAGTAGTTAATACAGGATATTAAACAGCAACAGATAGTGATTGCTGAATGGAGTGAATTCCTTAGGCATAGTACATGGCACAAACAAACAGCACCAGTAGTACAACAAACCTACATAATAAAACATTATCTGCAACATATGTATAAACAGGCAATATTCAGAGCACTGAATAAATAAATAAAAAAAAAAAGGAACAAAATCATAACAAGACACAGTATTCATGTGAAAGATACTAAAAATGAATGTCTAGCAATGCAAATTATTAGATGAATAAAAATGATTATAAGAGCCACACTTTTTATAATTTGTAAGAGAAAAATGTTATCTTTCAATAGCTGCAGGCATATACAAACCGTCTGTAAAAGACACACAGAATATTGCTGGATACACTACACTTTCTTAACATAATATCTGTACATGTATTATTTTGCCATTTAATATAACTCTGGTATAAGCTATATTAATCATGCTTAGCACTTATAATTAGATATGTGGAAAAGCGATTTTTCCAAATAAAATTCCTGGTAATTGCCAAACGAATCCATTCTGAATTATTTTACCATTTTACCTGTGTAGTAGAAATGTGCAAAAATATGATTCGTTTATGAACAAACCAAATCATTTAAATCAAAATCATTTAATCTGCATCTGAATAAACTGATTCATCTGGAATATAAAGGCAAACTGGTTCAAACTACAGTGCCCCTGCAGCCAGACCACTTCATCGAGATGAAACGGTCTAGGCCAGAGATTTGCATGCCTTTAGAATGCTTTAGCATAACAAAGCAACATGGATGTTGTACTTCTACAACATCTGGGGATCACCATTGGTCTAGGCACATTTAGTGGTCCTTGTACCTATTTAGAGTCAAGATTCACTCTGGTGAGACATCTAAGAATCCATTGCATGACTTGAACTTGCAATCACAAACAACATAATATTTGAAAACATCATAGGATGTTGATCTACAAAGCTGGTACTAACGCCGTTGTTAATATATATAATATAATATATTGCAATATAATCTTATTAAAACTTCAATGTACAATTTTCACAAGGGTACCAAAGACAAATCTGCGCAGCAAAATATACCGAGACTGCCTTAAGATAGACCAGATGATTTATTTAGGTTAATTGTACACTAAATTGGTTGACCTATAATAAAGAAGAGTTAATAGATAGACAGTTTGTAACATATATATTTAAAAATGGAGCATTACATGAAAAATGTTGGCATAAAGTGTGGGTGATTTTCATTGGTTTATTTAACTATGTAATTTCTAAAGATCCCTCAGTTTAACCCCTTAAGGACACATGACATGTGTGACATGTCATGATTCCCTTTTATTCCAGAAGTTTGGTCTTTAAGGGGTTAAACATAGGTTAATGAATTAGCATTGATTGCCATGCTACCTTTTATGTGAGATTGGCACGTTATATATAATATGCTAATATTCTCTTAAGATATTTATTTAATCCTAGAATATTTTCCCCTATTTTGCTCAAAATAACAAAAACATTCAGGTGCATAGACAATCGTAGAACAAAGATAACCTATTATTTTGATTTCCACTGAGATATGCACAAAAATATTTCCCCATACAACAATGCAACACAGCCTATTATGTTGAATGAACTATAAATGTTCTTCAAATAACAGAAGTTGTGTTATAGGTAGGAAAATGCTTTAAAGAGGAAAATAATCTGCTCACAGCATTATTTTATACACTGAAAACTTACCGTATAACCTCTGCATCATCATAAAAATATACCAACATCGGTTTAATAATTATGAAAAATACTGCTACGACCATGGATTTCCACATTGATTTTAGCTACCAAAAATCAATGTTTAGTGTTGATACTTTATTGACCGTAAACTTGCTGTGGGATTGAGATAGTTTATGCTATTGATAGAAGTTTGCTCTTACATGCTTATTCCATAGAAAATTTGATAAAGGTAACGTTCTGGGTCAAGATATGTGTAACATTAGTGTTTGGTTTATTTTTGGACCATGACTGTGACGCTCCTGCGCAGACCAATATACCTTATGCAAGCACTTCTGAGACACGCATTCACTTCTGGAAAATGATAAATTGCTTTCCATGTTATTTATGACAAAACGCAAATCCTTATTTACATTATAGACAATGCTTTATAATACACGTATCTGTTATAAGAAAACTGTTTTTTGTTCTTTTGTATTTTTTTTATTCTGAGCTGTTTAACACTTTAACACATTTTGCATCTTATACATAGCTTCTCAAATGAATACTGTAATTAACAATGTGCACATAAATTGCAGATCATCTTTCTTTTACTTTGAGCTTGCTGCTGTTTGTTGTTCCAGCCTGTTCAGCTTCCATTGCCTCTAAAATCCTAGCCCTACCATATGTGGTGGGTACGTCAAACCTCACCAAGGTCAAAGGGCTTAACTCACAGATAACAGTGTCTGTGACTTTATAAGTACAACCCACCCTGTTAAAAAAATACCCATCAGTCCATCATCCTAGTTTCCAAATAGTTGCGAAACCCTTCCACTCTATGCTGTTTTGGCTAATGGGGAAGTATTAGCCTGAGCAGCAATGGGCAGCTGTGATTTGCTGAAAGTGTCAGATGACTGGTTTAACCCCTTAAGGACCAAACTTCTGGAATAAAAGGGAATCATGACATGTCACACACGTCATGTGTCCTTAAGGGGTTAAGCCATTCAGAGCTCCCATTGCCAGTATGATTGTGTACTCTGTGTACACCTCCATTAAACGACAGACTATTGGTAGCTGGGGACCCTTATTTAGTGTTAAACTACAAAATGGTTTTAGAACAGAATGGAGGAACAGTGCTAGGGACCCCAGACACTATAACTAATTCAAAGAGATGAAATGGTTATAGTTACTACAGTGTTCTCTTAAGTATGTATGTATGTATATATATATATATAATATAGGATATTGTAGAATGAAAATAATCTCAGTATTGTGCTCTCTGAGTTTAACACTCCTCCCCCAGCTGCTATGGCACCATACAATATATCTAAAACTTTGCTGTGGTACACAGAAACGCAAAGGAACAAAATGGAGCCCAGGCAAAGAAAGTTGTTTACCTAAAAGGTAGAAACCAACTCAAAGTAAATGAGACTTGATGGTCTAAACTACCATATATACTCAAGTCAATTTGCATTGCCATAATACAGACAGGGGGCTGTGGGGGCTGCAGAGCGTTTACTTACCTCTCCTGCAGCTCCCTCCGCCTCCGCGCTGGTCCGGTCAGCTCCCAGTGTAAGTCTCGCGAGAGCCGCGGGGTCATAGTGCGGCCGCGAGACTTACACTGAGACTTACACTGGGAGCTGCACGGACCGGCGCGGAGGAGGAGGGAGCTGACAGGAGCTGCAGGAGAGGTAAGTAACAGCTCTGCCAGCCCCCCTCCTACACAGCCCATCCACTGGACCACCAGGGAGTGAGAGCCCTCCTCCCTGCCATGTATCAAGCAGGGAGGTAGGACAAAAAAAATTAAATAATAATACAATAAAATAAAAAATAATAATTAAATAATAATAAAAAAAAGTATTAACATACACACGCTGCACTCATACACACGCTGCACTCATACACACGCTGCACTCATACACACACACTGCACTCATACACACACGCTGCACTCATACACACATGCTGCACTCATACACACACACTGCACTCATACACACACACTGCATTCATTATATACACACACTGTAAATAAATATTCAATTAATATAATTTTTTTAGGATCTAATTTTATTTAGAAATTTACCAGTAGCTGCTGCATTTCCCACCCTAGTCTTATACTCAAGTCAATACGTTTTCCCAGATTTATGGGGTAAAATTAGGGGCCTCGGCTTATATTCGGGTCGGCTTATACTCGAGTATATACGGTATATTAAAATTGCAAAAAGTTGTTATTTAATTCTAAAATATAAAACAATAGAAAATACTATTTTAGATACTTTGTTTCCAACAGTGTTTCTGTTTAGCAAACTTTATCACAGCATGATTATGTTCCTTCAACAAAAATGTTTAAATGGAAAAGCTTAAAGGGACACTTTTAGCACCATAACACTACATAGGACTGTAGTGGTTATGGTGCCAGGATTGCACCAGTGCTGTCTCACAATGAGTTTATTTAAAAAAAAAAATGGTTTGATAGTACCTTGGGTGTTATTAATCTTCTGTGATGTCTCTAAAGTGAAAGTTCCCATATCAGTTTTAGCTCTAATTTAACTTACTTTGTTGGCTGGAAGTGTCAGTCCAAACAGGAATAAAGTTGATATATCTAAAGCAGAATGGGTACTTTCTCTTCAGTCACATAACTGCAGTCTGGAATACCACAGGCACAAATAAGTCCCAGGCAAGTGTCAAACTATTTCAAACATTTTGACTCCTTACTGTAGATACGAATATCCATTTCACTATATCCTAGCTGTTCATATAAGGGTTAATTTGAACCAAGAATAAATTTGGAATTGTATCTCCGATTCTCGGATATAAAATTTATCTAAAATCCTATTTGCGGGAAAAGTACTGATTTCGAAATGTTCTTGTTAATTGTCCAAGATTTCGGTATTTGTAAACATCTGTTTTTTTTTATCAAATATGCATGCGTTATATAACGTAGAATTATAACTAGAAACAGCTGTTCATAACTTGTGAAAAACAATGTCATTGTCATCATTGTCACGCCCATATGCTCATTTTTCCCCCTCCCATCCTGCTATGAAAATGGGGTATATAACTTGCGTAATAAAGGAATTTGAATTGGTTATTGAACATGTCTCTGCTATTCATTTCCAATTTCCAGAGCTCTGAATGAGTTGGCAAATATCCATCACCCACAAAGGGCCCGGGCTGATTTTATCCCCAATACTTACCAATGGACAGTGTTACGGGACTTCTGGCACCATAACCACTACAATTTGCTGTAATGGATGTGTTCCTTAGAGTGCCTCTGTAATAATTCAACATAATTACAGGTATCATTGTTTTTATAATGTTTTACCAAATTGCTGCAGATGTACAACGTCAGCAGATTACATTTGTACAAACAAACCATTTATTTACGTTTTAAAATATACATGCTTGTTTTTCTAAAATAGAAAAAAATGTGAGCTAAACTAACGATACTAATTGAAGATTCACAGGAATTCGTCATTTTAATTTCTTTCCCAAACTTTTTGTGTGCTGTTCTGAGAATCCAACAAGTTAGTTATCTGTAAATTGTTATCAGAAATTACAAAGCGCATCGTAGTTTTACACAGCGGCATACAAAGCTTTCTATTTCAGAACCACAGGGGGTACAGAGCAAGTACCAGTTGTTTTGCATTAGATACTAACAGACGGTCAAAATGAGAAAATCTAATTGAATTGTTAGGAATGTGCTCACAGAATAAAAGAACAACTTAAAAAAAAATAATAATAAAAAAGTGTACAGAAATGGATATGCACTTCTCTTTTTATGCCAATTACCTATATTAACGCTATATTAACGCTTTAAAAAACTGCTTTACTTGTTCCATTTAAGTATCATCTACTACTCCGAGGTTATGTATCATTAGCTTTTATAGATATCGTTACAGGAACCCATATCTTCTCATACATTATTAAGTATCTCTGAAGCAATGTTGCACACTCATCATTTAGTTTATAAATTGGCTACTGATAAAGTGAATGTACTACTTTCAGAGATTTTCTTCTTACTACCCACTCAGCCATTCCAGCTAAGGCCCCTAACCTTCAGATATTTCTGCTTATTTTAAATGGTTCGCTATCTTTTTGATGGATTTTCATGCTGTTCTCTTACCACATATATTTTTTTTCTGTCATACATCTTTCAGGAGATGTTAAACGGATTGTCAAGAGAAAATCCACAAGTTGCTGGGCACAGGGGATTATGATTATTAGTTCACTGATGTCTTTAGATACAAGATCACAGGCCATTCAAAATCAGTTTTAAAACTGACTGTAGCGTGCATTGCTCTATTAGGTATCAACCTGCCAGAAGTGTTGATTTTGTGCTTAGCTAAACAGCTTAAATGAGAAGTTTACCTAAACAGGGCAATGGTTCTTAACTCCTGGGTCAAGACGCACAATCGTGTCTCCCTGCTATTTTCAGTGGATCTAAGCTACTATGAATGGGAACATCATATCAGGTTCCAGGGATTGTCTGCTTTAAATGGAAACTCCAATCACCATAACTTCTAAAGTTTGTTGAAGTAGTTATGGTGCCCGAAATGTCCTTATGTCCGGATGCCCTTCCATTTGTAAACAGTCAAACAATTTAAGAATGTCTTAAAAACTTACCTGGGCTTCACCAGGCACCTGTTGGCACACCCTGCAGGGAGATTCCATGAACACCACTGATCTAAACCCTGCAGTGCATGGCAAGCTCATTGGCCGAGTGTGTCAGACGAGTGATCTCAGCCTAAGAGTGCAGCCTGCACAGCTGTGTGTAGCTTATTGGAAGAGCTTCTGGCTGCAGAGGAGGTGATGGTAAGGGCCCGGTGGACCCCAGGTAAGTGGTGAAACCATTTTTAAAAGGAACAGTCTGGATCTCTAAATCACTTTAGCTTGCTGAAGTTCTTTATGTATGAAGGTGTGTCCTATTTTTTTTTTTAATTTTATAAAAAGTGCAGATTTTAATAGAACTTGGCACTTTTATGCAAGAACCTTGTTACACCCCCTGGCTGTCAATCAGACACCCAGTCCTGATGCTTCCTGTCTTGTTTAGCTCAGTGGAGCTAAGCTCAAGAGACAGGAAATTGCCCTGAGCACCTGCTTTGCAAAGACTTATCATTGAGCTGCATTGGGAAATCTGTGATTGGACAGCTGCATAAAGTTTGGGCTGGGGAAGAAGGGAATGGTTTGCAAAGGCTGAAGACAAGAAAAACGCAGACTTTGCAAACTGTTTTAGGTATACCCCAATGCAAAAATGCACAATTTAATGCATAGATGTTTTTATTTTGAATATATCTACTAAACAATTATATTTTTTTATTATTGGCAGTGAGTGTCCCTTTAAATTGTTTGATTACTTACTCTAGCAGGGTGCATAGGCACCCCTGGCACCATGACAACTACAGTAGCTCCAGTGATTATGGTGTGTGAAGGGTTCCTTTAACTCTCCTGGTGATTAGAGAGTTCCTTTAATTCTCTGATACTTACAGCAATTTTAGTGTACATTATATTATAATAAATGAAAGTCTCACCGAGTTATTCTTATGATCGAAGAATGAGTCAGCAAACTAATGTCTTATGCATAATTTGGGTCCTTGATAAAAAAAAAAAAAGGTTAAAAACCACTGAACTTTAACCCCTTAAGGACAGAGCTTCAGAAGCTTGTCTTTCACTTAATGACAACGGCATTTTTTGCATTTTTTGCTATTTGCGTTCAACTGCAATTTGCATTTTACTAATTTATTGCATCGACACATATTATATACCGTTTTTTAAAGGACAGAAAGGGCTTTAATTTGATGTAACACATATATATATACATGCTTATTTATTATAAAAAAAAATACAGAAATATGCAAAAAAATGAATTTTTGTGTTTTTTTTTACAGTTTTTGCAATAATAATGTGTACATAATTAGTGCAGGTTAAGGAAAGTAATTAAAAATAAATTCATTTAGTTGTTCTGAATTACAGAATATATAATGTGTCTGGGATTTTAAGTTTTTTTTGGTAGTTACAGGTCACAAAGCACAAGGAGTAAAATAAACTTTTTATGTGGAGCGATTTTAGAATTTGGTATGTTTGTCTTGTAAGCCTAATAGCCATAAAAGAAAACAAAATTGCCACACAAAAGTATATATTTATATAAAGTAGACACCACAGGCTATTTACCTAAGGTTGTTTTGACACTTTCTACGTAGCCATTTTACCGCCAACCTCTGCTAAATATTGGTGTAAAATTGTGTTTTTTGGGGGTTTTCGCACACAAACTTATAACAAAGAACTTCTCATGTGTATTTTGTAAAGTTGGTGTGTGCTATTCCTGTACAAAGTTTTATAATGTGTTCAGTTACTTCTGCTGAGTACAACGGTACCCCCATTGTATGTCTTTGTCACTATTTCGTGAAGCTACAGTGCCATATAGGAGACCTGTCCTTTTCAGTATTCACAGTAGAATTTTGAGAGACGGATTTAATGAGCCTATGCTTCCATTTGGGGTATTATAGTAGTTTGACTGTTCAAAAAAAACTCACAAAGGCCTACCATTTGTAAAAGTAGACACTCCAGGGTATCTCATAAGGTGCATATTGTGCCTTAACATGCCCCCATTTGTTTACCATTACATGCCAAAGTATGTGGTAAAAAATAATTTTGTGCATATTTTACATACGGATTGCATTTTTGCTGGGCATTTTGTATATTTCATGTGTGCCACTAAGTTCAAACCCCCCAAATTATGCTCAGCTAAGTCTTCTGAGTAAAAGGACACCCCCATTGTATGTCTATGGCACTATTTCATGAAGCTACAGTGCCATACAGGAGACCTGTCCTTTTCAGTATTCACAGTAGAATTTTGAGAGACGGATTTAATGAGCCTATGCTTCCATTTGGGGTATTATAACAGTTTGACTGTTCAAAACACCCCACAAAGGCCTACCATTTGTAAAAGAAGACACTCCAGGGTATCTCATAAGGTGCATATTGTGCCTTAACATGCCCCCATTTTTTTACCATTACATGCCAAAGTATGTGGTAAAAAATAATTTTGTGCATTTTTTACATACGGATTGCATTTTTGCTGGGCATTTTGTATATTTCATGTGTGCCACTAAGTTCAAACCCCCCAAATTATGCTCAGCTAAGTCTTCTGAGTAAAAGGACACCCCCATTGTATGTCTATGGCACTATTTTGTGAAGCTACAGTGCCATATAGGAGACCAAGCCATATCAGTTTTGACCGAACTTTGAATTTTGACGCCGGGCCTATGTGCAATTTCCAAGCATCTTTGCCGGTTTTAAATTCAAACTACCCCACAAAGGCCTACCATTTCTTAAAGTAGTCACCCCAGGGTATTTCAAAAGGCATATTTTGAACCTTAGCGTGGGATCATTTTTCCGCTAGCGTGTACCAGGTGTAGTGGTTATAAGCGTTTTTTTCTGCCTTTTTGACACACAAAGTGAGTTTGCACAGTATATTTTGCAAACCATATGTGTACTACCACTGTATAATACTTCATATTTTGCTCAGCTATGTCTGCTGAGTACAAAAATACCCCCGTATGTACCTTTGCCAGGTATATGTGGACATCGGAGGGGCACATTTGGGACACAGCCATTCCATTTTTTTTCAAATTTTGAATTTTTACGCTGTGCCCATGTCCCATTTTAGAGTATTTTACCAGGCTATATAATCCAAATACCCCATAAAGCCATACCATTTCTTAAAGAAGACATCCCAGGGTATTTCAAAAGGCATATTTTGAACCTTAGCGTGGGATCATTTTTCCGCTAGCTTGTACCAGGTGTAGTGGTAATGAGCGTTATTAAATGTATTTTTTTACTTTTTAAAACTTTTTTTACTTTTTAAAACTATTTTTTAAACTTTTGTTTTGATTATTCATTTTTTTAAAGTTTCCTAAACTTTCGTAAAACTTTTTTTTACAGATTTAACATTTTTCTAAGCTTTTTTTTACGTTAACCCCTAACTAGCAGTAAGCAGCACTAACAGTAAATTCCCCATTTTCCCATAACTCCCACCCACCCCAGCTAGCAAAATATTTAATTATACAATATTTAAATTAGTTAATTAAATAAATTTAACCCCTGAGGGTTAAAAAATAAATAAAAGTTAATCGTCAGGGGTTAAAAAAAAATTAGAACAGTATAATACTGTGATCTGTATTTTGATCACTGTAGGCAGTGATCGACTGGCAGGGAAGGGGTTAATTTTTATTTGGACTGGGTAAAGGGTTTATTTTTTAAAATTTTTTACTTAAATGTTATTAAAACTTTTTTTTTAACTTAATTTTTTAACTTTTTAAAGCTTATTTTTAAACTTTTTTTAACGTTAACCCCTAGTTAGCGTAATACTAAATCCCCCAATTCCCCACTAACTTCCACCCTCCCCAGCTAGCTAAATTTATAATTTTAAAATATTTAAAATAATTAATAAAATAAATTGAACCCCTGAGGGTTAAAAAAAAAAGAATTAACCCTCAGGGGTTAAAAAAAAAAATCAGATCTTAGTAAAATGTAATCCCTGCCAATTGATCACTGTAGTCAGTGATCAATTGGCAGGGAAGGGGTTAATTTTTTATTAAAATGGGTAAAGGGGGGGTAAAGGGGGGTGGGATTTTAATTTTACAATGTTTTCTTTCCACCAGGGGGCAGGATCACTGAAGATCCGTCTCCCTGCACTTCACACAGAACCAGGAAGTGCAGGGAGGCGGAGGTGAGTATAGAGAGCACATGTGCCCGCTCTGGCATGCTGTCAGAGCGGGCACATGTACTCTGACAGCCCGATCCGGTGCTCCCGGTTTGCCTCTAATGCAGAGGCAGACCGGAGCACCATTAACCCCGCGATCGCCGCGATTGCGGCGATCTGGGGTTAATTTTAACGGGTGACGGACGAGGTCCGTCACTCGTCATTAACGCATTCCCCTGAGTGACGGACCTCGTCCGTCACTCGTCGTTAAGGGGTTAAGACTCTCTGAACTAGAGAGAAAATGTATTGATTTCCAGCAACCCAGTGGAGGGAGCACCTGTGTGAAAAAATATGAAATGCTGGGGAGCCAAGAAGTCAGAAGCTTGACTTGTACAGAATAATGCAATGTACTGAGTGCGTTTACTAGGAAGCAAATTGTCAGTGTAACCACAAAGGAACTGTTTGGGTCCCCATCTTGATAACCACACACCCATGCTGTATTAACCCGCTACCTGCACCATTCACTGCAAATGTGCAACCACTGCATTATTACCCTGCCCCCACAGCAATAACCCCACACAGTGCTGTAGAATTCCCCACAGATATGGTACATTTAAATGACACTATTACACATGTTGTAATTGGATGTTATGTTTCTCTCCCACTATTACAGGGGGTTTGGGATCAAATATGAAAGGGTGCCACAATCAGGCACTGGACTTTTTCAGGACTCCACTCTGGGTCGGGCCCAAGTCAGCCCGAGCCCCTTCCCAAGAATCATTAAAATTGTAGTTCTGCAACCACTAGACATTTTTCTATTAGCCCAGCTTTCCTTATTATTATTATTATTATTACTATTATCATCATTACATAGGTAGTGTACTTTGCAAATATATTTAAAAGTTGCACATTTGCAAACGTGTACCTCTAAATACAGTGGAACTTCAGAAGTGGAACGCTCTCTTACCCGAACATTTCGGTAGTCAAACAGAAAATTTGAGAAAAAAATGTCTCAGTACCTAAACACATCACATGGCATTAACCTCGTTGGTATGACATTTCAGCCTCCTAGACAAAGCAAACAGTGCTCCATTCTGTCAGCAAACAGCTTCATAGTCCTAGCACTATAGTATCTCTTTAATATTTCCATTACATTATCTTTATATAACCTAGAATTAGTCAAGATAGGCTGGCAAATAATCAAGTGAAATACAGTCCAAAAGGTTATACATTTCGGACCTCCAGTTCAGTTTTTTATACAAATATATTCATAGAAATTGCCACCGCAGAAACAATGAGACAATTAAATACTCACATAGAGCAATAATTTCTACTGACGGTATTATCAAAGAAGTTTGAACTTTTGAAATATATTTAAAAAAATAATCACAAATCCATTATAATAAAACAAAAAATACCAAAATGGTGAACCCTATGTATGCCTTATTTTTAACAAGACAAAATAAAGTGTGAGAAGAAAGAACATAATACAACATTAACTTAAGTTTTAAATGTACTTTGGAGACAATTGTCACAATCGGGTGCTAAAATGCTATATTTCTACATAATTACGTTCTAAAGAATAGAAGTACTATTTTCATATACTTCAGCCAATGAATTTAGCACAGTTGGAAAAATCATATGTTCAGCACTCAATAACTGATAAACTGCTAAATCAAAATGGGAAATGCTTGAAGCTGGGCAGAAATGAGCAAAAAGAATAGAATATATCAGTTGTTCAGCACCATAAGGTTAATATGCAATTTATAATTCTATTATTGCTATAAAAATTGCAATTTCAGAAGCAAAAAAAAAACTTTTGTGCAGGGTAAAATGAGATGAATCTTAAAATGTGGTCATTACAACAGTCAAACTATGACAAATTAAATAAAATAATTGTCTAGTAAAAAAAGCCATCTGGGTAAAAGCTTTTTGTAGAAATATATTTAACTCTTACGCTACCATCTAGTCAATTGAGTAGTTTTCTACTAATGGTACAAAATAAAACTTTTAAATGTTTTCACAAAATTCTTAGCGGGGGTACAGACACAATGCACATGCTCAGACAATGGTGGATTAACTATTTCATAACTGATCATTTGTTCACTAATGAGAAAATGGTGTTAAGATTTACTTGCAAACTGTAGGCCAAAAGGGAAATAAAAAGGCAGAATTAGAAAAAGTTATCAAATCTAACATATTCAGGGATTTTTCTAACTCTTTTACTTTAGTTTAAGCAATCTTCGACACTCCAGATGGTATGGACTACATTTATTATTATTATGTTATTATTTATATAGCGCCAACAAATTCCTCAGCGCTTTACAGTGGGTGGACGAACAAACATGTAGTTGTAACCAGACAAGTTGGACACACAGGAACAGAGGGGTTGAGGGCCCTGCTCAATGAGCTTACATGCTAGAGGGAGTGGGGTAAAGTGACACAAAAGGTAAGGATAGTATTAGACTAATGACAGTTACAAGAGAGGTATCAGCCGGGAGCTATTAACAGTTTAATTGATACGCTTTTATGAAGAAGTGGGTTTTTAATGATTTTTTGAACAAGACTGGGTGAGCATCTAACGGAGGAAGGAAGTGAGTTCCATAGGAACAGTGTAGCCCTCTGGAAGTCTGGCACAGCATCAGGGGAGTTGTGGTCCACAACATCTAGAGTGTCGAAAGTTACCTACCCCTGTTTTAGTCTAAAATGTCCATGTCATGGCTAAAGGCACCAAAATCACAGTTAAGTATTTTTTCAGTAGTAAAGAATTCCTTTCCTTCAATTAAGCTCTCCTGTTTCAGCTTTTGGTCACTTAAAGAAACACCGTAATTTCTATGCAGTTCTCTCTTACATCCCAAACTATTTATTTCACTAATTAGAAGGCTTGGAAGCTTCAAAGCACTCTGGGTTTGAGAGCAGGGAATCCTACTTCTTGACTCTCATACAGTAACATACCGTGACATCACATGTGCATGCGCAGTGCCTTCATGATCTGCCACAGAGAATCTTTGTATTTAATGATTCTCTATTACAGAACCTCCCGAGCATGGCGTCAAGCACCTCGCATTGGAGTGAATCCTAATCCTGGCGGCAAGCTTCCAGAATGACGTCACTTGAGGAGGAGGTTGTGGCAGCGCCAAGGGAGACTTGGCACTGGAAAAAAGGTGAGTAATTATTTATTTGAATTCATTCATTTATTTGAAATACCTGGAGGGGTATGTAGTGTTAGGAATGCAGATATGTCCTAAAGCTACATGTCACATGTCGAAATCCTCCACATAGATCTCTTCAAAACCTGATGAGGCAGAATGAGGAGAATATGGCAGAAAGAAACCTTTCGCATATTTACAAATTTCCTAGCATTTTGAGTTACATAGTACGCAGATGACAATTATACTCAATAACGAACCACCAAGCCATATTTACAAACCTGAAGTAGAAAAAGTACGGACAAAAAAAAAAAACTCAACATACAAATAAATACATTTTTCTTTTATAGAAGGTTGACTCATCATACACTTGTTGTTTCCATGGTAAGTGTGAGACCCTTGTGACTAAAGTAAGGCACTAAAGCTGTGATTGTAGTCTTCTGCTTTTGAAAATGCTAACATTTCACCATATTTACCTTATTTTAGTTCTAAATACAGAATACAATCCAGCCACCAAATTATGAAAAATATGTTTCAAATTTGCATCTCTTAACCTGCCAAGTGTCATAAACAATGTTTTGGCAAACCAAATAGCATCTGGGAATGTCACTAAAACTGGCGGTGGAATGAAGTCTTCCTGTCACTTACCTGGATTTAATAAAACTCATAAAGGTGATTGGCATAGATGTGTTTTTGTATTTTAAATGTAACAAGAATAAATACTTGTTAACATGCTATGTTTCTATGGTAACAACAGAAATGTATTTTTTTAGCTTTATTACATTTCCTTTTTGGAATAATGCTTAGTGGATGCCATAATTATTATTAATTTCGAAGCATTTATGGCAATAAAAGATAAGCATATGAAAAATTGGAAAGCAATTCTTATAAGAGGCTATTAACTGAATTTCAGTTAATTGCCTTTATATCTTTCTAAATATATTTACTGGATTCTATTATATTACTTTGGAAAAGTCAACAAATGCCACTCTCTGTAGGAATCACTTTTCGTGGAGCAAGGTTTATATGCTGAATGTGCAGATAAAGCCTAACGTCTTAAAATGTATGAGGTTTATATACTAAATTGAGAAATCAAAGTGAATTTTAAATGTAAGGTTAAAATAGTCAAACCAGAAAAATTCTCAAACTCAGCCATGCTTTCACTTCGGCTACTCTGGCCTTGAGTTTGAGGTCCACTTTGAATACGGCTTCGAATTCTTAATTTACCCAATAAACCTGCATATTTTTGAAACAGTTATTAATAAATGCGCTGTTACAAATATAATCTACATCAAAGTATTTTAGCAACCATTATAGACAAGGCATATTTCCGGGGCTTAGCAATGGTTGGATGAAAATATCCAATGGAGTAACAGCAGCGTCTACTTGCAAGCAGGCCAAATAACAAAAAACACTATCGAGCCAAGGTCAGTAAATGTGAAGCAATAGAATGGTCAGCATTGATAGCAGACAATAGAATAATCAGAACAAACCAAGGTCACGATGAAACGAGATATACCAGTACAAGATATGAGATACATACACAGTATCAGCAACAGAAATCGTTAGTAACCATGCAAGTGGGAGATGTCCTGACTCATTTAGGTTATTTTAAGGTTTGTCAACTCTACAAATAGAGAACATTATAATATGTACAGTTATTTATTTTTATCAACCATTTTGAGGCCTTTTCATGGTGCTCTTCTGTTGTTGTAGTCTTGTTTCATATTACACCCATTTCCACTACAGCGAGCTGCAATGATGCAGGTTATACAATGTCCTTGCTTTCTAAAGACCCTTTTCATAACTGCAGTCATAGTTCCTAGCCAGGACTAATTTGTCTTTCAGACTTCTTATTCTTAAGCATGTCACCAATTTTCACATTATTGTATTGTTCGATGAACTCGTTCTGGAATCAAAGAGGACACAAAGGCACTGGTGTTCAGGTGAATATGTAATAAAACGTTATTTGTAATATTTAAATAACAGCAGAATGGTCAATTAAAAAGCCTCAAAACATTTAAAAATCAATTGAAGCTTCAAATCAACACCATCCATTTTATACCTGTAAAGATATCTATTGTTGTGTCATGTAAGTAGTCACAGCATTTGTATGCCAAATGTAGGGATTAGTTAAAACTCAGATTTGATTTTTGCAATTAGAATAGGTGACATATTCAGCCATTTTGTGTCAACTAATATCAACCCTTTGGATGGAATTATATACCGTTGTAGTTTGAGGTATTTAGTCACATAAATAGGTTTTAAATTGTCAGTACATCCAAACAGTGAAAATACTTATAAAATGTCTGGAAGACTTGTTTATGTTGCCTGAGAGATACACTTTTATATCAGTTAGTACTAGTACACTATATAACAATACATGTATAATTTAACACAGGCAAAGGACTTTTACTTTTTAAAGAGAGTCGAAAGACTCACTGCTGATAAATATTTTATACATGTTTTTTTTAAATTCCATTCAGCAGTAAACTCTTATAACCAGCTCGCTCAGTCTGCTTTTCATACACTAGACAGAAACTGTATGTGGTTGCAAACACGCATATAAAGTATGAATGAAGTATGCACGGCCATACCCAATAACAACAGGAGGCTGATAGCCACAAAACATGATTTGTTTGTCCTTAGCAAAAGATTCTTACAAACAGAAATGCAAACTTCATTTGCTCCTGATATATGTGTACAAACAAATCTCTCAAACGGCTAATGGGTGTAGCAGGCTGTGAACTCTGGGTGAACATACATTTTTTATAATTACTGTCCTTAGACCTCATGTAATATTGTCAATTTGAGCCAGGTGCACAATTCTTTCTGGCATACTGTGCTCAGACAATTTTGTCAGCCAGTCATACTGAAGGGGTAGGTTATGGTATTTGAATAAGTACATTCTTTAAAAAAAAAACCAAAAAAAAAAAAACTAATGGATTAGAACCATGGTCTTTTTTTTTTTTAAACACTTGAAGAGCCAACAGTTTCCTACAATGGCAGGAAAGAATGGCAGGAAAGAAAAGCTAGTGTATGTGGGTGTAGGAAGTATGTGAAGGGGGATGAATTACTGCAAAAGATTATGCAAGAAGGAATCAGAGGGTATAGATAATTTTGAAGCAAGTGGCATGGCACAAGTTACTGCAGGTGTTGGATAATAGGGTGGCATCAATAATGTGCCAATCTACCTGTATGGTAGAGATAGGGTATCTGTATATAAAGATCAGTTTGTGTATGAGAGAGAAATATGTGCATCAGTCCTAGACTTTGCATAATCTGTATAATCTACAATAGTAGATATACTATTTGACAGTGACAAGATGTGGCATCCAATTTATAATCTCTACTGGTGATTGAAGTGGCATACCCTGTATACTATGCTCCAGTATTAGAAGTGGCATGACCTGTGAAATATGCACCATGGAATTGGCATGACCAGTTTAATCTGCGATACTACTAGAATCAACACCCCCAGTAAATTCTACACCAGTTCTAGAAGTAGCATGCCCTATATAAGTTGCACCAGTTCTGCAAGTGGCATGTCCCTATAGTATTTACCAGACAGACTTGGAAGTAGCATGCCGTTCTTTATATGGACCTGACATAGTAGTGGCATGCTCTCTATAAGATGCACCAGTCCTAGAAGTAACATGCCCAGTTTAATCTGCACCAATCTTAGAACCAACATGCCCGGTAAATTCTACACTAGTCCTAGAAGTGGCATGCTCCTATAATTGCACAAGTCCTGGAAGTGGCATGCCCCTATAATATGCACTAATCCTGGAAGTTGCTGCCCTCTATAGTATGCACAAGTTTTGGAAGTGGCGTGCCCTCCTTTATATGGACCTGACCTAGTAGTGGAATGCTCTGTATCATATGCACCAGTCCTAAATGTGGCAGGACCTGTTTTATCTAAACTAATCATATAGTTTAACTACTTTGTACATTGCTACATAAAATTTACCTTTTGGATTAAGTAATGGCATTGGTTTGCTAAATGTAATGGTATTTATGGTGATTTATGACAAACGGCATACCATGACACATAGGGGCAATTGTGTATAGTGTATATAACAGAAAATGGGATAAAATAGTATAAATAAAAATGAGTGGAAGGCCAGGTTACTTAAATCGATCTGTAGCACATTTTATCATGTTAAAATCCTAAATGTGTTTCTATAAAACTCAGCAAGCATACATAAACACAAAAATATCACTGCATTCCAGTGGCAGATAGAGTGCTACTTATAGCCTCCCCAGTGATACTGATATATTTGTGCCTGTACAAAACTGTGTGGTTTTAGGTTTACTCTCAGCGTGGGGATATTGGTTTTTCTTCATAGTTAATTCTTTACAAAAATCCTCACTTTTAAGCATTATTTGTAGAATTTGCGTACAAGGTTGCAAGCAGTAGACACTGTTGAGTTATATCAGAATTTATGAATGAAGGGTTAACTGTTTATTAATTTAAGGGAGTTGTATAGATCTATTTTTGTTTTAGAAATTATTATTTTTTTAAAGAAACTAGGTTTTGTGTCAACATGGCCCACTGGGCAATTGCCTGGTCTGCCCGATGGCCAGTCCGAACCTTGGCCCGCCACCTAAACTCTAACAATGACCTGCTCCTTGTATCCTCTATTATCAGCTCTTTGAATGCTAGACTAAAGGACTTTCTTGTCTGGCACCAACCATCTGGAATGCACTTCCTTCTCGGTCAGACTTTCTACTAGTTTGCCTTCCTTTAAAAGATCCCTAAAAAGACGTTTTGATTCAGAGCAGCCTAACACTCAACACAGTAACTGCACTGCCTTCCTTCACTGCACATAACCTGTAAATGCCCTCACCTCACTTTGTATTACCATAAGTCTTACCTTTACCGTCTCCATCTCTTTTCTCATCACTTCTACCAACTACATTGTAAGTTTTCAAGCAAATATAGTCTTCGACTCCTCCGGTGTTTGTCAAAATGTTGCATTGTCTTTTTGTTTTTTTAATTGTACCTTTAATTATAATTAGACGATATAACAATAGACAATAAACTCAAAACATTTTAAAGAGATGGGCCAGTTTAGAATGAAATAGCCAGTGTGGGGGCAGATGAGTGACTCCAAACCTGGGCACAATTATTATTTATGAAAGAGAAAGTAGAACTCAGACACTGCAAGGCATTAGGATGAATTTTTGGATGCAAATATAAGTTTGTATCTCATATTAACATTATTTAATTTGATGGTATATGCTTATTTGTTGATGTGATCTGATCTTCATTTTAGTTATACTAACAACCGAGGTTCTAACAATAGCTTAAAGTCCTAACAATAGAATACGATTTAATAAATATAAAATACAAATTCTTCAAGGCTTAATTCAACACTACGGAATTTGATGGCGCTATATAAATAATAAAATAATAACATGATCTAACAGTCATTGTCTTTTATAAAAAATATACATGAGTAACTAGTTACAGCTAGCACAAAGACATGCTTGCTGAGTGCTTTCTGAGAAATACCACACATATGTTTGGATGGCTTTGAACCGTTACCCTTTCCAGAATTGCTTCAAGTTATTGTTATTTCTGGGCTGTCTTGCATGATCTGCTCCCTTTAGGTCAAGCCACAACATTTCATTTGGTCTAAGGTGAGGACTTTGACTTGAACCTTCAAAGACGTGATATTTCTTCTGCTTCAGCTGTTCAGTTATAGATTTGCTTGTGTGTTGTGTTAGGACCGCTGTTGTGCCCCATAACCCTTTCACTTAAGTTTCAGTTTACAGATGGACACACTGGCATTCTCTTGTAGAAATGTCTGATACAATCCATAATTCATTGTTTCCTCAATGAGATGTCCAGAATCTGAGATTGCCAAGGAGCCATGAACAGGACTGATGCTTGAACCATCATGCTTCACAGTTATGATAACGATCTTTTGTCAGATTTTTTGTATTTTGCTTTCACAAAATGTAAAGTTTTTCAATGTCAAAAAGTACCACTTTCATTTCATCTGTCTGCAGTTCCTAATTCCAAAAGTTGCCTGTATCATTCAGTTTTTAACACAGAGAAAGTAGGATTCTTGTATTAGGGCTTGGAAGTAGAGAAGGGCTGGGAAAGTTTTACATTTCTAATAAGTTATGTATGTAATACTTTGATACAGCACAAATAGGATACAATGTGCATACCCAAAAAGCTAAGCAGGCAACAATGTCAACGCACAAAATATGAGGTTCCAATTTACTAGTAAGTAATTTAACTAGATTCATAGTTAGAAAGTAGATGTAAAATTTGGGGGGGTGGGAGAGGAGGAATGATCTGGAAATAATTCTCCAACTAATAATTAGCTTTAGTTTTATAATTCATATATCATTTTCTAAAATTCAGAGTTTAGTAAACAAATCTGTCAGATATGTATAAACAAATTACAAATACACAGACATGTATATGCAAATAACCAAACACACACTATAGCTGTCTGTGTGTTTACCTGTGTGTCTGTCTGCCTGCCTGACTGTGTGACTGTCTGCATTACTGTCTGCCCGTGTGACTGTCTGCCTGTACCTGTGTGTGACTGTCTGCCTGTTACTGAGTGTGTGTGTGTGTGTGTGTGTGTGCCTGTCACTGGGGGTGTGTGTGTGTGCTGGTCTGCCTGTAACTGTGTTTGACTGTCTCCCTGTAACTGAGCATGTGTGACTTTCTGCCTGTAACTGCATGTGTGTGTGACTGTCTGCCTGTAACTGTGTGTGAGGTGGTGGCCGGGATTGTTGGCAGGGATTTTGCAGAAGGGGGCAGAGGTTTTGTTTTGGGACAGGGGTCTTATATAAGGGGGGCTGAGCAGGGGATTTGTGGAAGAGGAATGCAAGGGTTTTGTAGAAGGGGGCAATACAGGGGTTTTGTAGAAGGGGGCAATACAGGGGTTTTGTAGAAGGAGGCTATCAGGGGTTTTACAAAGTTTACAAATTTGTGCAATACATTTAAAAAAAACAAAATGTTCTATGTACGCCCCTAGGTACGCCCCTGCTCTGAGGCCATCTGGACTGGCTCTTTGGCAGTCATTTAGAACAAATATAATTTGCAGTGCTTGTGGTGGCAGAGTTTTGGTCCCCAACCCACTGAGCCAAATTAAGAAAAGCTGGTGGCCCACCCACCCACCCCAGGCCATTTTGTGCTTGCCTCGAAGTTAGTACAATTGAAGACTTTTTTTTATTTTTTACAAATGTAGGCATTTTAAATTGAATTCACAAATAGCCAGACAGTGATGAATCAATGTGTTCAATAGTACACAAGAACAGGCAAGATTTTTACTGTGCGTCATTTGTTAAATCTGATTAGCTTTATCAAACCAACCAGATCGAACCAAATAATTATGAAAATGTCTCTCGCTGCCATTTCTGTATGTGATGTTTTTTTTCAGGGCACATTACATTTCATCTCCCCACCTTCCTTTTCCTTTAGCTGTCACATGCTTCATTAAATAACATAGGATTGGCTAAAGTAACTATATTGGTAGAGCAGTGTAGGATAATTCTTAAACCTTAGTTCAAATGTTTTTGTAACAATGGTGATAAACCAGTGATTAATAGCCTTGGCACCCAAATTATACAAACTGTATTTAGCATTTTGCTCAGGCAGTCACAAACATGTAAGTTACCATGATTTTTGCAATGTATATTCCTCTAGTGAAATTAGACTGGTAGATTATTTAAAGTGCTAAATATGTTGTGATAAGGAAATAATGATTGAGACAATGAATGGAGATTAATTTCCTATCATAGAAACATAGAAACATAGAATGTGACGGCAGATAAGAACCATTCGGCCCATCTAGTCTGCCCAGTTTTCTAAATACTTTCATTACTCCCTGGCCTTATCTTATAGTTAGGATAGCCTTATGCTTATCCCACGCATGCTTAAACTCCTTTACTGTGTTAACCTCTACCACTTCAGATGGAAGGCTATTCCATGCATCCACTACCCTCTCAGTAAAGTAATACTTCCTGATATTATTTTTAAACCTTTGCCCCTCTAATTTATGACAATGTCCTCTTGTTGTGGTAGTTTTTCTTCTTTTAAATATAGTCTCCTCCTTTACTGTGTTAATTCCCTTTATGTATTTAAATGTTTCTATCATATCCTCCCTGTCTCGTCTTTCCTCCAAGCTATACATGTTAAGATCCTTTAACCTTTCCTGGTAAGTTTTATCCTGCAATCCATGAACCAGTTTAGTAGCCCTTCTTTGAACTCTCTCTAAGGTATCAATATCCTTCTGAAGATTTGGTCTCCAGTACTGTGTACAGTACTCCAAGTGAGGTCTCACCAGTGTTCTGTACAATGGCATGAGCACTTCTCTCTTTCTACTGCTAATACCTCTCCCTATACAACCAAGCATTCTGCTAGCATTTCCTGCTGCTCTATTACATTGTCTGCCTACCTTTAAGTCATCAGAAATAATCACCCCTAAATCCTTTTCCTCAGATGTTGAGGTTAGGAGTCTATCAAATATTCTGTACTCTGCCCTTGGGTTTTTACGTCCAAGATGCATTATCTTGCACTTATCCACATTAAATGTCAGTTGCCACAACTCTGACCATTTTTCTAGTTTACCTAAATCATTTGCCATTTGGCTTATCCCTCCTGGAACATCAACCCTGTTACATATCTTAGAATCATCCACAAAAAAACACACCTTACCATCAAGACCTTCTGTAATATCACTAATAAAAATATTAAAGAGAATGGGTCCAAGTACAGATCCCTGAGGGGTACCCCACTGGTGACAAGCCCAAGCTTTGAATATACTCCATTGACTACAACCCTCTGTTGCCTGTCACTCAGCCACTGCCTTACCCATTCAACAATATTGGAATCCAAACTCAAAGATTGTAGTTTATTGATAAGCCTTCTATGTGCAACAGTGTCAAAAGCCTTACTGAAATCTAGGTAAGCAATGTCTACTGCACCACCCTGATCTATAATTTTAGTTACCCAATCAAAAAAATCAGTAAGATTAGTTTGGCATGATCTCCCTGAAGTAAACCCATGTTGTCTCTGATTTTGAAAATGTGTTTTTAGATGTTCAACAATCCTATCCTTTAACATGGTTTCCATCACTTTCCCCACTACTGAAGTAAGGCTTACTGGCCTATAGTTGCCCGACTCCTCCCTATTACCTTTCTTGTGAATGGGCACAACATTCGCTAACTTCCAATCTTCTGGGACTACTCCTGTTAACAATGATTGGTTAAATAAATATGTTAATGGTTTTATTAGTACACCACTGAGCTCTTTTAATAGGTCCCATCAGGTCCCATAATGGGGGTGGGATACTAAGAAAATAACTGTGGAACTTAAACACTCATCTTTTAATTGTCCTTTTGCCACTTATATCATCATGACTGCCTTTATTTACATTTATTATCTTTTCTTCCTTGTGCCATATCTCAATATTTGCTGTTCTTCCCTTTTGTTCTCCTCTGCCCAGGATGTTTGCATTTTTTTCCTTCTATGTGATTCATTGGCTGATGATTTGTGGGTACATTACCTTGGCAACCGAGGAAGAACTGTGTAAGAACTGAGAATTAGCTTCACCCATTGCCAGAAATTTCTAAAGAGAATGCGTCCCATAACAAGCAGCCTTTACCTTTTCAAACAAGGGGAACTAGAGACAAAGGGTTAATAAAAAAAAAGTTCAAAGTGACAGTCTTGATTATTTTCAGTAAGCACTCTATAACTATCTTCATGTAGACGTAACAGACATCCAAAATGAGTAAATTCCACATTGGTTAGAGCGGCAAGTTATCTGTCTGTCTCCATTATACAGCAACGCAGTACTGCAAAGCATTCTTGTGTGAACTAGGAACTAGGAAAAAAAAAAGGCGTAGATTTGTTCAGAACCTTCTCCATACATTCTGCTGCAAGCCCCATGTATTATTGCTAAGTCATTTCCGCTGAACATTAAATTATAACAAAAGTGTTTCAGCTCATCCGATATGGCCAGAGTTGCACTTAAAGGCAATAGATCGTGGACTCAGAACAAAACAAGTCTTGAATTTACTGTGATGAATGCTGTTAGTAGTGTAGTAGAAAAAGACAATGAAAAGTAGGGAACAAAACTATTTGGGTGTTCCCAACTGAAAGCACATAATGGAATGGTCACCCGCATCTCAATGGTTATTTAATCGAAAAACAAAACAAATAAAAATACAGTTCAGGGTTAAATTAGCACAGCAAGGGAAAATAGAGACCATTTCATATGAATGAATCCAGGTGAACTGTATTAGTAAATAAATGAAGTGGTTAGGAACTTAGACCTAGGTAAACCATTACAAAACATGGTCATTTATCTTCTAATACAGAGTGCTTGAACAATTCTTTGTTTTTATTCCTTATGTATATTACACTCGATGCTGAAAACTTTAAGCAGCAGAAAATTATCTGACATAAATTAGAAATAGGGGTATCAAAACCTACATGTAATCAAACCAAGTATGAAGGATGCTACACAGGGTGGCCAGTGGAAACATTGGTGATATAGTTCCATCTGTCATTGTCACCAACAGATATTTACATATGCACCTTTTGAATTAAGAGTTCCACATTAAAGAGGATCCCTGCAGTTAACACACGCCATCTTATAGACAAGTTTGGAATTAAGTGCATTATAAAGAATAGGACCGTGGTTGATAAGGAGAGACACTAATGAGTGGCTAAACAGTGTGTAGTCTGAGCTATTGACCACAAAACCAGTAAGAGGTGCACTGAAGATGTAATGATGGAGAGTCCTAATTAAGTGCACTGCATATGTCTCTGTGTACATTAAATTCTGTTCTAGGCAAGCCATTCATGCAAGTAGGGATGGATGAAGGGATGGATGGACGGGAGGATGGGTAAACAGGAATTTCGGCTATGAATAAAACTGCAGAATAAGTAATTCAGTCAACTAGTAAATACCCATCAACATGAATGAAATATGGGATATGTTGTGGGAGGTTGCTTTTAGAAGCATGTTCACATGACATTTTATAACATCTATTAACATTCAAATAGCTGAATTGTGTGTACAGTAGTACAGTTAGGCTAGAGGTCAATAATTGAATAGAATTTAGTGTTAAAGCCACGCAGCTAAGTCAAGGCTTGGCTCTCTGGGTGATAAACCATTTTAAATGGTAAAATGTTCAAAATAACATGATATGGTCTAGCAGATTTTTATATTAAACATTAAAATGCAAACTTGCTGTAAGAAAAACCCCACAAAAGAATAATAAATTATCAACTTTGCTTGTTTTGACATTTTCAGGGACAGTGGTGGGTTGCGGAAAAATGATACACAAAACAGCTAGGGTTGCTAAATTTGTAAGCAATAATAGACATATATATTTGACATACCTATGGCTACAGTTATAATATGGAACTCTCATTCCTTATCTTACAATGGCAAATCATTAAATAGTTTACTCATTGGGTACCGTGGTAAAAGGGTTCTTGATCTGATCACTAGCCACCGGGGTACAAGTGTTATTTATCTGCAACACTTTCTAAAAACATAGTTCCATGTATAAATTTACCACTGTTCTTTAGGCTCACACAATACTTATTATGCTTATAGGTTAAAATGTTCAATATTTTGGGAGAAAGGATGTTTCTAATGACTTACGCAAACACCAAGGAAACCAGTCAGTTGACTCTTAACAGGCACTTTGACTTAGAAGAGCAACCTTTTTCCTTGATAAAGTTCACTTTGATCATAAATCACATCCATGAAGTATCATATAAAATACGACCAGTAAATCTTAATCCAAAAAGTCATCAGGGTATCAGAAATTATATCATTATTATGATTAGTTTTAATAAACAAGCACTCATTGATCGGTGATGAAAATGGTAGAAGTATAAAAACTAGCAATACAGAGTTTTGCAGGCTGGTAGATAGATGGCAATATCTAATTGGAAAAACAGAATTCATCCAGTAAAGGTATTTGTCATGTCAAGCATCCACTGGGTTTTCACAATGAAAAGTTTTTCTTGTCCAAGATCACAGTAAAGTTATCATTCCAAATACCAATCTTAAGCCTTAAATCCAGTTTGGTATGTAATAACCTATATTTTATTTTCTCTGCTGTCATCGATCACTATTAAAAAGAAGCAATTTACTGAAGTACGGAAGGCATCATCTTTTGTGGCTTGTCATGATTTTTCTTTTATCTTTGAAAATATTTAAGTGAACACATGCATTGGGTTTATATTAACCTCTTTACTACCAGGTTAGTTTTGCTTACACAAATGCCAGAAAACATAAAGAATCCCTATACTGTACTCCTTTCCTGACTATGGGCTTGAAACCATGAAGTTTGACCTTCAAAGGCTACTGTACCGTGTGGTAGGATGGAAGGAGATGACATTTACATCTGTGCTTTTTTCTGCAGAGTTAAAACCAGTATTGGAGCAATATAAAAAGTAATTGCAATGCAAAACACAAATTAACCTATGTGTTAGGAGTGGAGAATAAACCGGTCCTATGTAACCTCATATTTTACTAAAAGTACATTCTTTCACCCTAATGTGCATTTATTTGACTGACAATGTGTGATCCTAAAAAAAAAAAAAGAAGAAGTAAATGTGATTTGTATGCATAAAACTGAAATTGTGATACTGTAATTGTAGTACTATAAGTATATTTTTTGTTTCTACATTAGTCCTTAAATAAAATGTTATAAAGTGCCATTCCACACTGAATTATTAAATAATCTAGCCCAATTTTCTACTTTGTTGGAGCTGTTAAACATTTTAATATGTATTTTATGCATATTTTAATAAACATCCACACACTATGTTATTCTAAGAGCCTACATCCAAAATCTATAATTATATGTGGCTACATTAGAATTTCTTTAATCACATTTTTGTTACAAGTTACAATTATTAAGTAACTGGTTACTTTTTCTTTATTGCCCCGTACAGCTTTATTATAGTTTTGCATTTTAACGGATAGTTATCACTACTTGTATCTCACCCTTTCAGCACTACCATAGTTGACTTGCAAACATTCTCCAGCAAGGCTGTAGTTCTAGCTTGTCTGTTGCAGTATGACTTTAGTAATTTGACTTTCAATTCACAAATCAAACCCTACATTACTTATGCTCATGGGATGCTAAAAACACATTCAAGGAGGTAAAGAACAAATGAACAAAGCTTAGGTTAGTTCTATGCTACCATTTACATGTTATGATTTTAAATGAGAGAAATTCTAATTTATAGCAAACATTAACAGCAGTGAAACAAAATGAGTTGTGTTTAGGACAGAGAGAGAGAGAGAGTGAGTGAGTGTGTGTGTGTGTGTGTCAACCCACAGCAAGAAGCGGTGCAGTTACATTTTGGAGTATTCATCTGTAGGACATGTGCCTGCACACTTACTAGCCTACTTGAAGTGGTTTGTTTGCAAATATAAAACAGTCTGTGTGTGGTATTTTGTGGTTTTGACCATAAGACTCCACAAGACCGCCTAACAAAAATAAACGTGTCTGATGATTTTTACCTGCAATATTGTAACTCTCTGGTTTGTAATACTTGTAGGTTGGTTAAGCAAAAGCTTGAAGAGGCACCCTCTATTACATTTGTGATCTGAAGGCAGTTTCAATCTAAAATTCCGGAGTGGAGGTAGGAATGTAGCTAAACTGGCTATATTTTCCCAATTCCCCTAACTTGGTGTAAGTACTGCAAATTTGGTTATCGTTTTTTTAAATCCATTTTGTATGCATTGTTAAAATAAACCTCTAAATTAATGTAGTCACTAAACAGTGAATTGTATCAAATGAAATCCAAATGGCAAAAATAATGCTAAAGAACCCAAACTGTGACTAAAGGCAGGTTACAGTATTTCTCCAAATCAGCTGCATTTGCCTAAATTCTGCAGTTCAATTCAGCAAAAATGTTGTGTTTAGTCAATAAACCCCTTAGTATGAAATTGCATTATGAGCGCACTAGAATGAAGAACTGGTTCTTATTTGCTGTCACAATCTATGTTTTATATATTGCTCTGGCTTTTATTCTGCATTGTCATTGTCAATTTCCAGACAATATTAAATAAGGCCTCAGGCAAAGATAATAATTTGCTATTATTTGCATACATTTAGCAGCCACTTCCAGCACGGATATACATTAGCAATTGTTAACCGGGGAAGGAGTGGGAAATGCAATAAAAACTCAACACATTATTCCCCAATCGAAATGGAGCATGGTCACAAATTATATGTGATATACACTGAAACTGGCATCAACATATTTCTCACTTTCCCAGAAGAGGAAAATGAAAAAAAAAACAACATAATTCCCTCCCACAAGCTGAGGGACAGAAAGCCATGAGACATATATATTAAAAGCCTCTGTATGCTGCAATGGCAGAAATTATAGCACGGCTTGAATCCAAATTGATAGGTTGAAAGCAGGAGGACTCAAACTGGCATAGGAAACTTGAGTCCTTGGGCGCTGCTAAAAGGCCACATTTTAAGGTTATCACACTGCTCAAGCAGAGGTCATCCAATTACTTGCTCAGTCACTTTGATGGATCTACCTCCATGGGGTAGGAAACAGGCAACCTCTTACATTCAAAATAGCTTTGGACCACCACTGATATGATGTTCAGGCAGCCTCAAGAGGGCTAGTGGTTCCATATGTCTAATGTCATGTATGCTGGGAATCTTGTTACTTCCTTATCCTGGACCTGATGCCTTAACTTTAAGGGTACAGAAAGCAGAGACACGAGAATACATCTGTAAGATCAGTTACTGTGCGAGAAAGCAGAGTGTAAATTAAGGATGTGACAGAGTATAAACAATACATTTAATGGCACAGCAGCAACATACAGTGTCCCTCAACCCATTAACAGCATGCTTCCATTACATGCTCATGTGAATACAAAGATCTGCGGGATTCTGTTGATGACTCAACAAAATAGACTCACACTGAGCTCCAAGCATTTACATCAAAATCCTATGGCATTCATCAGATCATACCAACTAGGTTTGTAATAGATGTGTGAATGGTTTATGGAGGCAGTGAGTTAACGGTTCTGGAAAAAGAAAGACGGCTATATGTATTAATACAGGAAAATTCCGAAGGGTGTAAATATGGAACATTTGCAAAGAAGGCATTATAGTAGGTCCTGCATTAACTATTTAAATTTTAGTTATTCAATGTGTGTCTGAGTAATCTGTCTTTCAAGTAGCTGTCAAAGAGTCGTTATTCAATATCTTTTGATGGAGGTGATGGAGAAGGAGGTGATGGAGGAGGGGGACAGATGGTACTTACCCAAGGAGTGAAGTGTAGAATGGATACTGACAATTCATAAATACATATTAACTTTCTAATGACATTATAGCAAATATGTAGACGTTCTGCTGTTGAAGAAGTGCACCTCCCATTATGCTTCGCAGGATGACAAAACATCACAGAAGCTGCAATTCGTAAACAGCTGTCGATTTACCTTTTTTTCTATCCCATTCCTAGAATGTAATTGGTCATTAACGAGTTAATTCTGAATATGTTTGAGCCACAAACTAGAATTACAAGTCAGAGTATATAAAAAAAATTTAACTTGCAGCAATGAAAAAAAGAGTAAAAAGGAATATGTAGTGTAAAAAATCTGCAGACAACTTAATTGGCATTTGTGGCCCGATCATAAATTCTATACACATCACTATTGATGATTATGTAAATGCACTGGGAGATTGGGAGATTGGTACTCCAGTCACATTTTAACAACATCCTTGTGTTATAAATTCATTATTGGCAATCTGGACTTGTGTTCTCAGGAGTTTGGAACAGACATGGAGGTGTTTTTTTTTTTTTCTCCCAAGATTCAATTTTCTGTAGAGATTTAGAAATAATTATATTTAAAATCCATTGGTTTTAGTCAGAAAACAAAAAGAAGTGGATTCAAGTGTAACAAAAACATTTTAAATGGTGAAACCTTTTATTAGATTAAAAGAAAACGGCTGAAATTACATTATACTTAGGGCTTACATGAAACAAATGCAGATCTGTCAAGGAAGACATGAAGTGATTTCAAAAAGCACTTATCTTGTTGAAGCTTGATGCAAAGCATATTTACCAAAGTTCTAAAGCTATCTTTAGTCATATATTTAAGGCAACTGTACCAGCAACAACTGGAAGATTCTGGAAGATCCTTAAAGCGATAACAATAAAAAAAAAGTTACTGGATATCAGCATAACAATGTGCATCTGTATGAAGCTACATTCTCTGTGTATTTTTTTTTTTTTTATTATTATTTTTTTTTACCAAAGAGATATATCAGTTTTCATGATAACTGAGGTAAGAAATGTTTTCAGTTTAGTTAATTTTATTTAAAACGTGCTACTTTTAAAACATGCTACTTTTTAGTTTAGTAAATAAGAATTCATGAATTAACCTGCAATCAACTTCAGTAGCTGAGAGCAAATGGCAAACTCAGATATGCTTGGCTTGGCATCCACAGAAACAGTAACACATGAAACATTCTTCCTACATTTAAATAAAAAAGAAAAGTGTTTTATTGGTTACCCCCCTTCTTAAACAAGAGGAGTTTTGACAACTGTATGTCTCATTGTAGGAATGCAGCAAACTTTAGAGAGTTATCTTGGTTAGCTGCCAAAGGCATAAATGGGTACTTCAAGTGATGACACACACAGTAGATGGACATTTAGCCCGATTAAAAATTCAGTCCTAAGCATCCATTACATAAGTTGTTTTAGTTAATGTTATTTAATAGCATATCTTAAAATATCACGTGGCTTTAAATGTAATAAATAGTGAAAGATGTTTTAGCTGTTTGAATAGTTAATTGGCATAAACATACATAAAAGTGCACATGCTGCTCTAAATAAGAAGTGTCCCATACTCCCAAAAAATACAAATAAACCAACATCTAAAGTGTGTACAATGTAATAGATAACCAACCCTAAAAAGAGTGGTATTAAATATTAGACATGTGCAATTTGTTTCATTCCGAATGTACATTCATACGAATTTCATGCCATTCGAACATTTGGATGCTACTGAATGTCCGAAGTGCTGAGGTTCTTGTAACGGCTACCCAGATAGAGAGAGGGTTTCTGCCGTTGAAGACGTCCTTTTTCCCTGTAAGCTGCTGTGGAGAAGTAAGCTGATGTAATCCCATCCACGATATCCAGAGCGAGAACCAGGTTCAGCTGTAACAGGAGCAGAATAACATCCCCAAATAATCCCCTTCCAAGAACGAGACGAGGCTACGTTATGAAGGGTCAAGATGAACTGAGGACTGGAACACCCAGCCTGCTTTTTATTAGAAAAGGGTACACACAGGACACTCCCAGGGGGAGGATAAAAACAACCAATTATACACAGGGTAACACCCCCACGTCTCCTCCCCTCAGATAACCACATAACACAATTATAACATACAATATTTTACCCCAGTTCTGGATGTACCCCAAAAACAGGGGGTACACCTTTAAATCCAGCACCGCTTGAGAGGTCTTGGTTAGGGGAACAATCTGTCCAAAAATCAGCCCGTTTGGATGAATGGTTCGGGAGTTACAGAGTTTCAAAGTTTTGACCGACCGCACAGACCAACTAGCCGAAAATAGTTCCATGAGTTTTGGCCTTGCGGTCGGTCTCTGTTCGCACGGTAAAAAGGTACGAAAATCTTGCCATCCATTCGAATCGCGGGGTTCGCTGACATCCCCATAGATGATTGAGTATAACTACCGAATGGTGGGACGTTCGGTAGTTTCCGTGCGAACTTATGGAGATCTGGAGGACTCAGCGGTGTTCGCCTGTTTGCGTATCCGTTTTTAGTTCCATGCGGTTACAGGCAAACACCGCTGTTCGTACACAAGATGGCCGCGAACACGTGTAAAGTCCCGAAATGGCGGCCACCTATATTTTACATATGGAATTCGTACGGAATCATACGAACAGAGGAATGAAACGAATAGATGATTAAGTTGTAATTCCCTTGTTTGCTTCACAGCCACCAGAGGTTTGTAAGGATCTGTTACAGTTCTGAAGCGCCAAAGTTCGGAAGTGACAAAGTGATTCGGATTTCTGAAAAGTGGCAAAACAAGAGAGGGGGGGGGGGGAAATTCCGTGAATGATGACCGGAATCTTGACCAATAAGCCAATTCATTTGAGGTGGCATAGTATATAAATCGTGCAGGGTGCCAGGGTGTTGGCTTGCATTCATGGGATCAGACTAGTTGTGATAACACAAGAGATAGAAAAATTACATTACATTTATTGTACTTTACTTGTTGCAAACTTAGGGAGCCACATTGCTTTTTAGAAGGGGGGGGATAAGAGAGTGTGTGGCTGTGCAAGCCAGGTAGCCTTATTGCCAGTGTCTATCTGCTGCACTGTGACTTTACTGCAGTGATTAATTTTGTGTACTAGCCATCACTTGCTCTCACTTTGCTCTCTCTCCCACACACTCTCACTTGCTTGTTCACACACAAATTGCTTTCTCTCTGCGCACACACTCTGCTCACTCTCTGCTCCTAAACTCTTCACAAATATGGTGTCACAGGGATGGGATTATATAGCGTGCAGAAGTGTTGCATGCTGGTAGTGCTCCCTGATTGGCTGCACTATATGTGCAGTGAAAATATAAATTGTGTAAATTGTAAATATACTAAACCCAGACCACTTATTTAAGATTAAATGGTCTGCGTGCTGCTGTGGTCCACTATGCAATGTAAAACATTGCTCTTTAAGAAACAAAACAAATGTTTATTTTTCAAAATGAACGACATTCCGAACTGCCGTATGCCTGAAACAAATGACATGACGAACAGCCGAATGCCTGAAATGAATGCCTGATAATAATTAGCTATCCAATAGCACAATGAGTTTCAACTCTCATTTTAAAAACCATAGTATTTATAATGTCCATTAGATAAGTCCTTCCTTTTCTCCAGGTGTTCCATGTCACATGACTGTCAGGAATAAAGGCTATGTCACCATGATCATACAGGTCAGTGTCATGTGATTCCAGCAATGTTGCATCATATGGTTCTAGCAATACGATCATTTGCACCGGAAGTACTTTGGATGCAATGTTGGAAACTGGAAAAACTGCATAAAACACCCTTAATTCTCAGTAAAATATAAAACTGCATTGCACAAACCCCCTAACTTACTAGGAACTCCCACGAATAAAATAGAAACCTCATTAAGATACAAACTGAACTATACAAATAAAAAAGTTTGTATAGTTGGCATGTACTTATATTTAATAACAATGTGTTTAGGGTGGGTTATTTATTGCACTGTGTGCAATATGTTGATTTATTGAAATGTAACATGAAGAAAAGAAAATAATAGCAAACAGATCTGCAAATAAATATGCAATTTAACATGCTAAGAATGCAATGTCAAAAGGCTTTCCCAAATAATTCATATTTTAAATTAAGGGATCATATAAGGAATCCAGATCACTTAATTAAAATTTAAGTGGTCTGGGTGCAGTGGTCATTTAGTTTTAGCTCTAAGTTGCAAGGTTTAACACACCTCTAAAAGCTGTCTTCCTGACAGTCATTAGAGTTGCTTCCCTGTGAGAACCAAGTCAAATATGGTTCTCATTTCAACTGCTGCTACTAGAGAGATTTTCCACAAATACGCACTAGGCTCCCAGTGCTTCCCTATTGTGAAAATATTGGATTGACTGAGATCATCAATCTTGATATTATCAGCCAGGGAGGCAGAGCGGCTGCAGTGAGACTAGCCCAACAGGGGAAGAAAGGTAAGTAAAACTCAACTTTCAAACCCTCATAGGCAGCGGAGTGATAACTGCATAGGTAGAGGAACACTATAGCGTCTGGAATATATTTTGTATTCCTAACACTACAGTATTGCTTTGAAAATATTGCTCTATCAAGGGACATTTTATTAGACCATAATTAGTTTCCATAGAGAGATCTTAAAGTCAATTATCAATTTGCATTTGTGAATTCAATCACATCTATTACATCAATCAAGGCTGACAATTTATGAGGTTACAATGACAGTAATGAATTCCATGTTGTGTGTATTCATGTTAATACACACACAGTTTTTTTTTCCCCAACAAATGGGGGACTATGCAAAATTAGAAACTCCAACTACAATTGCCTCCCATTGGACATTGTTTAATTTCATTTGACATTGGCACTATGTTTGCTAGCAAAGGCATTTATGCAAACCTTGGACTTATTCCAGCAAAGGCTTGTCAATATCAGCTAACCTTGGCATTGCAGATGTTTATCTACTACATGTCTTCACAGGCGCCCCTATCTTTTGAATGTGTAGCTACCAGCCTCTCAATAGATAGAGGATTCTGTATTCTGTTAATATACAGACCCCCAGGAGATGGGAAGACATTTCTTCAGGAACTCTTACACCTTTTGGCTGGCTTAATCTTTGAACAAACGCAAAGATAAAGCACCATGCTTACAGCAGCAGCAGCTTAGTATCCAACAACTCAAAATAGATAGTAAAAACGAAGAGAACATTACCTGTGCTCTGGCCTAAATCCCTATGTACATTTAAACAAAATGGAGGCTCTTTAGTTTTATTCCAATGGCCATTTGAATATAAGCTCACCTGTTTATAAAATACACCTTCCTGTCTCATTGTAGATTCTTGGCTGATATCAGTCAAGAATCACGAGAAACTAAATCACCAGTAACTAAATCCAGTTGTTTGGTAACACCACCACTCCATTCACTTCTCCATTGTATCACAATCAGCCAGACCCCAGCCTCAGAACCTGGTCATTAAAAAGGGGTGACGCCATTGCATGTAACATCACATGTCAATCTAAGTGAACTAATGGGCACCTGTGAAGACCCCAGCTCCTTAGTCTGACTCTACAACAAAACCATGAGAGACACCCTAGACAGCATTGCACCAACACGCATACGCACTGTCAAAACCCACAACAATGGACTGTGGTTTGATAGCAACATCAGAGAAATGAAGAGAACAGGCTGTAAACTCGAGAGAAAGTGGCACAGGACATATGATCCAGAGGATAAAGTTGCTCTTACCAAACATTTAAATAAATTTCAATTCAAGATAACTCTGAAAAAATCTTAATTTTTATCACACGAAATTGCACTCTCCCACAATAGACCCAGGCAACTGTTTCGCACAGTAGAAAGGCTCTGCAAACCAGCATGCATGCATATCCCCACCAACTTTTCTCATGATAAATGTGAAGCATTTGCAATCTTCTTCAGAGACAAGATTTCCTTAATCCGAGCCTCTATCACGGCAGGCCAAACAGTTACACACTAGAACTACTACAATGGAATGCCAGATTGCCCCCGTTGATGGTCTTCTTTTCCAAACGTAAATATAAACGGAGCTAAAAGAACCATGCAAATGTTACACCCTACTACATGTGACTTAGACCCTGCTCCAACTCAGCTTCTATCTGAATGCATTGAAACATTTGCCCCAGCCCTCACAAAAATAGTGCAGTGTTTTACTAAAAACTGGAGACTTAACAGATCTCTAAAAGAAGCTGTGGTAAAACCACTCCTAAAGAAACCTTTTTTAGACCCAGACTGGATGGCTAATAACAGACCAGTATCCAGCCTTCCATTTCTGGTGGCAACTCAACTGGAGGCCCATCTATCAAGCTTGGACATCTTTGATCCTTTCCAGTCAGGTTTCAGATGCCACCACAGCACTGAAACAGCACTAGTCCGAGTGCTAAATTATCTCCTTATTGTGAGAGACAAAAGTGATTACTTCTTCCTAGTTGCTTAGCAGACCTCATAGAATGGATGAATGCTAGTTGGCTTAAAGTAAACCGAGTCAAAACAAAGAGTTACTCTTGGTGAGGGGACCCTGGGCAACAACAATATCCCATGATCACCCAACTGGCCTGGAGCTTGGAGGCACTGAACTCATTAGTTCATCAAAGGTAGGAAACCTCTGAGTGCTGATTGACTCTGGACTATCATTTAAACAGCAGGTTTTCTCCGTAATTAAATCTGCCTACTTTCATCTGGAAAACATAGCCAGGATACAACACTTAATTCCACCAGATGATATGCCAACATTAATTCATGCATTTGTATCCTCTCGGCTAGATTACAGCAATGTACTTTACTGTACAAAATGCAGCAGCCAGACTACTGACCAATCAAATTTGCTCCTGCCACATAACACCAGTTCTCCACTCCCTGCAGTGGCTTCCAATTAAATGTCAAACATATTTTAAAATTGGCCTGCTAACCTTCAAAGCCTTAAGCAATGAAGGCCCACAGTACTTGAAAGAGCTCCTGACACCTTATATTCCATCTTGTTCACTTCGGTCAGCCAGTAAATCCCTCCTGTCAGCGTCAAGAATAAGGACAGACTCAGGTTCCAGGGCATTCAGCCACACTGCCCTACCTATTGGAACTCTTTACCGTGCACAATCAGAGAGGCACCATCCTTACAGACTTTTTAAAAAAAAAGCTAAAGACCCACCTCTTCTATAAAGGCATTCAGTCCGCTCATCTGACCTTGAGAAACTCCTAACTTTTATGTCTTTATGTTTGCATATTTGTAAAGTGCTTTGAGCCTCACAGGGAGAAAATCACTACAAAAATTGCAAAGTATTATTATAATATTATTATTACATTTCCCATGATTCACAGTCAACCTAAAAGCCATCACAATTGCAGAAAAGACCTTTGCAGTAATGTCTTTCGAATAGGCTTATTCAATAAACTGAAACACCATGGACAATTGACAAGAAAATTGCACATTTTACTTCTATTATTATGACCCAAAAATTGTAATACATGTTTTTAAATCTCTGTAGTTCTCAGTTTAGTTAATAAACCCAATATAGCTAATGTCAAATTAAGTTATAAAAAAAAAAAATTAAACAGTTGGCTGTACATGAAATGTAGTGTACCAGGAACTTCAGTGGTTTCAGTTGTTTTATTTTTTTTTTCACACTTAACTTACTATACAGTAGCTTTTCTTTGACAGCTCTGTACATATTGTAAGGCACTGATAATATTTATAGCAGCCCATGGTAGAAACTCATAATGCAGAAAAAAAAAAAGAAAAAAAGTCTTTTTCTCTGTATTTTTTTTTTCAAACTCATACTGTATCTTCAGTCTAGGAAAAGGGACTATACATCTTTGGTTGTCATTTCATTAATTTTAGATGTGTTTTTGAGCAATAGAGTTATTGGAACTAAAAGACTTTCAGCTGTTAGAAGTCTATATGATGGATTGTACTTTAGCTTTTGGGGTCTGACTCTGAGGTCTTGTAATAGCTCTGCTCATACAGCATCCAAGGAGCGTAAAGGTAGTTCTCCCTCAGCGACTTAACTAGCTAATAAACAGCAGCAATGATCTACTGCTCATACTGTCTTTTGCGGGTAGTTTTGCAGTTAAGATTGTACAACACTTTTTTGCACAAAAATGGAAAAGGAAAAAAAGCACTCAGGAAATAATTACATGACACAAGAAAGAAAATGTATAAGAAAGGTGAGGGGTTGGTGCAATGGGAAGCAGATGTTTTTATTTGTAAGTAAAAATGATGACTGGAGACAAAAATGAAGGTAGTGACCAAGCAGGGCAACCATACTACACTTCTGGTTGAACCTCTAGCTTAAAGAAAAATACATTTCGAGACCCGGAGGCAGTTATATCCTTAGCATTAGATCAAGTCAGGTGACATGAGATCAGTCTGAGACACTCAATAAGGTTCACCGGATAAGTGGAGCAAGTTGGCAGGAATACAGTAGCAGAATTCAAAAATAAAATAGGGATTTAGGATCCTATGACAGGATTCAAGATTCACAGGGTTATTTATTACAGTGAGAATTCAAAGTGAATTGAAAGTGAATTTTAAATTTAAGACCAGAGTAGCCAAAATAAAAGCAAAGCTGATTTCGAGATTTTATTTCAGCTAATTTGACATTATAATCAAAATTCACTTTGAATTCACCTAGTATTTTCCCGTTGTGATGAACCCTGTCAGACAGTACAACTGAGTCCTTAAAAGCAACCAAGAATGAAAAGAACAAAGTTACAACAAAGTAATCACAGAGTCGATCTAATAAAATACAGGGACATGAGTTCCTATTATAGGATATGGTGGTATAATATAATAATCTTGGAGGTATCAGGTGTTTACTGTTAATCAGAAATTGGCTCTCATGATCTTTTGCCTCTATAGCAGTGGCTCCTAATACAGTTTTCAAAAATGTAGCAGTCTAAGTTTTGTCCTTATGCTCATTGGAACAGAATCGGAAAATCTTGGACTAAATCCTGGCATGCACAGCCTAGACTATTGGTGTGACTTAAAAACCATTATTCTAGCAAAATTTCAGCAATCGATAACATAAAGGTTATATGAGAAATTACAACAAAATACTATGAAACAAATAAAGGATATAGACCAGACATGATATATCATACTTCAGAGGCATGCCATTCTATCAGAGCTTTAATATAGCTGGGTTGTCCTTTATTCTTTCGAAAGATAATAGCCCAAAATACACGTGAAAGTGTTGAAAGATCACTGAAAGCTGTCTGTAAATCTTCATCCCATTTCAGTTCCAAGGGACTCATGTCCGGAGTCTCAGCATGTCAGGTCATCCTTCAATTTCCTAATTCACCAAGTAGTTTTTGCTTTGATACTTTGTTGTGACTTGAGAACAGACTTGTAAAATCATAGACTCAAAATAGCAAAATTTGAAATTTTATCCAGGTATTAAATCTATTATTTTTTTAAGTCGGAACATGCAACAATTTTTAGACTCTATTGAGTATCATGACATAAAGCTTTTTTTCCCCAAGACATTTACACAAAGTTTTGACTAGATGTACACATTCAAACATACTTAATGGAAATCAATTATTTCATGTGCGTGCACCTTTAAGTGAGCATATAGTATATATACTGTTACAGGAACAAAAATAAAAACAAAGTTTAAAATGTAAAAAAAACATACAAAAAAAAAAAACCAAAGAAATTAATAAAAAGACAAAAGTGACAAATATTTTTGATAAAATGTTCAAATCAGAATTATATGGATTCAAAAAATTACAAGCTATCAGGTGGCAGAAACATAAAATAGTATTGCAACGTGTGCTATAGATACAAACAAGATCTGCTATATCGCTTGCCAGAAGCTAATTTATGCTTTGTTTCAAATGTCACTGTTTACAGTTTCGTTTTGTTTAGTTTTGTATTGAGTTTCACGCTTCAATAGAAGTTTAGAACAATTAAAAAAGAATGCCAACATAACACTCAATTGGAAACTTGAAATATTTCTAAAGAAAAAAATGGCATCTCAGCTTTTCATATTTATACATTCTCTCAAGAACATATTCTCTAACGATGACAATTTAGTTTTTATCACCTGTAGACATGACGCAATATTTTACCCGTACTTTAACAGATCATATAATTCAAGGATGACCCTTTATAGTTATATGTATCAAGAAAGTCATGCGTTTACAATATGCACAAATATAGTCTAGTTCCTGCCGCTGTAAGTCTCTCGTCTTTGGCATTCATCATAAAATGGTATTAATATTTATCTGTTACATCAGACCTCTTAGTATGGGTAATAAAACTGGTACACTGAAGATCATTTGAAAGTAGGTCACTGCTATTTTCTGTGTTACATGCAGTGCTTAGTATACAACAAGTGTCTAAACAAGAAATGTAGTTATTGGATAATTTGGTCTTTAGATTTTCTTGAAGCTGTCAGTCAAAGGTTTTTTGAGCTACAGGGTAGGAAACTGAAAAAGTAAATAAATGCACAAGCATTCAAAAGTAACTGTATCAAAGGAAGCAAACAGATCAGTCAAAAAGTACAGTTTGTTATATAAAACCAAAAATATAGGCTATGACAAATGGATGGATGGTTTGAAGGATTGATGGGAGGGATGGACAGATAGTCAAAGAAAGATAGATAGACAGATATATGTTTTTTTGTAGAAACAAGTTGCTTTACAGTTTCAGAGAAAATCCATGTAAATACATTAATAAAATGATATCATACAATATATAAGCTAAACATTTCCTCTACCTAAACCATATCTGATTCAAGCATAACTCGCCTATGTTGATTACAAGTGAAAAGCGCAAACTTCTCATTGCAGGAGAATGAGTCTCCATAACTGGTGAAGATCTTTCAAGCTTACTGCCGGAAAGCACATTGTGAACTAATCAGGTGATTCACTATTAAATATCACTGTCAAAAACAGGAGCCTACTATTAGAGTCATTGTTATGGTGTATCATTCTTCATTAAAGGTGCACACCAAGCACCATAACCAATACAATTTTCTGTAGTGATTAGATTGCTCGGATGGCGTCTCTACAAACTTACCTTTACAATTCCTTTTGCATTTTTTTTGCTTTTTTTTTTTAAAGAATACCTTTAACTACAAGGCCAGCTCCACCATCTTCTCACTGACATCATCTGGGAAACTAATGGAGACTGCTTGGGTGTTACTTTAAAATATTCCATGTCCAGCTACATCCTTATTGAGTTAGATCTGCAATACTTGAATAGCCAAGGGTGAAAGTTATAAAAAAAAAAAAACTCTTGTAAGTGTTGCTGTGAGTCTCCAGATATTATATTTACTTACCATTTCTTTTGTGTGTGTTTTTGTGTTTGTGTTTTACAGACAAAGACAAAGGTTTGCTGAATTGTGAGTCCACAGCTGTCAATCTCATAGAAGATAAGAAGGTCAAATATATGGAAGGATAGATGTACAGACAGAAAAACAATTGGGTGGATTCTTGGTGTAAAGTGTTTCTTTTAAATGAACATGAACACAGCAAGCACACACTGCCAATAGGGCAGAATTTCCCATTAAGCAGAGGAGGCACCTGGCTAGAGCTGCCTGTCCACTAGGGGTCACCTGTTTTCAGCACTGTTGGGAATAATACACTTTGCCTATATTTACCGAAGGCTTAAACTATAGATGACCGGATGGCCAGTCTGTTTAAGATTGGCTAACGTGGAGCATGTCTATTTGAAATAATATACTTGGTCTATATACAATGCTTAGTGAATATACCCCTAGACAAGAGCTATAGAACATTGTGTAACAAGTGTTAGTGTTATATCCTGTCTTTTTATGCTGTTGGCCTTATTTCCTGTATTTCTCCCTTTGATCATAACTGCATAGTAATGTGTAGTTTGGAACTGCGTAGTAATTATCTTTAAATAATTCTAACTGCGTAGTTATAGTAAAACTTAGCTTTGAGCAAGGCCCGAACATGAAGATACACCTGCTAGCTTGCTATAGGTTAAGATAAAATAGATGATTTTATTAGGATTGGATAATGCTTGTAAAGACCACCCCTCTTTCCTGCTGAATATAACGTGTTACACAGCCCATTAAACGTCAGAAGTCATTTGAACCTTACTTTGTCTTGTCTCATTCATTGGGGCTCCTTGCAAATTGATACAAAAGACCATGGCAAGGGGAAATTCCTGACAGAGAAAAATCCTCACTATCAAGCACCAATAACGTGCCTTTTAAGGTCTAAATAGGCTGGTGGGGAACGATAAGTACCAGGAGCCTTGATCAAAGTCCTTGGTAGTCCAGTCAGCATTAATAACAGACTTGCAGGAACTATGATGTTAACCCCTCTCTAACCTTAACCACCCTTTTGTCCAAGCCACCAATATTATTATTTAACCGTTTACGCATTTGCACAGCTGCATACACTCACTATATTCACAGATACAAACACAATATATTACAAGTAGGAACACACACATACATATATACATATACAATAGTCAAATATGAAGATATTTTTAGGCCTGCAATTTAAATTCATTACACTGATTTAAATGCATTTTTTTTTTTTTGGTTGGGGAGCAGGGGGCACCTTAACATTTTCTAAAAACAGGCACTTGACGTAAATCCTGCCCTGACTGCCACATAAATTCTTACCTGTAACATAATAATAGATTTCTTTTTTTTGCAAAATAGAATACTGTTAAGTCGTTGACAGCAAACATAATGTATCATGCCAGAGAGATCTGAATATACAGTTCATTTTGTGCAATTATATAGCAATGATCACAAATGTTTCCACTTAATACAACTACATTAATTTTCTTAGCAACTCACTGCCCCAAAACAATCCCAGGAATAATTTCTCAGGACATCTCATTATATGATGCAAATATCGCACCATCTAATAAATTATTTAAGTTTATTTTATTTTGAATAGTTTAATGCAAGATGTAATCAAAATAAAGTTGGATAACGGTAGTATATTTCTGCTAATTATATATGATTTAGTTGGCTATAACTGAATACATCTGCCAAATGTGCAAACAACAAGTTAGGATATGAAAGTATTATTCTCCATTCACAGAGGGACCTGGGACATTATGATACACATGCCTACAAGGTTGTCTGTGAAGGTTAAATGTAGGTGCTATTTTATTAGATATAACAGTTTTCATAAAATGTATTTAAATTAATTAAAATGTATTAGTCTATATATAGCGGTTTGTAAAATGTATAATGATCACATGCATAAACACACACGTTTTCATTGTAGCAATCTCCATGAAATAGGAAAACAAAGTGCAGTATTTCTCTTAGTAACAGAATGGAATAACTTACTGTTATTGGATTACTTTGTTACTGGAAGTGATTGCAATACTTGGAATGGAGAGGGGGTTAATGTATGTCAGCAAAGCAACATGGTACTAAGTATTAGAAAAAATACACCATCTGATCTTGCTGACCCTTGGAAAGCAAACAAACTAAATAAATTGAATACAGCTTGCCAAACCTGCTGCAGAACTACAAGAAGCAAAAAGGTGCCTGTTTTATGCTTGTCGTATGGTATGTATGTGCTACTAACTGCAATCATACGACTATATTGATTACACAGTAAAAGTCAACATCTGACTTGAATTCCATACCACTTTTGTCTTGCTTTGTCTTCCGTACAATAGATGTCATTCAACAGGTGGCCAAGAAAGGGTCAAACTTTGATCTCTTTTAGGATGGAAATGGGAAACTGATTTGGGGGAGAAATATAGATTTATAGGACTGGTTCAGGTTATTTGCAATATGGCAGCTTCTCTGCTTTATGACTGCCATGTCTGCCAGGTAGAGGCCCTACTCGGTTCATGCGCAGATACATCCATTGAGTGTAGTTGGCAGAAATCAAATGTATTAAATTAACATTCTAACGTATTGGTCACAGACTAATCATTTTCTCTGTTTCTTAAGTTGAAAATTACAGTGTCATAGAAACTTAACACAACGCAATGCCTGGGATAGCAGGAAGTGTTTTCCAGAACTATATGGAAGATTTGTATAATGGGGTAATTATAGTGGTTACCAATAACCCTATGAACATGATAATATATTTTTATGCAGAAATGTCTACCATTCAGATCATCTTTCTTAGCGTTTACATTCTTTATCATTGAGAATATTATCCTTTACTGCGGTCTATCCCTCTTCTAAAGCATAAAGGAGCAATGCTTGGTTGGTCTCTTACAAGACTGAAAAGATGCTACTTATCAATCAATGCCTTCATCTGCACATGATTAAAATCCTAGACATATCTCAGTTAATCACAATCTATATCAGGCCAGTATTCAAAAAGGACAAAATGAATTGTTCTTGTAAGTGATTGTCAAGCTAGAGGTATATATTGAATTTCTGAAAAAGTCAACTTGGTCTTTCATCCTGTCATGGTCAACTCTTTGTTGAATATTGTCCATTAAACTGGGTAATAGTAACATCTGGACCCTAGAGTGCACTCAGAAACTAACTGCAATCTAAATGTACTTTTACAGGTGAAATACTAAAGTATGCTACTTGTGGTACTATACTAATGCTGTTATGTCAACTTACATTTCACTCAGTTTTGCAGATGGCAACCTACTTTTTGTAAATATCTACTTTATAACAAGACTAACATACCTACTTTATAGAAAAATATTTTTAGAATAACACTTCAGTAACCAATGTTGTAGATTAAGTACAGATTACTGAGCATTTTATTACTATGAAGCTCTGTTGTATAGTTTGCATAATAATAATAATGTAGAATTCCTAGAAAAAACTACACAATAAAAGAGAGAGGGACACAGAGATTTGGCCCTATATAGGGACCTTTTTAGATTGGCATTTGGAAGATATTGCATTGTTGGTGATATGAATCACCCTGTCTTTTAACATAATTGTCCTTGTTGTTGGCAGGAATTACTAGGTATCTGATAACATCAGCGCAAAGCTACAGAAAGGTGAAATCTACAGCTACCCCAGTCCACTCTAATACAGTCATAGATGTCAAACTGTAGATAAATGTAGAGTCAAATTCCAGAACACACAATGCTATTTACATCGTTGATGTTATGTTGCACACACACAAGTGTCTCAATGACCACTTATTGTTTGGTGCCATTGCATCTGCTCATGCATGAATATATGAATAAAAACATTAACAGAACATATTCTTGCTCCCACAATTAATTAGGAAAGGTTGCTAACCTCACAGATATCTTGACATTTTACATTCTATTTCTAGCAGAGCAATAACATAAATTGCTGTTTTATGGTAGTTGTCCAATCTAAAAGGTCTAAAAAAACTACTTAAACTTTGACCTCTCTAAACTGCCCTTTTTCTTCATTTGGTTTTGTGGTTTATCATTTGTCTGTTTTACCGTGATAAGACACACTTGGTATAAGCTTTATTTCTTTACTATAAAATCTTTGTATGTGAAATAATAGGAAAATCATTCTGGAATATGTCCTTGTATGCAGAATTAACAAATAACCATAAATGTTATGGTAAGTGAATACTTTGCTAGATTGCTAAATATAAGGCAGTATAACTAAATATTGGATTACAATTACATATCTTTATTAATAAAAATATAAAATGCTAATGCTTACTATATGCTTTTGTATAGAAAATGGGAAGATGAGGTGGTCCAATTAACTTGTATCTAATGTCAAAATCAATGTGTGTGTGTTTCAATAACCACCTGTGCATGGGTCCAGATGGAGCTATGTCTCAGATGACACTTTGCCATCCTGTACACGTTAACTAGTCCACAGCAAGTGTTTATCTGCTTGTCTGCAGAGTGAGGCAGCATTCTAATTAGGTGAGTTTTGTGGCTGCCTAAGGCCTCATGCTGATTGGGGCCTCTGGGGCCATTAGGGCAGACTTTTGTATCGGGACCTCAGTTCGTGACTGGGGGCCCCTGTACTGGAAGGGTGCCCAGTGGGTTGCCCTGTATGGCGCCAGGTGAGGGGTTCCTCCACCCAGTCGGCCCAGAGGAGAGATAGCCCAGGGCTTCAAGTGTGGTAGAGATCTCGGGAGCTTGGACAACCAAAGTGTAGTCACTGGTTACCACAGCAACACTGACATTTCAAGTTCTGGAAGTTGCGAGACCTCTACAAATGTCATCCTTGTACCCAGGCAACACAATGTCTTGGGCTGGCCCTGAGTCTGTGTAACACTTGATTACATGGATTATCTAAAGGCTGTTTTATATACATATCAAATAGTGCTCATTAGCAGGAAATTACAACATACAGGAAAAAATAGAAAGATTCATAATTAAAACAGTGTTAGTCAAATTATCTTTTGATTTAGGCAGCTGAATCCAGATTGCAAATTTTAGGTAAAAATAGCTGCTTTGGAATAAATCTCAGTGCAAGTCACAGTTTGGCTATTTTGAGCTGAATTTTACAATTCAGATTGAATTTTCTTACATTTTGTATTTAATGATTTGCCCAGTAAGCATTTTGTACAAGTCAGATTTAATTTGCTTAAATGTTGTGTGTAGTGATTAACACAGACTGCATTTTATTTGCCATGTTTAGTTATACCCAATAAAAACTCAACACACCTCATCCAAGGAGAAGTCATATTGCATATTGCAAATGTAACAAGGGAAGCACATTACTAGATATAATCTTTACTCATCCCCACTGAACCTCAGGGAAACCACTTATTGCTCTGCTGCACTCCAACACTAATGATTTATCCGAGGTCAGCAAGGAACTAAAGATAAATAGTTTAAATGCTAGTCTACATTTAAGTATCACATGTGCAATTAATAACTGCACTGAGCAGATAGTGCTTGAACAAATTAATATCAGAATCTATATGCAGAACATTGCAGTGAAACAAAAAAAAATTATATTTAGCCAAGTTATGTTTGATTTAACCTCAGTTTACATTAAAAAAAAAAAACAGCCGAACATTTCAAAAGGATACATATAAGTTATGGAACTTTCCTCTCTTTAAATTTTATTGCACCAGAAAGTCTGTTTTTCTAGCAAACATGGAGGTGCTAAATTATTATTATGTTTATATTAGAAGTGTGTCTTCAGTTTAAAACAAAATTTAGATTCATTATATGCAGTTATTCGGAATTCTGTACAGCCGAAGCTCTATATGGATGAATCGCAAAACAAACTAAACAGACAATGCATGAACAGTTTTGTTTTTGTGTTATTGGGTTCCATCTGTGGCGCCAAACAAAAGAGTAGATGGAAATAAAGATGATTCATGGTTAGGGTACAACCGCTTAATGTTAATTTTATTCAAGTGACAAGTAGCCAATAGAGGGGAAAAAGATGGACCAGTAAAACAAAAAAAAATAAAAAAAAAAAAATCAATATTTCGACATTATAAATATCTAAATATAGATTTTTGTACTGCTTCTCTTTTTTCACACAAATGGTAACTTTTCACTTGATCTGTGAATAAAATCAACATTCAGTCGGACAATTTGTGAACCAAAATGACAGGAAAATGTGCCTCCCAGTGTACTGCAAAATATATTAACAATTTAATATTTTATTATGTATATATTTTGTAGTACACTAAGTAGCCCATTTTCACACCCTTTTGGTTCGTCCAAATTGTTCTTCCGAAATGATTGCATGGATGAAATTCGTCTGAACCGCAAAACTAAATGGACGATTCCCCCATTGACATTATTAGTGTTTTTTTTTATTTTATTTTTGTCCAACCCAAATGTTTTCGTCTTGTACAAGTCAATTTTTCGTATATTCTGGTCACCGACCATTATTGCAATTTTTAGCTGCAAATGAAGACGTCCCTCACTGTTTGAGCCAATCAAAACACAGATTTTATTTCAATCCAATTACCCTCTCAGGTTTTCTTCTGTAGTAAAAGGTGGAACAAGTTAGTTCCAGGGTTTACTGGAATATTTTTGAGATAAATATAAAACTGTAATGGAATGGGTAATTTGACTGAAAGCGATATATTCTTTTTCTTTATAATTTTATACTGAAACACATTCATATAAGGGCTTCTAAACGTATATCTACTGTAGCCTATAATATAATTAATGGCAGAACAAGGCCAGACCAAATGAGTAAATATAAATAATCAGTGGAGGTTTATCAAAAAGCTAAGTTTGTTGTACATAGAGATTATTATGCTGCTTCACATGTGTGCACATTTTTTGTTTAACAAATGATGTTCGATAATTAAGATTTAAATACGTTGCAGACCATGTAGAGGATTTTTGGTGATTACTTTGGTTAAGTGCATCAGGAGAATTGCACAGTTTGTTGTGCTGCATTGATTTTTGAATTTTTTCATTACTTTTAAGCTCTTAAAACCTAACATTTGTTTCCTAATACAAAATTAACATTATCATTTTAGTCTACTTAATACAAACATAGATGCGTAATAAATACATTTTAAATACTTCACCCATAACCTTGAGTCTGTAGGATGCACTAAATTAGCCCCTTACCTAACAAGTTTTACCAAATTGAAAAAATATAGCATGAATTTTACTTAAAACGTGGGACATCTAGCTGGTACAGATTGTCAGTCAGTTCTTAGTGATGAAAAAAGTATTATAGAGATTATATTGTAGCCTTTTCTTATTATATGATCTAAAATATTAGCTTAAAAAATGAAATATGGTTTTTAAATGTGGTGAGACAAAAATGGATATATAAATATTTTCAAATAACAAACGTATGAGTATTTGTAAGTTATTGGTTGGCATTTCTACAAATGTTGCCAAAATGCAAAATATAATGACATATTACTCACATAATTACATTACATAATTAACAGTTATTTTAAGGTATACATTATAGCGTTTTGCAGGCTACTACTGCAGACTGCAAAGAATCCCTGCTAGAAGGAGATATGTTGATTCAAATGACGGAGCTTATACAAAAAATACAAGAAAAGAAAATGAATACGGGAGTGTATTAATAAATAACAATAAGAGGCAATCTCAATTGTTATTAATAATAATAATAATAACCATAAAATAGTAAAGCAAGCATGCACGTATTTATTAATATTGGATAAAGGTTATTTTCCTGAATTAATTGTGGGTTTTCATTTAGACTGGTGTGCTATAGGAATCATTAAACAATAATCATGCATTGATTCCAAAATTATGTTTATATATTAGAATATGTAGTTTACATTTGTAATCTTAAAACTAAATAGAATTTGTAAGTAAGCATTAGAGATTGATTTGATATTACTTATTCATTAATATTGACTAATTATGCCTTCAAAGGAAAAAAGCTAATGCTCTCGCTTTTGGAATTAGATTTCTGGTGAAAAGATATCTACATTCTATTATTTATCTAGTATATATCCAGTATATAGTGTTTTTAATTTACCAATAGTTGAATAAATATCACAGTGTTGTAAATTGCCGTTAAGGTAAGCTTAGAGTATAACTGTCAACAGGAACGATGAGTGTCGAATCATATACATTAAACTATACAAATAAATGAATAGCTTCCAGAAAATAAAGGTTTATTTACTGAAATGGGAATTGATGGGAATTTAATGTGAATTAAAATGATTTTAAATTTCAAGGCTAAAATAGCCAAATTGAAAACAGAATCGACCTTAATTTTGAAATTTAATTAGAATTCCCTAATATTCTCATTAGTAACTAACCCTGAATGAGTTGCATTGTGGCATTATTATAAAATATATTTAGGAATGAGGAAGAAAAAAGGCTGGGGTCCATTTTCATATTATGGGTTAGGTGCCTACATTTCAGAAAGGGAGCATCAATAACATTCTGCATAATGTTGTGCCTTTGGCTATGTGGTAGTAGTTTTGTGAAGTCCCTTATGACTTTAAGCATGATAATTCCCCAAAGTACAAAAATGATTTGCTGACATAGATGTGGAAGTATTAAAAGGGGCTCTCCGTTTATTACCTATGCACTTTGCTTAGGTTATGGTGCATGTGCGTTCTCTATTATCAGATACATAAATAACTGCAGAAAAGCCTCTGATTTCAAAAGGAGGAATGTTCCCCCTTTCACCACACAATTATAAATACAGTGTCCCTACCTTTCCTCAGTGGTTTACTCAATAGCTACATTCATCAGATCTGATTAACAGAACTGCTGTTCAGGGATGAACTATACATCTCATAAACCACTATTGGAGAGGGATTTATGGGCGAGAATAAGACCCTATGAACCATACTTAGAAGGTCCTGATTTGTAGCTTCAATTTCTAGTTACATAGTTACATAGCTGAAAAGAGACTGGCGTCCATCAAGTTCAGCCTTCCTCACATTAGTTTTTTGCTGTTGATCCAAAAGAAGGCAAAAAAAAAACAGTTTGAAGCACTTCCAATGTTGCAACAAACTAGGAAAAAAAATCCTTCTTGACCCCAGAATTCTGTTTTTGCAAGTATGCATCTAGTTGCTGTTTGAACATCTGTATGGACTCTGATAAAACCACTTCTTCAGGCAGAGAATTCCACATCCTTATTGTTAGTAAAGAATAACGTATTGTTTTGCACAATTTAATGTGTTCTCTTGTGCCCTGACACACACTGACCAAACATATTTGGCATTAAATGTACGCCTCCTGAAAGACAGGGCTGTTCACCTACCATTAGAACCTAACCATATTATTGCTCTCCTCAAATGACAATTCCAACCACCATGACCACTTCTGCTTTTAAAAGTGATCATGGTTGTAGCAATCTGTATTTGCACCATTCCTGCTTGAATTGCTGCACATCCAGAGTTATTTGCACTTGTGTGCCATGGGCTAGTTAAAACCCCTGGCACACGTGACTTCGGCAGCCTGAAACTCTAAACTGCCAAATGTCAATTCTGTGCAAAAATTACCTCCGTCGTCGGCGTTCACTGCAATAATATAACATAATTGACTTCTCCCTTACAGGCTGAAGCTGCAAGGGGAAGAGTGTATGTCCCTCACTCTCTGCCTTAAGTCCCACCCACCGTTCTTAGCACGCTCCCTCCCATTCCGCAACACATTCACTCTGAGCTAGTAAAACAATCTAATCAAGAAGCATTTGATTGTACCATGGAAGGGAATTTACAGAGTGCTGTGTCATAGGATGGGGTATGGAAGAAACTTGCCTGATAAACTGGCAATTTTTACTTTTAACAAAGTAGGAGACTTATTTTATAGTGCCCAATAGGGCTCTATAAATACACAAAAACTATAGCAAAAATGGGTTGAAATAACTCTTTTTGTCAAGAGACGCAAATCCCCTAGAATGTTCCGGGATCTGGCAGGAAATAGCACATGAGTTATGAATGGTTTTATAGCAACTAAAGAAGGGCTAGTTTAATATAAACTCCCATGCTTTTGGAATTATATTTCTGATGAGAAGCTGTCCATATTCTCTAAGTATATTGTGTTTTGCACATGCGTTCTGTACAATATAGACTAATTAGAGGTATGAGGTATGTGTATGTATGACTTGCAGGGCTTATTTTATATTTTTCTCTATTCTTGTTATCTCTTTCTTCTTTTCTCCTTCCTTGCTCGTTATATATATTGTGTACTTACACAAATGTCTTTCCAATTATATGATCTTATCATTTTACTCTTGACTATATCATGTGCCATATCTCATTTGATGTCTTCTTACACTAAAAAAAGACACTTAAAATGAAATATATAGCTTATATTTTGACATGGCAAAACCTGCAGTAGTACACATTTATAATGGTATAGTATTGAAAATTAAAAAGCATAAAAGGATTACATTATAGCTATGGCTAGTTTGAAGAATGCGTAGAAAATTTGTAGTATACATAAAATGCAATAAGCAAACTATGTATAAACTATATATATAAGGACAATTCATATTTTCTAATGAAAATAAAAACAAAAGTGTAACATATAGATCTTTAAAAGTTTATAAGGGTTACTCACTCTAGTGTGAATTACTAGATTCAAAAGTATATTCAAAGTGAATTTTAAATTTAAGGCCAAAATTGGCAAACTTAAAACAACATCCAAACTGAAAATCACTCACATTTTAGAGAATATACCCATATCATGGAAATCCTACTTAGGTATGACATATTTCCAGTGTTGGGTAGCAAAAGTATGTGTTATATTTTGGAAACATTGTGTTTTGTATTTAAAACAAAATATTGAGAGCTAGGTCAACTGTTTAAAGCACAATATGAATGGGAAGAGAGACGAGGACACACAATCTATATGTTATGCTAATTTTCCTGGCCAGAAAATGTGGAGATGTTACTATATTTACTATAGTACATCTGGCTCTTGGCCCGGAACACTATATAAATCTGCTTTTCAGCCAGCAAACACAGTCGTGCCAAGCATATGTCTCCTCAGGAAGTGAAACAGATGCACCTGAAATAAAGGAATGTAGATATAAGTAATTTTGCATAATTGCCAATAGTCCTAATTTAGTTGGCCAAGTCCCAACATTGTAACTTCATGTCATTTTGGTCAAATGTCTTGGTATTGGCAAGCTTATAGGCCTTCCACAGGGATAGGGGAAGTAGGGCAAGAAAGTGGTATTACAAATATCACATGGCTTGAGTTGCAGTATTAGCCATAAATTAAGCCACGGGCAGTGCATTTGTGACACACAGAAAATTAAATGAAGGGGGGATTTATCAAAGTGTTGAGTTCTGAAAACTAGTACAAAGTAGTAAATGTGATAACATTTTAATGGAAACCAATGGGACCAGCATGTGCAATCCAATGCTCTGGTCCCAACACAATAATGAATCTCCCCTTAGTTTTTTTTATAGTAGTAAGATTATTTACTTTTTATTACTGAGAAATACAATTTCTATTATACCATTGTGACTATCGGTGCTACTTGTCTTGTTTATGACTTTTTAAAAAACATATAGCTAGCAGAGATAATAAAGTAAATTAAGTTGATATTATGCTTGTTTGTAATGGGCACTCTGTGTATTTTGACATTTTTCAATGTTAAAATTGTAGTTGATTACGCACTGTTTACAAATGTCTTTCTGTTCTGAAAAGTAATTAAATGTGTTGCCTCTCAACTATTACTTAACTCCACACCATGCCTTGATGTCAACACTCCACAAGCTTTTAGGCTACAGAATTAGAAGTGTGTGCTATGATCACATTTTTTTGTGAAAAATCAAAGTAATAAAGCTTGTGAAAAGCCAGAATGTGTGTCTCTGGCCATTGTCCTAACTTTGCAGGTGTATTGCTAAAAGTTATCATTTAGAGCTGGAATACAATTAAAAGTAAATAAATAGTTTAATTTAATACATTCACATATAATGTAAAATTGTGTTATCATTCTAGTATACAATTTTCCCCAGCAGTTATCAATCTAAACACAACACTGTCATCCTACACATCTCAGCTGTGGGAGAGATGTTGGAAATGGTTACATAGTATGACACTAACTTTTTTGTCCTTGGAGACATCCCATGTTTCTCTCTTTTTAAGCTAAATAGTACCATATATGATTGTAATAAAAAAAAAAAGGGTTACATTATATTGAGTTAGCATTTACTAAACCAGTAAAAACATATAAACCAACATAATTTTGTATTGCTTTTCGTACCATAATAAAATTCACCTTCCCCCATGAAAACTTCCACCCATCCATCCAACTGTGTTGTTTGTGCATTTTGAATGTTAATATTCCAAAACAAGTGAACAAAAAGTAAAAACAAGCAATAACAAGCCTATTGAAGTGCAAGCCTTAGCAAAAAATAGATGATTTACAAAAAAAGTCCAAATCAATCATATTTCTAGCTCACTTATTTAGGTATAAAATGTATATTTCCTTTGTCTGGCAATTCACTGTTTAGTAAATAACTCTTTACGTTATGGTTTATTATTCTTATTTTTTTCAAACAAGGGTTTTATTCCAGGGATAAACAGATAGTTTTTCAACTACGGAGTTCTCCTCTGTAAATGGGGCAAAAATGACCGATTATGTAAAGTGTATATCACTAATTTTTTCCAGCATCAGATGTCCAGATGTATAAGCGTTTTACTGTTGTGGTGTCTATCATGTTTCACAATGTTGGTTCCTATGGGTGACGAAAACCCCATTACTGTGCAGCTTCTAACATTTGTTCTGTATAAAAGCATGATGAAAATTGCCTCCAAGCAAGAAATACAGAATATAATTCTAATTAAGCAGTAGTCTATGATCGACTCACTTTCCACTTAGCCTACAGCTGCACAAAATGTCACGCTAAAAGGCTGTCTGCGTTTATTTATTTTTATCTCAAAAATCTGCCTTCAGAAGGAAATTGAATCTGTAAAATAATAAAAGTCCATCCGTTGGTCAGGTCTCTACATAGCCATTTGCTAAATGAAGTAGTATTGCGCTATGTGTTAGTCACATTAACCTCCCGCTGCAAGGAATTACAGAGTAGCATTAAACAATACATGCTTTTCAGCATTTCATAGATTCTGTTGTTTAATAGAAACACTTATTATGCACCAGATCTCCTAATTTGATTTCACTAAACAAAACAATGTGGAACCATGCTATGTACTGTATTCACTTTCAACTTAAAGCTATGGCATGATTTCGTACAAACTAAGCTTTATTGTTCAACTTAAGTGTGTGGTTGTTATACAAAAGGTGTTTATCCCTTTGTAAATATCTTCGTAGAGACAGTGGTATGAACAAAAATATTTTTTAAATGTTTGGCAAGCACCACTGGCACTTAAAGCACTTAAAGATCTTAAATATTTTCACAAATGGTAGATGCGTGACATGTCTGTCAGTAAAGTGAATTCTTTTATTTTTTGGAAGACGTGCTTTAAAAATGAAGTCAAATAAAGCTCTTATCTTTGACTGCAGGATTAATTTACCTGACTATTGCTTGTTCATTTTATTAATAATAGCTCAGTGTTCTTCTTTGTTTCGGAGATTTAGGCTCAAAATACATTTTCAAGGGCTTATTATTTCAAATCATTATGACATACAGCACAATACCAATGTTTTTTACAGAGCATATTAAGTCATTCAAAGGCCATTTACATTATAATACAGCAGGAGGCTGCAGCCACTCCAAAGTCTTGTGTAGTCCAATTTTACCTCTTTACATACACAGAAGAGGTGTAGTTAATGTTTTCTCTAGCCATCATTTACAAATGGTTTTTATCTTCTGCCTTTAGGTATATACTATACTCAGATAAATATATATATATATATATATATATATATATATATATATATATATATATATATATATAATTTTTTTTTTATCTGAGTATAGTATATACCTAAAGGCAGAAGATAAAATACATTTGTAAATGATGGCTAGAGAAAACATTAAATAATAAAAAAAAATTAATCTAATAAATACACCAAATGCAAAGGGAAAAGCAAACTAAGTGTCAGGATTCACACCGTGACCTCCAGACTGCCAGACGGGGTCGCCCCTTTATTGCCCGAAGAGGGATTTGAACCTGTGTACTCGGCAGTTCTGAACCTGCTCTGTTACCTCTGAACCATTTCAGGACTTTGGATAACTCCCGTCTAATCTTGAATTGCCTGCAGCACTAGGGGGCTGGACTTCACCTGGCTCAGACCTGTCAGTTACTCTCCAGCTGAATCTGTTTCCTAATCAAGAAGGTATAAGATACTGCCCCTCCCTAAGGGCAGTGTCAGTTCAATGACTCTGGTTAGAGAATTGCTATTCCACGTTCCAGTATTGTCCTGACCTTGGATTGCTACTCGTTTTGTACCCTGACCTCTGGCATACCTTGACCTCGGCTCGCTACTCGTATCTCCTGATTTCTGGCATCCTCTGACCATTGGCTTACCTACGACTATTCTCCTGGATTTCCTTTTCTGTACTGCGACTTCAAGCATTCACCTGCACAGCCCCCGTGCACAGATTCACAGGCCAGGTGAGTAATACCTTGACCACCTTGGCCTGTGTCTAATTGCAAGGGTGAGCATTTATCTCTGCATGTTGGACTCTCAGCAAGGTAAGCCTGACACTAAGCATGCAATGGTTGTATAAAACAATTGAAATAAAATACTAACTGTTAAGAACCTCAAGATTACATACATATACATATATATATATATATATAAACAAATGTGTAATTGTAACCAGACAAGTTGTGTGTGTGTGTGTGTGTGTGTGTGTGTGTATATATATACACACACAACTTGTCTGGTTACAATTACACGTGTGTTAGTCCACCCATTGTACAGCGCTGCGTAATCTGTTGGCACTATATAAATAACAAGGCATTAGTTTTTTTGAGAAAAACTAAAAGCTATCACAAAAGTACCACTCCAGCTGAAGCAGCTATATTGCATACATATTGTGGTCTGACTCTTAAAAACATAACACTAGAACATAGGGTAGACAGGCTCTCTCCCCTCTCCCCCCCCCCCCCCCCCCCCCCATTTCCATTCATATCCACAATTTTCCTGATGGGTTGTATAATTTTACCAATGTAATCCCCAGACAGATAGGATATATTCTGTTGTGAAACGTACCATCTGTTACTCTATACATATACACATCTCTGATTCACTTCCCTCTTTCTTTGTGTACCCACAATATTGCGTATTAAGAAAAAAAACAACATATATTAAGAGAGTCAAATTGAATAAATCAATAAATAACATACAAAAGGTTGTCTGTGTGTGTGGTATTATAAGATTCATTTTATGACCACACAGGGCTTTAGTTTTTTGAGAAAAAAAAGCTCTTAAAAATACCACTCCATATGAACCACACATCCTATTTCAAGATATTGTGGTCAAACCTGTCAATACTCCTATATTAGTGGTTAATGGTGTACAATTTAAAAGAAGTGAGTGATTATTACAAATGAGGTTTACGTTTGTGTAATATTGTTTATTCTTGAAAACACCGCAAACTGGAATGGTGATATGAAAGCCTTACAATTTTGCTTTATATAGTTACCTAGTTTAACTTGTTCCTAGGCATTAGCATAATGTGATTTTATATATTATTAGGTTTATTATTTAGCTTTATTTTTCTATTTTTATTGTAATTCGTTTTTCTGCTCAATAAGCCAACCCTTTCTATCCATCTATTCAAAGCTGAAGAATAGAAAACACTGCTGTAAAAGATGTTGTGACTTTGGTTTCTGGGAGCTGTAGTTTATATTTAGTCGATATATTAACGTCCTGTGACCGAACACTCAGGATTCCATCCACAAGCTTTTTTGACTAACAGCATTATTATATTGACAGAGATGCTCTTGAAAGACAGAGAAGGTCATCCGGAGTAGAGAGGGCACCCAGGAAGGACTACAGTAAAGAGAAGCAGGGTATCAAACAAAGGAAATAAGTGAAAGAGAAAACTAAAAGTAGCTACTTACTAAAAGATAAACTCTAGACTGCAGTTTACCCCCATTTTATGGTACTAAACTACATATAAAATATTATTAGAAAAAAAAAAACTGATTGTTGAAGTTCTTGTAGTTTTTGCAAGTGTCCAAGGTTTGCAGCATCCTGGCAGTCAGCCAGCCCTAGTACCATAAGCATCTCTCGGAAACTGATGAAAGAGAGAGTCATACTGGATATAGCATAAGTGCTCATGGAGAGTGCATCCTATATAATGAGTGCTCTACTCTACAAGTTAGTTTTTTTTTTTTTTATCTATTTATTTTAATTTTTAATGATCAGTTTTATTTATATATGTGGGTTTTGAAAATTTTAATATATTTGTTGCATGCTTCATTCTGTGGTCATATCACATAGAAGGTTAAAGCTATGTATTTTGTGTTTTCCTGATAAAATATAATATAAAAGCTATGCTCTTTTGAACATGCACTTTTTCATTTCCACATCAACTCAATTTTTTCTTCAGATTTTACTATCCATTTTTGCCATTGTAATGCCTACGCACTCTCCAAGGAGCTAAAAGCTTTTTGCATAAAGTTTAGGAGACAGAACTTTCACAAGTAGGCCAGCTCCAAGGAGATCTTGCAAGGTTAATGAGCATACAGAACCAGAAAGACCCCTGCATGTGAATGGCTTGCAGCTAATACAAGTGTTAAGACCCTCGCCAAAGTCTGTGCAGAACAAGGGTTTTCAGTAATAGTGGATTTGGTATATAATAAGCACTCCATCGAGTTTCTTTCGCTTGTCTTTTTAAAAAGAAATAATTTAGTATGTATACGCCCAAAGAAAACATACATGCTCTGTATGCTTTATATGAAAAAACAGCTTGCAATACCTGCAGACATTCTATCTGCAGCCTTTGCAAGCCCCCCCCCCACCCACCCCCCTATTTCCCCTGCACAGACTAAAAGTCTGTGCTAAGGAATACACATTTTTTTTTATTGTTATTACTGGCATTTATAAAATGCATACATATTCCACAGCATGGGGAGAAAGACAGTACAATACACACAGACTAATGCAAACAGTAAAGACGGCCTGGCCCCATAACTGATATCTACCCTTTTGGAGCTATGACATACAAGGATCTTAACCAGATAGCCCATGAGCTTACATTCTAAGAGCTGACATGGGGAATTCAGACGAGGGGTATCAAGGGAAATATGAAGGTCATGGGCAGAGATAACTAAAGGTTAATTGCAGCTACTGGTAACATGTAAAGGAAATGAGGAGGTAATTGAGTGAGATCTTGAGAAGCATGCTAGAACGTATGAAGGAACGAGCATTGGTGAGAAGACGGCCAGGTGAGTTTGTAGTGCTTAGTGAATACGAGAAGCCTCAGTGCTGGAGCTGTGAGTGCACATGCACATGTGTATGCGATCACAGCTGTCCTATGCTTCTCAATGAGCTGTAAAACCACTTCAATATATGGGGTCAGAATTCACTTTGACAGCCAGGGGGACTTTTCTTCCTCCAAATACTAAAGTGCCGATTGATATTGAAATTGGCACTTTTATAAACCTTTACACACATGACAGTCTCCAAGCACAGTTGGAATTTTTCATTAAGGTGGATCATTGAACTACGCATGCTCAATGCCCATCTTATATGGAGTATCTGACAATCAGCCAGTTACAGAGCACTCAGAGCCTCGGATTTTAATCTCTACCACTCGGCCTTGGTTACTTAATAAACACAGAAAAATTTGGTTTTCCTTATTTACCTGATTTCTCTTTTGTCATGTAAGCTGTTAAACAGGAAGAAACATTTTGCTTTAAATAAAATTCATGAACTCATGAACCTGGGATCCTTAAATAGAAACGGGTAGACACTTGCCATGTCAGAGATCAGAAAATAAACACTGAGCTTGTCTGCAAAATATGAAAACAGTGCATCAGCATGTCAGCAACACTTGTGCATACACTAAGTAGGTGATTGGAAGGAATTCAAGGGCAATATACAGTACACTTTAAAGGGATACTATAGTCAGCAGAACCACGTCAGCTTAAAGTAGCTTAATGTCCCTGCAGACCTTTTCATGTAAACATTGCTTTTTTAAGAAAAGACAGTATTAACATTGCTGCCTAGTAAGAACTCTAGTGACAGTCACTCAGACGGCTATTAGAGGTGCTTCATTTGTCAGTGCTGCACAATGTGCAACATTCACATTCAGTGTCTCCACGCTCTGCATTCAATGCATCTCTATGAGGAGATGCTGATTGGCGCAGCATGTGCCGTAGCTCCCAATGCTTTCCTATTGCAAACCATTAGAATGGATGAGATGACGGGGCCAGCCGTTGCAAAACCAGTGCGGCGCTGCAAAAAAAGTAAAGAGTGGGGGCAGTCATCTAAACTGTTATTTTACCACTAAAATTTCCAGAGTACATTTTTGTATTCCCGACACTATAGTGTTACTTTCATTTTGTGGGGTAAAAAGCCATTGTGGAAAAACTCTATTCACCTATGTTTGCTGTTTGGCTACTCTGTCTCAAAATGTAAAATGCATTTCAAATTTAAAATATGAACTTGATGGTATAGCCATGTCAAAACAGAGAATTTAACAACGTTAGACAAACAGACTTATTCACTAAAGTGGGAATTGTCCAGAACTAAATTAAAGGCATGAGGTCAAAATGTCCAAACTTGAACAATTCTAGATTGCGGCTATTTTCCCGTCTCCACTAGTATGCCCCCAAAAATCCAGGTTACATAGAAGCAATTAAGTGCTTGATTCTGTTAAAGAAAATAAAAACTGTTGAACTTCTAGCCCAGTGGTCCATAACCTCTGGGTTAGGAGCTAAATGTGGGTCAATCATGGCATTTTTTATGAGTAGGCATTGGAGGAAGAGGTATATCATAGTCATCAGGTCCCAGGCAAATGGACAAAATACATTGTTTACAATTGCACAATTACATTCCCCACTGCAAATCACATTCTACTGATACTGATAATGGGAAGAGAGCAGTATTTTGCAAAATTATATTAATATAATATTAATCGAAGGACGAATTGCAAAGTTAGTTTTCCAGTGGAAGAATGGGTTGCTTAGATATGTTGCACATACTTTTCACACAAATAAAAATTAAAAATCAAATGTTCTATCCCAAACTGGGTGCCAGCAAATATATGAATATATATATATATATATATATATATATATATATATATATATATATATATATATATATATATATATATATATATATATATATATATATATATATAGATATATAGATATCTATCCATTCATCTAAAATTATACTATATAATTTTTGTTAGCTAAATTGTTAGCTAAATTGCTTGTTAGCAGTAGCAAATGGATATGGAAAAGGTCACTCTTGACACCTTAACAACTTAATTTTAAGTGGATATGGTGCCAAGGTATCGTTGCTGCATACTAGGTATGTGCCTGGGCAAAAAAATTGGTTTGGTTCGGTGTGGAAATTCGGGTAAGTAAAAAAAAAAAAAAATTGTCTGCTTTGGCAATTCGGACCAATGGCATGGGGTTTGGTTCAGCACTTCTGAAATTCGGAACTTTGGCAATTCGGACATTCGTAAGCATCCCTCTCTTGTTTTGCCACTTTTCAGAAATCTGAAGCACTTTGCCACCACAACCACTTACACATCTATAGGACTCCCAGTGCCCAGACTGCCACCACAACCACTTGCACATCTATAGGGCTCCCAGTGCCAGGAATTAGCTTATTGGTTAAGATACCTATCATTCACATAATTTTCCCTCCCTCTCGTGTTTTGCCATTTTTCAGAAATCCAAAGCACTTTGGCACTTCGGGAATTTGGCAAATCGGTTTGGTTCGGCACTTCGAAAATTCAGCAATTTGAACTGAACATTTGGAACGAAAGGAATTGCACGTCTTCTGCATATTTTTAACAAATTGTAAAAATAAATCTTTAAAAGGACACTATAGTCACCCAGACCACTTCATCTCAATAAACCATGCAATGTAACACACTTCAGTTCTTTTTGTTTTGTTTTTTGAAACTGTAATGTTTACGTTGAAGGGTTAAATCAACCTCTAGTGGCTGTCTTCCTGATATCCACTAGAGGTAAATCTGATGCACTGAAGAGGAAAACTCGGTCAAATGACAAAGAAGCTCATAGGAAAGCAATGAACACAATGCTATTCTATGGGTAAGCTTGAATGCATGCACATCACTCTAATGCTTAATTAAGAACATTACGGAATAGAGTAGCACCTGCTAGTCCTTCCACAAAGACACATCAATATGTTGGTATTAATTAGTAATATGCACGGTGGAAGGTCACTGACTGACAGGGTACTCAGACGATACTCTAGTGAACTCTCCATGTCCATCATAATATGTAATTACTTTATTTAATCTTGATTAACCTTAGAGACTATAGCTCTTCAGGATTACATTTCCTATGATGCATTACTAGTCTTCAAACCTGAACATGAAAAAAAGTCCATAAGATCTAAAGCAGGGCTTGACTATTTTCTTGGAATCTCGGAGCCAGCTAAAAAAGTAAGTAGACATTTTTTTTTTTTTTTAACTAACAAAGCATTATTTTCAACAATAAAAATACAGTTGGCAAAGTGACACTGTGGTCACCAGAAGCTTAAAGGGAAACTCCAGTGCCAGAAAAACGATCCGTTTCTCTGGCACTGGAGGGTCCCTCTCCCTCCCACCCACCAATCCTCGGTTACTGAAGGGGTGAAAACCCCTTCAGTCACTTACCTGGGACAGCGGCGATGTCCCTCGCCGATGTCTCCGCCTCCGCGACGCTCCTCCTAGTGATTACGTCGGCCGGTGGGCGAGACTAATCTCGCTCACCGGCCGAGGAGACCTAATGCGCATGCGCGGAAATGCCGCGCATGCGCATTACGTCTCCCCATAGGAAAGCATTGAAAAATCATTTCAATGCTTTCCTATGGGGTTTTGAGCAACGCTGGAGGTCCTCACACAGCGTGAGGACGTCCAGCGACGCTCTAGCACAGGAAACCTGTGCTAGAAACAAGGAAGTGACCTCTAGTGGCTGTCTAATAGACAGCCACTAGAGGTGGAGTTAACCCTGCAATGTAAATATTGCAGTTTATGAAAAACTGCAATAATTACACTTGCAGGGTTAAGGGTAGTGGGAGTTGGCACCCAGAACACTCCAATGAGCAGAAGTGGTCTGGGTGCCTGGAGTGTCCCTTTAATGTAGTGGTTCTGGCTACATTGCTGCCTATTTATGCTTTCCTATGGGTTATCTTCACCTCTTCTTGCTCTACTACCTTGAGGGTTGTTTAGTGATAGTTGGGCAATATGACATATCTCAGCCTCATTGAAGTGCGTACTCGTGCAAGGGAGCAGTGGGGTCTGATTCCACCTACACAAAAGGGGCTGACAAACACCCAGGTGCCAAGAATTTCAAGTCACCATATCGACCCGGTGTCTGGGGTTTGTCGAGCCCTGATCTAAAGCACTGATTAATATTTAGAAAACCTTTCTGATCCACTGTGGTGAAATTCTTTATTAAAACTAGTACCGTTCACAAAGAATAATGAAACATTCGAAATTCTGGATAATAAATATCTAAAAGGAACAGGTAAAAAAAATATATGATTCGCAATTTGTTATGAAATCTTTATTCTCCTGGAATGCCAAGCACTCTGGCTTGTATGACAAGTCTCTAGCCACAAAAGTCCATGTTTAAGACATGGATCAAAACAGCAATGCTTGCAGGTTTTATTGTAAATATGTAACAAACAGCTGCAGTAATGGGACAGGAAACATTGACATTTTTTACATTGACCTTTTGTCACTAACATGACCTGCAGAGTTATTTACTAAACCATTGTTTAGCAATTGTTGGGTTTTCAAAGTATATAAGAATAAAAAATGTTAGGCCAAAGTACCGAGATTCCAAACAGCTCACTAGGAGAATTTTTCCAATTCATGTTTTAGTCTCCTGGTCATTGTTCCCTGCTCCCTGTCAATGAATTCCATTCAAACATGGGCAGAATTGATGTCACTAATGCAGGACTTCTGCTATTGTGATATCTGAAGAGGGGCTGGGTACCGAGGCACCCAGGGTCAGCCAGATGTCAAATCATTGGAAAATAGATGATCTGAGTACTTACAGTAAAGTTATTTGATCCCCTGCTGATTTTGAACGTTTGCCCACTGGCAAAGAAATGATCAGTGTATGATTTTAATGGTATTTTAACAGTGAGAGACATAATAACAAAAGAAAAATCCAGAAAAACGCATGTCAAAAAAGTTATACATTGATTTGCATGTCAATGAGTGAAATAAGTATTTGACCCCTTCGACTTAGTACTTGATGGCAAAACCCTTGTTGGCAATCACAGAGGTCAGACATTTTTTGTAGTCGGTCACCAGGTTTGCACACATCTCAGGAGAGATTTCGTCCCACTCCTCTTTGCAGATCCTTTCCAAGTCTTTAAGGTTTCAAGGCTGACGTTTGGCAACACAAACCTTCAGCTCCCTCCACAGATTTTCTATGGGATTAAGGTCTGGAGACTGGCTAGGCCACTCAAGTACCTTAAAGTGCTTCTTCTTGAGTCACTCCTTTGTTGCCTTGGCTGTGTGTTTTGGGTCATTGTCATGCTGGAATACCCATCCACGACCCATTTTCAATGCCCTGGCTGCAGGAAGGAGGTTCTCACCCAAGATTTGATGGTACATGGCCCTGTCCATCGTCCCATTGATGCAGTTGTCCTGTCCCCTTGGCAGAAAACACACCCAAAGCATAATGTTTCCAGCTCCATGTTTGACGGTGGGTATGGTGTTCTTAGTGTCATAGGCAGTATTCCTCCTCCTCCAAACACGGTGAGTTGAGTTGATGCCAAAGAGCTAGATATTGGTCTCATCTGACCACAATAATTTTACCCAGTTCTCCTCTGAATTATTTAGATGTTCATTGGCAAACTTCAGACGGGCTTGTACATGTGCTTTCTTGAGTAGGGGGACCTTGCGGGTGCTTCAGTCCTTCACGGCGCAGTGTGTTACCAATTATTTTTTTGGTAACTATGGTCCCAGCTGCCTTGAGATCATTAACAAGATCCTCCCATGTAGTTCTGGGCTGATTCCTCACTTATGATCATTGAAACTCCACAAGGTGAGGTCTTGCATGGCGCACCAGACCGTGGGAGTGAGTTATTCTGTGTTTCTTCCATTTGCGAATAATTGCACAAACTGTTTTCACCTTCTCACCAAGCTGCTTGGCGATGGTCGTGTAGCCCATTCCAGCTTTTTGTTAGGTCTACAATCTTGTCCCTGATATCCTTGTTCAGCTCTTTGGTCTTGGTCATGGTGGAGAGTTGGGCATCTGATTGATTGCTTCTGTGGACAGGTGTCTTTTGTAACAAGCTGAGATTAGGAGCACTCCTTTTAAGAGTGCTCCTAATCTCAGCTCATAACCCGTATAAAAGGCACTTGGGAGCCAGAAATCTTGCTGATTTCTAGGGGATCCAATATGTATTTCACTCATTGACATGCAAATTAAATTCTAACTTTTGACATGCATTTTTCTGGATTTTTCTTGTTTTGTTATTCTGTCTCTCACTTTTAAAATACACCTTCCATTAAAATTAGACTGATCATTTTTTTGTCAGTGGACAAACGTTCAAAATCAGCAGGGGATCAAATAGTTTTTTTTTCCCTCACTGTACCTTCAAGGGGGCTCATTGGTGATGTGGGGGTTAGTGTTGCTTAGACTACCCTTTTAACCTCTGCCTTAAACCCATATGTAAGGAAATGGACAAGCCTTCCAACAGTCCTGCTTTTGGCAGGACAATTCAGATTTTGGGTCCTGTCCCACCTCCAGTTTAGTTTCCTGGTGTCCCGCATGTGAGGAAACCTGGGAACTATCTCTGGGCAGCACAGCACTCACAATTTGCGTTGGACACTAGGAACATGCAGGGAGCCAGCCAAACACCTTGTCAGCAGATGGGCATGTCCCTTTTGGGTTTGCCCATTATAGGTGTTGCTATTGACATAGTCCCATAACTGGTGATGCCCCCTCATGGTTCCTACCACCCAGTCCCAATTATGCCAAAGCGAATGTTGGGATGTATGAAGGAGGATGTGGAACTTGTCTGATCCATGGGTCGAAGTGATGAGGAAATGTAACTTCTTTGACATTTTATCTTGTAGAACAGCTTTGGGCAATTTCACAACACATGCATAGCTTAGAAATATACAATTTCCAGCCAATAAATGATCTGAAGAGATGCATAAGGTTGACATAGCTGAAACAGAATGAAAAGTTCACTTTAGATACATCATGAAGACCATAATCAACATGGACACCTGAGGATACCCAGGTAAGTGTCAGGTAAGTGTCAAACCATTCAAAAATGGATTTAACTACTTTAACTGACTACCATGAGACAAAACCAGGGAACTTCTAGGACCATAACAACTACAAAATGATGAAGTGATTATGGTGCTAGAAACACACTTTTAATTAGTTGCCTATATGTACATTGGTCAATAAATTCTAAAACCCTGCTGAAAGTATAATGACCCTTTATGTTTATCTAACAAAATATATGTGAGAAGGAATGTAAAGACTGAGCTTATTAATGGCCATTGACAATGTTGTTGATCTTATTTTTTTATGCAACATATGCAAGTCCCTACAATTCTTCCTGTTGGTGAAAGTTCTGTCAACTTGAATGGTGACTCATCTCAGGAGTAAGCCTTTAAAAGAAGATTAATACTGCAGTGTTTATGGTGTCAGGTACCTCCTCAATTTAATTAATCTAACAGTTTGACAACTTACCTAGGATCTGCCAGATGGAAGTCACCTCCCCCATTAAAAGACAAAAGCTCCTGTATGGAGCATCCATTAGCTCTCCTGAACTATGCCATTTGTTCAGTGGCAGCTCATTGGCTTAGAGCATATTAAGTCTCTTAGTGCTTTTGGCTTTCAATGGAAGAAGTTACTGGTACCAGGTGGATCCCAGGTAAGATTGACTTAGAATGGGGGGGTGCCAGGGCACTCGTTTAATCAATCTTACTTGTAAAAGTGCTTGGCATACAAATACATTTTCAGTAAAAGACAAGCTCTACCTTTTCTGCATGCAAGTGTAATACCAGAGAGATATTTTTCATTCAGAACATATAAAGCATTATTTATAGAACATAAAAAAGCACAATCAACACAAACACACATGGTAGCTACTTTTATTAAAAATTCATTGATATTCTTCTCACACTTATATGTTTCACATATCTGTTTATTTGAAAAATGTACCAAAAAAGTAAGCAACGTATAGTAGTACATTACTATGCATACCACAATCAAAAGGTGAACCTTGAAAAAAATCCAATAAAGTAAATAAAAATTCAAAATGTTTATAAAAAAAAGAGACTTAACTTGAAATAAGGGCCATGGGATGCTTTATTAATAGATAAAGAGACACTTACAAGATTAATTATATCCACTATATGCACAGCTGAGAGCATTACACAATGCGATCTGTCTTACGGTGCATCAAATGAAACAGTTAAATGCAAAAGGTACCATTAATCCACAGTAAATGCCTATCGGAGAAACTTTCCATTTTTCTAAGAAGCTGCTTTTAAGAGAGATAGAACAGATCAACACCACTCAAAATGAGCAAATCAAAAATCATTACTGACAAGAACACCACTCAATAGCATATCGAGTAAGGGCCTGTATAATTTACATGAACTTAAAATGATACCTGTGCAAGGGAATTTCATGTTATTTGAAACACACACATGTGACATAAAATGCTCACCTACATAGATGCATACGCTAAGCACTGACAGTTGTGTGAAACAGTTCATTACATTTGCATGAATAAGCTGGGCTCTGAAAAAACTGATTGATACAATTATATACAGTGCGATTCCTGCTACTTATCCTCATGACACAATCATAGAACCAATCTTAGCCCTTCCCCAAACACATCTAGCATGCTATGGCACCTGCATATACAGTGGTGTTGCATATGCTGTGTTGATGCTGTGTTGATGATGTCGAGGATTTGAAGGTCACTGCTTTACAATATTTCAGTACAATTCCTATTTTCAACAGCATTACTACATTAGTTATAAAAAAAAAATAAAAACTAAAAAAGTGCTGCGATTTTCATAAACATTAGTAAATATTAGCATTTCATCTTTTATATTCGTTATAAGAACCTGAACATTTATCAAGTGCTTAAAATACATTATATAAAATTAATTCCTGCTTGAAATTTATCATGAACCCAGTGATGTTTGTAAAATATTAACATGAGTGAATGTGCACGCCATCACATAGCCATTATGTCTGTGATTATGTCTCGGGAATCTAGTTCATTTGTACTTTATCGCATGGAAACAAAACAGAAACACGACTGAAAAAGTAATCTCAACCAATGTGGCTAGCTGTCTGCCTTCATTCAGCATTGCATTCTCCTAGGTAGTGACGCTACTGCACCAACTCATACAAGGCGGTTTTCCCAGAGCTGATCTGAACTGGAAATTGACACGGAAATGTACTTAATATGGGAAGGCGACCCCCAGGCGCAGCCTGATGTAAACGTGCTAACAGCATAGCAGTTGCAATGCATGCCAGGATGGATGAAGCTTAGCCACTGGGCTTCTGCAAATGAACAACAGCCAGACACTAAGCTAAATCTAAGTTTTCGTGGTACCAATTAAGAAAAAAAAACAAAAAAAAAAAACACAAACATAATCTTTTTTTTACTGGTGCCTTGCTACAAATTTGTAAAGCTTTATTTTATTTAAAAAAATAAAAAAAAATTTTGGTGTAGGGTATTAATCCCCGGAGGATGAAAAGAAAACAAAAACAAAAAAAAAAACTATAAACAATTATTTCAGTTATAAATAATGTCTTGTCTCTTATTACTGAGATCGTTGTATGCATTCTATACAAATCACTGGTAGCACGTATTTTAAAAGTCCTGCAGTGCCTCATTGTGATGGATGCTGAAATGCACTGCAACAGAACAATTCTTGTTAGAATAGCTAGACACGCATACACATAAATTGTTCAGACTATAGAATCATAGCCATTGAGAAGGAGGTGAGAATCGAAGTGTTAAACAGCTGATATTACGCAGTTGGGAAGAGCTGTAATGGATGAGAAAAAAACATTTAAAAATCAGGTCGCTGTCAGTATCACAAGGTCACCTAGATCTCATGATCCACTGTCTTTGCACGCTGAATATATCATTTATGTATGGATGCACATAACGTTTTGTCCTAAGCCTACAAAAACTGCATCGAAGGCAGCTGGATAGGAGGCCCTGAAAACCAGTGATAATTGTATTGCATTCCCATGAAACCAATGGGTTAAGAGGCTAGAACTTCAAGTCTTAAGGAAACTGGGTGACCCTATATTTAACACTTTCATTGCTAGATACCGGTGCCCTATTCAATCAGAAAGACGTATACAAATAAATCTCTAGAGAGAAGTAAGAGCTAATGTTGACATATAAACAGTCAGTGCAATTTTAAAACCACTATTGACAATTGTCCAAAAATAATGAAATGTTTGTAAATATTCTGTTGCCACTTGGAAAATGGACTAGTTGCCAAGTCACTAAAGGTAAGAAGACGTACTGGTACAGTAAGAGTTAAAAAGGCAAGGAAGGCCACTCTCCACATAATACCTAGTTGGAATTCCATCATAGTTAATCTTTTCCACAGCCTCAGTACAAGTCAAATCCAGACAAGGCATGCAGCCTAACAAATAAAGAGAATGCTATGGTCCCTACAACACAGGGCTGATCGTTTACATCCATTCAGGATAAAGATATTCACTTCATACCCATAATTCCACCATCATCACATCCATGCCACTAGGCTTTGGCAATCCCTAGACATCCAAATGCTTGGAAAATGGACATTATCTTCTTGGCTACAGTAATATACAATGCAGGATTTTATTAAAAGAATCATGTTTTTCTTTAAAGAGACAGTTTCCAGGAGAACAGCTTGTTACAGGAGCCTAAACTGAGAGAACTCTAAGTGAATGGTGGCCTGGGTTGAAGCTGCATTCTTCCATCAAGCAATCACTGAAACAGCCTGTCCACTAAATGCCAATGCAATGAATGTTGTAGCTACTGCAGAACCTCTTGGCAAACATATATGATACATTGCTGTTTTTCGTTAAGAGTTCATGAAGAACAAGTTTCGCCAATAGATCTCTCAAACAGACGTGGAGTCCAGTATCATGGAGCTCTGTGTATTCCAAGTCGTGTCTATTAAATTTAAGGTACGGTAGGAAAAATAAATAAATAAAATAAATAAGTGAGGGCTATTTAAAGGCCTCATATCTAGGACAGTATGTTCAGCTTGTCTTTTAACTCTACTCAAAAATCTTGCTAACCTGACCCTTCAAAAAGCCCAAATTAATTACATTAGTACAAAAAAAAAAAAAAAACAGTATTCAACTCTAGCTAGAATCTCATTGACTTTTAGGAACCTCACAGAAAGATCACATCATCTGTGTGGAATACAAGAGCAGCATAGAACACTAGATAAACAGAGCATGCAAGCACAGACAGGAGATGCTACACATTACAGTGCAGGTAGTTAGTGAATGGTGCAGTTATACATTGACAAACACCCATATTCTGGAGGTGAGATGCAGCAAGAATAACATTGTGTCTATCTATCCCCAACATCTTATCTTACAGTAAGGAAGCGAGGCTTTAATGCTTGAATTCAGCAGGGATATGCTATTCTGCTTGGAATGGATCTAATTGCTTACATTACTCCAGCTATAACATATAGATTGGATGCTGTAAGGGGAGAATCAAACACATTGGCTGTTATATTTATATATAAATATATTTTTTTTTATTCTACAAATACCAGGAGGTAGATGTTTACAGCTCCATAATAAATTCAGGAATTATCATTTTTAGACAACCCAATGGATGGGATGCATAGACTAAATAATCCATAGATAGGAGCAACCAGCCAGCATAAAGCCAGCTTAGAAATCCCAGTATCAGGAGTGCATAGTTTAGAGAACCTAATGGATGGGATATGCAGCCTCGATTGCTCACTTTGCATACCTATCTTATTTAATCCCAACTGGAGAAAGTCAGGAGAACAAGAAAAATATATATCTTAAAATAAAAGTTAAAAAATAGGTTGCTATTTTAGAGGTTTTTATTATTTGTATTTTTTTTTTTTCATTTACCTTGTAGAAGAACACCCCATACACTGTAGAAGCAGAGAAGTGCACTTGGCTTTAAGATCATGGTTAGGAAGGATGCAGAAGAAGACAGGTGCAGAAGAGCTGCTGCCCCTTGCAGGTGAGGAGGGCAGAGAAGAAGGAAAAGGGGGTGAGGGTTGGGGGTGAGGGGGGGCAAGACCACAAAGCCCCAGTCAATCAAGACAGGAGAACCCCCTGGTTTTATCCAAGTCTGGGGGGGAGGTGAAGTTTCTTCTTCTTGCAGTGGATCAAGCAGTACCCAGAAGCTATCACAGGCTGTTAGATGCCCTCCTTGCAGTGTGGGAGCTGTTCACAGTCAGGGTGCTCTCCAGGCATTGATGGTATGGGGAGGTTAGGAGAGGTTTTCCTGTAAAGCTCAGGGTGACAGCAGTTAAAGGTCCCTGGATTGATGCAGGCTGCCCGGTGTCGTGCTAAAGTTGTTTCCCTGTAAAGATGTGTTACCACATATCTCCGATCCAGCACACAGGCTGTGTGAGGCTGTGTGAGCAGTGAGGGAGGAGGGAGGTAGGAGGGCCAGGGGATGGGAGGAGGAGTGTGGCTGCTGAAAGTCCTGAAAGGTCAATAAATCATCCCTGCTTATCTCCCCTGCACATACAAACCTTAACCCTTTCTCCTGCAAAAGCCAGGAGAGCCCACTGATGTCCCTTACAATCCATAAAAAACAAGTCTGCTTTTATTTCCCCCAAGCACATATTAATTATTAGTCTGCTCTCATCTACTATTCTTTTATTACCACCTTCAAATAAAACATTTCCCCTCCTCATATACTCTTATTATATAATGTGCATTCATTAACCCTTTCAGTCCCCAGACATCACTCCCTTTGACCATCTCCATGGGACTAAAATGTTTATTTCATGATCACTTCACATGGCATCTCTTGGGACTGAAAGGGTTAGTAAATTCACTCTTTCACTTTTGTGTGACTTTATTAACCCTTTCAGTCCCACAGAAATTACCACATTTTATCATCTCTTGGGACTGAAAGTATATACACTCTTTCACTTAGGTGGGACATTATTAACCTTTTCAGTCCCACAGGAATTACCATATTTTATCATCTTTCGGATATCAAAGGGCTAGTATATACACTTTCACTCATATGTGACTTTATTAACCCTTTCAGTCCCACAGGAATTACCAAATTTTATCATCTCGTGGGACTGAAAGGGGTTAGCATATACACTTTTTCTTAGGTGTGTTTTTTTTTTAGCCCTTTCAGTCCCACACACTTTTGATATGTGTGTTATTAACCATTTCTATGTATATATATATATATATATATATATATATATATATATATATATATATAATGTATAATTATTTATATACGTAATAAATTGCCTGTTCTTTCACACACAGAGTGCACGTATAGCTGGGTGTCCGAAAATGCTGTGTTACAGGTAATGCATTACAATATATTCACACAGAGATGTATTACCTGTAATTTGCATTATCTCTCTTCTCCCGACAATATTACATACCTATATCTACCTATAGCCATTGTATTCACAGAGTGCATGAGAGGCTATGTGGCCTTATCGGTTCTTGGGACCTCTAGGAAACTAAAATTACAGGTAAAACATTATTACAGTATATTCATGTGTAGATGTTTTACCTGTATTTAGGGTTACCAGATCCACCATGTAACTTTATTGTATTTATGAAAATGCACAAAAAGGGTTGCCCTGCAGTATGTATAATGCATATTCTTCTGGATTCTTTGTTGTCATATTACTTAATCTTAGACTCCATCTGCGGAATTCTACATTGTACAGGCAATCTTTTTCATGTGCTGCCCATCAATATGTATACGTAATATGTGTCACTGAAAACATGGGGGATCTGGTAACCCTACCTACGCTAAACAAAATTATAAACGCAACACTTTTGTTTTTACCCCATTTTTCATGAGCTGAACTCAAAGATCTAAGACTTTTTCTATGTACACAAAAGGCCTATTTCTCTCAAACATTGTTCACAAGTCTGTCTAAATCTGTGTTAGTGAGCACTTCTCCTTTGCTGAGATAATACATACACCTCACACGTGTGGCATATCAAGATGCTGATTAGACAGCATGATTATTGCACAGGTGTGCCTTAGGCTGGCCACAATAAAAGACCACTCTAAAATGTGCATTGGGTGGGTCCGGGGGTCCAAAAACTGGTCAGTATCTGGTGTGACCGCCATTTGCCTCATGCAGTGCAACACATCTCCTTCGCATAGAGTTGATCAGGTTGTTGATTGTGGCCTGTGGAATGTTGGTCCACTCCTCTTCAATGGCTGTGCAAAGTTGCTGGACATTGACAGGACCTGGAACAGGCTGTCGTATACGCCAATCCAGAGCATCCCAAACATGCTCAATGCGTGACATGAGTATGCTGGCTATGCAAGAACTGGGATGTTTTCAGCTTCCAGGAATTGTATACAGATCCTTGCAACATGGGGCCGTGCATTATCATGCTTCAACATGAGGTGATGGTCGTGGATGAATGCCACAACAATGGGCCTCAGGATCTCATCACGTTATCTGTACATTCAAAATGCCATCAATAAAATGCACCTGTGTTTGTTGTCCATAACATACGCCTGCCCATACCATAATTCCACCGCTACCATGGGCCACTTAATCCATAACGTTGACATCAACAAACTGCTCACCCACACAACACCATACACGACGTCTGCCATCTGCGCTGCACAGTGGAAACCGGGATTCATCAATGAAGAGAACACCTCTCCAAAGTGCCAGACGCCATCGAATGTGAGCATTTGCCCACTCAAGTCAGTTACGATGATGAACTGCAGTCAGATCGAGACCCTGATGAGGACGACAAGCATGCATATGAGCTTCCCTGAGACGGTTTCTGAGAGTTTGTGCAGAAATTATTTAATTATGCAAACCGATTGTTGCGGCAGCTGTCTGGGTGGCTGGTCTCAGATGATCTTGGAGGTGAAGATGCTGGATGTGGAGGTCCTTGGCTGGTGTGGTTACACGTGGTCTGTGGTTGTAAGGCCGATTAAATGTTCTGCCAAATTCTCTGAAATGCCTTGGGAGACATCTTTTGGAGAGAAATGAACATTCACTTCACGGGCAACAGCTCTGATGGACGCTCCCTCAAAACTTGCGACATCTGTGGCATTGTGCTGTGTGATAAAACTGCACATTTTAGAGTGCCCTTTTATTGAGGCCAGCCTAATGCACACCAGTGCAATTATCATGCTGTCTAATCAGCATCTTGATATGCCACACCTGTGAGAGAAGTGCTCACTAACACAAATTTAGACAGATTTGTGAACAATATTTGAGTTCAGCTCATGAAAAATGGGGGCAAATAAAAGTGTTGTCTTTAAATTTTTTTCAGTGTATATTGCCAACCATATTACAAACATCTATACACATATCTATGCTATGAAAAGAGTGTATGATTGTCTGCTTAGCTTAGCATGCTCTTGGAACCTCAAGTTGTACAAAATTACATATAAAACATTCTTATAGTATATTCATACAGAGAGGCATATTCCACACATTTTTACGCTTATTGTGTGCAGATACAGAATGCATGCTTGGTTGGGTGGGCTAATGTGCTCTTGGGACCTTAAGTCACAGTAGATTACAGGCAATATTTCAAAACATTCATGCACGTATGTGTTACCTGTACGTTTGTGTTACCTATATTTTCCCTGCCATGTTCCACAAATCTATAGCCATAGTATAAATGCATGAATGGTGGGCTAACCTAACCTAACTCAAAGAACCCAGAATGACAGTTATCATACAAATAAATAAGTAATATTGCAGGTTAGACCACCCAGCCATGTGGCTACAATGTGTCTGCACAAAACATGAATAGAGATAGGAGGAGTATGGCAGGAAAAAGAGATGTAAAGCAAATGTACAGGTCATATATCTCAGTGTGAATATACAGTAATATTATGTTGCATGTAATGTTGGGTTTCCTAGGGCTCTTAATCCACCTAGCTATACATGAATATATATAATTTTGTTTTGTATATACAGGGCTAAATATTTCCCTCACCACTAGCTTTTGGTGAGCAGAAATTCATCCCTGGTGAATCAGCCATCCAGGCTTGTATAAAGTAACTTTTAAGAGTAAAACTTGAACATTTAAGCCCTGTTTAAATACATGAATACATAAAAGGGCTAATAATAACACATTTAATGAAAAGTATGTATATCTTAATATTATCATTCCAAAGATGTCACGTGAGGTGGCTATGTATTAACCTTTTTAGTACCGTGGGTGTGATAAATTTATTTATTCCTGTGGAACCGAAAATGTGTTATTAAAGGCATATATCAGTGAAAGTTTGGACATATTAACTCTTTCGGTCCCTTATATGTAATGTGATGAGGTGGACATGTATTAACCCCTTCGGATCCATGAGGAGGGTAAGATTGGGTAATTTATGTGGGGCTGAAATTACATTCACATTGTATAATAACATTCACATTACAATTACATTATATAATAATGATATTATTACTATTTTATTATGTGAGGAAGGAACATATTTTACTTGCAGGTGGCGATAATGGAGCAGACTGTTATTACATGTGTGTAGATGAATGCAGACTATTTTTTTTATTGAATTTAGGTAACATAAACAAGTCTACCTGTTTTTTTGCAGCAAAAAGAGATAAGGATTTTACATGAAGAGGAGATAAGCATGGATGATTTATTGACCTTTCAGGACTTTTGGCAGACACACTCAGCCTCTCTTCTCCTCACACTGCCTGCGTGTGTGTGTGTGTGTGTGTGTGTGTGTGTGTGTGTTTGTGTGTATGTGCGTGTGTTTGTGTATATTTACAGGCAATCAACTTAGCAAGACATCAGGACAATCTGGAGACACAAAAGCAACCAACATGCTAACCTTACTACCTCACCAATCACTTTTCTTGAGTGTTTGGGTGCATGACCAATTGGCAACTTTCCTTCACTTTCCTACTATTGGCAATTAACACAAGTAGTTTCCAATTGACAACCTTCCGTTAGTGATCACACGTTTTGTTGATTAACAGGAGAGCTATCCAAACAGCGCCTCACCTCTCATCTCTCCCCATGACAACACCTCCATAACCCAATTAATAATCCAGGCCAGTCATGGGTTATTCAACAGTAGGCAGAGGTAGAGAAGTCACATGCAAGACATACTACTCTCTCCATACTGGAGTGATGTTTGCTCCTCATTCTTATTATCATTTTAAGATTCCAACACTAAAAGAGTTTTGTGTGAACTGTATGAGGCACACAACTGCTCTGGATGCCATTTATTCAGTGGCCTGGAATCACTGTGCCTATTTAATTAATTCACACACAAATACAGTAACAAGAAAGTAGTCCAGGCACTCAAGGCCTTCATACACCAGCAGATGTATTGGTAAAAACAGCAATGTTTCAATCCCCTCAGGAATCTTTATCACACACAAATACAGGCATTACCAAGTTCATGGTCTGTGACAGGATACACGGTTTCATTTCATACATATAAATATAATATTTGTATATAATATTGTATACATATTGTGTGTATATATATATATATATATATATATATATATATATATATATACTAGCCAATAACTGGATAACGTGAGAAAGAAATCACAGGAGGAGATGGTTAAGATGCAAAGATTAGCTATAGTGTGTGGATTAATATAGAAAGCCAACCTCGGGGACATGATTAGTAGTGAAACACCCGGCTAAGTTAAAGGGCTTGAAAGCAACTGTAAGAAGCTGAGACAATCTATATGTGCCTGTTTGTGCTCGGCTCCCAGTTTAAAAGGTAAGGGCGGAGGGAAGAGACAGAGAGTGGAAAGTAGGAGAGATGACCGGAGACTTACTGTATCTAATGGATTTCAGGAATGCTGTCCATGGTCCTGACAAGTCTTCAGACTAATATTATTACAAAACACAGTCCTTACTGGCGGCTAATGGAGCACGGTTAGCTCTTCAGAGAGATTGTGTAGTAATTGTTAATAACTGAAGGAGAGACAGGACAATAGTGAAATGCATTACCTGTGATGCAAATCAAAGGATATAAAGATACATTTACAAACTTCAATGATTAGAAACCACCTGGTTACACAACTGCTGTGCAATTCTATCAATCTATAAATATCAGCAGATCGTTGTGATACCTACTAGATAATAGAGAGAGACATTGTAAGCAGGTTAACGGGGATGGATAGGGCTAATGTGATCAATAGAATCTGCTCTGGGATCTGACTCATGAAAGGATCTTGCTCTTTATCCTTAATCTGTCGGGAAAGTAGATTTTGCATTTATCATGTCAGAACTCATGCATTGTAATGTGAAGAATGCAAAACCTACTTTTTGCTAACCTGAAACATTTTTTTTTTAGCAGTGTTTAAGTGGGTGGATCTAGGGCTCTCTTCCCATTTCATATTGCACTGATTCAGCAACAGATATGGCAGGATACTTGGAGGTTTATTCAGTAAACTCTGAATGGTAGCAATGAAACCCCCGATTGGCAACATTTACCCTAAAATAACTGAACGGTGGGGTGGGGGGGGGGGGGGGTGAGGTATTCATCATCTGGCTAGTGTAAATTTAAGTTTCGTATTTACATTTGTTAACTAGGCTGATCAGGATTAGTAACAAGGTGACCTTAAGCAACTGCCTAGGGCATAGAGTTAGACAGGGACACGAAAACTATGAATTTGCCTGGTGTTACCATCCTTGTGTGAAGAATGAAGTGATGGGACACACACAACATCATTAAATGGACACTATAGGAACCCAGAGGCAGTGGCGGATCCAGAGCCTGATCTCGGGAGGGGTACTTGTAGATTATTTAAAGAAATAATCCAGACACAATAACCACTACAGCTCAGTGTAGTAGTTATGGTGCCAGTAGTGCCAGGATCCCATCCCAGAGTAAGTAGTCAAACCGTTTAAGAACAGTTTGACAACTTACCTGAGGTCTGCTGGGATATAGAGCATAGGAGCAGTGGTATGTGAGGGGTGAAGTGTGTGTGAAAGGTACAGTGTGTGTGTGTGTGTGTGTTAGCGGTGAAGTGTGTGTATGAGTGCATTAGGGTGGCAGTGTATGTCTGGGTTGCAGTGTGTGTAAGAGTTGCAGTGTGTGTGTGAGGCTTGCAGTGTATGTGTGTGTGGGGCAGTGTGTGTATGGGGGCAATGTCTGTGTGTGTGGGGGGCAGTGTGTGTATGGGAGGGCACTGTATGTGTGTTTGGGGCAGTGTGTGTATGGGGGGCACTGCATGTGTGTGGGGGACACTGTATGTATGTGTGGGGCAGTGTGTGTATGGGGGCAAGTGTGTATGGGGGGCAGCAGTGTGTGTGGGGCACTGTATGTGTCTGTGAGGCAATGTGTGTATGGGGGGCCATGTGTGCGGGGCAGTGTTTGTGGGGCAGTGTGTGCATGGGGGGGGGGGGGGAAGGAGGGTAGGGAGGCTTTTTAATAATGTTTTTTTTTAAATTAATAAAATAAACTTATTTATGTCCCCCCTCCCTTCTTACCTTTACTGAGGGAGGAGGGGGGTCTTTTCTCGATCCCTGGTGGTCCGTGGGGATTCCCTGGTGGTCCCAGTGGTTAGAGTTCACTGTTGTGAGATCTGGAGCGTTGCCGTGGTAATCACAGCAACGTTCCGTGCTCGCGAGAGTAGGACCCGAAGGAGCTGCAGGGCTGGCGCTTGGACAATGCCAGACCTGCATTAGCCTGCAGGGGAGAATATTGTGGGGGCAATTGCCCCGTTGCCCCCCCCCCCCCCCCTGAATCCACCACTGCACAGAGGATGTCCATCAAAATCCCCATATCACATGTTTGCATGAGGACATCCAGTATCTTCAAAATCCCCGTAGGAAGTATCAATTAAATGCTTTGCTATGGAGAAGGTAAAAAACACCCTCATCTCTTGTTGTGCATGTGCAATAGGTTCCCCTATTGGCCGAGGAAGAGCAGTCTAATCCAGCATTGAGGGAACTTGGTGCTAGATACAGCGACATTTAAAAATGTTTTCTAACCCTTTAACCACTGAGTACAGAGGCAGAGGAACAATATAGTGTTTTGCATTTCTAACGCTATAGTATTCCTTTAACCTGTCTAGGGCCCTGTGTGATCTTTATCAATTTCTACTTAAAGGACAACTCCAGGCACCAAAACAACTTCATATCAATGAGTCCTCTGGCACCTACTTTCTTTCAAGTGTTAAAATGTTTTCAGATAGTGTAACATTGAAGTGGAGTCTCCTTGGCACTGGTCCATCTTCATCTTCTGTGCCTGTTGGTAAAAGTGGAACCATTTGCTTGAGCAGCAGTGATAAGCCTGAGAGTGTCATATCATTGAGACAGGCTGTCACAGGGATCTGATTCCTTCCAACCTCTACTACAGGACTAACAAGAAGAATCTCTGCCCGGTTCGCTCCAATCACTGAGTACCTGTTGCGGTCACCGGCCCGCCGAGCCTCACGGTCGTGCCCGACCGGCACGACCGCTCCGACTACACGAGCTTACCTGCTCGTCGGCGAGCCGGGAACCGCGCGTGTAGTTCTTCCGGGCATCACGCCCGAATCCAATATGGCGCCGACCACGTGGTCGCGTCTAAGGATAGCCCCGCCCCCGAGAATTATACTAACGTGTGCGTGACGTCACGACGTCAACGCACACGCACGTTCTGGGGTCAGAGGTCGCCCTCTGACCAATCATAGCTTAGAGAGGGGTATTTAAACCCCTAATTCACCCTAGTACTTTGCCATGTCGTGGTTTCAGTTTCCTGGTTTCCTGAGAGTGCTGATTCTGTGTTTCTGATTTCCTGGTATCCTGATCCTTGGCGTTTCCCTGGTTATTCTGATCTCTGGTTTCCCTGACTTGGCTTGTTTTATCGGTATTGAGTATTTTCTGGCTTCCTTGACCTCGGCTTTCCCTTTGACCATTCTCTGTCTCTAGCGTATTAGTCCGGCCATTCTAAGGTCCGGTTTACGCTCTATCCTATTATTTTCCTTTTCTTACTTATGTATATGTTTACATAAGTTCTGCGTGCTGGACCACATTACTAGTTGTGACAGTACCAGGCAATTGCTGGAACGACAATGCATTAGCCCAGCCATGCACCCTGTTTAACCCTCAGGCTAACTGATCACCCTGGGAGCCAATCCTAGTAATGACATGATTTCCTCTTTTCTGTTTGCTTGAAGCAGTATATTGGCTTGAGCAGCATTGATAGGCTATATGTTTCTGGTCTAAGCCTCCTTCCCAGCCCACAATATCTGAGTTGATATGTTTGTTGCCTTCAGACACTACATTTAAGTTCAACATAAAATCTAGCAGAATCCCTGTTAACTCTATAGTGACTACTGCCATACAGGATGCATTGGAGCTACTTTGGCATCAAGTCACTATTATTATTATTATTAGCATTTACATAGCACTAATATATTCCACAGTGCTTGCCAATTATAAAATGGGGATATTTGAAAACAAGTCATTTACACACAAAATATAACATAGACAAGAAGTGAAGAAGGCCCTGCTCCAAGAGTTTGCAATCTACGAGGATGGGGTAGAGACAAATGAGAGAAATAACAGCATTTCAGATGGTAGGAGGAAGCGATTGATGGATAAGATGCATATGTCAATATAAGATAGTAAAAGTTATTATTATTATTATTATTGCCATTTATATAGCGCCAACAGATTCCGTAGCGCTTTACAATATTTTGAGAGGGGGGATGTAACAATAAATAAGACAATTACAAGAAAACTTACAGGAACAATAGGTTGAAGAGAACCCTGCTCAAATGAGCTTACAGTCTATAGGAGGTGGGGTATTAGAAACATTAGGATAGGAAATATCAGGTAGGAGTGAAGCAGAGCTGGAGAAGAGAGCAAAGCACTATCCCATAGGAGAGAGCAAGAGACAGGTATGTAAGGGAGAGATTACTCTGGGAGGCCATACGCTTTCCTGAAGAGATGGGTTTTAAGGCCCTTCTTAAATGATTGAAGACTAGGGGAGAGTCTGATGGCAGTAGGCAAGTTATTCCAAAGGAGAGGAGCCGCCCGTGAGAGGTCCTCCAAGTTGTGTGTGGAACAAGCAAACAGTGGCGGGTGAAAGTGGTCTGGGTTGGGGAGGCTAGGGAACTGAGTAAGGCATTTGTAATGTGTCACCCAGAAAGATATTAAGCTTTCCTAAAGAGATGATTTCTTTAGTCACTGCCTAGAGGACTGCAGGTTAGGGGAGAGTCTGACGGTGGTAATGAATTCCCAAGGAATGGTGCAGACTTTAAAAAAATTCTACAGATGTGAGTTGGCAGTGCAGGAAAGAGCAGATGTATTGTTTATTTTATATCCTGGCCATTATTCGACTTTTATATCCTTTCTATTGTTAGACTTTTATATCCTGCCCATTATTAGAGTATCCCTCACTTTAGATTTCTTCCCCTTCTCTCTTTTGCTTTCTGTCTTTGGTCCCACACTGGACTCTGACAAGTGTAAGGGGTTTGAAGTATCAGCAATTAGTTACCTTTTGTAACATTGTAAGTGTAGTACTTGTCTTTTCATATTGAGTACAATTATTTGCTACATGGGTTACATTGTATCTGTCAGTGCTTTAACTACCTTGTTAGTTCAATAGTGGAGTATGTATACAACAGGCTATAGTGTAAACATTCAGCTAGAGATAATTCCTGTTTTCTTCAGATAGAACTGTTAGGCTCAAGACAAAACATCTAGCTACTTTCATATATTCCTTTTGGTTTCCTTTAATTATATTTCGATCCCAATGTTAGGGACTCACAACACTAACTTCTGTTTAGGCATCACATGACTTGGAATTTACGTGTTTTTTTTCTCTACTTGCAATCGCATAATAGAGACATTTTGGGATAAATTAATGTATTAATTAAACCTCATTTAATATAAGTTGTAATCTTAATATATTGTGTGTTTGTTTGTTTTTGGGTGGGGAGGCAGGGGGAGGGTATTTGCAAACCCAGTTATCCTTGGCCTAAGATTAGTTATTTTTACATGTCATATTTAATGGTTTTAAGTGTTGTTCTGGTTGAGTAAATACAGATTATTGTTTTTATTATGTTTTTATAAGTTATACTATCTCTATTATACTATCTACTATCACACTCTTCTTACCTCTTTTGGTGAGCTATCCTCTTCTTTCCTTGGTATGGTAGTTTAGGTAAAGTGGATGGAGTGGAAGCCAGTTTGAAGATGGTCAAAGAGAGATTTAGTATCAGAGTGCTCTGAAGGTTAAGTCTTACTATTGGCCACCTCCATGGTGAGAGGGGTAGTTAGGGAATTTAAATAAATCTAGGTGTGCTAGGAGATATAGGACCCCTAGCCATCCAGGGGGGCATATTGTTATTTGGGGGGTGAACAATGACACATCCACCTCCCAGTTTTATCAGGGTTCCCAACCACCACCCATGTGTGAAGGCCATATTTGTTGCATAACTTCAAAAAATTAACTAACATCCTAGACAGTCCAACAACCGGGAAACATAAGAATGGGATGGGGCCTTTTCTAGTGACTGGGCAGCAATAGATGCTCAGTGGCTATATTTTAATATTTAGTATTAAATATAGTGGGCAGCAGGGGTCAACACCTATCTCACTGCCTCAACCTGCTCTAGTGCCTGGGGGTCCATCAGTGCCGCTACCCACCATGCTCACACACTTGTAAACTTAGAATATGTGTCTAGAGAGATAAAGCTCAAATTATTAAACTAAAACATGTGTGCATTACATATACCAAATATCCAAAAAATTTAACATATTTATTGTTGCGTCAAGGCTGGTCAGGTACGAAACACTAAAGGTGCATTAAATGGACAAAAATTAACTTCTTATACAGCTGCGGATTACTGTTTTATTAAGTGAATATCCTGCAAACATTTGTTAAGACAAAGAAAAAAGTATGTATCCTGATACCTAAATTCAGGATTTACTTTAACCTCCCTGGCGGTATGATTATGTCAGGAATTTTGTACCAAAAGCGGTACCATTTTTTTGCATTTGAATTACCCGCCCAGTTCCGCCCCCATGTCAGGCATGTCAATCAAATTTTAATTAATCAAATCACATAATTATGTTAAAAGATTATTTAAATATACATGTAGAATTTTAATATATATGCATTTATAGGTATTTAAATTCTACGTGTATACTAATGTAATCTTTTATGTAATTATATGTATTTATCTATATATATATATTTGCGGTTATTTGTATTTTATATATATATATATATAGATATATATAGAATGTCATTCTAAGTGTATTTTGTTACCAATATATATATATTAATAACAAAATACAGTTAGAATGAAATTACATATGCATATATAATTTATATTAAATTTTGTTTCAATATTTTATTTATTTATTTTATTATTTTATTTATTTATTATTTTAATTATACGTATTTATATATAATATATATATATATGTACATCTATTATATATATAATATATATACATATTATATATGTAACGTCGTTCTAAGTGTATTTTAATATTAATATATATACTTATATTAATATTAAAATACACTTTGTATGACGTTACATATATATAATATGTATATATATTATTATATAATATATATACATATTATATATATATAAAAATATATTTAATTTATTTTTACACTTGTCTTTTATTTATTTTTTTATACTTCCCACCAGCAGGGGGACTGTCTGATATTTCAAACAGTCCCCCTGCTGGCAGATCCACAGCCAGCTATAGAGGGCCATGTGATCGCTCTTTGAGAGCGATCACATGGCCCCCGGGGGCCTGATTTGCCGTGGGAGGGCTGCCTGGGCTGTGAGGCAGTCCTCCCGAAGCGGATCGCGGAGGAGGTAAGTACATCTTATCTACCCCGAGCGTGACTCGGGGTTACCGCTTCTGGCAGCGAAAATTAACCCCGAGTCACGCTCGGGAATACCGCCAGGGAGGTTAAATATAAATCAAGCAAAAACAAACATACAAAACATCCTGCCTGGGGGTGGAGCTTAAACACCGAGCCTCATGGACGCATCTCTCAGAACTCCTCCGGGTCAATGGCAAATCTAAAGCCATCCGAGGTCCCCATGGGTCCAAGTCAGGTGAGTGTAGTACTCAAACCCTCCAAGGGGCCACCCGCTGATGCCCTTCTTATTCGCCCAAAGGGGCAGGAAAACCTGCTGCAAAAGTCGGGCCTACCTTGCCCCCCTACCGGTAGAGGCCTTGAGGCTATCGTGGAAGTTACTCCAAGACCTCACATATCAGACACAACCCTCAAGCGAGCAGCAACTACCTGCCGACAGCAAAATGGGGAGATGAACCCCAAAACAGCTAGGGGAAGTACCCAAAGACACCCAAGATATAGGGAACCTGCTCCAATGCCCCTCGAGTCACAAAATGGCGGCCGAGCCGGACCCAGAAACCAGCTCTAACTGCTCGAGGATGAGCCCGGAGGATCAGGGGGAATATCAACAGCCCCAATCACCCCCCTTTTTGCAAGCTGAGGGTGATGACCTGGCCCCGGCCACTAAATGTGACATCCGGCAATTGCTGCTGGAGATGAAACAAATGTTTGACTCGGACATAAACTTGGCCCGGACCGAGATATAAGCTGTGACCACAAGAGTTCAGGCCACGGAAGAAGATATGGACTTACGCCAAGAGGAGAACAGCTTGGGGGACACGCTCCGCCAGTTGCAGTCTGCCCACACAGTAGTCCAAACTAAACTGGATACCATAGAGGACCGCAGCAGACAGCAAAACATTAAAATATGGGGGATCCCAGACACTATCGGTCTGACCGAACTGCGACATAACCTGAGAAGACTCACTGCTGGGCTCACAAGCCAAAAAGCTAGAATTTGATGGACAATTTTGCATTAACAAAGGCAAGCAGGCAACCCCAACAGCCCCAAATTATGTCATTGTGAGATGCCACTCTCTGATAGACAAACACCGCATACTAGTAGCAGTAAGGGACAAGACCCCGTACACATTTGAATCCTCCCAGCTTACATTTTTTCAGTACATTACCTGCAATACACTTCAGTGGAGAAAATCGCTGGCGCATCTCACCAATGAACTCTGTGAAGCGAAAGTGGAATACAGATGGCTCATGCCTAGGAACCCAGCCGTTACTCGGGACAATGTTGATCTGAAACTCACCTTGGCATAGGAGGCTCCATCCTTCCTCCAGTTGCTGGGCGTGGCTAGGGGGACTTCGACCCCTACAACACCACCAGTCGTTCCACACCTGAGTCTTGTATGCCCTTTTTTAAGTTCTTACAAACCAGAAATTTCAATTTAAACCCATAGACAAAAGCGACCCTGTTAGCGGGCCTCACCTCTCTTAACAACGGATCCAGTTCGAGCATCTTTGTCCCCCCCCCATGACCCCCTTTGGTTAGGGGTCGGAAATAGTAGGCTGCACAGCATATTTTATTAAACCCTGCACACCCTGACTTAGCAACCCAGGCAGTAGGTAGGGGCACCCACCACTGACCCACTCTGAAGGTTTTTCAACTAGACCTTGACTGCACAAGACAACTCATATGTCAACACGCCATTAGACATCAAAGCCCTTACCCTATCAGTCCACTTACTCTCAGTCACACTGCACAGGAGTGCAGTGTGTTATTTACAATATAAGACAATGCTCAACTAACAAGTACGCCATACAACAACACTAAACTAAAACGACTATGTTTGATTGTTCATCTTTAAAGGGACACTATAGTCACCCAGACCACTTCAGCTCAATTAAGTGGTCTGGGTGCAATGTCCCTCAGGTTTTAACCCTGCAGATGAAAACATAGCAGTTTCAGAGAAACTGCTATGTTTACATTGCAGGGTTAAGCCAGCCTCTAGTGGCTGTCTTCCAGACAGCCACTAGTGGCGCATCTGCGATGCTGGAGGCATATTATGCCTCAATCACGCAGAGCATCCATAAGAAAGCATTGAGAAATGCTCTCCTATGAACTGTTCGAATGTGTGCGGGGCACTTGCTGCGCATGCGCATTCAGCTCTGCTGACGTCGGCGAGGGAGGAGAGGTCACCAGCGCCGAGGGAGCCTGGTGCTGGAAAAAGGTAAGCTGCTGAAGGGGGACCCTGAGGGTGGGGGCGCTTAGTTTTCCTGACACTATAGTGATCCATTAATTTAAAAAAACAAGTGCAATGTTTATCTGATTTACTGTTTTACTGATGTGTCTTGCAACTAATATTTGTTTTCTCACAATCTACCATATACTGGCATGTACATATTTTTATGCACTGCAAAAATAAAGAATTTAAAAATAACAAAATCAATAAATAATAAAAAAAAATGCCTATAGAGGTTATGTGTGATATAATTTCTACTTTAGACCACTAGAAGGCCCCCTTTCAGCCTTTGATCAGACCTATGAATGAACATTTGTCAGTGTAAAGTAAAGGTGGTAAAAGAAACAAACACAGGCGAAGCATTACTGCTGGAACACGTCCCCTAGTACACCCTAAACATCTCAACAGGAAGAGCTAGCTTGGCACCTAGTTATCTGACAATGTGTCTGCAATGCAAAGCAGAAAGCAGAGATGATATAAGGATATCCAAGGTCATCAGGAATGCAAGCTTTAACAATGAGTTCACTACAGTTCACCCATTTTATTTTTGTTTGATATTTTGTGATAAAACAGAAGCTATGCAAAGTATTTTACTTAATGGGAGCTTAGTTTTTTCCAGTAATTTCTTATATATTTTAGCAGATAAACATTTTTTTTGCTTTATCAAACTTATTTTGTGTTGTTTGTTTGTAATGGATTGCAACCTCTCTGCCATCACTTGATAGTGAAGCACAGTTAACCCGATCCCCTTTTAATTTCCTGTATTTTATTCAAACCAGGGTTTCTTCACTAAACAGTGAATTTTGATGAGTTGAAAAAGCATGTTCTAAAATGTGGGTCAATACTGACCTATTTATACAACAATAAAACCATTTACATTTTTTCAACTCATTTGTCAATTTACCACAACTCATCATTGATAGACTCTAATATATCACTATTGATATTCAGGATCTACAGTTATTTATACAAAGCAACTCAACTTTCTACTTCAGAACCTCTAATGAAATTTTAAAGCTGCTTGATTTAGAAAAGTCATCAACATAAAACTTTGCAGAAATTAGTTTTTACCACATTCAAAATAAATAAAAATAAATAAAATATAAATTGAAAGCCCTCATGGACATTTGAGGTCTACTGGAATCACCCTATTGATGAATGAAACATCATCCACATACACAAATGATTGTGTGATAAAATGTGTAACAAAAATGGAAGAACAGAATGGATCAGATTCCTGTCCAGGAAACTTATTTTTTTTTATAAATCTTCTAAATCAGGCACTCCAAAGGCCACCCACATCTGAAGGGGTGAGGGGAGGACACAACATTTTAGATGATTGTTTTAAATGTTGCCTGTGGTGTGTGGGGGCTCTTTCTCTGGGGCTTTGTAATTATTAGAGAGGCTTAGGGACTCCTATTTGATAAATATAGTTATTAATTGTTTTGTCTAAATGTCATGTATGCTCACAATATTCAGTATTTTCCATGTCTTTCTAGTTCTTATTGTTGACAAATGATTGTTACATAGAATAATCCCATTTCTGCACAATGTTGATCCTTCAGTACTACATTCACTACTACTTTGTTTATGCGCATAGTTCTTATTCTTAAACTCTAATTTAACTGCACTTTTAAAATTATTATACTTTAATAAAAATTAAACCACCCACACACATACTAATTCATCATTATTGTTTAAAATGCCTTAGTATTGACATTAGCATTGGATAATTCACGGAAAATTCATATTAAATACCTTACTTAAGAGAAAATGTGAAAATGTCAAGCTTCTAAAATGTGGGGGATGCAATCCTTAATCATTCATTTACTAAATGTAATATATAAAGTGTTAAGGTAGATCATGAGAAAACAACTAATAACTGTGATTGCATGAATTTAACATGAAATATAACAATCCAAGAATCATGCCCAGAGCAAATGAGAAACTTAGAAAAGTATTCTCCACAAATAAATACTACAGACACAGGTTCCCATTACACAATATCCTTAATGAAAAGTTCCAGGATGGGAATCAGGGACAATGTAAGCTCTGCTGTGCAAATAATAAAGTAGAGATTCATTCATGAAGTAGAAGAACAGGAATGAGGATAAACAGAGATTTAATAAAAGATGAGGGAAGGGGCACATATTGGAAGATGTTGAGAACACCATGGGAAGGCAAGTAGGTAGTTGGATGGAAGGTGATAGATTGACAAAAATGCGAAAAAAAAAAATCTCGAGATATTTAGGGAGAAGCTGTTATGATATGTGGATTTATAGGAGAGGACACTTCTTGTCTTCCAGTCTGGGAGAACTTATATGATTAAACAGGAGACCCAGGGATAAAGTTTGCTGAAGAGCCTCTTTGATAGCCATCCCAGACAAAGTTGGTTCCAATGCAAACTGCAAGTACAATAACCTCGTTCCTGAGAAATTTTACTCATCGCTTTTTCCTTCACCGTGCTTTTTCTTACTGGATTCGCCATTTCTTCTCTAATGAAATCATATTTATATCAGTAAATTACACTGGATGGTCATTTGCGAACAATATGAATTGCTGGGAATTTAAAGTAAATTCAAAATGGAATTTATGTTTTTGGGCCACAATTGCAGCTGACTTGAAGTACCGTATATACTCGAGTATAAGCCGACCCGAATATAAGCCGAGGCCCCTAATTTTACCCCAAAAAACTGGGAAAACTTATTGACTCGAGTATAAGACTAGGGTGGGAAATGCAGCAGCTACTGGTAAATTTCTAAATAAAATTAGATCCTAAAAAAGTTATATTAACTGAATATTTATTTACAGTGTGTGTATATAATGAATGCAGTGTGTGTGTGTGTATGAATGCAGTGTGTATATGAATGCAGTGTGTGTATGCAGTGTGTGTATGAATGCAGTGTGTATATAATGAATGGAGTGCAGTGTGTGTATATGAGTGCAGTGTGTGTATATGAGTGCAGTGTGTGTATATGAGTGCAGTGTGTGTATAATGAATGCAGTGCAGTGTGTGTATGAGTGCAGTGTGTATATAATGAATGCAGTGTGTGAGTGCAGTGTGTATATAATGAATGCAGTGCAGTGTGAATGCAGTGCAGTGTGAATGCAGTGTGTATGTATGAGTGCAGTGTGTATGTATGAATGCAGTGTGTGTATGCAGTGTGTGTATGAATGCAGTGTGTATATAATGAATGGAGTGCAGTGTGTGTATGAGTGCAGTGTGTGTGTATGAGTGCAGTGTGTATATAATGAATGCAGTGCAGTGTGTGTATATGAGTGCAGTGTGTGAGTGCAGTGTGTATATAATGAATGCAGTGCAGTGTGTGTATATGAGTGCAGTGTGAATGCAGTGTGTATGTATGAGTGCAGTGTGTATATAATGAATGGAGTGCAGTGTGTGTATATGAGTGCAGTGTGTGTATAATGAATGCAGTGCAGTGTGTGTATGAGTGCAGTGTGTATGCAGTGTGTATATAATGAATGCAGTGTGTGAGTGCAGTGTGTATATAATGAATGCAGTGCAGTGTGAATGCAGTGCAGTGCGAATGTATGAGTGCAGTGTGTATGTATGAGTGCAGTGTGTATGTATGAATGCAGTGTGTGTATGAATGCAGTGTGTATATAATGAATGGAGTGCAGTGTGTGTATATGAGTGCAGTGTGTGTGTATGAGTGCAGTGTGTATATAATGAATGCAGTGCAGTGTGTGTATATGAGTGCAGTGTGTGTATAATGAATGCAGTGCAGTGTGTGTATGAGTGCAGTGTGAATGCAGTGTGTATGTATGAGTGCAGTGTGTATGTATGAATGCAGTGTGTGTATGAATGCAGTGTGTGTGTGTGAGTGCAGTGTGTGTGTGTGTGTGTGTGAGTGCAGAGCATTGGTGGGGGTGGGCATTTTATTAATTATTATTATTATTTAATTATGATTGTAATATATATATTTTTTTATGTTATTATTTGTTTTATTATTATTTTTTTATTTTATTATTATTTTTTTTATTTATTTTTTCGTCCCCCCTCCCTGCTTGTTAGCTGGCCAGGGAGGGGGGCTCTCACTCCCTGGTGGTCCAGTGGATGGGCTGTAGGAGGGGGGCTGTCAGGAAGCTGTAACTTACCTTCACCGCAGCTCCTGTAACCCGTGGCAACGCTCTGACCCCGCGGCTCTCGCGAGAGTTGCAGAGGAAGCTGACCTGGGAGCTGCACGGACGGAGGAGAGAGAAGGGAGCTGACAGGAGCTGCGGTGAAGGTAAGTTACAGCTTCCTGACAGCCCCCGGTCCTTGTCTGTATTATGGCAATGAAAAAAATGTGCTGAAAAACTCGTCTTATACTCGAGTATATACGGTATATTCACTTTGAATTCCTGACAATTCCCACTTAAGTAAATAACCGGACATCTTAGCCAACACCACCTTATAAAGTGCCAAACATTTAACACTTTTATTTTTAGTTGATGTCTTTTCACAAGATATATGACATGGGAGAAATTAGAATTTTGCCACATTAGTCATTTAAAAATAATGATGTTAGATTAATGTTACTTCTGCTTACAAGTGTAAATTCTGGTAAATATATTGACTTTCTGCACTTTCACACACATGTTGTGGTGGGGGAATCCGTTAAGGAGCATGACCCTTGGTCTTGAATATTTTGTTTATCCATCTAGTCTGTCTAAATGTAATTTCCATTTTTGTATAAAAATCAAGTCTCCTTTGTAGCGGAGTAGTAGTATTATCCACGGTATCTCCGCTGGTAGACAGGATGAAGCAGGTATAAAACAGGCAAAATGCAGGTAGCGTAGTTACAATCCCTTCCTCCCAAGAACTAGACGACACATAGCTTGGAGGTCAACTGAGGTTTTTAATTACTGGCCTAGTATTTATGTGGTTACAAATGTACAGGGTTTCCAAAGTCCCAATGCAGGGTTTGTCCAGTAGGGGACTACATGGGGGACTGGGTTTTACATATACAATACCCATCATACATTGCTGTACCAAGGAGATAACTATCCCAGAATGCATTGCTAATGGGAGTATCCCTTGGTACAGAGGAACACAGTTTTCACATTAAAATCCATAACCAACACAATATTTGGGCTAGACAGTTAGTTAACCATGTATTACATAGCTGGGACCTGGGCGCACAGTTAAGTGAACGTGAGCCCATATCCCAGCACAAATAACCGAACGCCGTCCATATTCCCCCATCAGGACCACTTCGTTTAACCGATTGCCTGAATGGAGGGAATGAAAGTCCCGAAAACGGTAAACCCCCGAACGGCTCGGAAGTCCAGTGGGGGGCTTGTGTTGTCGAGTAGCCGATTTTAGTTACAGGCACTCGACGACAAAACCCTGCTGGCTTTCCGCGAACAAAGATAGCCGCCGCCTCGTGTTCTGTACACGAATGGCGGCCACCCGCAATCCCTGAATCCTGGACTGGTAGGGGTTCCACGAGGACTGGCTTGGGAACCACTGATCTAGTCCAATCCCAGGATGGGGTCTGCTCTCAATAAGATTAGAAAGGGAAAGATTCACATAACAGTTACTAAAATGGGGATATCAAGAGAGTATTGCCACAATAAGGATGATGCTAATTATAGATAGGGGGATAGGGATAGTTATAGGAGGTTACAGCATCCACAATGAGGGGAAAGGGGTGTCAAGGAAAATAGTAGAATCCACAATACTAAAAGGAGTGAATCCTATAACTCTTCCTGCATGCACCTTAATAGGTGCTTAAATGCTGTATAGATCCATTGCTGTTCTGACAAATATACTAGCTGCAGCTACCTGCCAAATGCTAGGCTAAATAGTAGAGTAAACCTCTCCTAGTTCTCCCTCTCTGCACCTTCTTGGGTGCCAATAATATCAGCTCTTATAGCTGCAGCTACCTGCCAAATGCTAGGCTAAATGGTAGAGTGAACCTACAAATGTATTATTTGTTTTGTAACAGTAACACTTGTATCATATTTGTTTTATTTACTGTTAAAAGGATGCGGGAGGACCAGTCTGATATGCAATATGGTATGGATTCTCTATAAACAAAAGGCAAGTTTTTGATGTTTTTTCTGAGGTTTTGCTGTTCATAGACTTCTCATGTTATTTGTTTTTGTTGTGATGCATTAACTAGGACTCTCCCCAAGTTTGACAAGGCCCAAAGAAAGCCAAATTGATTGTCCGGGCTTGTTGTATCTCTCGTGCAGAGGGTGCTTGTCGGCATATCAGATCTGAACTGCCATTATGGGTGGGATAAGTCTGATATTGTCGTGTTCATTGTTTAGTAGACGGAGCCCAATATGCAGAGCAGTGCTGAAAGCAATGGACCAGGTTCGCCCTACAAAGAGGATCAGATGAGTAGACGGGGAAGCCAGAGGTCAGGACAGGTGGCACAGATTCAAGGATCAGGATACAGCAGGACAGTCACTGAAGGTTTTTATACAAGGGGCACAGTACAACTGAGTGAAGAGTGAAGGGTGTGTGCAACTTAAATAGGGAAAGTGGGTGATCTTGTTAACTGAGGTTCCACCCTGGTCTCCACCTCCTGTACCTTTAAAAAGCTCTGTGTCGGCATGTGCGTGCCCTTTGACTCTCCTGCAGTTCTACCTTCTGTGTGGTCGCTGGTGTCTGTATGAATGGAGTTCTGTCTGCAGTATAGGTGAGTGGTGTTCGCACGAACAGAGGCACTGTTCACATGAACATGAGCAGTCCGCGTGGGAAGCTGACCGCACAGTCTGGGGGGTCAAGCTCCGACACGGCATCCTCGTGGAGTGAGAGAGAGATGGGATGTGGGAGAGCGAGGTAGGTGAGTGTCTCCTCCAGAGCAAGGTGTCACCTCCAGAGACTACCAGGACAAGAAGGGTGTTGGAGATGGAACCTTTGGAGTAGGCGAGGAGCATTGATGTTATTTACAGGTTCCCAGGACCTTTCTTCTGGACCGTATCCCTTCCGTATCCCTTCCAATGTATCAGGTATTCAGGATTCCCTCTTTAAATGCGGGAGTCAAAGATGTCTTCACTTCATATTCGGATTCCCCAGCGACAATCACTGGACAATCACGGGAGCTGGAGGATGGATGACCCTATCTGGGAAGGTATTTTCCTGAAAAGGTTTGAGGAGTTATACATGGAAGGACGGATGAAAATGGTAGTGAGGAGGCAAATCCAACTGAACTATGACGGGAGAGATGATCATCTTAATACGGAATGGGTCGATGTATTTAGGGCCCAACTTCTTGGAAGGACAGGGTAGTTTTAGATATCAGGTGGATAACCAGATGAGTTTATCAATTTGTTATAAAGGTGGGGTTCTTCTGTAACGGTCTGCATACAACTTATAGAGGCATTGACTGTCTTGTAGTGTTTTTTGAGCAATTGTGTTAGTTGATTAATGTTAGTTGAGGCATGTGGGACAGTAGAAAAAATGGTCAGTCCTGGAAGAGATGTGGGTTGGAATCCCTAGTTAAGCATAAAAGGAGAAGCATGTGTGGAGTCGTGTATATGCGTATTTGTCACGTATTCATCCGCTTATAAAAATGTGGTTAATGACATTTACTGTCCACACAGGAAAAGTTGTGCCGAGCAGCAACCAAATCCACAGAAGGGTTAATGCTGAGCAGCAATTATGCAAATAGGAACCTGGTAACTGCTTTGGGGTCAAAGGCCGGTTACAGCCTATCAGATCTAGAGGAGGGGTATTTAGGCCCAGTTCTCATCCTGCCCAGTGCCCTGTCATGGTTTCCCTTGTGGTTTTCCGAGAGCGCGTTATTTATTCTGGTTATTTGACTTTGGCATTGTTTTTTACTTCCCTGTTTTCTTGCATCCCTGACTCCTGGCTTTTCCTTATCATTGTGTCTCTTTCTGTTTCCCTTGACCTCGGCTTTTCCTGACTTTTCTTTGGTACATTAGTCCGGCCATTCTAAGGTCCGGTATACGTTACCTATCAGTCCTCTGTGTTACACAATTCTACGTGCTGGATCATTCTGTAATTCTGACAGTATTATAGACAAACTCTGCAGTAGTTAGAAGTTCTTTCCAGTTGGATTGCAGATGTGTTGTGTAACATCAGAGATGTTTCTAATGTTTGGTTTGTCCGTTTGGTTTGCCCATAAGTGTGAGAGTGGAAAGCAGTAGAAAGGTCTACCGAGATATTGAGGCTTTCCAGAAGTCTGTCGGAGAGGATAGAGTCAGGAATCCCGTGTAATCTGAAGACGTGGTCGTGGAAAATAGTGGCTGTCCTTTTGGCAGTGGGGAGCCCCTTTACTGGGATGAAATGGGCCATCTTGGTTAAACGATTGACAGTGACCATTATAGTATCGTTTCCATGAGATTCCGTGAGGTCACTGATGAAGTCGACGGTGAGATGACTCTAGGGTTTGAAAGGGATTGATAGAAGTTGTAATAGGCCAGCCGCCTTCATGGTTAGTGCCTTTGCTCTGGCACACGCAGTACAGGTACTCACAAAGTTTATTATGTCCTGCAGAAATGTTGTAGGATGGCAAGTATGGTCTTTCGTTGGCCACTATGACCAGATATCGGAGCATCGTGGAAGTGTTGCAGTATGCAGATGCAAAAGGATTCAGCAACATAGATCTTCCCATGTGACATTGGGAATCCTTCTGAAGACAGAGGCAGATTACTAGTGGCAGCAGTGGTTTTGATGTCCTTTGTGATTGTAGACATAATGCCTAGGAAGTGTTGTTGACTTAGCACCGTCTCTTCTTTCTTTTCTTTAATCTCGTCTGGGGTGAACATTCTTAAAAAGGGCATGTGCTTTTAGGTTTATTGATCCCGGCCGATAGGTAACTTGGAATAAGAATCTAGAGAAGAATAATGCCCAGCAGGCTTGTCATGGATTAAATTGTTTTGCTGAGCATAGGTACTCTAGGTTCTTATATCTTGTATCTGTATAAACTGTGATGGGATAACTTGTACCCTCTAATAGATGTCTCCAATCTTCCAGGGCTCCCTTGATAGCCAGTAATTTCTTGTCATCTACGTCATAATTTGTCTCAGCTTTGGTCAGTCTCATTGAATAAAAGGTGACAGGATGAAGTGTATCTGTTTTTTCGTCTCTTTGAGACAGAACTGCCCCAGTGGCAATATCAGGCATCGACCTTGAGGAAGAAGTGTTTATGTTGCCCAGGTATACGTAATATAGGGGCTGTGATGAACATTTGTTTTAGTTTATTGAAGGCAATTTGTGCTTGGTGACCCCAATGCCACTTTACATCTTTCTTTGTAAGATGAGTGATAGGTTGTATGATTTGTGAGAAGTTGTGTCTAAAACGCCTTTAAAAATGGGCAAAACCCACAAACTTTTGGACTTGCTTCCTGGTTTAAGGTTCAGGTCATTGCTGTATGGCTTTGACTTTGCGTGGGTCCATTTCCACTTTGCCAGGTCTGATAATAAAACCGAGAAATTCAACATGGGTGGTTTCAAAAATGCACTTCTCCATCTTGGCATATAGCTTGTGTTCTCTAAGGCATTTCAATACTTCCAGCATATGGTGATGATGCGTGGATAAATCTGGAGAGAAGATGAGAATGTCATCCAGATGAAAATGACCACATACTGGTCTTGGAGGTCTCTAAAGATATCATTGAGGAAGTGTTGAAATGAAGAGGGGGCATTGCAGAGACTGTGTGGCATAACAGTATACTCGTAGTGTCCATATCGGGACCGAAATGCAGTTTTCCATTTGTCTCCTTTTCTAACACGAAGGAGATTATAGGCACCCCTTAAATCCAGTTTGGTGTAAATGGAGGCTGCCTGTAACCTCACAATTAGCTCAGGGATGAAATGGAGTGGGTATTTATTCTTGACCGTGATCTTGTTCTCACACAGGGATGTAGATTACCATCCTTTTTTCCCACAAAAAAGATTCCAGCCCCTGCTGTGGAAGTGGAAGGTTGGATAACTCCTTTTGACAAATTTTTGTTGATGTACTTTTCGAGAATGAGAAGTTCTTTTTCTGCCAAGGGGTATATTCTACCAAATGGTATGGGAGCCCCAGGTAACAAGTCTATAGGGCAATCGTATTCCCTTCATGGTGGTAAAGTATCAAAAACATCAGCATAATCGTGATACACCTTGGGAAGTAGAACCTGTTGGCCTTTCTTCATATCAACATCCAGGATGGAGTGTGTATAGCCTGTGGTGAGGTTATTATGGAGGCAATGAGTGGTGCAGAGAGTGGAGGAGAAGGATTGGCTCCCTGAGGCCCACTTAATAGCTGGATCATGCTTGCGTAACCAAGAAATTCTGAGAATTACCTGGAATAGAGGCGAGGGGACGAGATCAAATACAATGTATTCTTGATGTCTCCCCATAGAGACAAGAATAGGTCTGGTTTGTTTCAGTAAGGTACCTGATTTATGAATGGATCTATCTACCACTTGTATTTTCAATTGAACGTCCTTATTGATCACTGGGATTTGTAAGGTAGCAGCCAAGGAGGAATCAAGGAAGCATCCACTTGCTCCTGAGTCGATTAACACCTGGCATTTATGTTTAGTCATGCTCCACTGCAAGGAGAGGGAGATTGATAAGGGAGGAGTTGTTGTATTCAAAGTAGAGGGTAGACAACCTTGAGCCAGTCCCATTTGTATTGGTTTCTCTGTCACAGGTGGAGAAGAAAGTGACTGGCACCTGGGAGGAGGAGCAAGTGCCCTTATAGGTAGAGAGAGGTTGCAGTCTCATGACGTCTTTCATGTAAACGCCTGTTCAGCTGGATTGCTTGTTGCATAACATTTTATAGTGAATCAGGAACACCAAAAAGAGTGAAATCGTCCTTAAGAATCACTGAGAGTCCCAGGCGGAATTGGTTGATAAGTCCGATTCCACCGGGTATCTTTGGCATACGTTTAAAATCGGTGATGTATTTCTATACTGGTCGGTGTCCTTGTTGGAAGGCTCTGATGGCTGTTTGGGCAGTATCTTGCCTTTTGGGACCATAAGTGCTATGAAGGAGTGCCAGCATTGTACAGCAGGATTGTTATCCCGTAGCAATTCTTGTGCCCATTCTTGTGGAGGGCCAGAAAGGAGGGTTATCCTAGTACGTACTTTGATGGAATCATAGTGGTACGTGCATGGTTGTAAATCCGACAGCAATTCACAGGACACGATAAAGGATCGTTACTTCAAACGATCACCTGTAAATTTATCAGGCATGGCGATCCTTGGTTCAGGTGCCATAGACATGTCTTCTGGAAGGGATACTAGATTAGCAGCTACAGCAGGCATTGGTGACCGTTTTTGGACTGCTTAAATCAGGATGATCACTTATCTCATTAGGGAATTGAGCCTTTAAGCCGCGTCTGCAGGCTCCATTTTATGGCTCAGTAGTTACAGGGCCGATGCAAGGATTTTTGCCGCCCTAGGCAAAAGTAAATGTGACATCACAATGCCCCACCCATATGATCTGCCATGTTAACTAACGCCAGTGCTGCAGTGCCGCCGTGTTTACATTAAGCTGCAGTGGTTCTGGGGACTATAGTGTTTCTTTAATGTGAGGTAAATTAGAGATTAGTGCCACAAATAATATACTAGATTGCCTACTTATAACTAGATGAGGATGATGATGGGCTCTAGCTGCAGTCTGGCTCCACTGGTCTGGTGTAGAAAAGGCTCTCTGGAAGCTGTTTGTAGCTGTGGTCACAAATGTCAATGTTCTCGGAGAACGGGAAGCAGCTCCATTTTCTGGGGGCCCTTTACACAGCTCAAGGTCTGGGTCCCAGGGTCCACCTTCATGTTCCACCAATGAGTTTGTTCACAGGGGGTGGAGTGTGTAGGGGATGTCCTGATATGGGTGTAAGAAATGCATTGTGTGAATCTGTGTTTTTATGTGTAAGGGCTGCAAGGTGTGTTTCTGTGTATGTACGGGATGCAGTGTGTGTGCGTCTGTAAGGGGTGCATTGAGTGTGTGTAAGGAATGCACTGTGTGTTTCTGTGTGTGTAAGGGATGCATTGTGTGTAAGGGTTTCATTGCTTGTGTGTGTGTCTGTGTGTGTAATTAATTGTGTGTTTTTCTGTGTGCAAGGGGTGCATTGTCTTTGTGTGTAAGGGGTGCATTGTGTGTGATTGTGTGTGTGTGATGGATGTCAATCTCTCCCCCCTCCCTTGTCACTCTCTCCCCCCCTTGTCCCTCTCTTCTCCCCCCCTCCCATGTCACTCTCATTCCCCCTCCCTCCCAGTCAATTCCCCTCCCTGTCAATTTCTTTCTCCTCCCTCCCTGTCAATTTCTTTCTCTCCCCCTTCCCTGTCAATTTATTTCTCCCCCCAGTCAATTTATTTCTCCACTCTGTCAATTTCTTTCTCCCCCCTGTCAATTTCTTTCTCCCCCTGTCAATTTCTTTCTCCCCCCTGTCAATTTCTTTCTCCCCTGTCAATTTCTTTCTCCCCCCTGTCAATTTCTTTCTCCCCCTGTCAATTTCTTTCTCCCTCCCCTCCTTGTCAATTTCTTTCTCCCCCTGTCAATTTTTCTCCCCCCTTGTCAATTTCTTTCTCTCCCCCCTCCCTGTCAATTTCTTTCTCTCCCGCCTCCCTGTCAATTTCTTTCTCCCCCCTACCTGTCAATTTCTTCCCCCCCGTCAATTTCTTTCTCTCCCCCCTCCCTGTCAATTTCTTTCTCTCCCCCCCGTAAATTTCTTTCTCCCCCCTACCTGTCAATTTCTTCCCCCCGTCAATTTCTTTATTTCCCCCCTCCCTGTCAATTTATTTCTCCCCCCTCCCTGTCAATTTATATCTCCCCCCTCCTCTGTTATAGCGTGGCCGAGCCCTGTATGGTCCGTGGGTACAGGGAGCTTTTGTTTCCTGTACCCAGCTGGACTAAAAGGAAGTGCACAGTCAGTGTTAGTCCGGCCGGGTACAGGAGACAGATTCTCCCTGTCAATTTCTTTCTCTACCCCCTCCCTGTATATGTATTTCTCCCCCTTCCTGTCAATTTCTTTCTCCCCCCTCCCTGTCAATTTCTTTCTCCCCCCTCCCTGTCGATTTCTTTCTCCCCCCTTCCCTGTCAATGTATTTCCCCCCCCCGTCAATTTCTTTCTCCCCCCTCCCTGTCAATTTCTTTCTCCCCCCATCAATTTCTTCCCCTCTTACCCCCCCTGTCAATTTCTTTCTCCCCCCTCCCCTACCTCTGTTGTAGCGTGGCCGAGCCCTGTACGGTCCGTGGGTACAGGGAGCTTTTGCTTCCTGTACCCGGCCGGACTAAAAGGAAGTGCAAAGTCAGTGTTAGTCCGACCGGGTACAGGAGACAGATGCTCCCTGTCAATTTATTTCTCTCCCCCCTCCCTGTCAATGTCTTTCTCCCGCCCAGTCAATTTCTTTCTCCCCCCTGTCAATTTTTTTCCCCCGTCAATTTCTTCCCCCTGTCAATTTCTTTCTCCCCCTCCCTATCAATTTCTTTCTCCCCCTCCCTGTCAATTTCTTCCCCGTCAATTTCTTTCTCCCCCTCCCTGTTAATTTCTTTCTCCCCCCTGTCAATTTCTTTCTCCCCCTCCCCGTCAATTTTTTTACTTCCCCCCTCCCTGTCAATTTATTTCTCCCCCCTCCCTGTCAATTTATTTCTCCCCCCTCCCCTACCTCTGTTGTAGCGTGGCCGAGCCCTGTATGTAGCGTGGGTACAGGGAGCTTTTGTTTCCTGTACCCAGCTGGACTAAAAGGAAGTGCACAGTCAGTGTTAGTCCGGCCTTGTACAGGAGACAGATGCTCCCTGTCAATTTCTTTCTCTACTTCCTCCCTGTCAATGTCTTTCTCCCCCTCCCTGTCAATTTCTTTCTCCCCCCTCCCTGTCAATTTCTTTCTCCCCCCTCCCTGTCAATTTCTTTCTCCCCCCTCCCTGTCAATTTCTTTCTCCCCCTCCCTGTCGATTTATTTCTCCCTCCCTCCCTGTCGATTTATTTCTCTCTCCCTCCCTGTCAATTTCTTTCTCCCCCCTTCTCTGTCAATTTATTTCCCCCCCTTCCCTGTCAATTTCTTTCTCCCCCCTGTCAATTTCTTTCTCCTTCCCTGTCAATTTCTTTCTCCCCCCTGTCAATTTCTTTCTCCCCCTCCTTGTCAATGTCTTTCTTCCCCTTCCTCCCTGTCAATGTATTTCTCCCCCCGTCAATTTATATCCCCCCCACCCTGTCAATTTCTTTCTTCCCCCATCAATTTCTTCCCCTCTTACCCCCCCTGTTAATTTATTTCTCCCCCCTCCCCTACCTCTGTTGTAGCATGGCAAAGCCCTGTATGGTCCGTGGGTACAGGGAGCTTTTGTTTCCTGTACCCGGCCGGACTAAAAGGAAGTGCACAGTCAGTGTTAGTCTGGCCGGGTACAGGAGACAGATGCTCCCTGTCAATTTCTTTCTCTCCCCCCTCCCTGTCAATGTCTTTCTCCCCCCACTCCCTGTCAATTTCTCCCCCTCCCTGTCAATTTCTTTCTCCCCCTCCCTGTCAATTTCTTCCCCCCGTCAATTTCTTTCTCCCCCCTCCCTGTCAATTTCTTTCTCCCCCTCCCTGTCAATTTCTTTCTCCCCCCTCCCTGTCAATTTCTTTCTGCCCCCTCCCTGTCAATTTCTTTCTCCCCCCTCCCTGTCAATTTCTTTCTCCCCCTCCCTGTCAATTTCTATCTCACCCTCTCCCTGTCAATTTCTTTCTCCCTCCTCCCTGTCAATTTATTTCTCCCCTTCTCCCTGTCAATTTCTATCTCCCCCTCTCCCTGTCAATTTCTTTCTCCCTCCTCCCTGTCAATTTATTTCTCTCCTTCTCCCTGTCAATTTCTTTCTCCCCCATCAATTTCTTCCCCCTACGCCCCCTGTCAATTTCTTTATCCCCCCTCCCCTACCTCTGTTGTAGCATGGCAGAGCCCTGTATGGTCCGTGGGTACAGGGAGCTTTTGTTTCCTGTACCCGGCTGGACTAAAAGGAAGTGCACAGTCAGTGTTAGTCTGGCCGGGTAGAGGAGACAGATGCTCCCTGTCAATTTCTTTCTCTCCCCCTCCCTGTCAATGTCTTTCTCCCCCCACTCCCTGTCAATTTCTCCCCCTCCCTGTCAATTTCTTTCTCCCCTTCCCTGTCAATTTCTTCCCCCCGTCAATTTCTTTCTCCCCCCTCCCTGTCAATTTCTTTCTCCCCTCCCTGTCAATTTCTTTCTCCCCCTCCCTGTCAATTTCTTTCTCCCCCTCCCTGTCAATTTCTTTCTCCCCCTCCCTGTCAATTTCTATCTCACCCTCTCCCTGTCAATTTCTTTCTCCCCCCTCCCTGTCAATTTATTTCTCCCCCTCCCTTTCAATTTCTATCTCACCCTCTCCCTGTCAATTTCTTTCTCCGTCCTCCCTGTCAATTTATTTCTCCCCTTCTCCCTGTCAATTTCTATCTCCCCCTCTCCCTGTCAATTTCTTTCTCCCTCCTCCCTGTCAATTTATTTCTCCCCTTCTCCCTGTCAATTTCTTTCTCCCCCATCAATTTCTTCCCCCTACGCCCCCTGTCAATTTCTTTATCCCCCCTCCCCTACCTCTGTTGTAGCGTGGCCGAGCCCTGTATGGTCCGTGGGTACAGGGAGCTTTTGTTTCCTGTACCCAGCTGGATTAAAAGGAAGTGCACAGTCAGTGTTAGTCCGGCCGGGTACAGGAGACAGATGCTCCCTGTCAATTTCTTTCTCTACTTCCTCCCTGTCAATGTCTTTCTCCCCCTCCCTGTCAATTTATTTCTCCCCCCTCCCTGTCAATTTCTTTCTCCCCCTCCCTGTCGATTTATTTCTCCCTCCCTCCCTGTCGATTTTTTTCTCCCTCCCTCCCTCCCTGTAAATTTCTTTCTCCCCCCTTCTCTGTCAATTTATTTTTCCCCCCTTCCCTGTCAATTTCTTTCTCCCCCCTGTCAATTTCTTTCTCCCCCCCTGTCAATTTCTTTCTCCCCCCTGTCAATTTCTTTCAACCCCTCCCTGTCAATGTCTTTCTCCCCCTTCCTCCCTGTCAATGTATTTCTCCCCCCGTCAATTTATATCCCCCCCACCCTGTCAATTTCTTTCTTCCCCCATCAATTTCTTCCCCTCTTACCCCCCCTGTTAATTTCTTTCTCCCCCCTCCCCTACCTCTGTTGTAGCATGGCAGAGCCCTGTATGGTCCGTGGGTACAGGGAGCGTTTGTTTCCTGTACCCGGCCGGACTAAAAGGAAGTGCAGAGTCAGTGTTAGTATGGCCGGGTACAGGAGACAGATGCTCCCTGTCAATTTCTTTCTCTCCCCCCTCCCTGTCAATGTCTTTCTCCCCCCACTCCCTGTCAATTTCTCCCCCTCCCTGTCAATTTATTTCTCCCCCTCCCTGTCAATTTCTTCCCCCCGTCAATTTCTTTCTCCCACCTCCCTGTCAATTTCTTTCTCCCCCTCCCTGTCAATTTCTTTCTCCCCCTCCCTGTCAATTTCTTTCTCCCCCCTCCCTGTCAATTTCTTTCTCCCCCCTCCCTGTCAATTTATTTCTCCCCCTCCCTGTCAATTTCTATCTCACCCTCTCCCTGTCAATTTCTTTCTCCCTCCTCCCTGTCAATTTATTTCTCCCCTTCTCCCTGTCAATTTCTATCTCCCCCTCTCCCTGTCAATTTCTTTCTCCCTCCTCCCTGTCAATTTATTTCTCCCCTTCTCCCTGTCAATTTATTTCTCCCCCATCAATTTCTTCCCCCTACGCCCCCTGTCAATTTCTTTATCCCCCCTCCCCTACCTCTGTTGTAGCGTGGCCGAGCCCTGTATGGTCCGCGGGTACAGGGAGCTTTTGTTTCCTGTACCCGGCCGGACTAAAAGGAAGTGCACAGTCAGTGTTAGTTCGGCCGGGTACAGGAGACAGATGCTCAATTTCTTTATCTCCCTCAATTTCTTTCTCCCCCCTCCCTGTCAATTTATTTCTCACCCTGTCAATTTCTTTCTTCCCCCCTGTCAATTTCTTTCCCCCCCGTCAATTTCTTTCTCCCCCTCCCTATCAATTGTTTTCTCTCCCCCCCTCCCTGTCAATTTCTTTCTCTCCCCCTGTCAATTTCTTTCTCTCCCCCACCTGTCAATTTCTTTCTCCCCCCTTCCTGTCAATTTCTTTATCCCCCCTTCCTGTCAATTTCTTTCTCCCCCCTTCCTGTCAATTTATTTCTCCCCCTCTCCCTGCCAATTTATTTCTCCCCCCTGTCAATTTCTTTCTCCCCATCCCTGTCAATTTCTTTCTCTCCCCCCTGTCAATTTCTTTCGCTCCCTCCTCCCTGTCAATTTCTTTCTCTCCCTCCTCCCTGTCAATTTCTTTCTCCCCATCAATTCCCCCCCTGTCAATTTCTTTCTCCCCCCTTCCCTACCTCTGTTGTAGCGTATTCAAGCTCTGTATGGTCCGCGGGTACAGGGAGCTTTTGCTTCCTGTACCCGGCCGGACTAAAAGGAAGGTGCACACTCAGTCACTCACTGTGCACTTCTTGTTAGTCCGGCCGGGTACAGGAGACAGATGCTCCTTGTACCCGCGGACCATACAGGGCTCAGCCACGCTAGAGTGAGGGAGTAACAGGAGGGAGCGCTGAGCGCTTCCCTCCTGTCAGCCCCTTTCCTCATGCTGCGCCCTCATGGACGCACCAGCCCGGGCAAAGCTGCAGCCACCTGAGGCTCTCTACAGAGCGCTCGGGCGGCTGCAGCATGAGGGGGGCTGGTGCTCCTGGCGGCTGCCTAGTCCGCCTAACAGGTAGCGCCGCCCCTGAGTAGTTATGTTGGGTTTATTGTTTAGTAGACGGAGCCCAAGATGCAGAGTAGTGCTGAAAACAATGGACCAGGTTTGCAGTACAAAGGGGATTAGACAAAGAGAGTAGTCGGGGAAGAGAGAGAGAGATGCGGCGTGGGTTCTTTCTGTTATGGCACAAGTTAGCACAAAACCATTTTTGAGACCTGACATTTTTGTAAGTTTATATATGTAGACATAATAATATACTGTATATAGGACAGTGCTAAATTAACAATTCTTGATAAATTACTCAAGTTACTAAAACGTTGACCTTTAATTTACTCGATGTAAGTTCTTACATTATTAATAGAGCAATATGTTGGAACATCCACTGACTGCTTGCCATCTACCTACATTATCTGTGCCAGGGGAATAAAACAAAGCATCAATATACATCATACATTAATATATCTCAAGCAATAAAAAAAGATAAAAACAGAAATAGTACTCATATTTTTCCTTATTGTGTATTGTATGCTAAATATACATATGCGTGTGATTTTATCTTTATCCTGATGAATGTTTGTTTTAAAACTGAAAGATTGACCTTTGGGATTCAGAACCAAAGACACATTTGTACTAGCAAGTTTACTGAGAATGGCTTATAGTCATGGAAGGGCTGGAAGGTCGGTTGTGGGATGCAGTCTGAGACCACTCTTCTGAAAAATTAAAATGTCAGGAGGATATCTATTTGGACAGTTCTGCAATAGTAAGGTAGCATGCATGAATAGTGCAAGACCTTTGCTTTTTTCATGGGCTGGTGGCCTCTGTTCTAAATGTTCTACAGATCTGGATTGGCCTACTGGGATATTTCCTGATGGACTATAGTATGTAACTGAGGCTCAGACTACCAGACTTCAATTATTATGTATGATAATAATTATGAGATATTTGCCAGTGACTGCAGGGTGAAATGAGACAGCATTCATGTTATTCATAACACATTCCAATTGTGATTGGTAGAAATGGCGTCAGGGTTTAATTGCCCCCCAGTCATCCCAAAAGTCTCTCCATATCAACCGGTAGCTACACTGCCGATAATCCAGCCGGTGCCATCATTAGGAAAATACTGGCATCCATGCCAGTATATTTTATGTCTGGCAACCAGCCAACAAGCCACCTCCATTGGGAGGAGAAGGCAGGAATTCCATGTTTGTGCGTATACATCCTGTCGGCCTCCTGTACTCCCCGTGTGTCTCAGGAAGTCAGAGGTTCGAATCACATGACCCACAACCTATGACTTGACTAAAGGTGGGGAGAGCACAAGAGGCAGACAGACAGGATATTTGTGCACATACACAATGCACGGACACCATGGTGCCCCCCCTTGGACAACAGGGATGTCCTGAGGATGCCATCTGGGTCCTGGGTTAAATGCAGAAGATGTCATCTGCATCCTGAGGTAAGTAAAGGGAGATCATCTGGATTCTGTAAGTGTTGGGGATGCCATCTGGCTCCAGAGGTAAATGCAGAGGATGCCATCTGGGTCCTGGAGTAAGTGAGGAGGATGCAAGGCATTTGGGGTAAGAGCAAGTGCAGGGTATACTATCTAAGTGCAGAGCAAGTGCTGGGGATGCCATGTTCATGCCTGAGCAAGTGCTGGGGATGTCATTAGGGTGCCTAAGCAATTTGTTGGGGTCACAGAGATGGCACAGATATGCTTGGACAGAGAGAGATGGCATAGAGTTGCTGGGGCAGATAGATGGCACATATATGCTGGGACAGAGAGATGGCACAGAGCTGCTGGGGCAGAGAAATGGCACAGAGAGATCGGAGGCAGAGAGATGGCCCAGAGAGATTGGAGGCAGGGAGATGGCAGTGGCAGCAAGTTTGGAGACACAGGTGGCACAGGCAAGCTTTTTTTAAGGCACATATGGCTCATTAGCATGAGATACAAATTTTATGAATTTACTGATCTTTGGCATGATATACAGGGTTTATGCATTTACTGCTCATTGATATGTTATACCAAAATTATGCATTTACTGTACATTGATATGATATACCAATTTTATGCATTTTATGTTCATTGACATGATTTACCAAGTTTATAAATTTTATCTTAATTGACATTATGTACCAAGTTTACACATTAAAGGGACACTACAGCTTATTGAATTAGTTCTGGTGAGTAGAATCATTACCATCAGGCTTTTTGCTGTAAGCCCTGTCTTTTCAGAGAAAATGCAGTGTTTACATTACAGCCTAGTGATAACTTCACTGGCCACTCCTTAGATGGCTGTTAGAGATCCTTCCTGGGTCATCGCTGCCTAAAATACATCCAAACATTCAGTGTCTCCTCCCTCTGCATGCATATACTGAACTTTCCTCATAGAGATGCATTGATTCAATTCATCTCTATGAGGAGATGCTGATTTTACCAGAGCTTTGTTTGAATCATGCTGGCTCTGCCCCTGATCTGCTTCTTTGTCAGTCTCAGCCAATCCTATGGGGATGCATTGTGATTGGATCAGACCACCACTTCTGATGATGTCAGCAGACTGCTTGTTTTTCTGAGGCAAACAGCATGCAGATCTACAGCTTCAGGCTTGAATACAGTAAGATTTTGCTATATTTATTGAGGCATAAGGGGGCCAAGGGGGGATAGATGGTGGTTTTAACACTATAGGGTCAGGAATGTTTGTGTTCCTGACCCTATAGTAATCTTTTAACTTCTCAGTGGCATGGTATACAAGGTTTATGCAAAATCCTTCAGAGATCCTTTGACTAAATATTTGCCTAGTTGGGGATTTCTCCCTTATCGATTAGTGACATCCAAGTGTCAGGTGGGCAGGGTAGTTGCTCCCTGGACTTCATGTCTAAATGCCCAAGTGCATAGCACCTTTATTCTGTCTATTCAATTATCTTACATGTCTATCAACACCAGGCCCGGACTGGCCATTGGGCATACCGGGCCCGGTGGGCCGCGATGTCCATGGGCCGAGGCCGGCAGGGGAGATTACAGGGTCTCCCCTGTTGGCCCATGCAGAGCTGGCGCTATCTGAGTGTCAGCCCTGCTGTGTGCATTCATGGGCCAGTGGAGAGATTAAAGATCTCCCTTACCAGGCCACAGGCACTGATCTACGGCCGCCGGCTGGGGAGGGAGGGAGACAGGAGAGGACCCGGGAATCTCTAGCCAGCAGCTCTGCCGGGTTCCTCTCGCAAGGTTGCAGCGTTGCAGCGGTTACCACGGCAACACTCAGATCTTGTGAGAGTGAACTCTAGCCTTGCAGGCTAGAGTTCACTCACCACTAAGACCGCCATGGATGGCAGCATGGTCCCCCTCCATGGCAGCATGGTCCCCCCCACCCACCCCTCCCAGGCTAAAGGTAAGAAGGGAGGGAGGATATAAAGGTTTTTTTTTATTAAAAAAATACATATTTAAATTAAAATAAACATATTCCTACACACACAGCACACTCACAGTAACAACACCCTCACACACAAACACAGCACACTCACACTAACAGCACCCTCACAAAGACACAGCACCCCCACACACAGCACCCTCAGACACACACTGCACTCTCACACACATCACCCTCACACACACACACACACACACACAAACACACTCACACTAACAGCACCCTCACAAACACACAGCACCCTCACACACACAGCACTCTCAGACACACAGTACCCTGACACAAACAGCATCCTCAGACACAGACAGCACCCTCAGATACAGACAGCACCCTCACACACACACACGGCACCCTCAGACACTGACAGCACCCTCACACACACACACACACAAAGCACCCTCACACACACAACATCCTCAGACACACCCAGCACCCTCACACATACACAGCATACTCTTACACATAGCACACTCAGACACACAGCACCTTCACACAAACAGCACCCTCAGACACAGACAGCACCCTCACACACAGACAGCACCCTCACACACATACAGCACCCTCACACACACAGCACCCTCACACACACAACACACACACACACACACATATATATAATATATAAAATAACACTCAGTGAGTTAACAGACAAAGAAAATCAGAAACATAGAATGTGACAGAAGATAAGAACACCTTCACACACACAGCATCGCCGCTCTTACACACACACTGCACCCCTCACACACATGCTGCACCCTTCACACATACACACAGCACACCCAACACACTGCACCCCTCACAAATACAATACGTCCAAATCTATGTATATATATATATACTATATACTACAGCACCATTCACACTGCACCACTACACACATTACTACACACTAGATCCCTTACTCTATATACACTGTAAATCCTATACACACACACACACACACACACACACAATCTCCTATACACACTCTGAGTCCTTCACACACTAGATCCCCTTACACACACACTGCACCACCTATACACACTACATTCCTGACATACAAACTCTGGATCCCCTATGCACACACTACATTCCTTGTAAGCAAACACATACAACATTCTCTAAACACACACTCTTTACAACCCCTACACACACTATGTCACCCATATACACACACTTGCTACATCCCCTATACACACTATGCCCCCTATACACACATTCTCTACAGCCCCTAGCCACACATATTACACCACAAACATGAATGAAATCTACCTATTTACACAATACCACACCACAATCAGCTCACTCTACACACACGCAATCCCACAAGCAGACTCCAAACACATGCACCATACGCTTTCCTGGCCCTTTTGACCTCTGGGATCACACTTATGGAGACACCAGAGACAAGTTAAAAGCAAACACGGCACAAGCATGTTATTATATTTGCTTGCGCTGCGCAGAACAAATACAGGGCCTTTTTTTCATGCTAGAGCTCTTCAGCGCGGCTCTGCGCATTGAACCAACATGCTTACTTTGAGAGGGTGCGTGCTTGTCATTAGTGATGACAAAACACACACTGGCCCTTCTCAGAGGGCCGCTGTGATTGAAAAATGTCCAGGCCTAAATTTTTTCCCATTCCGGCCCTGATCAACACATCTGTTTTGTTTGTGTACTTGTGTCTATCGCTGAAGTTAAAGGTTCGGTTGGTAAAATTGCACTATGGACCATTAAATAGTGTTTGTCCCCCAGGTCACAAGTTGCCAGCCAATAGAGTTGGTTGTAAACAGTGTCTGTGTCTTCTAGACATGCTTACATCTATGTGAATGCTCTTTACACAGTATGGATCATACTGCTACAGGCTACATGGATATGTGATGTCACATTTTGAAACCCAGCAGCCTCATTCTGTCAAATCTAACTGTCTGTCTGTCTCTCTGTCTGTTTGTCTGCCTGCTAGAATAAATGTTATGCGATGATTGATTCAGTTAAGTGACAGAATAATCTACAATAATCCCATTACAATATTAGTGGGATTATAGAGAACTAACATAATTTCAGAATTTCTGTATGAAGAGAATATTATTAATGTTTAGCCTTAAACTATTACTCTGATATAAAAGAGAATTATTTCATGTTGGCTTCAGCACAGCTTTATTACAGAATAATCTAAAACTCTTGATTGTCATTTCTCATCATATTACTGTAGAGGTAAAATCTATTTTCTTTTAATGATTATGTTATCAATTATCTTTAGGGTTATTGATTGCTGTAATACGAAGTTGTTAATTTTCAAACTTAAACGTGTTATATTATTAAACTGAAGCATACTAAGATTCAGCAATTTTCATTAAAAGGTTTAATATTTTGAGTTGCTTTAGGGTTAAAACACTGTGCTTCTTGCTGTTTTGCCACTATAGTCATTAACTTTTAAATGTACATTAATAGAAATCTTGTAATGCCCCACATCACCTTCCCCACAGCAACAATAGAATTTGGTATCTAAGGTAATAGGGCACCTTTTCCATTATCTGATATATGTGCCCAGGTGCAGGGGGTGTATGGGAATAGCGGACATGCCTTGGGATTCCCATGATTAAACCAGTATGCCAAAATGTGCTTAAGCAACTTGCCATATAATGCATATTCAAAAACACTCAAAGAGTTAGCTTCAAAAATAAAAAAAAATTATATAAAATCCATAGCTTTTGGGTTGTGGCATAACTAAAAAAAAAAAAAGTATTTTCATGCTCCCATTGTATGTCTATCCTTATCGAACAAGCAGTGTAAATGTTATGCAATTACTATTGTGTTATGTCTCTATAATCAAATCACCCGTCTAAAATAAAATATATTAAAAACTTTTCCCTGTTTTAACATTAATCCACTCACAGGAAAAATGCTCCATCAAGCTTGAAATTTCCAAATTTGCTTGGATTCCATAATCAAAAGTAGCAGTGTTCGTTGGCGCTCATGGTAGAACCTGCCAGGACACGCTATTGTTTATAAGTTCATAGGCTTTCTTGCAAAGGAGATTGAAGTCCAAGGTTATGTATGACTGTCTCTATGCTCACAAATGTTCTTATTCCATAAATTGATAGATCAGTTCAGATTTATGTCATTTAAGATATCTGTTTTCTGTAACATATAAAAAGAAAAGTTTCTCTCTATTCTGCTACTGGAGAAGCAAGGATTTTGAGCTACTTTACCAACCAACACTTGGTCATCAAGATCACAAATGAATTTCTAGGAAAATAGATATACAAAATTAGAAAGTACTTCAGAAAATGAGAAGGAAGTGATACAAAGATTTATAGGGTAACCAAACAAATGTTTATTGATATGCCATAAGAGTCTAAATTTATTTCTTAGTCCTGAAAAAGAGAACCTGATGTCCAGCTTGCACGTCTCCAGTGGTGCCTCATCAATGTATGGTCACACAGTAATTTTCTGTATTGTATAAGAATTCCATAAACAGGGATATACATATAATTTCAAAACCAGTTGATAAAGACATTTACACAAAAGAAGATAAAAGGTCATAGTGTGGATGATGAACCATATATGTGCAGTACAGGTTGTTATTAAAATGAAGACAACTTTACTGTAAGAACAATAAGGATGTGGAATTCTCTGCCTGAAGAAGTTGTTTTATCAGAGTCCATACAGATGTTCAAACAGCAACTAGATGCATACTTGCAAAAACAGAATATTCAAGGATATAATCTTTCAATGTAGGGTAATAACTGCTTGATCCAAGGATAAATCTGACTGCCATTCTGGGGTCAAGAAGGATTTTTTTCCCCTAGCTTGTTTCAAAATTGGAAGTGCTTCAAACTGGGTTTTTTTGCCTTCTTTTGGATCAACAGCAAAAAACAAATGTGAGGAACTTGATGGACGCAAGTCTCTTTTCAGCTATGTAACTATGTAACATGGATGATTCAAATGACTGCAGGTATCTGTACCATTTTAAACGAGACAACAATGTATCGAGGTCCAGGATCTGCTGTCTAGAATGGTGTGATGGTACATAGTAAAGAGAATTAAGGAGACAGTGAGATCACTCTGTACAGAGTTCTCCAACAGAAATAACTCAGTTGCTAACTTGATTCCTGACGGGTTAATTCAGGCACTCAATGTACTAGTTAAATAATACAAGCATATATAACTAGTGAACATTACAATATTAAATACTAATTTGGTATTCCTTTTTAGATATTATGAGAATGTGGCTCAGAAAGGTCACATACTCTTGAAGCAGATACTCACAAAACATTGTCTAATGGGCAGCATCTGCTTTTGTGGCCTTTTTTTAAAGAGTCTGCAGCACTGAATTCAACGGCTGAGGAACCATTAACCTGTTATGCTTTAGGGACAGCAACACTGTGCTATAGGCATGTTAAGAAACTGTCATCCTATTCAGCACTGCTTGTCACATATCTTATTCATCTTTACTTTGTAGTTAGATCTTGTGTTGTGGTTGTGGTTTTGAAATGTCTCATGCCCTCTTCATGACAGATGATGTTCCAGGACTTGCCTATCCCCTTGTCTTGAGGGGGATAAAAATGGAATCATCACTTTCCATATGAATGTTTTCTTTTTTATTTAATTCATCCTAATTTAGGCCATATGGCAGGTCGTTCAAATTCCGTATGGACATACAATCAAGCAAACGACCCACACAGTGCACAGTGCAGCTCTTTCCTGATTATACCCCCAGAAAAGAGATGAATGATGGGGAAATGGGTGATTGATGGTTATGGGAAAATTAGTAAATATTAATGTTATTTCCATATCAAGCATAAAGTAAAAACACAGAAGTAAAAAAAAGAACTAGCAGTAATAAATATATATGTATATTTAATAAATGTATAAGTTATAATCATATACATTTTTACTGCTCCTTTTTTGGTTATTTTCACACCAAATGGCATGAAAATGCATATTTTAGTGTACTGCTAAATAAATACAAAATATTTATATTATGTATATATTTAGCAGTAGACTGATTGGCCCCTTTTCACAGCATTTTAGTTCATCCAATTATTCCCCCTAATATCTTGTACAGACGATATTAGTACAAGCAGAACCTCCACAGTAGATGAATATCATATTACCAAAACTAAATTTTATTTTTGAACAGATTTGACCAAACTGAATTTTTCAACCAAGTTTAAGTCTAATTTAGAACCATGTTTTCACATCAGTTTCTACCTTTGTTGTATGTTATATGTTGTTTATTTTCTATATTCCATGTTTTGTGATTAAATCATTAAGATTAATTGTAATGATCAATACTATCAATTATTCTAAAAATACTAATAAGTGACAGGGTGGCAAAAAATTGGAAAACACCACAATGTATATGATAGCACAATCTGTATTAAACAAAACAAAAAGTGAGATTCCCATATTTCCTTTACAGATTCATGCTAACAAGAGCTGCAGTGTTTGCTCAGGTAAATATTAAATAAAAGGAAATAAAAACATTAAATAGCATAAACCAGATAGGTGCCATCTTGAGGATCATAATGTCCTGTAGAAATATGACAGTGAGCCAGGGCCCTATACCCACAATGAACATATATATAAATATATAGCAGCAATCGCATATATATATATATATATATATATATATATATAAATAAAAACAAAGTAAGGACAGGAGCACTCTCTCGGTTTCCAAATGTATTTAAAAGATATCACCACCTATACATCAATGTTTCGACCCTTCAGGGTCTTTATCAAGATATCTTTGATGTCCTTACTTGTTTATATATCCTGCTTGGAAGCACCCAGGTATAGTTTATTCATCTGTTTATTTTTTGGGGGTTGAGTGCTAGAGCCTGGACATTTCCAGTGTCCCTTCGCTAGCCAGGTTCATGAGAGAAGGAGAAGACTTCCTTTTTGGCTTCCGGAGATGGATCATGGAATATCCTGGGCCCCCTCTCCCTCTTCTTCTTTTTCAATGTTAATTTTTTTTAATTTTATTTTAATTTTTTTCGCATACATAAAGGAAAAAGAAAAGCACTAAACAGCACACAAAAACAAAAACAAACAAACAAAAAAAAATACAAGACAACCCAATAACATAAAATAAAATAATATGCTCTTCATTACTTTTACTTCACTTCATTTATGATCGCTATATTTAGCTAAAAAAAAACAAAAAACAAAAACAAACGCTAATTTATAAATAATTGTCGTTTACAATGATGTTTGGTGGAGTTATTTTTTTCCATTTTTGAGCAATACTTATTTTTGCAGCAATTAGTATATGAATTATGACTAAATAATCATAAACTAATCTTGGTGTATATGTAACAGATAAAACTCAAGGAGGCTTGGCGTCAGTGTACCCGTTATAAGCTGAATTGTTGGTTTAATATTATTCCAAAATTGTGTTAGGCAAGGGCAATCCCCAAAAATATGTAATAAGGTTCCTTTCTCTCTTTGGCACCTCCAGCAAATATCGGAAGTAGCTGTGTACATTCGAGACAATTTTGCGGGAACTAAATACCAATGCATTAGTATTTTACTATAAGCTTCCCAATAAGTAAGGCCATGAGATGTTTGTTTCGTCAATTTTATAGCTTGATACCAATCAGATAAATCAAAGGTTTTAATTAAAACCTATTTATGACTTTTACCTATCTGATCACTCCTTCATATCCTTAATTTTAAATTCCCTTTCATCTGCTTTTCCTTTGAATTTGTTTTTAACACCTCAATGCTTCCCCACCCCCCATCTGTCTTATCTAACCCTAGATTCTCTCTTATAGCCTGGGTCCCATACACCATTGAAACAGCTACACCCAGAACTCACAGCACCTAACTCTGCAGGATTTGCACTAAGCAGAAGTAGCATTTCTGGATCATCACCACCTCTTATCGTTTGCTCTCAAGTACCCCCTCACCCAACAACCTCAGCCTAACCCCCCTCAACTCAGGTGGAACCTTAATTATATTGACCTCCAGCAGCTGTCAACTGATATTGATTCACAACAGCTATCCCTCTTCTGTCCCTCACTGGCCATCTCCACATATAACACTACCCTCACCTCGGTCTTGAACGCTGCCGCCCACTCCAAACATGCACCTCAAGGAGGACACGCCACCAACCGTGGCATACTATATCAACATGCTATCTGCAAAGTTGCTCCCGTTGTGCTGAACACTCCTGGATTAAGTCTCGCACCCAGTCAGACTTTCTCTATTATAGATTCATATTGTGTTCATACAGCGCAGCTCTTGCCTGCGCCAATCAGTCATACTTTTCCTCTCTCACTAGTTCATGCTCCCACAATCGCAGGTGTCTCTTTGACACCTTTAACTCTCTTCTTCACACTGCTGTGACCACCCCCAAACTAACCTTACAGCCGATAGCTTTGCATGCTACTTTACCGACAAGATTGAACAACTAAGGAAAGAATTCTCACCACCTTGCCGTTCTCTTTCTCAACCACACGTAGATGATGCTTTTCCTACCCTTCAGACTTTCTCCCCGGCTACTGAACAAGAAGTGGCTGCACTTCTCCTTTCCTTTCACCCCACCCACTCGATCCTGTCCCATCTCACCTCATCAGATCTCTCTCCCCTTGTCTTGTGCCTTCCTTAACACACATCTTCTGGCGTTTTCCCTGCTGACCTTAAACATGCCACTGTAGTACCTATCCTGAAAAAAACATCTCTTGACCAGCCCTCCCCCTCTAACTATTGTCCCATATCCCTGCTCCCTTTTTCCTCAAAGCTTCTGGAAAGACTTGTCTTTACCCGTGTGTCTCTCTTCCTCAATTTCAACTCTCTCCTTGACCCTCTGCAGTCTGGCTTCCACCCTCTCCACTCTACTGAGACTGCTCTTATTAAAGTTACTAACGACCTAATCTGGCATTTTCCCTGCTGACTTTAAACATGTCACTGTAGTACCTATCCTGAAAAAAACATCTCCTGACCCATCCTCCCCCTCTAACTATCGTCCCATATCCCTGCTCCCTTTTTCCTCAAATGTTCTGCAAAGACTTGTCTTTGCCCATGTGTCTCACTTCCTCAATTCCAACTCTTTCCTTTACCCTCTTCAATCTGGCTTTTGCCCTCTCCACTCTACTTCTAAAAGTTAATCTTATCGCAGCTAAATCCAAAGGCCATTACTCCATACTAAGTCTTCTTGATATCTCTGTTGCATTTGACACCGTTGATCATGCTCTCCTTCTTCAAACTCTTCAATCGCTTGGTCTATGTGACTCTATCCTCTCTTGGTTTTCCTCTTATCTGTCCCAATGCTCATTCAGTGTCTCCTTTTCTAATGATACCTCCTCCCCTTGTCCTGTCTCGGTTGGAGTCCCCCAAGGCTCTGTCCTTGATCCCCTTCTATTTTCTCTTCATACTGCCTCTCTTTATACTGCATTTTTATACTACATTGGCAAATGTATTACCTCTTTTGGATTCCACTACCACCTGTAAACTGATGACACCCAGGTATATCTCCCCTGCCGTCCTGCAATGTGTCACTCATGCCTATCTTGCACCTCTGACTGGATGTCCTCCCGCTTTCTGAAACTCAATCTCTCTAAAACTGAGCTCCTTGTCTTTCCTTCTCCTGATACTGATTCTCCTCTTTTGCGCTCTCTTCAAGTTAGTGGTACATAAGTCCATCCCTGCAAGTGCACTGTCTTGGCGTCATACTTGACTCTGGCCTAATGTTTGAGCCTCACATCCAGTATGTTGCCAAATACTGTAGATTCCATCTTAAAAACATAGCCCGCATCCGCCCCATTCTTACGCAAGCTGCTACCAAGGAGCTTGTCTATGCTCTAGTAATTTCCTGCATGGATTATTGTAACCTTCTCCTGATTGGTCTTTCCAAATGCTGTATTCCCCCTCTACAGTCTGTAATGAATGCTGCCGCCAGACTGATTTTCCTCTCTAGTCGGTCCTCTCACACCTCACACCCCTGTCAGCCCTCTATCTAGCTGTATCCTCAGCCCTCTGGCTTCCTGTATCTTATCGGTGTCAATTCAAAGTGCTTATCTATACCTATAATGCACTGAACAATTCTAGCCCGTCTTTTATCTCATCACAGATCCATAGGCATGCCCCTTCTCCATCTCTTCACTCTGCCCGTGACCTCCTCCTGTCCGCTGCTCGCACCCGTACAGCCAACTCACGCTTGCAGGAATTCTCGCGAGCGGCTCCCTTCCTATGGAATAGCCTGCCTACTGCCATCAGACTCTCCCATAGTCTTCAATCATTTAAGAAGTGCCTTAAAACCCATCTCTTTAGAAAAGTTTATGGTCTCCCACACTAACCTCTACCTCACATACCTGTCTCTTGCTCTCTCCTAAAGGGCAACACTTTACTCTCTCCTCCTGCTCTGCTTCTCTCCCACATGATTTAATTGCTATTTCCTGTCCTAATGTGTTTTATACCCCACCTCCTATAGACTGTAAGCTGGTTTGAGCAGGGCCCTCTTCAACCTATCGTTCCTGTTAGTTTTCTTGTAATTGTCCTTTTTATAGTTAAATCCCCCTCTCATAATAGTGTAAAGCGCTACGGAATCTGTTGGCACTGTATAAATGGCAATAATAATAATAACTACACACACTGCATCAGCAGCACACACCGCATCCACTACACACACCATGTACACTATACACACACACTCTTTATCCACTTTGCACACACACTGCATCCAATTTATACATACTACATCCACTATATATACACTGCATCCATTTTACTCACATACACTCTCTGCATCCACTACATTCGGGAGGGCCCTGTGGGAGGACTCATGGGCGAGCCCTGGGGACCCAGGCTTTGAGCTGTGTACGGGGCTTCAAAATTTCTGATGGCAGCCCTGTGCCAAAATAATAGACATTTTATGTAATTTTGATTAAATTACATTTTTCTTCATAGATAAAAGTTTTATTACATTAAAATTAACTAAACTAATATTTTACATTAAATAATAAATACAAATACACAAAAGTAATGGCAAACTTTTCATTAGCTGTTTAAATTTGCCTAACCTTACAAGTGACAGTTCTTCCTGTGCACTGGGAAATCATTGTAATTTTATCTGACATTTCAAACCTTTTAAGAATGCAAATAGGAACGGCAGTTAAGAATCACGCAAGTATGATTTCAGTCGTCCTTGCGTTAAAATGGATGACAAAGCTGTTAAAGAAACTGCCTGATTTCAGGCTTCTTCTTAACTATGCTAAACGCAACACCTTATTACTACTGTTAATAAAGATTCATGTTCTCTCTTTTCCCATCACAAGTACATGTTAGCTATTTTGAAGTGCTAGCTTTTCGAAGTCCTGAATATCCACCCTCTTTATGCCACTACATTAACTATGGGGTAACTCCTGTGTATCCACTGTATAGGCTTGAGACAGCACTGTCAAACATTTTTTTTTTTGGTCTATGCATGTTCTTTAACCTTAATATCAATATTTAATATTCAATATTAATCAAAAAGAGAAAAAAACCTAAGACTATGGAAAAGAGAAGTCTCCGATATAGGACTCTTTTTTTAGACGTGCAAATATTGTTTTGTCCCTAAACATATTGATTTGTCCGAAATATCAAAAGCCTTTTAACCAACATCTGGGCCAATCAATTTGCCATTTATTCCCAGATGGATTGATTCATTCAGGTGTGAATTAAAAGGATTTGATTCAGACAAATTGATTTGTTTATGGACAAAACAAATTTTTGCATGTTTACTATTTTCTATTTAAGTACGGAAACTGAAAAAAATGTTAAACCATTTTACACAACAAAATACACTGCAAAAATAAGAAAAATATTTTTATACTGAAATATTGAAGAGCATGCAAGTGAGATGTGATAAATAATAATAATAATAATAATAATAATAATAATAATAACGTACACTCATCAGCCACAACATTAAAACAGGGGTGCATGGTTTGCCGCCAAGCAAGATGGATGCCTGAGCTCGTTCTCTCCCGAGGCCTAGAGCTGTCTTTATATCCTTAGCAGCAAAATAATTGTGGAAGTTGTAAACAGATGATGATTTACATTTTGGTCATGCTTGTGCTAGAGTGGGCCCAAAACATGCAGCCCACCAATTCCAACTTCAACTAGACACCATGAAGGACCGTAATCGCCGGATGTACATCAAAATTATGGGCAATTATCTGAGATGGCTCACCACCATACTCGTACCACAAACCCAAACAAAGAAGCTTGAATATGAAGGCCAATTCCGCATAAACAAAGCACAAAGAGCCCCACCTAATTCTTCACATGATGTGATTTTAAGGTGCCATTCTATGCTGGATAAACTGGACTTTGAGTCATCCAGACTCACCTTCTTCCACTGCATTAGGCAAAATACTCTGTCCTTGGGCCACGTTACCACCCAGCTTAGAAACGCAAAAGTGGATTACAGATGGCTGCTACCAAGGACCCTGGCGGTCATCTGGAATGACACCGTTATGAAGCTCATCTCCATATCCTGAGCAGACACCTCATTGACACTCTGGCGAACATGTTTTTAATGCCTCTATAATTTATGTTTATGTTTATACCTATACTCTGTTTTAGTTCTTTTAGATAATTAAGAGTCTTCTCTAACATGCTCGTTCAGTTCAGCATCCATAAAGTGCCAGTGATACTTACTTGGTCATACCACCCCTCATGACCTACTAGATTATGGGTCAGCACTATACTTCACCTAGTAGCGAATGATGTATAGCACACACTCTCTGTTGGCTCTCTGGATGAGATCATGAGCCCATGAGACATATCCTCCACCATGCCTTCACATCTATAGTCCAAACACGATGATACAACCGGTGGGCCAAATCGGTCCTCTTCCCTTCTACCCCTTACAGCAAATAAGTCCAAGCTGATACCACTCCCTGCAGAGGCATGCAAAACTACCACTACTTATGCTAAAAGTGAATTAACCCCTATTGTCACTCTAGACCTTGATACACTCCCCATCACAGGGCCTATTATTTGTGGTGACCAACGTGACTAAAAACAAAATTTGGTGCAGAGCTATTTTTACCTGACTATGTATTACTTTGTTATGACTTCATTTGCTTACCTGATACATCACATATTGACCTATACTGATTGTAACTCATGACCTGCAAAGCAAAAATAAAGAATTATAAAAAAAAGGAAGGAAAGACACATCAAAATAGGATCTTGTTCTACCTCCTCCTCTCCCTTTCTCTCAATTTCTGCAGTGTTGCAGCGTGCATTATTCTGCAACAATCTCTCGGTGGCTTATACATGTCAAAGTTATGTCCACATGAATGCTAGGACTCAAGCTTTCCCAGCAGAAAATTGCTGAGAGCATAACACGGCCTCCGTCTGTTTGCCTTCTTGCAGTTGTGCATGCTTCTGCCATCTCTTGCAATTTTGCAAGATCCAACACATAAAATTCAAAAACTGATTGTTCATTTACTGCGTAATGTATTCCACCCCTTCACAGGTAACTTTCACCTGTCAGTAGTTTTAATGTTGTGGCTGATCAGTTTATTTGTATCTATTTGTCAGTACACTACTTGGACATTTCTGTGCCCTTTGCTATATCTAATTTATTTTGCAAACATTTGTTTTGGGGGGAGGTGTATGGTTTTGTTGAACTAAAATGTCTCACCATGCACAAGTCTACCGTTTCCCCCTCTTATCAGATCATTTTTTCTCTGTCTTCTAACAAATGCCACTGAACATTTTATATAATTTGTCCTGCAAATAATGTATTCTCACTGTGAAATCATGAATCCTAATTAACTACCTAGGTATTAGTAGTTCCCTGGATTTCCCATAATTCAGCTATGAATCGTACCCGCATCTTCAAAGTTACTACTAACTTCTTGATTATTCTGCCAAATTCTCTCCTAAAGCATTCAAATGCATGCAAATTACTTCTATTCATCTACTTGTGTGACCTCTTAAGGTAAATCATTGCACCAGAAGTTATTTAATGGTGTTATTTAGTCAATCTCGACTTAGCAAGAATTTAAAAAAACGTATATATTCAACAGAGTTATTCCACACAGTAGATAGTAAAACATAAATGGACAGACAGCAATTTAGGGTGCCACAACACGTGATACATTACAAACATCATGCCAATTGAGACCAATAATTGAAAGACTGTAATAACAAGGTTTTACTCAAATCACCCATGATTGAGCTAAATCCATGAGAAATAGGTACCAAAAAAGGGCTACCAAAAGAAGAGGGAAAAAGAAGAACAAAATAAAAATTTCCCTTGTGGGAAAAGAAAAAAAAAAAAGGGAAAAAAAGGGGGTGGATGGGGTGGGAGGTATGTTAGAAGAGTCAGGGGTGTGGGGAAGAGTTTTTAATCAATGAAATTGGATACTTATGTAACCAACAAATGCTTTTTTTTGTGTGTTAAACTTAATTATGTGTTACAGTAAAAGTATGTTGTGCTTCTGTTGTATAAAATAAACTGGTAAAAAAAATACCAGAAAAATCTATTTTAAACCAATGATATAGCTGTTTTCTGTAACAAAATTTGGAAATGTCCAAAGAGAGTGAACACTAATACAAAGCACAGCAGGATATCACAAAACAAAATAAATCACACAGCAATGCTGCTTTCCTGCATACCAGTCTCTGAGTAGAACAAAGAGCTCAGAGCATTACTGAAATGTGGGCTCACTTTCTATGGCATGAAAAATGGCCATAAGCATGATTGATGATTGATATTAGTTGGCCCCAGTTGAATAATTCCATACTACATGCAATCCAGTTGTTGACTAATGTTCTACACCTCACTGCGTGTTAGAAATGTCTATATAAATACTAATGTATTGAAAAAATGAAATGGAAATATACTGAAACATTATTGTGAGAAAAAAACAACAACAATATGCATGCTAAACAATGTGGTACTTTATGGGTGCTTCTAGATAGTCAGAACTAATACTCAGTACTAATTTTGAAAAATAATGCAAATGAATGAGCACTCAAGTTCATCTAGAGCAGGCATATGCAACCTTCGGCACTCCAGATGTTTTGGACTACACCTTCCATGATGATTTTCCAGCATTACGGGGGTAAGAGCATTATCGGAGATGTAGTCCAAAACATCTGGAGTCCTGAAGGTTGCCTATCCCTGATCTAGAGGGTCTTGTTGGCAAGGTCAACTCTGCAAACAATGTCCTAAAATATAAATTATACATTAACAGTAAAGATGTCCCGAATAGTTCGCTGGCGAATAGTTCCCGGTGAACATAGCTTGTTCGCGTTCGCCACGGCGGGCAAACATATGCGATGTTCGGACCGCCCCCTATTCGTCATCATTGAGTAAACTTTGAACCTGTACCTCACAGTCAGCAGACACATTCCAGCCAATCAGCAGCAGACCCTCCCTCCCAGACCCTCCCACCTCCTGGACAGCATCCATTTTAGATTCATTCAGAAGCTGCATTCTTAGTGAGAGGAGGGACAGTGTAGCTGCTGCTGATTTAATAGGGACATCGATAGCTAGGCTAGTGAATTCAGTGTCCACTACAGTCCTGAAGGACTCATCTGATCTCTGCTGTAAGGACAGCACCCCAAAAAGCCCTTTTTAGGGCTAGAATATCAGTCTGCTTTTTTTTTTCCCTGTGTAATCTAATTGCAGTTGCCTGCCTGCCAGCATTTGTGTCAGGCTCACAGCATATACTGTGCCCACTTGCCCAGTGCCACCACTCATATCTGGTGTCACAATAGCTTGCATTTAAAAAAACAAACAAACACTTTTTTGACTGTAATATAATAGCAGTCAGTTTCCTTCACACGTGTGCGTTTCAGGGCCTGCCAGGGCACAGTGTCACACCAGTGCAACTCATATCTGGTGTAACAGTAGTGTACATTAAAAAAAATAGAAATTTGACTGTGAAATAATATCAGTCAGTTTCTTTCACACGTGTGCGTTTCAGGGCCTGCCAGGGCACAGTGTCACACCAGTGCAACTCATATCTGGTCTAACAGTAGTGTACATTTAAAAAAACAACACTTTTTTGACTGTGAAATAATAGCAGTCAGTTTCCTTCACACGTGTGCTTTACAGGGCCTGCCAGGGCACAGTGTCACACCAGTGCAACTCATATCTGGTGTAACAGTAGTGTACATTTAAAAAAAAAAACTAGAAATTTGACTCTGAAATAATAGCAGTCAGTTTCCTTCACACGTGTGCGTTTCAGGGCCTGCCAGGGCACAGTGTCACACCAGTGCAACTCATATCTAGTGTAACAGTAGTGTACATTAAAAAAAAAAAAAAACTAGAAATTTGACTGTGAAATAATAGCAGTCAGTTTCCTTCACACGTGTGCGTTTCATGGCCTGCCAGGGCACAGTGTCACACCAGTGCAACTCAAATCTGGTGTAACAGTAGTGTACATTTAAAAAAAAAAACACTTTTTTGACTGTTAAATAATAGCAGTCAGTTTCCTTCACGCGTGTGCGTTTCAGGGCCTGCCAGGGCACAGTGTCACACCAGTGCAACTCATATCTGGTGTAACAGTAGTGTACATTTAAAAAAAAAAAAAAAACACTTTTTTGACTGTGAAATAATAGCAGTCAGTTTTTTTGACTGTAATAGATTGAATAGCAGTTAGTTGTCTGCAAGCGTGTGTGTCAGGCCTACAGCGTCTACTCTGCCAACTTCTGCCAGTGCACAGTGCCACTCATATCTGTTGTCACAGTAGCTTGCACGCATAGTACCACTAATAGAAAAAAAATGACAGGCTGAGGCAGGCCACCCCGCAGGGGCCGTCGTGGTCATGGTGCTGTGATTCCCTTTGGCCCTAGAATAATGCTCAGTGTTCAGAAGCCACGTACCCTGAACTCGAAAAGTTCTGAGGACATAGTTGACTGGCTAACACAGGACACCCAATCTTCTACAGCTTCCGCTCGGAACCTTGACGCACCATCCTCCTCTGGCTTAGCTTCGGGCACCTCTCAAGTTACCACTCGCCCGCCTGCCGTCACCACCAACACTAGCACCACAGCCGCTTCACTTGATCTGTCAGAGGAGTTATTTACACATCAGTTGGAAGAAATGAGTGATGCGCAACCATTATTGCCAGAGGATGTAGATAACCGGGATATGACTCAGTCAGGCAGCATTACACACATGGACGTACGGTGTGATGATGATGATGTTGTACCCGCTGCTGCTTCCTTTGCTGAGTTGTCAGATATAAGTTAAGCGGTTGATGATGACGATGCGTCCGTGGATGTCACGTGGGTGCCCGTTAGAAGAGAAGAAGAACAGAGGGAAAGTTCAGATTGGGAGACAGAGAGGAGGAGGAGGAGACGAGTTGGAAGCAGGGGGAGGTCGTCGCAAGGAGCTAGTGGCACAGTCAGACAGCATGTATCGGCACCCGGGGTCAGCCAGACAGCACGCCAATCAACGCATGCTGTTGCCAGCACCAGAATGCCGTCATTGCAGAGCTCAGCAGTGTGGCATTTTTTTTTTGTCTGCCTCTGACAACAGCGATGCCATTTGCAACCTGTGCCAAAAGAAACTGAGTCGTGGGAAGTCCAACACCCACCTAGGTACAACTGCTTTGCGAAGGCACATGATCGCACATCACAAACCCCTATAGGATCAACACATGAGTACAAGCAGCACACAAACTCAAAGCCTCCATCCTCCTCCTGGTCCAGCATCTTCAGCAACGTCAACCACTACTGTCCTCCTTGCCCGTTCTCAACCATCCGCCACTCCGTCTCTCGCCTTGAGCAGTTCCCACTCATCTGCACACAGTCAGGTGTCTGTCAAGGACATGTTTGAGCGTAATAAGCCAATGTCACAAAGTCACCCCCTTGCCCGGCATCTGACAGCTGGCTTGTCTGAACTCTTAGCGCGCCAGCTTTTACCATACAAGCTGGTGGAGTCTGAGGCGTTTCAAAAATGTGCAGCTTTTGGGAAACCGCAGTGGAAAGTACCCAGCCGAAATTTCTTTGCACAAAAGGCAATCCCCAACCTGTACTCGATTGTGCAAAAGGAAGTAATGGCATGTCTGGCACACAGTGTTGGGGCAAGGGTCCATCTGACCACTGATACCTGGTCTGCAAAGCATGGTCAGGGCAGGTATATCACCTACACTGCGCATTGGTTAAACCTGCTGACGGCTGCCAAGCATGGAATGCGTGGCATTGCAGAGGAGTTGGTGACACCGCCACGACTTGCAGGCAGGCCTGCTGCCACCTCCTCTACTCCTCCTACTCCATCCTCTTTCATAACCTCCTCGGCTGAGTCCTCTTCTGCTGCTGCGTCTTGCTCCACATCAACGGCATCCCCCCAGCTCCCCAGGTACTATTTCACATCCCGGATACGGCAGTGTCACACCGTCTTGGGGTTGACTTGCTTGAAAGCAGAGAGTCACACCGGACAAGCACTCCTGTCCGCCCTGAATGCACAGGTGGATCAGTGGCTGACTCCGCACCAACTGGAGATCGGCAAAGTGGTTTGTGACAACGGAAGAAATTTGTTGGCAGCATTGAATTTGGGCAAGTTGACACATGTGCCGTGCATGGCACATGTGTGTAATCTGATCGTACAACGCTTTGTGCATAAGTACCCAGGCTTACAGGACGTCCTGAAGCAGGCCAGGAAGGTGTGTGGCCATTTCAGGCGTTCCTACACGGCCATGGCTCACTTTGCCGATATCCAGCAGCGAAACAACATGCCAGTGAGGCGCTTGATTTGCGACAGCCCGACACGTTGGAATTCAACACTCCTAATGTTCGACCGCCTGCTCAAACAAGAAAAAGCCATTAACGACTATTTGTATGACTGGGGTGCTAGGACAGCCTCTGCAGAGCTGGTAATTTTTTTGCCACGTTAATGGACGCTCATGTGCAATGCCTGTAGGCTCATGCATCCTTTTGAGGAGGTGACAAACCTAGTCAGTCGCACCGAAGGCACCATCAGCAACATCATACCATTTGTTTTCTTTCTGGAGCGTGCCCTGCGAAGAATGCTGGATCAGGCCGTAGATGAGCGTGAAGAGGAAGAGGAAGAGTTGTGGTCACCGTCACCACCAGAAACAGCCTTATCAGCATCGCTTGCTGGACCTGTGGCAACGCTGGAAGAGGATTGTGAGGAAGAGGAGTCAGAGGAGGAATGTGACTTTGAGGAGGAGGAGGAAGACCAACCACAACAGGCATCCCAGGGTGCTCGTTGTCACCTATCTGGTACCCGTGATGTTGTACGTGGCTGGGGGGGAAGAACATACCTTCAGTGAGATCACTGAGGATGAGGAACGGGACATGAGTAGCTCGGCATCCAACCTTGTGCAAATGGGGTCTTTCATGCTGTCGTGCCTGTTGAGGGACCCTCGTATAAAAAGGCTGAAGGAGAACAACCTGTACTGGGTGTCCACGCTACTAAACCCCCGGTATAAGCAGAAAGTGCCTGAAATGTTACCGAATTACCGCAAGTCGGAAAGGATGCAGCAGTTCCAAAATAAATTAAAAAGTATGCTTTACACAGCGTATAAGGGTGATGTCACAGCACAACGGGAATCTAACAGGGGAAGAGGTGAAAGTAATCCTCCTCCTCCTACGACCACGCCGGCAAGGACAGGACGCTTTACAGACGTGTTATTGATGGAGGACATGCAGAGCTTTTTAAGTCCTACGCATCGCCACAGCCCTTCGGGGTCCACCCTCAGTGAACGACTCGACCGACAGGTAGCAGACTACCTCGCCTTAACTGCAGATATCGACACTCTGAGGAGCGATGAACCCCTTGACTACTGGGTGTGCAGGCTTGACCTGTGGCCTGAGCTATCCCAATTTGCGATAGAACTTCTGGTCTGCCCTGCTTCAAGTGTCCTGTCAGAAAGGACCTTCAGTGCAGCATGAGGTATTGTCACTGAGAAAATAAGTCGCCTAGGTCAAAAATGTCTAGATTACCTCACCTTTATTAAGATGAATGAGGGATGGATCCCGAAGGGACTGACAGTGGGCGATACATTCGACTAAAAAAAAGCCTGATGATGGGGACGTAACAGGGATTAAACTGATAAGAATAGTACTACTTAACACACCACTCCTATCTGGTGGCACATTAGATTACACGCGCAGTTCCCCAAATTTGAAGTATGAGGACCAACCAAGCATCTTTTTCCATCTCCCGGTTCCGAAAATCGATGCCATATACACGTCCCCTGATAGGGAACGTAACAGGGATTAAACTGATAAGAATAGTACTACTTAACACACCACTCCTATCTGGTGGCACATAAGATTACATGCGCAGTGCCCCAAATTTGAAGTAGGAGGACGAACCAAGCATCTTTTTCCATCTCCCGGTTACTAAAATCGATGCCATATAGACGTCCCCTGATAGGGGACGTAACAGGGATTAAACTGATAGGAATAGTACTACTTAACACACCTTATAATAATGCAGAGAGAGGAAATGCAGAGAGAGGAGTCTGAAGAAGAGGAGTCAGATGAGGAAGGTGGCTTTGAGGAGGTGGAAGACCAAACACAGCAGGCGTCCCAGGGGGCTTGTTGTCAACTTTCGGGGACCCTTGGTGTTGTACGTGGCTGGGTGGAGGAAGAGACCTTCAATGACATCAGTGAGGACAAGGAACGGGACATGGCTAGCTTGGTATCCAACCTTGTGCAAATGGGGAGTTTGCGGTTGTGCAAATGGACTGTTTGCGGTTGTTTGCGGTGCGTTGAACGGGGAGTTTGGTCTGTCACTGTGAAGCGGGCGTAACCCTTACACTACCTGATCGATACAACATCATACCTGATGTTTTAAAGCATGTTATTCCAAACAATATAGGAATATTAGGTGATTTATGCCCTTTATGGATTAAAACCAGACTCTGCATCAACTATGTAATTTTCCATGGGAGTTTTGCCATGGATCCCCCTCCGGCATGCCACAGTCCAGGTGTTAGTCCCCTTGAAACAACTTTTCCATCACTATTGTGGCCAGAAAGAGTCCCTGTGGGTTTTAAAATTCGCCTGCCTATTGAAGTCTATGGCGGTTCGCCCGGTTCGCCCGTTCGTGAACATTTGCGGAAATTCGCGTTCGCCATTCGCGAACGGAAAATTTTATGTTCGCGACATCTCTAATTAACAGGGTTACGTACTAAACTAAGAATTCAAACTGGATTCAAATTTAATTTCAAATTTAAGGCCAGCATAGCTTAATTGAAAAGGAAATCTATGTCAGCTATGCTTTCATTCACCTTGAATTCACTTTGAATTCTCACTTTACTGAATAACTTTAATAGTGACCGAGCACACCAGAAAATGTGTGCTAATTTTTTCATTTGTAATATGTAAAAATGCATACTCACTGGTGATCCTCGGAATAAGTGAACCAGCAAGGAGCTCAATAATGCACCAGGTAGTAGAGAATGTATAATACATTAATAATACAGAAGCTAAAGCTCTACTTTTGTACACTTAAAAGACTCATCTCATCCAAAACGAAATGAGTACCAGCTGACCATACGTTTACTTCACAAATGTTTACTAGTAGCTAACTCTTCTGGAGGATTGAGACTTTAGGCTGTCCATTCAAAATTTCACTATTTCCCAGATGGCCTGATCTGGATCCCTTCCGTAGATACCTAAAATATTTAGGGTTAGTTTGGACAAACAATTAAGGTTATTTGCATTACCTCTTCACTACAAAGTAGTTTGCAAACAAAACACCTTCAGAATCCAAAAATCTGGGTGTTCTGGAAAGTAATGTTAAAATTGTATTGTAAATTGTATGTTTGTTTTGCATTTGTGGCCAACCAAAAATTGGTTGGACGGAAAAACTTTTAAAAAACTTTAACCAAATAATGAAGTTACAAATTAGGAAACAGTGTTCTAGATAAATATAATTGTATTGTATAAATTTGCCATGACGATGCCCAAAACATATCACCCTCATTGCAGCCATGTTGCCACAAACACTAATGCATGCACACTAACACATACACACACTGCATATACATATACACATTGATAGATGTATATATACATACTCTGATACATGCACACAGACACACTTTAACCCCTTAAGGACCAAACTTCTGGAATAAAAGGGAATTATGACGTGTCACACATGTCATGTGTCCTTAAGGGGTTAAAGAGATGCTCCAGACCCCCAAAGCCTTTTAGCTTGCTTAAAAGTTTTATGTGTGAAGAGTGTGGCCTCTTTCTTTAATGTTGGAAATAGTGCAGATTTCAATAGAAATGTACACTTTTATAAATTATCATGTTTACACTCCCCTACCATATCACCCCACCTTCTCTACAAGCAGACAACTGGTCCTGTAACTTCCTGGTTTTGTTAGCTTATTTGCACTGAACTCAAAAGGCAGCAATTGTCCAGAGCACCTGACTTGCAAATAATTCTCATTGAGCTGTATTGGGAAGTCTATGGTAGGACATCGACAGAAAGTCTGGGCCGGGGCTAGAAGGGGAGTACTTGCAAAAGCAAAGACAAGAGATCTGCAATTTTTTCAAGCTGTTTTTAGATATAACTCAATAAAAAAATGCTTAGTTAAGTGCATGCAAGTTTTTATTTGGGATATATCTACTAACCATTGATGTTTATTTATTTTGTATTTAAGCAGTGGAGTGTCCATTTAATGTACACACATGCACATACACAGAAGTTGCAGACACACTCAAGGATACAACTGCCTGATAGACAAACACATATGGATATTCAGCACCATAGACAGATACACAATGTTGCAGACACCAAAACACACTGTCAGACACATATACATATACCTACTGACAGAATCACATACTGTCACACAATACACTGTCAGAAACAAAATACTGTTAAACAAACACTGAAACAGGCACATACCCATACATACATATACTACTATAATATTTTATGACTCCCTCTACACACTTTTCCCCTGGTGGTATTTTGGTGACAGCACACTCACTTCTTTCACTTACAGCCACCCTCCATTAGGGTGGATGGCATCTTTCCTGCAGCTCCCTTTCAGCCACCCCCCATTTGTTTTGCTACATGGGAGTGAGGAAAAGAGGTAGTGGGGAGACTGACATCTATCATCCTGTCCTTATCAGCCATTCTCCATTGGCCATGAGGAAACCATGGCTGATAGTATCTGCTTGGCTGTTGTACTGCTTATGTCATGTCACATCCCCCTCTGTAGTTTAGGTGAGTACAGGCACAGGCAGGGCAGATGGAACTCCAGCAGATCTCTTCCCCACTTACTCTGCATAGACAGCAGCAGGTCAGTGATATACAGAGGTCAGGTTGCTGATCTGTCATCCGATCACCCCTCCCGTTAAATTGCTGGAGCTGCTAGAAAAAACGGTGGGAGGGACATAGGTAGTTACAGTCAGGTCCATACATATTGGGACATCGACACAATTCTAATCTTTTTGGCTCTATACACCACCACAATGGATTTGAAATTAAATGAACAATATGTGCTTTAACTACAGACTTTCAGCTTTAATGTGAGGGTATTTACATCCAAATCAGGTGAACGGTTTAGGAATTACAACAGTTTGTATATGTGCCTCCCACCAAAAGTAATGGGACAATTGGCTGCTCAGCTGTTCCATGGCCAGGTGTGTGTTATTCCCTCATTATCCCAGTTACAAGGAACAGATAAAAGGTCCAGAGTTAATTTCAAGTGTGCTATTTGCATTTGGAATCTGTTGCTGTCAACTCTCAATATGTGATCCAAAGAGCTGTCACTATTAGTGAAGCAAGCCATCATTAGGCTGAAAAAACAAAACAAACCCATCAGAGAGATAGCAAAAACATTAGGTGTGGCCAAATCAACTGTTTGGAACATCCTTAAAAAGAAAGAACGCATTGGTGAGCTCAGCAACACCAAAAGACCCGGAAGACCACAAAAAACAACTGTGGTGGATGACCGAAGAATTCTTTCCCTGGCCAGATCAAGTTGGCCAGATCAAGAACACTCTCCAGGAGGTAGGTGTATGTGTGTCAAAGTCAACAATCAAGAGAAGACTTCACCAGAGTGAATACAGAGGGTTCGCCACAAGATGTAAACCATTGGTGAGCCTCAAAAACAGGAAGGCCAGATTAGAGTTTGCCAAACAACATCTAAAAAGTGCCTTCACAGTTCTGGAACAACATCCTATGGACAGATGAGACCAAGATCAACTTGTACCAGAGTGATGGGAAGAGAAGAGTATGGAGAAGGAAATGAACTGCTCATGATCCAAAGCATACCACCTCATCAGTGAAGCATGGTGGTGGTAGTGTCATGGCGTGGGCATGTATGGTTGCCAATGGAACTGGTTCTCTTGTATTTATTGATGATGTGACTGCTGACAAAAGCAGCAGGATGAATTCTGAAGTGTTTTGGGCAATATTATCTGCTCATATTCAGCCAAATGCTTCAGAACTCATTGGACAGCGCTTCACAGTGCAGATGGACAATGACCCGAAGCATACTGCAAAAGCAACCAAAGAGTTTTTTTAAGGGAAAGAAGTGGAATGTTATGCAATGGCCAAGTCAATCACCTGACCTGAATCCGATTGAGCATGCATTTCACTTGATGAAGACAAAACTGAAGGGGAAATGCCCCAAGAACAAGCAGGAACTGAAGACAGTTGCAGTAGAGGCCTGGCAGAGCATCACAGGGATGAAACACAGCGTCTGGTGATGTCTATGCATTCCAGACTTCAGGCTGTAATTGACTGCAAAGGATTTGCAACCAAGTATTAAAAAGTGAAAGTTTGATTTATGACTGTTAATCTGTCCCATTACTTTTGGTCCCTTAAAAAGTGGGGCACATATACAAACTGTTGTAATTCCTACACTGTTCACCTGATTTTGATGTAAATACCCTCACATTAAAGCTGAAAGTCTGCAGTTAAAGCACATCTTCATTTCATTGTAAATCCATTGTGGTGGTGTATAGAGCCAAAAAGATTAGAATTATGTCGATGTCCCAATATTTATGGACCTGACTGTAGTTTCTGCATTCAGCTGTGTGAAAATCACAGCATGGCAGCTCCTAGTGCTGCTGCACTGTATGTTTCAGGAGTTACAACAGGCATAATGTCCAAACAAAATTAATTTACAATAAATTTATTTAATTTGCAGTTATGCAAATCATGTATGCATGATTGCAGGGTGTGAATGCATACTCTGGCAATTGGGTGTACATGAGTGCCGAGGTAAAAAGGTTAAGTGGGAATCTTTGAGAATTGAGTGTGGATCCCAAATTGAAGGCTAAAATTGCCATACTGGAAAATGTCACCAAGTTTAGTTATTTTTTTACCTCACCTCATCACTTGTCAACTCTCCAAAATTCCCAGATTATAAACTTTAGTCATCATTAATGATATTGTTTCCAGAATAATTCACCTTTCACGATATTATTTCCAGAATTATTCATCATTTATTAAATTGTTGCATTTATCATTGTATAAAATAAATGCATTGCAGATATTCAGATTATCAAGTAACACAAACACACTTGAGTTTCAGTTGAGTAGAGCCCACCAAAGCTTCAGGGTATGATGTAGGTACAGGAAAGTAAATACTTTGCAGAGGATAAACACTGAAAGATGTGTTTGTGTTTGTCTTCAGGGTGAATATATGGTACACTTTTCTACTCCTTAAAATCTACTATATCTATAGAGGCATTAATGTCTATCTCCTGCTGAAAACTGAAGTCAAAACACGAGTGGAGCATCAGAAACTATTCAGTAGCAAATCGGCAAAATCAGATAGAAATCTGTAGTCCAGCTTTGTTTCAGTGTGAAGACAAAAACTGAAAAAAGTCAAAAAGAACCTTATTCAGAACATTTACAATGCTTACTGTTAGCATTATTGGCAGCAGGATTCTTGCATATAGAAGGTAATCGTGTTATTTGAATATTTCCTTAACATGCAACCACTGTAAATGTGCTGAAGCAACTGATTGCTTATAACATAATTAAAATGAAGGACTTACAAGTAAAATCCATGTTGATTGTTACACTCATAGGCGTGCGCATGGGGTGTGCCGGGTGTGCCTGGGCACACCCTAATCCCCGCGGCACGCCTATGTATTGAGACCGGCAGGGGAGATCTCAGGATCTCCCCTGCTGGCTCATGCAGAGCCGGCGCTATCCGAGCGCCGGCTCTGCTCTCAGCCTCCCCTCACCGGCTCACAGGCATGGAGGGAGGCAGGAGAGGACCTGGGGAGCTATTGCCAGCAGCTCCGCCGGGTTCCTCTCGCGAGATCTGAGCGTTGCCGCTGCAACGCTCAGTTCTCGCGTGAGTGAACTCTAGCCCTGCGGGGCTAGAGTTCACTCTCCACTGGACCACCAGGGATGGATGGCGGCAGCAGCAGCAGGATCCCCCCTCCCAGGCATAAGGTAAGAAGGGAGGGGGGATAACTGATCTGCCCCCACCTCCACTGGACCACCAGGGAAAGCAGCAAGGAAAGATCCCCCCTCCCTACATAAAGTAAGAAGGGAGGGGGGATATTAAGTAATGTACCTCCACCCCCCACAATCACCCACACATACATATACACAGCACCAACACACATACAGCACCCACACACAGCACCCATAGACATACACAGCACCCACAGACATACACAGCACCCACAGACATACACAGCACCAACACACATACAGCACCCACACACATACACAGCACCCACAGACATACACAGCACCCACACACATACACAGCACCCATAGACATACACAGCACCCACAGACATACACAGCACCCACAGACATACACAGCACCCACACACATACACAGCACCTACACACATACACAGCACCCACACACATACAGCACCCACACACATACACAGCACCCACAGACATACACAGCACCCATAGACATACACAGCACCCACAGACATACACAGCACCCACAGACATACACAGCACCCACATATATACACAGCACCTACACACATACATAGCACCCACACACATATACAGCACCCACACACATACACAGCACCTACACATATACAGCACCTACACACATACAGCACCCACACACATACACAGCACCAACACACATTCAGCACCCACAGACATACACAACACCTACACACATACAGCACCTACACACATACAGCACCCACACACATACATCACACACACACATACACACATACAGCACCCACACACATACACAGCACCAACACACATACACAGCACCAACACACATACACAGCACCAACACACATACAGCACCCACACACACACACAGCACCAACACACATACACAGCACCAACACACATACACAGCACCAACACACATACAGCACCCACACACACATACAGCACCCACACACACAGCACCCTCACAAACACACAGCACTCTCACACACATTACACAAACAGCACTCTCACACTCACACAGCACACTAACAGTACCCTCACAAACACAAACAGGACCCTAACAAACACACACAGCACACTACCAGTACCCTCACACACAAACATCACCCTCACACACAGTACATTTACAGCACCCTCACAAGTGCACACACACACACAAACAGCACCCTGACACACAGTGCATTCACAGCACCCTCACAAGCACGCACACACAAACACCCTCACCCACATAGTACACTACCAGCACCCTCACACACACACATCACACTAACAGCACCCTCACACAGCACACACACAGCTTTGTGTCTGTGTGTGTATATATGTGTATATATATATACATATATACATACATACATATATACATACATACATATACACACACACATATATATATATATATATATATATATATATATATATATATATACGCCGCGTGTGCTTGTGCTTTAGGGTGCACACCCTAATGCAATAGGCTGCGCACGCCTATGGTTACACTACTATGTTCTGGCAGTAATAGAAGTCTGGGATGTTGTGGTCAAATAGCAGTGAGTTCAGGTTTTGTGTCATATGAGGAAACAAGAAACAAATATGTTAAAATGTGTTAACCCGGGAATTAAAGCTCATTAATTTAACTGTGGCGAAAGTACATCAAAAGATATTAGATAATATGAACGTGTATTTTTCTAAAGTAACCTGGGATTCTGTGAAGTAGGAAATACTGAAGCTAGATTATCCTATAATAATTTTATAACCTGCCCTATGGCAAGTTCTGCTACAATATTTCAAACATTAAACACCAGCAGCAGCCTTGCAACAATTATTAATAATATGAATGGATAGAGGTACTATTCGCCTGTCCAATGTAATTGCAAAGCATGGACACGCTAAGAGGCAGTCCATTCCACAGAACTAAAACTACATGAAAATGTATTCACCAAATGACGACAAATAAACACGACGACACATTTTAAAATGTCCAGTTAGTGTTTTTCTCTCGTTCAGTGCATCTTCCCACAATAAGTACAGCTACAGACACACACACAGGATATAGATTGCTTCTAAAGAATATCAGAAATTATTTGTATCCGATTCAGATATACTTGAAAAGCTTCAATACATTTTAATTAAATGATCACTGTAGTGTCAGGAAAACAAGCTTGTTTTCCTGACACTATAGAATCTTTAGGACCCCCTCTCCCCCAACCCTCAGGACCCCTCTCCAGTTATTTACATTAATCCAGCGCCGGGCTCCCTCGGCGCTGGTGACCTATCCTCCCCCGCCGACGTCAGCTCCCAATTGGAGCAGATTGCGCATGCGCATTCAAACAGTCCATAGGAAAGCATTTCTCAATGCTTTCCTATGGACGTTATGCATGCTGGATGCGAATTTCGCATCCAGCATTGCAGAAGTGCCTCTAGCGGCTATCAGGAAGACAGCCACTAGAGGCTGGATTAACCCTGCAATGTAAACATAGCAGTTTTTCTGAAACTGCTATGTTTACATTTGAAGGGTTAAAACCTGGGGGACCTGACACCCAGACCACTTCATTGAGCTGAAGTGGTCTGGGTGACTATAGTGTCCCTTGAATGACATAAATGATTATATGATTAACATAACAAAGAAAAAAGTATTGCAGTTGGAATACTGATGACTGACAGAGCTGTGCCAAGTGTAAATTACACAGTTTAGGAAAAATTGTAAACCTATTGATTTAATATTATTTGAGAGTTATTCAAACAAGTATATTACAAATTTGGCATTAGTTTTACAGTATGTTTGTCAGTACATCAACATTGACTATTTAGTAAATAAACCCGTATAATATTTTTTACAAGGAAGGATGGAAAGAGCCGCGTTCCAGCAACTGGAGAATTGTAGTGAAAAGTGGAAGTCTCAAAAACAGACATGTTCTCATAACTGAAAGTTGGACCTGCTAACATATGTATTTCAATAGTAGTCTACCTGTTTGCATTGTTTGAAATATATTATCCTTAACAGTTTCAACCCTCATCATATTTCCATTGTAATTACTGTAATAGGTACGCCCTTTATCAATCATTTTTAATCTGCTTGTGATCTTCTCTTGTCCTCTGCTCTTTCTCTCATTGCTAATTCTTACCTACAGGATATCTTAAGGGCAGCAGCTTTCTTCTGGAATGCCCTAGAGATCATCTTATTAGACTGTCCTTTAGCTTTCAATCCTTTTATAAGTCTCTTAAAATGTTTTCAAGAGGAAATCGCATAATGTTTCTGGGTAACAGCTGGCATTAGAAAACTCCTATTTCTTCACACATTCCTTTTACGTGCCTAGTCCACTTCACCCTATCACCTTCCACTCTACAGGTCCCCTACGCACCACATTTATAAGCTGACAGAGCTTCCTCAAGTCACTTCCTCAAGTTTAGCACAGCCTAATAGCTAAGATTTGATCTATTTTTATATATTTTTTGTAATTCTTTATAGCTTTTTAAGTTACTGTAACTCTTGTAGTGCTGTACACATAGCATATACATACATACATACACAACTTTTGGAAAAAATATACATTTCACAAGTGCATAAATTCTATCAACTGCTCCTTTCCCTGACATGTTGTTCTCCCTCCTTGTGTTCCTTTACTCCAATTCCTTCTAAAATGGAAAAGACTTATATATAGATATTTTAGATAAGATTGTTATGTGATTTAATATTTTGAATACGCTTTTCAAATAATTTAAGATTTTTGGATAACCTTTTCAAATATGTTTTTCAAAATATTTTAAACATCAAAAATATATTATATATAAAACAAATCTAAATATTTGAAAAGTATTTTTTTTCTAAATATTTTATTATTTTAAGTTTATCAAAATATATTAAATCATCTAAAAATGTATCTAAAAATATTAAATCAAGGCCATTGTAAGCTTGTTTAATCAGGACACTCTTTACCTTAATTTCTTTCTTTCGGTTATTTGCTGCTATGTACCCCCACTGTATAATTGTAACGCTCTGCAGAGAATGTTAGAGCTATATCTAAATGCTAATAAAATAGTATTAATAATACTGATAAAGTAAAGTCATTTTTTTATTATTTCTTTGTCATGGTGCTGCTAGTATTTGTTCATCCAATCAGGAAATGTTGGTTCATCTGAAGACAAAATTTGGAGAAACACACGTCCAATATTAAAAGTTGGCTGACAGACTGGCAAGTAATAAGTCCTTTTTGGTAGCTTTATCACCCATGCTGTAATTTGAAAATATGTTTGTGTTTTATATAGAACAACAGTAAAGTATACAAAACACACACTATATTTTTTTACAGCTTTTGTAAAAATATAGTGTGTGTTTTGTATACTTTACTGTTGTTCTATATAAAACACACACACACACACACATATATATATATATATATATATATATATATATATATATAGTGCAAAACAAAAGCTGTAAAAAATATAGTGTGTGTTTTGTATAGTGCTTGACTGCCGAAGAGTGAAGGGATTAAATAATAATCATAGGAAACCTATGTTATCCGATACTGTTTATTTCTCTTTTTAATTTAGCCACTAGAATCGTACCCTTTATTTAAGTTTCAATACTGCTAATCAAAGTGAATGATTCCTTGTATTTAATGTCATTGTGGGTATAGTTTTTTTTTTTTTACCTCTGATTCTAAATGGTCTCTCTTTCATGTTTGGTCTATTTCTCAGTAATTGTGCTATTACACAAATTTCATTATTATTAGATGATTTATTTAAATCACTTAATGTTTGGACAATTGGATAAGGTTGCTAAATAGCAATGGCATATTATTTGTTGTTATAATTCAAATCCGTGGAACACAGCTTGTTCTTGTGGACGTTGTTTTTGATTAGAACAATTGCAACCTCCTGCAGCTAATTGATCAGTTGTTACTTTGCTCAGTACGGGGTTGATTGTTATTGTTAGCCAGAACAAACGAAGCAATATTTGCAAAATCAGTCTAGCAATTGCAAGGTAAACCACAGATCTGAACTGTGCTCAAAATTCTATGAGAAAACTGTAATAAAAATCAGAAAACACTCTCTAAAATATTACAGTTGTCCCTTAAAAAATTCCAGTTTTGGACAAAAATGTGAAATTCCTTTGAAACATTTTTTTTTTTTTTTTTTAGTGAATACACCTGTAACAATGTTAGAGAGAACCCTGATAAAATCCAAGCAGGTGCTTCAGGTTTTCAATGAAGGAAGTGACCAGCATCTGGCAAAGCCCAGGTAAGTTGTCAAACCTTTTTCAAATGGTTTCAATACTTCTATTGGGAGGGCATAAGGTCACTCCTGGCACTATAAGCACTACAGCATTCTTTGTGGTGTTACTTTAAGCGTTAAACATAATTTACAGCTAAGGAAGTCAGTTTCAATATTATCATGCATTTCCAGCCATTAATTTATGCTGTGAAGCTTCAATTCCACCTCAAGTGTCCAGGTCAGTATAATTCCCTGGTACATTAAGGATCCATCTTGAGATGACACATTATGCAGTTTGAGACATTTCCTTTGTTTCATTCTTTCTCCTGATCCAGACCTGCATCCTGAAGTCCCTTCAGCAAAACCAAACATTTCAAAAATGTTGCAACATCATCTGCAAGCAATTAAGTTACCTTCAATCAATACAGAAATCCCATGCTGTATTTTACTCATCTTCCTTAATATCCTCCTACATTTTTGCAACTATTAGTATTGCATGCCGTGTGATTTAATTTCTTTATAGGTTGCAACTAATACTGTCAATATACATTATTCATTTTTAGGGAGACAGAACGTTTTTGCTAAATTTTTTCATTATCACACCAAATCCTATACATCCCATCCCCATCTACCTACTCCTCTTCCCTAATTTCCTACAGAAAAGAATGTTTGTGGATTCTGCATTTCCTGTGCATGTCTTCTTTGTTCAGTTCCAGACATGCACCCCAATGCTACATCCGAAGAATCAAATATTTAAAACATTTTGCTACAACTTTTAGTCTAAGTATTAGTAAGTATTTAAGGGGGTACTTAAGTTATGCCTTCTCCATATTCACTCAATTTAAAGACTGATGAGGTGCATATACATTTGGGTCAGGACAGCTGTTTAGAGTAACTGAAAATATAGCAAAAACTCATACCCGTCAAGTCATCTGAGTAAAGAGAGGTTCACTAGTGCAGTTTGTCAAGACCAGATAAATGAGGAAAGTGTGTTCTATACTTTAATGCAATATAAACTGGAATAGGGATCCAAAGTCAGCAGAAAACACACAACATTTTTGTAAGAACAATCCTTATGACAGTGTGCATTCCAGTTGCATAACTCTTACTTGATATGATGAAGGACGGAAAGGTGATTGGCAATGACTTACAATGTTTTACTCTAAGATATGTTAAATAGTCGTTTCGCAAACCAAAGGTAAACTGTTGAGCTGAAGAATGCTGTAAATCCACTAGGGGACCTATCAGAAAACCCTGAGATTTATTGGCATTAAGCTTATAGTAAGATACATCCCCATACCTCCCCAATAAGGACAGCAAGTTGGAGAAAGATATTCTTGGCATTAAAGGTACATTACAGTCACTAAAACAACTTAAGATTAATTAAGCAGTTTTGGTGTATATATATTATCATGCCTCTGATGTTTCACTGCTCAATTCACTGCCATTTAGGAGATGAATCACTTTTGTTTCTGTTTATGCAGGCCTAGTCATGCCTCTCTGTGACTGACAAAGCCTGCATGAAAACAAGAAGGTTTCACTTTCAATCAGATGAAACTTACTTTAAAAGTTTTTATCCTCGCACAGGAGGCTCCTGCAGGATATAGCTAGCTATTAACAGAGCAAGAGATAAGACAGTCTAAATTAAACATAATTTGCAGTAAAGGAAGTGTAAACATTAGATGACTCTTTACAGGAAGTGTTTAGGAAGACTTTGCAAGTCACAAGCATGGAGGTGTGCCTAGGGCTGCATAAACAAAGATATTTAACTCATAAATTGAGCAGTGAGTTAGCAGTGGCATGATTTTTACACCAAAACAATAAACTAAAGGTTTACATTGGTGTAATATACACTGGTACATTAAACTAAAGTTGTTTGGTAAATATTGTGTCCCTTTTAATAAGGAAAGGAGAATATCATATGCAGAGAGCTATATTTTAAGCGCTTGGTCCTGGACACCTTTAGGTAATAAACCATTCACAAACAGTTTAACCCAGTGGTGTATCCTGGTTTTGTGCTGCCTTAGGCAGGACAAAACTCAGGCGGCCCCCTCACCCCCCCCCTCCCCCCGTGCCAACCCCACCCAACCCTTCCCCCCCTACCCCACTAAATACACACACATTTCCTGACAGATACACATACACTAGCTAACAGACATACACACTCACTAACAGACACACAGACTAACAGACACACACACACGCGCACACACACACTTTCTCAAACTATAATACACAATTACTTAACCCCCTATTGACCACATCCTATGTTTTAACTATCAGGCCTGGTCATGTGGCACCTTTTCTTATTCTGTTTTGGGGGGCATTCTATCCCTTCTAGCTTCCTGTCCTCCTGCAAATGGTGGGCGCTATATCTTTTCCAATAGATGTGTGTAGGTAAATGTAAACTGCCAGCCTTTTTTAAGCATTATAAATAGAAACACATTATTGTCATTATCTGAGTATCTGTTAACTTTTTTTGTCACATTGAATTAGTCTGACTGCTCTACTTAAATCTGTGTCATTAGCAAGGTGTTTCACCCATTGAATTGCTGTGATTTGGATGTTTTTTTGTTTATCTCACAGTTCTCTGTAACTCTGGAGAATGCAGTGCTGGAATATTTCACGAAATAAACTGTTTCCACTTTAGATATCTATATTAAAATACCACTATTATTATTAATTATATATTTGATTTTTATGTGCATCCTTACATTCATCCTGAAGCACTTTGAACATTTCCTTTACCATTAGGCCTATGACCCTGTATAACATCTGCTCACCAATAGTAAGGGAAGCCCACAAAATTATTCACCCCATGTGTTTCTTGCTTAGGAACCACACCTATTCATAGAAACTTTAATGCGAGCTGTGGATTCAGCTGGTAGACCTGACTTTGCAGTTAAGAATAACACAATGCTGTCTTACCGTGTGGGCACGTTGGGCAGTTGCCCAGGGCTCCAAAGCATAGGGGCCCCACCACGATCTCCATATGCAGAGGCCCACAGGGGAGATCATTTGCAAGGATTTTTTGGTACACAGGAGAAGATGATTTTGGAAAAACAAAACAAAAGCATCTTCACCTGTGTGCCTCTTAACCCACCTTTTGTTTCTTATCCCCTTTTTTAAATGTCTTATCCCTTTAGTGTATCTTATGTCCCATTTTTACCCATTGTGTCTCTTACACCTCCCTTGTGTATCTCTTACAACCCCCCTTTGTGTGTCTTACTCCCCCCAGTCCCTTTGTGTGTCTCCTTCTATTCCAGCCCCTTTGTGTCTTTTACTCTTACCAGCTGCTTTGTGTGTTTCTCTTCCACCACCAGCCCGCCTATCTCCCCCAGTGCCTCTATGTCTCTTTCACCCCAGCCCCTTTGTATTTCCACCCAGGCCCTTCTGTGTGTTCCTTTCATCCCCAGGCCCTCTGTGAACTGTGGCCCATCTGTGTGTCTTTCTCACCCCTCATGTCCCTCTGTGTGCCACACTCCCCTCAATGTCCCTTAGTGTTCCACTCTCCTCCCCTCCATGTCCATTAGTCTTCCTCTTCCCCCCTTAACTGTCTCTTAGTGCCCCCCATTCTCCTTAATGTTCCTCCCTTCTCTTTTAGTGGTCCCCCCACCCCAGTGTTCCTTTTCCCTTCCCTCCCCTGTACCTTAGTGCCCCACCCTAATGTTCCTCTTTCTCCCCCCTAGTGTTCCTCTCCCCTCCAACTTTTTTTTAGTTTTTTTCTCCCCTTCCCATGTTCCCTAGTGTTCTTTCCCCCTCCCCATAGTGTTCTTTTTCCTCTCCCCATCCCATTGTGTGCTTTACCGCCTCCCCTGTCCCATAGTGTCCTTTCCCCTCCTCCCCTCCCCATAGTGTTCTTTCCCCTACTCCACCCCATAGTGTTCCCCCCTCTCCCTTGTCCCATAGTGTTCTTTTCCTCCTCCCCTGTCCCATAGTTTTATTTCCCTCCCTCCCCTGTCCCATAGTGTTCTTCCCCCATCCCCTGTCCCTCATAGTGTTCTTCCCCCATCCCATTGTGTTTCTTCCCCCGTTCCGTCCCTTAGTGTCCTTCTCTCTACCCGCCTTTGTCCCTGGTATTGTAGCGTGGCAGAGCAGACCATGGTACAAGAGCTTCAATTTTCTGTACCCAGCCAGACTGACAGAAAGGATCTCTCAGTGAGCACTTCCTTTCAGTTCTGCAGTACAGGGTACAGGAAACAGAAGTTTGTGTAACGTGCTGCTCACTGCTCGGCTCATCCACGCTACACACAGTGACTGGCAGGAGGGAGCGCTGTGTGCCCACCTCCTGTGCTGTTCGCCTGCCTCCTGCCAGTCACTCTAATCTAACAGCCACCGGGCCGGTGCACCCTAAGGCTTGTGGGTGCCCTGGCCTTGACCCTGGCACACCATCTATTTTTCTTTATGAATTATCTCTAACTTTTTATATAATACTGCCTCCTGCCCCAGGAACTTAATCTGAATAATTTCATTAAAGGTTTACTCTACCCACAATGACCACTTTACTGATTTAAAGTTGTCATGGTTGTAGGAGACTGTATGTGCAATGTTTCAGCTTAGAACACTGTACATCCTGAGATATTGGCATTTGTGCACCAGGGTCAGTTAAACCTCCAGCAAATTGGACTTAGGTAGTCCAGAACTGTTCTGGACTACCTAATGTCAATTGTGAGCATATTTAATGTCTGTTGTCAGCATACACAGCATGCTGGCGACATATGTCCTAAGCTTGCAATTGTTCTCCACTCCCTCGCTTCATTTAGTAAGCCCTCCCCACTTCCCCACCTCCCTGCATTTCTGTTGCAAACTGTTACAGTAGCCCTTTAAGTATAGTATTTTTGGCATATGTGTCATTTCCATATGTTCTTGATTTTGGTTTGATCATAACTTATGAGCTTGTACAGATTTAGCATTCTTACACCTTTCCAATCAAACATGCTGCTATACATGTATTTATGTATACAGTATTTGCTTTTATTACACTTGTGAATATTGAACACATTTGGCTTAGCCGAATTATATTTCCCTGGACCCTGAAAACAAAATATTTTTTGGGACACACAATTTTGTCTGTATTTGGTTTGTGCAATTTCAGTGCAAAAAACCCGGTTAAGAAGCCGAATAAGACAAATGAAAATAAGTAAAAATCAGCCAATCAGTGTAGTGCAGAATATATACATATATTTAATATTATGTATACATTTTGCATACACCGATAGAAGCATTTTCCAGCCATTTGTTTAACATATCAAATGAGACAAAGTAACCAATAGAGTGATTTAGATTAGTTTTTGATTCTGGTATATTTTGGCTCAAGTGGCCCAAATTCGGTCAAATTGCAATTCTGAATGCAACAAATATCCAAGTACAACTTTTTATTTGCTTTGTCCCTTTCCATGTTAATGCTCCATTCAAATAGTAAAACAAAAATCAATTTCCATTGTCATGAATGTGATTGCTTTAGTATGATCTTTCTTGAAAAACAGCAAGAGCATGGCAAGAGTAAATAACTCATTTCATGGTTGAGTTAGCATGTGCAGCGCTTCACTCTGGAAACAGCATCACTGGGTTGCCATCAACCAGCCCAGAACTAGAGTTCTGAACTGGATAATGTCAATTCTGTGCAACTTTCATTGCACAGAATTGCACTCATTGGCTGTCAGCGGTCAGCTGACACTCTCACTCAATGAATGGTGATGGCTGTGTCTCATTGCAGAAACCAGAAGCACAACACTGGAACACCAAATGAGTTTGTCCCAATACTAGGAAACTAGGCCAGGGTAGTCCTGGCATCATAACCACTACAGCGGGACACAGTAATTATAACACTTGGAGTAACCCTGTAAGGTGAAAATTAGTATGGCATGGAAAGAGAGAACCCAAAAGGGATAAGGGTAACCTACAGACAGGCCAAATTCAGGTCACTAGAAAACTACAGCAAACATAATAAAGCTTATTATACATAGCAAAATCAAATATCAAACACATACTAACATATAGAAAGGCATGTTAAAGGCATGTTAAAACACCAATAGTCCAAGGGGGGGATGCTTTGAACTATTCATGTAAGTCCAAATAGTAAGGTTAATACTTAATTAATACCTTCTTTTCTTTTTCCTAAATATATAAGGCAAAGTAGGGACTAGAGAGTCAGTCACTTGGATATGGACAAAATCATGATATTTTCTTTTTCATATAACCATATAAACTTAATATATAGTTTTTCTAGGATATATATTTTTTCATATATCCTAATAAACCCTATGGTTTTGGAGTCTGCGAAACACACTTCACAAATTGACTTCAACTGTTAAATTAATTCAAATAAATGTTGCTGTGTAACGTTATGCGTGTTATAATAGTACATTAAATCTCCATGGACTGCCAACTGTATTTGACTTGGAACGTTTCTAGCAAGTTTTGTTGTGTAGCAGATCGGTGGTCTCATACTCTTGAAGACATTTTATCTTTTCTGCCGCTCTTTCCCTTTATGTATTGACTTGTTCCTGCACATTTTAAAGCATGCTCAAGTTTCTATAGTTTAGCTAGCTGCTGCCTGCAGATCTCAAATGGCCTGTCAATCAGTTCTCCCTTCATGCTCTTGTGATCATTTTCATCCCCGTCACAGGCATCCCACTTTTGGGGACAACAGGGTACAGTCCACAAAAAGCACAGCACAAGCACATCACTAGACACATTCATGCTACACTCAGGGCACTGAGAGCACTGACATAGTATGATCTGCCGTCACTGGGTGTAAGGAAACCTAGTATATCCAATCCTTATTCGGTAGTTTCATCCCGAATGGCCAGAGCATCAGTGATTATAGCTCTCTGTTCGGCAGATGAAATAAATGAAATCCATACGAATACAATAGCTTTACAAGATAATTCCCATTATAAAGCATACGAATACCCAAACATCAGCCGGAGAGAACTGGCTTTTAATTATCACACACTGTTTTTTATGCAAGTTCCCGTGCAAGGGGACATCCCACAGGGAGGGACAAAGTACATCCAATCAGTTACAAGAAAAACATAAAACACTCCCAGCACAAACATACAATTCCCTCCCTTAGCCCTGGAAATAATCAAATCTGATAAAGTAATAACTTGATTATCTCCAGGCAGAACAATTTCAGTTTTCCCCAATATTTAGAACACCCCATTAGGCATATGATATCCCCACAGATAATATGTCCCCTGATAGCCGCGATCTAGGTGACCAACATATTCAAATTTCACCCAGATCGGTTCAGGGGTTCTCAAAAATATGGAAGTCTTTTGTGGCCGGCTAACCGCAAGGTTGCTGCCCAAAACACTTCCATGAGTTTGGGTAGTTTTGCCGGTCCATTTCATTAAGTAGAAAAAAACAAATAATTCCACGAACGGTTTTCCCTTGCTCTTAGCAGCGATTGTTCCCCTCATACGAATGAACAAAAGTACCGAACAGCGCTCTTCTAGCTGTTCGGGAAATAAAGATCCAGCATTCGTATGTTGGGACCGGTGTTCAGGTAGTCGAGTGTCCAATTTTAGTTCCAGACACTCGACAACCAAGTCCCGCTGCCTTTGTTCGCACAAAAAAAGATGGCCGCCATTTTCTCGTGGCGTTCGGCAATACGAACGACGGCCGCACAGGTAGAGGGTTCAATTGAGGCATGCTTTGAAGTTAACGAGCTAGGGGGGTGATCTCTGTTCGGTAGTTACATTTACCGAATTAAAAGGGGAGAAATACCGAACATAAAGAGGGATTTCTTCACACTGGGCTATTCAGAATGATTGACATACAGCCTGGCACACATTCACCCAGGCTTACCTGCTTATTGTTAAGAAGGTCTCACAACCTTTCCGGTTGAGTAAACTGCCTTTCAGCAGTGCCAATTACATAATTTGCATCACTAGTCTACCATGTCCACCAGCATTCCACTTTATGGGATGTCTATATTGAGGGGTATAGCCTATTCTGTTGGCTATATGACATTGTTGTGTCTGCATTTGTCCTTGCTGGTCATCTATACGGATTCCTTTTGTACTTAAAGGACAACTGTCACCTCAAAACTATTTTTTTTAAATAAAATAATCCTTTCATCAAGTTTTGAGAACATAGGAACCTCTAGTGGCAGTCACTTAGACAGTCACTTGAAGTGCTTGCTAGTTCAGTGCTGCACTGTGAGCAGCACCTACATTCAGTGTCTCCACACTCTGTATTGATTCAATGCATCGCCATGAGGTGATGCTGATTGGCGCAGTGCTGTGTTTTGCCTTGCATGAGCAAAAGCCTCCCAATGCTCTCCAATGTGAAAGCATTGGATTGGCTGAGATCATGAATATCTCAGTCGTGCGGGTTGGGCCAACCATGGTGATAGAGAAAAAGTAATCTGGGGGGGAGGGGAGGGGAGGGGAGGGAGGGGCAGGGAGCTTAATATATATTTCAGTATTCTAGTCTTAGGAATACATGTTTGTATTTCATGCACTATAGTGTTCCTTTAATAGTCATGACATGGAAAAACTGTGATAAACTTGATTTTTTTTCTTTTTAACTTTATACACTTGCAGCTGTGCTTGTCATACTAGCCCATTCCCTGTGCATGGGGATGGGGATGTAAAATAGTTACATTGTGGATTCTACAGATTCCTTATTTCTCAGGGTAAAACATGTTCAAACCTACTGTTAGATTACCGTATGATTATACAGTAGAAATCCTATTATAATAATATTTTATAAAGTGCCAATAATTTCTGCAGCGCTGTACAATGGACTAACAGACACCATTTGCACCAAGACGAGTTTGACATATAGAAAAAGAGGGGCAGAGGGAGTTGAAGGCCCTGCCTAAGCGAGCTTATGTTCAAGATAGAGTGGGATTAAGTGACACAAGAGGTAAGGGCAGGATACATATGAAAGTGAACATTACCTCACCCTACATTTAAATATGCTCCCTAGCCTTTAATGGTATGGACAACTTAGTGCCCTTGAAACTGTTAAAGAAAAAAAGCAAGGAATGCTTATACAAATATATTGGTAATTAGGAAAAAAAGGTATTTCCCTAAGGGTTAGCCTGTAGAGACCTCATTTTAGATCCACAGCTATGGCTCTGACTTGAGTTCTCTGAGAAATTTTGAGAGCCCATGTGGCTAGGTCCCTCATGGTTTATGTTGAGTCCAAGTGAACACTGTTTCATTATTATTAATTTTGTGGGTAGGTGGGTTCAAAGCAAACAGTTCTAAAGATTTTGGCATATAATTAGTCTTTAGATCTACACTTTGCCAAACTCATCCTTCAATTTCCTGTTATAAAAAAAAAAATCTGCTTTCCAATCCTAATCTTTGGTAGCAGAGCAGCACGATTTAATGTTATAGGTTTTTATTTGAAAAGTAAATTGTGTGAATAAAAAAAAAACAAGAAATGATTTACGACACCTGCAAAAGAGTATCAAAACAGCTGATAATTTATTCCTTCTGCTGTTTCATTACACAATGCTCACCACTCTTAGTAGAGATGGAGTCTACAATGATAATCCCTTTGATTTGAATTAACAATTGAATGCTTTAATTAAGTTTTGCATAAATTGATTTCTCTATTTCTCTATTTCTTTAAATCGGAACTTGTAAATTTTATGTCTATTGAAATGGGAGGGAGTGTTGTGACTTACTTTTTAGTTCACCAATGGTAATCAGACATTCTAATGCCATTTAGTTATTTTCAGTTGCAGATACGTTGCATGTTGTGAATGGGATTTGCTGAAAAAAATAATTTGTCTCTGCGTTCTAACATGCTCAAAACACCATATGTTAGCTTTATACTTCATAATTTGCTGTGGTTAGGATAAAGAAACCAAGAAATTAAGCTCATGCTAGTTTCATTGATACCATTATCATGTCATAGCCCTTCTAGTGCCAGTTAAAGTGATTGTTAACAAATCTATGGTCAAGTATTTCCACTAATATATTGTGCTCTAGATTCCAAGACAGAACATACCCTTGGGTTCTCATTAAATGCAAAGAGAGGTACTCATCTAGGTACAATGTCAGGAGTTGTCATTTCCTTGGATATAACCCTTTAGTGTATCCAACAAATTTTCTATTAATATAATGAGCGTTATGGGTTTATTGACCCTGGAAGTGTCTTTACAGACTTCCCTGGCTACTGCCTCAAAGGGCTTAAGCATCTTTTGTAAAGCTCCAATGACATTCTAGTGTACTAGAAAAGGATAAGTGCCTCTTTGGACTATAGTAAGCACTATTGCATAGCTGTTGATGGATGATAGCTGTTTCAGATTTCTCTTGGGAATTCCAGTAGCTTAAAACCTTTGAGTGCCATAGGGGTTAGCAATTCATCAAAAATCTTCAGTCAACCCACTAGCACTTAAAGTATCAAAACCTCTTGTCTGAACATTGAGAGAGTATGCTGTTAAAAGAGCTTTGTATTGAAATTCTTCTTTGATTATGGTCTTTCAGTTATTATTGTTTGGTAATGCAATTATTATTATTACATTGCTTTTTTACAGGAAATACATGTGGATACATATTTTAGCATGCTATATATTTTTATAAGTGATACAAAAATATATTTATTAACAAGGATTTTTTGTATATGAGCCGTGTATGTATATGAGCCGTGTATGCTTGGGCTGGCTCACATAACTTTGCAACTGAAAGAGAAGTGTGTGTGTGTGTGCGCGCATGCCATTAATCCCCTTAAAAATAGCATTTAGATTTACAGAATATTTACACCTTAAAGCTTTGTTAGTATTGAGCAATGCCTCATAAAGAAGCAGTAAGGACAATCTCCAGTCCAAAGCTTCTCATAGAAATGGTTATTTTTTAAAATTTATTTAAGGATTTGTATTAAAAAAGAACATCAAATTTAGGACTGTATTCACTTAAGCTCCCTTTTTAAGTATTACTTTTTATATGTCCAGTGAAATGATGGCCTGCCATAAAGAGCACTACAATTCTAATCAGACTCAACCAACTATAAGATGAGGTTGATTAGAGTACTATTACACATAAATTGGTTAATACGTGGTTGCCTGACTATCACATTACAGATGATGTAGATTATGTGTAGTCTAATAGGTGATGTTAAATTATTGCACTTTTTGTTTTATGGGACATCAATTCCCAACACATTATGCTTGTTTTTTTCTCAGACCTCGGACCTATATCTAGGAAGGGCAGAGGTCAAAACCAGAATTAATTTATGTTTTTTTTTCTTTATCAGGGTGTTAGAGAGTTAAATTAAGTGAAATCGGAACAGCTGAAATGTTGAAACTGTGTGGGTAATTAACTCAGCCAGCATTTCCAAGATATGTGGGTTTAGAATATTGTGCACTGACACTGGATGCAAAAGTTACATACAACTGATATGTGCAGTCAGGAAGAGAGTATTTCAGCTGTGTGATTGACAACTCAGGAAGGTGGCCCTATACAATAAAAAAAAGTATTCCTCTCTGGAATGAAACGTTAAAAAACTTCTAAAAGTAATTTTCTTCTTAGTCATTTAGTATATAAACTCATAGCCTATAATTTACAAAAAATTCCAAATGATTTAATACTGTTAGAAAAACTTTCCAAATTATTTATCTACAACATTTCCAATAGACTTTATTGGTGACTTCTGTAGATAAATCACAGTATTTGATAATTTGGAAAGCTTATTATTATTATTGGCATTTATCTAGTGCCAACAAATTCCATAACGCTTTACAATATTATTGGAGGGAGAGATTTAACAATAAATGAGACAATTACAGGAACTTACAGGAACAATATAATGAAGAGGACCTTGCTCAAACGTGCTTACAATCTAGAGGAGGTGGGGTATAAAACACAATAGATAGCAATCAAGCAAGGTGGGAGTAAATAGCAATCAAGCAAGGTGGGAGTGAGGCAGGAGGAGAGAGTAGAGTGCGGCCCTTTAGGAGAGAGCAAGGGACAGGTATGTGAGGCACAGGTTACTCTGGAAGGCCATAAGCTTTTCTGAAGAGATGGGCTTTAAAACACTTTTTAAATGATTGAAGACCAGGAGAGAGTCTGATGGCGGTAGGCAGGCTATTCCAAAAGAAGGGGGCTGCCTGCCAGAAGTCCTGCAAGCGTGAGTTGTCCATATGGATGCAAGCAGTAGACAGGAGAATGTCATGGATAGAGCAAAGAGACCAAGAAGGGGTCAGTTAAGAGATATAGTAGGGGCTAGAATTGTTCAGTGCTTTATACGTTTGGATTAGTACTTTGAGTTGACTCCTATAGGATATGGGAAGCCAATGTAAGGACTGACAGATGGGTGAGGTGTGAGAGGAGCGACTGGAGAGGAAAATCAGTCTGGCGGCAGCATTCATTACAGACTGAAGTGGGGCAATGCGGCTTCTGGAAAGACCAATTAGGAGAGCATTACAATAATCCATGCAAGAGATTACTAGAGCATGGACAAGCTCCTTAGTAGCATTTTGCATAAGAAAGGGGAGGATATGGGCAACGTTTTTAAGGTGGAATCAACAGGATTTGGTGACAGACTGGATGTGAGGCTCAAAGGTGAGGCCAGAGTCAAGAATAATGCCAAGACAGCGCACTTGCAAGAATGAGCTAATGTGTGTACCACTAACTTGAAAGGAGAGCAAAAGAGGAGGATCAGTCTTAGGAAGATTGAAGACAAGGACCTCAGTTTTAGAGAGATTGGGTTTCAGAAAGCAGGAGGACATCCAGTCAGAAATGGAAGAAAGACAATTAGTGACACATTGTAGGACAGCAGGGAAGGAGAGATATATCTGGATGTCATCAGCGTACAGGTTGTAGCAGAATCCAAATGAATGAATGAATTTGCCAAGAGAGTATAGAGAGAGAACAAAAGGGGACTAAAAACCGAACCTTGAGGGAGTCCGATTGAGACAGGATGAGGGTAGGAGGTGTCATTGGAAAATGAAGGTCATTAAATGAATGTTTGGAGAGATAGGAGGAAAACCATGAGAGGGCTGTGTCACAGAGATCAAGATATTGAAGAGTTTGGAGAAGGAGGCCAAGATCAACAATGTCAAAGGCACAGAAAGTTTGAGAAAATAATCAAGGCCATAGTATGCACTTGTGTTTAAAGTATCGTTAGAGCCTTCTTTTTATACAATATACACATTTGTAATATATTAAGTATGATATAGAATGCCAAGCAACCATTTTGTTTCACAACTTCCATTTTATATTAAGCTCATATGCTTCCATTTCATATCAAGTTTTTTCATAAACAGCATTATCTTAGATTAAATTGAAAGTAGACTGATGTTGAAAGGAATGTTCAAGGAGTTGAGGAAACTGACAAGAAAGTTAATGATCTAGATCATTCCAAGGAAAAAATGGTGTTTACTAGCATATTCCATCTTTAATGATGCAAGTGAACTTGACAGTTTGATACCTTAAGAATAATATGATCAAAATGAATGCCAAGAGATAATATTTATGTAACTATGAAAATGAGAACTGAAATTATGTTAGGATTTTTTTTTTTTTTTTAAAGATTGGTTGAATATTTCATGTAATCTTCAATTTCAAAACTATATAATACAAATATGTAATAAAAAAACTGACTGAATAGTTTGTTTATTACATAGATTTTATATATATTGTCACAGGAGATGGGACTCCTCGTACGTGTTTCCTTAATTATACTTTCTATCGTCTAATGTTTCCCTGCATTCAAATGGAATTGTTCCCTTCTGTTCGGTTACCGAACAGATTCTGTGGGGTCCCCTTGTTCGCAAATCATGTTTAGGCTTGATTGGAAGATTGTGCTTGTCCCCTTTTAAATATGATAAAAATTAGGCTTAAGTATTAATCTATGGATAGGTATTAATGTCTATTTTGGATATGATATTGGAAAAAAAGGCGTGTTCATATCAAAGGACTCCTTATCTAAGAGGGAATCAAGACAAATGGCAAATTAGAGTTAGTTTATACTGAAACCAGACTTCCAGGCCACTTATGTGTGACTTCTCACACCTTACAGAGTAGCTCTGCTGGAGTCCCAGCTTCAAAGAGGAATTTGGGTTCTAAGTTATGACCTCACATACAATCAAATTAACCCCTTTTGAAATTGTGCCCCTTTTGTGGCCTAATAAAGTCAGATTGTTGCGTTTACCCAATATGGCTGGTTGCATCCATTATATTGGGGAAACTTTACACATAGGGAAAACTTACTATATTCAACACATCTGGAATTAGGAATAGTAGAGGATTGAAGAAATAACAGAAATAGACCCCTGAACCGGTGACATAAATATATCTAAATATTTTTTTTTTTTTAGATCCATCTTAGGATAACCATATTTAAGAAACAACTGAATCAGCAAGGAGTTATTCATTGGGGGATACTCTGGGGTAAACAAATGAAAGGGTAATGCTCTTAACCGAGTCCTTCCTGCATTGCCCTCATGCGTTGAGCCAGCTGCATGTCTTCAATGTAGAGAGTGACCAACTTAGCGTGGATACTGCAGAGATAGGAATCTTCAAAAAGACATACAAGGAAAGATTCTGCTGCTTTTTGTTGTGCCATGATTGCCACCGACTACCAAAAATAAGACACCCCATGTGTGTACATCATGCAGACGTCCTTAACCAGTCTATGGAATGGGGGATTTATGATGAGGAGCTCAGTAGATTCTATCTCCATAAGAGTTTAAGAACCCAACCCAAGGACTTCTGAAATTAATAGGTAATGGAGGAGGGAGAAACCCTCTCTGAGGTGGCGCGACTTCCTCCGTGATGGCGGAGCGCTCCCAGTTGGTCTCATTTTTGTACGGACCAATGATCCAGGTTACACTAAAAATATCTTGTTGTTCTGCCTTTTAAAAATGTTCCCTTTAATGTAATTTTTTACATATCTTGTGTGCACTGGTGGTGATGTTTAAGGGGAACCCTACCATTATTTGTCTTTATTTTTGTATACCATTTTGAATTTGCTGCATTCCTATATATTTTTTGTTATATTGTTCAATAATAATAGAATTGTTTATGTAAATATTGGAGTAACATATGTATAAATAGATCTAATAAAATGTACATTAATAGCTGCATGTTTATATATCTTTGAAAAGCTGTACACCGATTTACTATATTACAAGGACAACATATGTTTCAGAAGAGATGATAAATTACGAAATAGAGAAGTGGCAACAAATCGGGAGGTGAAGTGCATGAGGAATGAAGTGTAATGCACACATCACTCCAGTCACTTTCCAACCAGACTGAATTCAACACAAGGGCTGGAATGCACACGTCATTTTCAAGTGGGTCAAGTGGAATGCACGTCGTATTTGTCTACAATGATTGGATGGACAATTAGGGAGATGGACCTTGAAGTATATTACTACAAGATACAGAGATCCTTAAGAAGTAGCTTAAAGTGACAAAACTAATTGGGTGGTGAATATTGGTGACCTCATTATTGGTCAAGTTGATTACCACAACATTATTTGTCTTTATTTTCATACCCTTTATGATCTGCTGCATTTCTATTGGGACCTGGGGAAGTCGTAGGGGGACAGGGGACGGGGAGGGGAGGAGCAGTCCATATTTTGATAAATGTTGTATCATTTATACAACTATTATATTTCTATTTCAAATGTTATGTGGGAGCAAGAAATTAACCAATTGGTAAAGAAGTTGATACAATGTATTTCACCTAGGAATGCACTTATTTAACTCATTCTCATTACAGTTTAGTGCATGCGTTATCACTGTACAATGTATCTTATTGAATTTCATGCACACCCTCACATTATATTTGCCCTCGCATTAAAAAAGGGAAAGATCTGCTTGTATATACTCCTCTCTTTATGACGACCATTTCTGTTCTTTTGTACTTAGAAACTCCAAGAAACGGGAAAGCTATGGTAAATAAAATGGTATCCCACATTTATTACAAAGCAATATAAAATTCCACAAAAAAATCTATATCAGAAGTACTAAAGTAAAATAGAGAAAGCAAATCTAACAACGTTCAAGTAAAGTGGACCTCCTTGACTTTCTAGTGTTTTTCATCTATCTAAAGACTTTCTTAACAGAATGGTTATCCTGTTAGCATGATAGTGTTATGAAGTAGTCCTAATTAATACATTTGATTGGTGAAATCATCATAAGATCACAATTTCTGTTTGTTGCATTCCAATACTAACCTCATGAATTTCCACTTCACATTTACAGATATAGCCTTTGACACAATGTGCTCACCCAGCAACGGATTTGTTTTATTTATTTATTTATTATTGCCATTTATATAGCGCATTTATATATATCCCGTAGAGCTTAACAATATTATGAGAGGTGGGATTTAACTATAAATAGGACAATTACAAGAAAACGTAGAGAAACGATAGGTTGAAGAGGACCCTGCTCAAATGAGCTTACAGTATATTGGAGGTGAGGTATAAAACACATTAGGATTGGAAATAGCAATCAAACAAGGTTGGTGTAACTCAGAGCTGGAGGAGAGAGTAGAGTGTTGCCCTTTAGGGGGAAGCAAGAGGCGGGTATGTAAGGCAGACATTACTCTGGGAGGCCATAAGCTTGTCCTTATTACCTTGGTCAGCTCGTCCTTATTATGCTATACTCTGTGCTTCACCTGTACATTGAATCTTATTGAATATCACTTTAACGCCCACTCTTATTTAATATAAAAATAAATTCTAACAATATATATCTAATGGGAGAAAAAATGAAAATGAAAACAATCTTTCACCATGCTCAATAAAAAAACTCTCAAAAAATGTAAATCTAATATGTAGAAAAAAATGTTTTCACAAATTTTACAAAATATTGTATCTACTAAATAAAAAAAACACACAATACAATGTACCCCTAATAATCAGAAAATACCAGCAAGTTCAAAGTGAAGATTTAGTCCTGTTGCATTTTACAAATCAATTCTTTCTAACTTTTCGACAGTAACGGTTGTCTGTTATCTTTTTGCCAGTGAGGTTTTATAGAGTCTCTGCCTATGCAAATAAACTGTTTTTAATTGAATCTTGAGAATATTACAGTTGAACACCCGGTTTACTGCAAATAATGAAAAACAAGTGTAGGTGTAACAGCACCACTATGTCATGCAAACAACACATATGTGTGTATGTAGGTCTGTGTATCTGTCTGTATGTCTGTCTGCAAAAAAGGTAATCAAAATTAGCTATGTGTGTATGTCTGTGTCTGTCTGTTTGTGTGTATGTATGTCAGTATGTGTGTGCGTGTGTATTTATGTCCTTTTGCGTGTGTGTAGTGATGTACCAAACTGTCCGCCGGCGAACAGTTCCCGGCGAACTTAGCGTGTTCGGTTCGCCGCTGCGGGCGGACACATGCGCAGTTCGATCCACCCCCTATTCGTCATCATTGGGCAAACTTTGACCCTGTGCCTCTTGGTTAGCAGACACATTCCAGCCAATCAGCAGCACTCCCTCCCTTCCACACCCTCCAACCTCCCTCCCAGCATCCATTTTCGATTCATTCGGAAGATGCATGCTTAGTGAGAGGAGGGAAAGTTTAGCTGCTGCTGATTAGATAGGGAAATTGATAGCTAGGCTAGGGTATTCAGTGTCCACTACAATCCTGAAGGACTCATCTGATCTCTGCTGTAAGGACAGCACCCCAAAACGCCCTTTTTAGGGCTAGAACATCAGGCTGCTTTTTTTTTTTCTGTGTAATGTAATTGCAGGTGCCTGCCTGCCAGCTTCTGTGTGAGGTTCACATTGGATACTGTGCCTATTTGCCCAGTGCCACCACTCATATCTGTTTTAACAATAGGTTAAGCTTTACATTTCAAATAAATATTTTTTTTTCACTGTAATAGAAGAGCAGTTGCCTGCCTGTCGGCTTCTGTGTGAGATTGGATGCCTTGCCCATTTGCACAGTCAGTGCCACCACTCATATCTGTTTTAACAATTGGTTAAGCTTTAGATTTAAAATAAATATTTTTTTTCACTGTAATAGAAGAGCAGTTGCCTGCCTGCCAGCTTCTGTGTCAGGTTGGATGCCTTGCCCATTTGCACAGTCAGTGCCACCACTCATATCTGTTTTAACAATAGCTTAAGCTTTAGATTTTAAAGAAATCTTTTTTTTTCACTGTAATAGAAGATCAGTTAGTTGTCTGCAAGCGTCTGGGTGTCAGGCCTACTTCAGCGTGTGCTCTGCAGACCTGTGCCAGCGTGCTTTGACAGTTGCCAATCATATCTGGTGTCTCTTTAGCGTGCTTTTACAAAGAAAAAAGGTTTCCAGTGTAAGCTAATAGCAGACAGTCAGTGTCCTTCAAGCGGCTCTGTCAGGCCTTCCTTCAGCGTGTGCCCTGCACAACCCTGCCAGCGTGCTTTGACAGTTGCCACTCATATCTTGTGTCTCTATAGCGTGCTTTTACAACCAAAATTTTGTTTCCACTGTAATAGAAGAGCAGTTGCCTGCCTGCCAGCTTCTGTGTGAGGTTCACATTGGATACTGTGCCCACTAGCCCAGTGCCACCACTCATATCTGTTTTAACAATTGGTTAAGCTTTAGATTTAAAATAAATAATTTTTTTCCACTGTAATAGAAGAGCAGTTGCCTGCCTGCCAGCTTCTGTGTGAGGTTCACATTGGATACTGTGCCTACTTGCCCAGTGCCACCACTCATATCTGTTTTAACAATTGGTTACGCTTTAGATTTTAAAGAAATAATTTTTTTTCACTGTAATAGAAGATCAGTTAGCTGTCTGCAAGCGTCTGGGTGTCAGGCGTACTTCAGCGTGTGCTCTGTAGACCTGTTCCAGCGTGCTTTGACAGTTGCCAATCATATTTGGTGTCTCTATAGCGTGCTTTTAAAACCAAAATTTGTTTTTCACTGTTATAGATTGAATAGCAGTTACTTGTCTTCAAGCGGGTGTCTCAGGCCTACAGTGTGTGCTCTGCAGAACTGTTCCAGTGCACATTGCCAATCATATCTGGTGTCTCTATAGCGTGCTTTTAAAACCAAAATTTGTTTTTCACTGTTATAGATTGAATAGCAGTTACTTGTCTTCAAGCGGGTGTCTCAGGCCTACAGTGTGTGCTCTGCAGAACTGTTCCAGTGCACATTGCCAATCATATCTGGTGTCTCTATAGCGTGCTTTTAAAACCAAAATTTGTTTTTCACTGTTATAGATTGAATAGCAGTTACTTGTCTTCAAGCGGCTCTGTCAGTGCTTCCTTCAGCGTGTGCTCTGCAGAACTGTTCCAGTGCACATTGCCAATCATATCTGGTCTCACAGTAGCTTGCACGCATAGTACCACTAATCCCCCAAAAAATGACAGGCAGAGGCAGGCCACCCCGCAGGGGCCGTCGTGGTCGTGGTGCTGTGATTCCCTTTTGCCCTAGAATAATGCCCAGTTTTCAGAAGCCACGTACCCTGAACTTGAAAAGTTCTGAGGACTTAGTTGACTGGCTAACACAGGACACCCAATCTTGTACAGCCTCCGCTCGGAACCTTGACGCACCATCCTCCTCCAGCTTAGCTTCAGGCACCTCTCAAGATAGCACTCACCCGCCTGCCGCCACCACCAAAACTAGCACCACAGCCGCTTTACTTGGTATGTCAGAGGAGTTATTCACACACCCGTTTGAAGAAATGAGTGATGCGCAACCATTATTGCTAGAGGATGTAGATAACAGGGATATGTCTCAGGCAGGCAGCATTTAACACATGGAGGTACGGTGTGATGATGATGATGTTGTACCCGCTGCTGCTTCCTTTTCTGAGTTGTCAGATACAAGCGAAGCGGTTGATGATGACGATGCGTCCATGGATGTCACGTGGGTGCCCGCTCGGCAAGAAGAAGAACAGGGCAAAAGTTCAGATGGGGAGACAGAGAGGAGGAGGAGGAGACGAGTTGGAAGCAGGGGGGGGTCGTCGCAAGGAGCTAGTGGCACAGTCAGACAGCATGCATCGGCACCCGGGGTCAGCCCGACAGCACGCCAATCAACGCATGCTGTGTCCACCACCAGAATGCCGTCATTGCAGAGCTCAGCAGTGTGGCATTTTTTTTGTGTGTCTGCCTCTGACAACAGCGATGCCATTTGCAACCTGTGCCAAAGGAAACTGAGTCGTGGGAGGTCCAACACCCACCTAGGTACAACTGCTTTGCGTAGGCACATGATCTCACATCACAAACGCCTATGGGATCAACACATGAGTACAAGCAGCACGCCTACTCTAAGCCGCCATCCTCCTCCTGGTCCAGCATCTTCAGCCACGTCAACCACTGCTGTCCTTCTTGCCCCCTCTCAACCATCCGCCACTCCGTCTCCCGCCTTGAGCAGTTCCCGCTCATCTGCCCACAGTCATGTGTTTCTGTCAAGGACATGTTTGAGCGTAAGAAGCCAATGTCACCAAGTCACCCCCTTGCCCCGCGTCTGACAGCTGGCTTGTCCGAACTATTAGCCCGCCAGCTTTTACCATACAATCTGGTTGAGTCTGAGGCGTTCAAAAAATGTGTAGCTATTGGGACACCGCAGTGGAAGGTACCCGGCCGGAATTTCTTTTCACAAAAGGCAATCCCCAACTTGTACTCGAATGTGCAAAAGGAAGTCATGGCATGTCTGGCACACAGTGTTGGGGCAAGGGTCCATCTGACCACTGATACCTGGTCTGCAAAGCATGGTCAGGGCAGGTATATCACCTACACTGCGCATTGGGTAAACCTGCTGACGACTGACAAGCAAGGAATGCGTGGCATTGCAGAGGAGTTGGTGACACCGCCACGAATTGCAGGCAGTCCTGCTGCCACCTCCTCTACTCCTCCTACTCCATCCTCTTCCATAACCTCCTCGGCTGAGTCCTCTTGTGCCGCTGCTTCTTGCTCCACATCAACGGCACCCCCCCAGCTCCCCAGGTACTATTCCACATCCTGGATACGGCAGTGTCACACCGTCTTGGGTTTGACTTGCTTGAAAGCAGAGAGTCACACCGGACAAGCACTCCTGTCCGCCCTGAACGCACAGGTGGAAAAGTGGCTGACTCCGCAGCAACTGGATATCGGCAAAGTGGTGTGTGACAACGGAAAAAATTTGATAGCGGCATTGAAGTTGGCCAAGTTGACATATGTGCCGTGCATGGCACATGTGTGTAATCTGATCGTACAACGCTTTGTGCATAAATACACAGGCTTACAGGACGTTCTGAAGCAGGCCAGGAAGGTGTGTGGCCATTTCAGGCATTCCTACACGGCCATGGCTCACTTTGCCGATATCCAGCGGCGAAACAACATGCCAGTGAGGCGCTTGATTTGCAACAGCCCTACACGTTGGAATTCAACACTCCTAATGTTCGACCGCCTGCTCCAACAAGAAAAAGCTGTTAATGAATATTTGTATGACCGGGGTGCTAGGACAGCCTCTGGGGAGCTGGGAATTTTTTTGCCACGTTACTGGATGCTCATGCGCAATGCCTGTAGGCTCATGCGTCCTTTTGAGGTGACAAACCTAGTCAGTCGCAGTTGTGTGTGTGCGTGTGTATGGCTGTCTTCCTGTGTGTGTGTGTGTGACAGGGTGAAGATTTCTTGCACATGGGTGTGACAGGGTGAAGATTTCTTGCACAGGGCGCCCAAAGACCTAAGGCTGGCCCTGCGCATGGGTCAGTGGCTCTGCACCAGACTTCCCTCCAATTGATCAAAGTTAAAGGATTTCAAGTGGACTGATTACAATTACAGGGCCTCTAAAGAGTCCTGTATTGTTATTTGTCGTCACTACCTTCCCGCGTCGGGAGTGGGTCATTTGCGCCCCTGCTGCCTTCCTTGCATGTGGTAGCTGTTTGTCAGGGATTTGTCAATCCATATCTGCCAAGTGACCCTATGACAGGGTGAAGATTTCTTGCACATGGGTGTGACAGGGTGAAGATTTCTTGCACAGGGCGCCCAAAGGCCTAAGGCTGGCCCTGCGCATGGGTCAGTGGCTCTGCACCAGACTTCCCTCCAATTGATCAAAGTTAAAGGATTTCAAGTGGACTGATTACAATTACAGGGCCTCTAAAGAGTCCTGTATTGTTATTTGTCGTCACTACCTTCCCGCGTCGGGAGTGGGTCATTTGCGCCCCTGCTGCCTTCCTTGCATGTGGTAGCTGTTTGTCAGGGATTTGTCAATCCATATCTGCCAAGTGACCCTATGTAGGGGTAACAGTCCCTATTCTGCTCTGTGTCAGTGTGTATCATGGTCTCTGTGGACAGGGAACAGTCTCTATTCTGCTCTGTGTCAGTGTGTATCAGGGGTTTTGAGGACAGGTGTCAATCCATATCTGCCAAGTGACCCTATGTATATCTGCTGTCAGTACACAGGAAAAGTTTAAATATTTCTTGTTCTACGTTCTCTGCAACTCCACGCACCGACTCATCCAATACGTGAAGATCTGGGGTTTCTCTGACTCTCCTCAGTAGTGTATCAAACAGAGTCTGCACTGTGGTAACACGGACATCTTCAGGACATAACTCAACTATTTGCAGATAGGCAGTCTGCAGCTTCTCTTTTTCACCTGTTCTCTTCTTTCTCTTATGCGTATTCTTGTCTATATGCAGGTGGTCTCTTGCCTTTCTTTTAACCAATTCGTTCCTTCCATATGGTTTCAAAAGATCTCTGGCATCATTACTTTCAACGCAAATAACGTCCTCATAGTTAGTGTTCTCATTATTCACCGGGAAGAGAGTGTTTGCACTGACTACCCACAGCATGCTCTTGCCATTGCCTACTCCACCTTCAACGACAGGGTGCAAGTCGCAAGGAGAAGGATCATTCACTTTATTATCTGTCTTTATTTCACAAGTAGTGCCTGGAACATCCTCATGGGTCACAAGATGTAAATCGGACTAATGTCAACCCCAGGGTCTGGAAAATCATCAATTTGAAATTTTTCGAATAATCCCAGTGGGCTGCCACATTCTTCTTCCTCTGATGGTATTAAAGTTTGCAGAGATTCACTATGGGGTGGTGTCAAGCATTTTGGAGAAAAATTAAGCATCTCCATCCCAATACGTTTCAGATGTCCTATCAGCTCTTCCACCCTATTACATAGTTACATAGTTAGATAGCTGAAAAGAGACTTGCGTCCATCAAGTTCACCCTATGCGATACTATGGGCAGGCTACCCGTGACGTCATTACTCACGGCCCTATTTCACGCGGACACTCTGTGTCAGTGTGTATCATGGTGTCTGTGGACAGGGAACAGTCTCTATTCTGCTCTGTGTCAGTGTGTATCAGGGATCATTAGGATAGGTGTCAATCCATATCTGCCAAGTGACCCTATGTAGGGGGAACAGTCCCTATTCTGCTCTGTGTCAGTGTGTATCAGGGGTTTTGAGGACAGGTGTCAATCCATATCTGCCAAGTGACCCTATGTAGGGGGAACAGTCCCTATTCTGCTCTGTGTCAGTGTGTATCATGGTCTCTGTGGATGGTGAACAGTCTCTATTCTGCTCTGTGTCAGTGTGTATCATGGTCTCTGTGGACAGGGAACAGTCTCTATTCTGCTCTGTGTCAGTGTGTACCAGGGATCATTAGGATAGGTGTCAATCCATATCTGCCAAGTGACCCTATGTAGGGGGAACAGTCCCTATTCTGCTCTGTGTCAGTGTGTATCAGGGGTTTTGAGGACAGGTGTCAATCCATATCTGCCAAGTGACCCTATGTAGGGGGAACAGTCCCTATTCTGCTCTGTGTCAGTGTGTATCAGGGGTTTTGAGGACAGGTGTCAATCCATATCTGCCAAGTGACCCTATGTAGGAGGAACAGTCCCTATTCTGCTCTGTGTCAGTGTGTATCAGGGGTTTTGAGGACAGGTGTCAATCCATATCTGCCAAGTGACCCTATGTAGGGGGAACAGTCTCTATTCTGCTCTGTGTCAGTGTGTATAAGGGCTGGGCTTTGAGGACAGGTGTCAATGTTAGGTGATTTCTGCCCTTTATGGATTAAAAGCAGACTCTGCATCAACTGTGCAATTTTCCATGGGAGTTTTGCCATGGATCCCCCTCTGGCATGCCACAGTCCAGGTGTTTGTCCCCTTGAAACAACTTTTCCATCACTATTGTGGCCAGAAAGAGTCCCTGTTGGTTTTAAAATTCGCCTGCCCATTGAAGTCAATGGCGGTTCGCGCGGTTTTGCCGGTTCGCGAACATTTGCGGAAGTTCGCGTTCGCCGTTCGCGAACCGAAAATTTCGGGTTCGCGACAACACTACGTGTGTGTATAGTGTGCATAGGAATTTGTTCATATTTTTTATAGTCCGGCCCCCAACATTGTCTGAGGGACCGTGAACTGGCCCCCTGTTTAAAAAGTGTGAGGACCCCTGATCTAATGGATAATATACACTCACATACTGCCAATTCCAGCTGACTCATACTAATAGGCTTGATATGAATATGAATATTCCTCTGGCAAGCTCCAAAATTGGACACTCTCCACTCCCCTTTTTACTGTATTAATATTACACAATGATTGCTCCAGAAGCTCTAATGTGAATAATTCCAGGGTTATTGCAAAATAAATGGGATAAAATCAAAGTAATCCAATTGAAGAAAACAAAAAACAAAAAATCGCACTTACGCGTTTCACCCATTCATGGGTCTTTCTTAAACTGCATCTAGTTCATAGTTGGATAAGTCCTCTTTTAAACCATGCTTGCACGCCTTGTCAATTTGAGAAGTTAGGCAGCCATAGGTGAAACGCGATACCGATCACACATGAACACAGGAAGAACAAAAGCAGATGTTGCATTGGCCGATTTTGTTTTGTTTTTTTCCAGTTAATGATGTTCAAAACTACAACAAAGAATTGGCTTGACAGTCTGAACAGTGCCAATGGGCATTTTTCTAGATATATTATATACTAGCTAGTGCAGTGTAAAGTTTTGTTCCCATTGAATACAGGTAAAGCAATATTTGTGTTGTTTAAAACCTTATGGCTTCTAATATGGCTTCGTTTTTGGCTACTAAAGGAATAACAATAAAAATGTACTATGACAGAGTATATAGTTTCTTTAGTCTTTACATTTTCATATTCCTGATAAATAATTAGAGGTTTGTTGGTAATAGTAATCACAAAATATCACTTGTTATGGCCAGCGCTGATTAAATATCCTTGAAATTTCAGAGACACGCTGGTTTACCTGTTAATAAAAGCCAAAGAGAATGTATTATCCCATTTTTTTACCTTTGATTTTCCTTTTTGTAATTGTTTTATATCAATTTAAATGATCTGTTTCTCAATAAACTTTTGTTATATTTATTTTGCTCTTATCTATTTATTCTAGTTTTTAGATTGTTGACCATATTGACTAAATGTCCTTTACATATGATTGAAAGTAAACTCAGTTGATGAGAAGTTGAAACTTGTATTCCAGTCTGAAATATGTTTTCATTATCAAGTATCCCTTTTCAATATATATCATCAAATATATGAAAGTAGTAGTTTCATCTGGTGTGTTTACATTGAATTCATTGTATTTCATCTTTGCTATAAATGTTATTTAGGAACTTAAATTTTCTTCTCACATCAAAATACAATTTGTCTATGTTTTTGTGGACAAGAGTGTTAATCTAACTTTACTGTGTTTAACTCTTCTCTTTAGTGTCCCTTTATATCTCCATGTGTGGAGTAGAGAGGAACTTACTTGTGATCTCTCCTTTTTAGCAATTGGTAAGTCTTTTTGGGGGTTATGCAGGTTGTTTGGGTCAATTGCCGCACCAGCCCGGGCCCCGCGGTCACTGGATGACCGGCGGGAAGGGAGCTCTGTACTTTGCTGCTGTCCACTTGCTGATCTCTCTGTGTAGCACAGCCAAGCACCGCGGCTGACAGGAAATGCTCACTGAGAGATAACTTCCTGTCAGACTGGGTACCACTTTTGCCACACTACACAGTCATAAGGTACAGGAGAAGAGCAGGGAGAGAGGGAATGAGGGCTGGATGGGGGGCTGAGAGAGGGATTGAGAGCTGGATGTTTGGGTGAGGTGGGTTAATGAGGGATGGATGGATTAAGATTCCCAGTAAAAAATAATAATAAAATAAATACAAATAATAATATATATATATATATAATGTATTTATTTTTTTTAGTAGAGATTGACATTATACAGATATCTTACATAGGCATATGCAATTTACTGTAAAAAAAGTTTTGAGTCATAAAAGTTCAATAATGAAGAAATTCTAAACATTTTTCCACTGAATTTCATTATTTAGATTAAAAGAAAATAACATTTCCTGAATGCTGAGTATTTATAGTTATTGCACATATTTAATTTAGAAATATTGATCCCTTGCTTTGTTAATAGCCTACTAAAGCCTGAAACAGCCTCCACTGTGTGTGATTAAAGTCCAATTAAGAGAGCAGAAGATAGGAAATTCTAAAGTAAACACACTGCACTGAAAAAAATGAAACCCTTTCTCATGCATGCTGTGTGAGTCACAGCCAGCAAGCTGCATACACTCTTAAATGGCAGAGAATTGAGCAGTGATACTGCTGGGGTGTGAGTTATACACCAACACTGCTTCATTAAGCTAAATTTGTTTGGTATTTAGAGTATGCCTTTAATTGTTTTTAGACATGGCTATATAATTATTATTTTTTTCTTACCAGTTGTTTTTTTTTCCTGACTGCCAGATTCAAATGCATCAACCACTCATGTTAGATTTGCTTTTAATTCAAACTTTATACAGGCACACTATTATCAGGGGTTGTATTACATTTTGACTTGTAAGTTGCTGCAAGGCATGGCTGGCAGATATGGACATAGGAAGCAGGCTGTGGCTGAAGATTTCATGAAGAGATTAAGGGGGGAAATCTCCCACAGTCAAACAGCTGTATGGTGGTTTGGCTCTGCTATTTTATGAACCAAAATGGTAAAAAGAAATGGGACAGTTAGTGTACTGCAAAATGTATACATAATGTAAATATTATGTTTCTATTTTATAATACATAGAAGCCTTTTCCTGCCATTTGGTTCAGAGATCAATTGATAAAAGTAATCAATAAAGGGAAAAAAAGAAAAGAAACACTAATAAATCTATATTTATACATTTTTATATTATATATTCATTTAATATATTATATATAAATACATAAACTTTTTTTTTACTGTTCCTCCTTTTCCCTCTTTTGATCTCACTTGATCTGATCAACATTAAATAACTGTCCTTCAATTTCATTTTTAAAGTTTCTTATATTCTTATTTTTATTTTAAAAGAAAAAAATATAAATTAAAAGAGCAGTGCAGGGAGGAGGAGGGGGGCATGGCCTGACCAAGGAGAAAACTGGACGCTGGGTGGTGAGGCACTGCTCTGATGGCACCACAGAAAGCATACAAAAGCACTAAATATCAAGCTTGATTATCCATACCAACGAGAATATGGATAAAAGACCCTAAAAAAAGCACCATAAGAAGTCCCCAGACATAGGGACCTCGGTGGCGGATATGTTTGTAGTGTCTCGCTCCACCCTGGCGGGAAACCAAAATGGCGGCGGTCAAAGACCGACCGCCTCGAGATCCACAATGCACACAGCCCAGACTACTGAGGGGCCGCAACATATGTCGGATACTGCACAAATACTAAACAAACTGACTGAAGTTAAGCAGTAACTGGCGGGGGAAATGAAATGTTTCACGTTCATGAGAGTGCTAAGAGGTGAGATACAGGTGTTGGGAGAATCCCGACTAGAGCAACACCAGGAAGAAACCTCAGTGGCCTTCAACTTAACTGTCAGCCATATAAACAACCTCTGGTCCAGACTGCAGTCAGCATGTCAGGATCGGGACAGGGATCCAACACGCAGAGTACAAACAGTAGCCAGATACGTATACCGGACCTTAGAATGGCCGGACTAATGTAAGTAGTACAGTATAGAATGGTCAAAGACAAGCCGAGGTCGAGGGTAACAGAAGACAGGTAATCGAGAGACAAGCTGAATCAAGGGTAACAGAGATAAGCAGAGAAAGGTAAACAAGCCGGGTCAAAACCAAAAGGGATAATAGAATACACAGTCAATGAGTGACTAGAACAAGCTAGAACCACGACAGGGCAATGAGCTAATGAAAGAAGCTCTGTTAAATACCCTGTTCAGAGCAGTAACCACGCCTCCGAGGCTTCCTGATTGGTCCTGCAGCAATTGAGTGACAGGTCGTTCCGGGGGAGTGTCCTGATGACAATTTCCTGCCTAGATGCTGTAAAAGGCAGTCACTCCCTCGCGGCCGGCCTTGCATGACCGGATAGACCGTGGGGAAGGGAGCCATCAGGCCGTCTGGATGAAGGAACAGCTAAGTCTCTACCTCTTTCGGAGGTAGAGACCACAGGTACCCTGACAGTACCCCCCCTCTCAGATACGCCCACCGGGCGGAATACACCAGGGCGAGAAGGGAATCGAGAGTGAAACGCCCTGCGGAGACGGGGAGCATGCACCTCCTCCTGAGGTACCCAACTTCTCTCCTCAGGACCATAACCCTTCCAACCGACCAGATATTGCAGTTTCCCCCGGGAGATTCGAGAATCAACGATGGAATTGACCTCATACTCCTCCTGACCCTCCACCTGAACTGAGCGGGGAGGGGCGATCGTGGAGGAGAACCTGTTACATATTAATGGTTTTAGCAAGGAAACATGAAATGAATTAGGAATGCGTAAGGCATTAGGCAACGCTAAACGATACGCAACTGGGTTAATTTGAGACAGTACCCTGTAAGGTCCAATATATCGAGGAGCAAACTTCATGGACGGCACTTTTAACCGAATGTTTCTAGTACTTAACCATACTCTATCGGCTGGAACAAACACCGGTGCTGCCCTTCTACGTTTGTCAGTGTGTTTTTTAACCAGCGTAGAATTGTGCAGAAGGATTTGTCGAGTTTGATCCCACAACTCTCTTAAATTGGCAACATGAACATCCACCGACGGTATCCCTTGAGAAGAAGACTCCGAAGGAAGGATGGAAGGATGGAAGGATGAAAGCCATAATTCAAGAAAAAAGGGCTAGAATGCGTAGAATCACAAATGAGATTGTTATGTGCAAACTCCGCCCAAGGAATCAAACCGACCCAATCGTCCTGGTGTTCTGAAACGAAACAACGTAAATATTGTTCAACTTTTTGGTTAGTGCGTTCAGCAGCTCCATTGACTGAGGATGATAGGCAGAGGAGAAATTCAATTTGATGCCTAGTTGGGAGTAGAATGATCTCCAAAAACGGGAAACAAATTGGGAGCCTCTGTCAGAGACAATCTGGGAAGGTATCCCATGCAAACGGAAAATCTCCCTGGCGAATATCTCCGCTAATTCGGGCGAAGATGGGAGTTTAGGTAAGGGAATGAAGTGAGTCATTTTAGTAAATCTGTCTACCACAGTGAGGATGACAGTCTGCTTTTTAGAGATAGGCAAATCAACAATGAAGTCCATTGCCAGGCAGGACCAAGGCTTTTCAGGAACCTCTAAAGGGTGTAGAAATCCGCATGGAAGTGAATGGGGTAGCTTGGTCTTGGTACAAACTTCACATGCCCCGATGAATTCCTTAATATCCTTGCGTAAGTCAGGCCACCAAAAATCTTTAGAGACCAGCGCATAAGTCTTGCGGATGCCAGGATGCCCAGCCACCTTACTGTTATGGAGACAGCGTAGCACCTCCAGTTGGAGAGCGGCAGGAACGAAGTGTCGATCCCCAGGGGTCTGTTTGGGTGCCAAATGCTGAAACTTCATGATCTCAGAAAGCAATGGAGAGTGAATCCTGAGATTCGTGTTCGCGATGATATTCCCCTTAGGAACTATGGAGGACAGAAGTGGTTCAGTTATAGTGGATGGTTCATATTGACGAGACAATGCATCGGCTTTAGAGTTCTTAGAACCAGGTCTATACGTAAGTACATAATTAAAGTGAGTGAGGAACAAGGCCCAGCGAGCCTGCCTGGCGGACAAGCGCTTCGCCTCCCCAATATAAGACAAGTTCTTATGATCCGTTAGAATAGTAACAGGGTGTAGTGTCCCTTCCAGTAAATGTCTCCACTCCTTTAAAGCCTTAATGACCGCTAACAATTCCCTCTCCCCGATGTCATATCTGCTCTCAGGCCCAGAAAATTTTTTAGAGAAGAAACCACAAGGGTGTAACGGTTTATCCACCCCTAACCTTTGAGACAGAACAGCCCCAACTCCTGTCTCAGAAGCATCGACCTCGAGCAAGAAAGGCAGAGTCGTATCAGGATGAACTAGAATGGGAGCTGAGGCAAAAAGTTCCTTGAGAGTCTTAAAAGCACCAAGAGCTTCCTCAGACCAGAACTTAGTATCAGCCCCTTGTTTGGTCATATTGGTAATAGGCGCAATGATAGAGGAGTAACCCTTAATGAAGCGCCTATAGTAGTTGGAAAACCCAATAAACCTTTGGATAGCCTTGAGTCCTTTGGGCAAAGGCCAGTCTAAAATAGATTGGAGTTTACCAGGATCCATTTTAAAACCTTCCCCAGAAATCACGTACCCAAGAAAGTCTACCTGAGACTGATCAAAACTGCACTTCTCCAATTTGCAGTATAGACCATGTTGCAGAAGTTTGTGTAACACCTTTCTGACCTGTCTATGGTGAGTCTCAATCTCCTTAGAGTGTATTAGTATGTTGTCCAGGTAAACAATAACACAATCATGCTGAAACTCCCTAAGTACCTCATTAATCAAATCTTGAAATACTGCAGGAGCATTGCATAGTCCAAATGGCATAACAGTGTATTCGTAATGGCCATACCGGGTATTGAATGCCGTCATCCACTCGTGACCTTGCTGGATTCTCACCAAATTGTAAGCCCCTCTGAGATCTAACTTGGTGAAGATTTTGGAGCCCTTAAGACGATCAAATAACTCGGTAATCAGTGGGATAGGATAGGCATTTCTGACAGTTATTTTATTCAAGCCTCGGTAATCGATACAAGGTCTCAACGTGCCATCCTTCTTCTTAATGAAAAAGAACCCCGCCCCGGCCGGAGAAGAAGACCTCCTGATAAATCCCTTTTCTAAATTCTCCTGAATATACTCCTCTAGAACCGAGTTTTCCTGAACAGACAAAGGATATACATGGCCCCTCGGAGGCATAGTCCCGGGTAGAAGCTTAATTTTACAGTCAAATGACCTGTGTGGCGGCAAAGAATCGGCATTCTTCTTGTCAAACACTGCCCTTAAGTCTAGGTAAAGGTCTGGTATTTGTCTCTCTGTGGACTGAGTAGGATTCTCCTGTATGTTAATATTAGCTAATGGAGAAACCTGGCACAGACACCGATCCTGGCAGCCCTGGCCCCACGAGAGTATCTCCCCTAACTCCCAATCGATAATAGGGTTATGTTCTTTCAACCATGGGTACCCCAGAACTATGGGAACGGAAGGAGACGAAATGAGCAGAAGAGATAAATTCTCCACGTGTAGGACACCAACACCTAACTCAATGGGTATGGTCTCACGAAAGATAACAGGGTCTAGTAGTGGTCTACCATCTATGGCCTCAACGGCCAAGGGTGTCTCCCTTAGCTGGGATGGGAAATTGTTTTTACTAGCAAAGGCTTGGTCGATAAAATTCTCAGCAGCACCGGAATCTATCAACGCCATAGCCCTTACTACTTCCCTCCCGCAAGTTAAGGAAACTGGTAGCAGAAGCCTGTGATCTTTATAATTAGGAGTAGAGGACAAAATAGAAACACCCAAGGCCTGTCCTCTAGAGGGACTTAGGTGCGAGCGTTTCCCGGGCGGTTAGAACAGTTCGAGAGTAAATGACCCTTAACTCCACAATACATACACAAACCCTCTCTTCTCCTGTACTGTCTTTCCTCCTCAGAGAGGCGGGTATACCCTATCTGCATAGGTTCAGGAAGCAAAGATACCGTGGAGTCAGGACTTGGAAAAGCGGGGGCTAACCTAAAAGAAGGTCTCCGGTTCCTCTCTCGAGTGTTCTGTCTCTCTCTTAAACGTTCATCTATACGAGAGATGAACGAAATTAAATCCTCTAAATTCTCAGGGAGTTCTCTGGTAGCAACCTCATCAAGGATTACTTCAGATAAGCCATTCAAAAATACATCCATATACGCCTGCTCATTCCACTTGACCTCCGACGCCAGAGACCTGAACTCTAGTGCATAATGCACCAGTGTTTGGTTCTCCTGTTTCAGACGCAACAGTAATCTGGCGGCATTAACCTTTCTACCTGGAGGGTCAAATGTTCTTCTAAAAGCAGTTACAAAGGCGTTATAGTTATAAACTAATGGGTTATCGTTCTCCCATAATGGGTTGGCCCATCTCAGAGCTTTCTCAATAAGTAGGGTGATAATAAATCCTACCTTTGCCCTATCTGTAGGATAAGAGCGAGGTTGCAATTCAAAGTGGATACTAATTTGGTTTAAGAAACCACGACACTTCTCAGGAGCCCCACCATAGCGTACTGGGGGGGTAATGCGAGAAGAAGCACCCACTGTGGCTACCTCTAGACCTGAACCGACAGGAGAAACAGGGGTATTACGTATCTCCTCTGGTGGGTTATTGGCACGAGATAATAGAGCCTGTAGCGCAAGCGCAATCTGATCCATTCTGTGATCCATGGCTTCAAACCTAGGATCAGGAGAAGCCAGCTGACTGTTTGTACTTGCAGGATCCATTGGCCCTGTCGTAATGTCAGGATCGGGACAGGGATCCAACACGCAGAGTACAAACAGTAGCCAGATACGTATACCGGACCTTAGAATGGCCGGACTAACGTAAGTAGTACAGTATAGAATGGTCAAAGACAAGCCGAGGTCGAGGGTAACAGAAGACAGGTAATCGAGAGACAAGCCGAATCAAGGGTAACAGAGATAAGCAGAGAAAGGTAAACAAGCCGGGTCAAAACCAAAAGGGATAATAGAATACACAAGCACTGAGTGACTAGAACAAGCTAGAACCACGACAGGGCAATGCACAGCGGCACTAGAGATTTAAGATATGGCTAATAGATCCAGACAGAATAATATTCGCCTGAGATGCTTGCCAGAAAAGGCAGGAGAAGGTCCTCTGGTGGACCAAGTGACGGAGATCTTGAGGCCTCAGCTCCTGGACTTACCTGACCCCATGTGGCATATAGAAAGAGCCCACAGGGCACTTCGAACAAGAAGATCGGACGCCAACATCCCACGAGATATAAGAATCGGATTCCGGCATTTCCTGACCAAAGAGGCCCTGATGGAAAAAGACGAAGACAGCCCCATGCAATAAAAAGGCTACAATGTCTACCTCTACCAAGATCTGGCTCATGCGACCCTGCAACGCCGGAGGTAGTGGAAACCCATCACAGATGCCCTCAGATGGGCGAATGTACAGTATGCCTAGGGGTTTCCATTCAAGCTCATCACCTTGAAAGATGGCCGGCCACAAGTGTTACACCCTGGAGGAGATGCGGCGGCTCTCTTCCGCAACCTGGGGATAAAGGCACCATTATACCTACCATCCACCTCCGCTAAGCCGGGTCATCTACAGGGACTCCCAAGAGAATGGTACCCTGAGGAAGAGTGAGGCCCCGGGGGGAGGGGAGACGCTGGGTTACTGCATGTATTCCTTGGAGGGCCCGTTCTTCACAATGGGGAAAGCTGAGGGAATGAGAGTGGGCTGACCCACGTGTTTCCCAACGGTCCACATAAGTTCATGAAGTGGACACCTTGGGGATGGGAATGTTATTCTTTATCTTTATTGACCTGGGTGCCTACCTCCCTGTAGAGGCCACACAACACAAATCAGGGTTACATGTATATAAGTTCACTTTCAATGACATAGCCCATGGATGATGGTTAAAACGGATCCACATGATAAACTATGTAATCATTCCCCTGGGAGAAAATATACTCGTTCCTGGAAGACTTGGGACTGCTCAAACTGAACGCAGAAGCGGCCGCCCACCTGGGCAGTACAATCACAAGCGACAAAATTAACAGAGCCATCTCGGGCCTGAAAAGCAAGAAATCACCGGGACCCAATGGATTTGATGGGGGATATTATAAATTGTTTATAGAGGAACTTGTACCCAGACTAGAACTCCTGTTTAATGGATTCCTGAAGGAGGGCATAACGGAAAGGGACATATCCCTAGCTGACATCATGCTTTAACCAAAACTCGGGCAAAGACCCCTCCGCTCGAAAACTATCAACCCGTATCACTCACAAATCATGACACCAACACCCTGGCTAAAATCCTGGCAGACAGATTAAACCCCCTCTTAACAAAACTGATCCATGCAAACCAGGTTGGGTTCATCCCAGGTCGCCAACTGTTTGAGAACACCCGTAGGAATGTAGACCTCATTTGGAGACAGGCCAGCACTGATATTCCCATTCTGCAGTCTCTATTGATGCTGAAAAAGCTTTTGATAGAGTCAAATGGCCATATCTTTTTAGCCTCCTCACCTTCCTGGGATCCCGGATGCTTATATCACAGTGATTAAAGCTATGTACTACAAGGTGACCGTAAAAGTGAAAATAACAGGAGCACGACCACATCCATTTAGGTTGGGCAATGGAAAATGTCTGAGATGCCCCCTGTCCCTGCTCTTCTTCATGCTCTTACTTGATCCCCTTCTGCAGGCTCTTCGGAAAGCATCCTCGCATACGGGGGGTGGAGGACGGAGGACAGGAATTCCTTGTATCTGCATACGCAGACAACATTCTCTTGACAATAACGAGCCCGATAGAGTCCGTGGAGGCACTAACAGAAGTACTCGCTCGATACGGAACCATCTCGGGATATAGAGCAAATATGGAGAAATCCGTAGCGGACATGTCTGCACTGGACACAGCGTCGCTGCATAGGGCACAAAATATTCAAATAGCACAGGGCTCTATAAAATACTTAGAGTTTCACCTGAAAGCAGACCCTTCAAAATTATACAAACTAAATTATTCCACCATACGGAAAAGCCTTCTGCGGGACATGGACAAATGGATAGATAAACTATCTTGTGAATCGGCAGAATCCACTCTGTTAAAATGAACATCCTACCGCAACTGTTATTTCTGTTTCAGGCCCTACCCATACCTGTTACCAAGTCGGACCTGACACCCTTGCAAAGGATCATTGGATCTTTCATATGGCACAATAAATGCCCTAGGATCTTCCGGAATGTCCTGTTTCGCCCTAAACCGAGAGGTGGCTTGGGATTGCCATTTCTATTATCTGGCCACCCAACTTGCCCAAATAGCTATGTGGCATGTCCCCATGGAGGAGAGGAGGTGGGTAGACCTCGAATCTTTGTTAACAGGGGCAGATCTACCCCAATTTTATTTAAATGGGTTCCCAAAGAGTACAGATCAATCTTACAAACGGCATGCCCTGCAATTCTCAGTTTGATTGGACTTTAGGATAAAACAGCCATCAAGTACAAATTGGCATCTTCCCCCTCACTTTTAACTCCCTTGTGGAGAAACAGGGTGTTCCCATCTGGGATGGTAGCAATAAACATTCGTAACTTAGAGTGAGTAGGTTTACAGCGAATTCTCCACATGTACTCTAACAAACAGACAGTACAATTTGAAGAGCTTAAACAGAGGGCACACCTTGCACCAACATATTTTTTCCAGTACTTAAAGCTTAAAGACTTTGTGAAACACGTACATGTACGGGCGGCTGCACACAAAGCATTCTCTTTCTTTGAGAGGCTGTGTCTGAGCGAGTCTGCCCAGTTGGGCTTACTCACTACCTTATGCACCCATCTTAGCTCAGAAATGACTGAATGGGGATCTTTAACAAATACACAGAACAATGGGAAGCAGAATTAGGGGAAACATTTGAAGGTATCGATTGGCAAGACATCTGGGATGCTAACAGTACTGTGTCCATTTCTGTATCACTACAAGAACAATAATTGTGCTTGTTCAAATTCAAATTGGTCATCCACCCCTAGGATGGAGCGAAATAAATTTAATAAGTATTCCTTCAAAATCCTCGTTCCCTTCCTGCCCTCAATTATTTTTTCCCATCAATCATCTCCTTTTTTTGGTGCTATGGAAGGAGTTCTCTGCTTCTGATCCGCCTTCTTGGGTGACTCACCAAAACTGATGATCTGTGCTTTCCCACAGGGAAGAATTGGATTGACTGAGATTGCAAATTGTAATGATCTCAACCAAAGAGGCGGGTCGGGGGGTAGGAGCCAAATAGTGCCTTGGCCAATCAGCATCTCATCATAGAATGTGACAGCAGATAATAACCATTCGGCCCATCTAGTCTGACCAATTTTCTAAATACTTTTCTTAGTCCCTGTCCTTATCTTATAGCTAGGATAGCCTTATGCCTATCCCATGCATGCTTAATCTCCTTTACTGTGTTAACCTCTACAACTTCAGCTGGAAAGCTATTCCATGCTTTCACTACCCTCTCAGTTAAGTAATATTTCCTGATATTGTTTTTAAACCGTTGCCCCTCTAATTTAAGACTATATCCTCTTGTTGTAGTTTTTCTACTTTTAAATATAGTCTTCTCCTTTACTGTGTTGATTCCCTTTATGTATTTAAATGTTTCTATCATACCCCTTTTCCTCCAAGCTATACATGTTAAGTTCCTTAACCTTTCCTTGTTTCCAATTTTTATCCTGCAATCCATGAACCAGTTTAGTAGCCCTTCTATGAACTCTCTCTAAAGTATCAAAATCCTTCTGGAGATACGGTCTCCAGTACTGCATACAATACTCCAAGTGAGGTATCACCAGTGTTCTGTACAATGGCATGAGCATTTCCCTATTTCTACTGCTAATACCTCTCCCTATACAACCAAGCATTCTGATAGCATTTCCTGCTACTCTATTACATTGTCTGCCTACCTTTAAGTCATCAGAAATAATCACCCCTAAATCCCTTTCCTCAGATGTTGAGGTTAGGACTCTATCAAATATTCTGTACTCTGCCCTTGGGTTTTTATGTCCGAGATGCATTATCTTGCACTTATCCACATTAAATGTCAGTTGCCACAACTCTGATCGTTTTTCTAGTTTACCTAAATCATTTGCCATTTGGCTTATCCCTTCGGGAACATCAACCCTGTTACATATCTTAGAATCATCAGCAAAAATACATACCTTACCATCAAGACTTTCTGCAATATCACTAATGCAATATCACTTCGAATATACTCAGCCACTGCCTTACCCATTCAACAATATTGGAATCCAAACTTAAAGATTGCAATTTATTGATAAGCCTTCTATGTGCAACAGTGTCAAACGCCTTACTGAAATCTAGGTAAGCAATGTCTACTTCACCACCTTGATCTATTTTACCCAATCAAAAAAATCAATAAGATTAGTTTGGCATGATCTCCCTGAAGTAAACCCATGTTGTCTCTGATCTTGAAATCCATGTGTTTTAGATGTTTAACAATTCTGTCCTTTAACATGGTTTCCATTACTTTCCCCACTACTGAAGTAAGGCTTACTAGTCTATAGTTGCCCGACTCCTCCCTACTACCTTTCTTGTGAATGGGCACAACATTCGCTAACTTCCAATCTTCTGGGACTACTCCTGTTAACAATGATCGGTTAAATAAATCTGTTAATGGTTTTGCTAGTACACCACTAAGCTTTTTTTTTTAATAACTTTGGGTGTATTCCATCAGGTCCCATTGACTTATTTGTCTTTACTTTTGACAGTTGAAATAGAACCTCTTCCTCTGTAAACTCACTTGTAACAAATTACTAATTTGTCCTTTTTCCTAACTGAGGCCCCTTTCCTTAATTTTAATCTGTAAATACTGAACAAAAATATTAGCTAGACTTTTATCCTCTTCTACATACCTTCCTTCTTTTGTTTTTAATCTAACTGATCCTTGTTTTACTTTCCTTTTCTCATTTATGTATCTAAAAAAAATTTTTTGTCCCCTTTTTTTTACTGACTGTGCTATTTCCTCTTCTGTGTGTGATTTGGAAGCTCTTATAACTTGCTTAGCCTCTTTCTGCCTAATCTTATAGATCATTCTGTCTTCCTCACTCTGGTTTTTGTTATAATTACATTTACTTTTTTACTATTTTGGCCACATCTGCGGAGTACCACAGTGGTTTCTTGAATTTTTTGCTTTTACTGACAAGCCTAATGCAATTTTCTGTTACCTTCAGCAGTGCAACTTTTAAATAATCCCATTTCTCTTGGACTCCATTTAAATTGCTCCAATTTGATAATGACTCCTTTACACATATTCTAATTTTAGAAAAGTCTGTTTTTTTTAAAGTCTAAAACTTTTGTTTTTGTGTGGTGTGACTCAGTCACTGTTCTTATATTAAACCACACTGACTGATGATCACTGGATCCTAAACTTTCACCTACAGTAATATCTGATACCAAATCTCCATTTGTTAACACTAAATCTAATTAATTTGGGGGAGGGAGAGGGCCAGTGTATTAATTTAGGGGAAGGAGGGGGCCAGTGTATTTATTTGGGGAAGGGAGTGGGGCAGTGTATCAGAGTGGTGGGAGGGGGGCAATGTGTTAAATTGGGCGAGGGCAATGTATTCATTTTGGGAAGGAGGTGGCAGTGTATTAAATTGAGGGAGGGAGGGCAGTGTATTAAATTAGAGTGGAGGGAGATGGCAGTATATTCAATTAGAGTGGAGGGAGGGGCGCAGTGTATTAGATTAGGGGAAGTGTATTAGATAGGGTAGAGGGGGCAGTGTACTAGAGTGGAGGGGACAGTGTATTCAATTTGGGGGCAAAGTATTGGATTTGTGGGCAGTGTATTAGACTTGGGGGAGGGGCAGTATATTAGATTGGGTCTGCATGGAGGAGCTGAATGCTCCCCTAGAGCATGCTGATTGGCTGCGCAGCTTTTTGCCAATACAATAGCCTATTGGAAAGCATTGGATTGGCTGATATCATCAAATTTGATGATCTCAGCCAAAATGAAGAACACACTCATAGGACTTCAAAATCAACAAGATAACGCACTTTGTTTTTTTTACAGCTATGCAACAGCATACATTCGCCATTTCAGTCCCAGTACCAATCTCAGTCCCAGTACCAATCTTTTCTTAATATGTCAAGGTAGTTTGTCTGGAACATTGATTATATGTAAAAGCATGTCTCCTTAAAATAAATCTGCTCTTTTGTTTACTTTGAAGCCCTATGAGCATGAGGACATCCAGTATCAGTTAGGTGACTTTTTTTATACTGTACTTTCCTAAATAAACCTACGTTTCTATGAAAACTTAAGTTTTTGTTTTTTTGCAGCCCATATGAACTTAAACCTTGTTTATTTGGCCCGTGTTAGCCTTTGAGTTTAACATGTATGCTGTAATGTAAACACTGCATTTTCTCTGAAAAGGCAGTATTTACATTAAAATTCATGCAGCTGTAGTTGTTCTGGTGAATATGCTATCACTTTAAATGTCGCTTAACCCTCCCCCCCCAAAAAAAAAAAACACTGAGGTTTTTCCTTGCCATTAAAATACAAAAGTATTTAACTATGCTTAAACCAGCATACGCATTTCAAGTTGTTTTTTAAACAATAACACAATAGGAATTGTTTGGGGTTATTCATATATATGCTAAATTCACAATTTCTCATCTAAACATTCATTTTTCATATTTCTTTTGACAGCAATAGACTTTTTTTTTAATTAGCCATGAATAAAATAACAGGAGGAGATGATTAACTTAGAAAATAAAGAACAGTTGGCCATACTAAAAATAAAAATCTTTCCATCAATGTGAAATCTTCCTCCATATTGTAAAATTAGCATGTGAAAATGTTAATATGAATTTGATTTATATAAATAGGTTTTTAAGCTTCAGTGGTTGCATATTGAGGCAGATATACATGTATTGATAAAATATATCCATTAAACCACTTGTTTCTATGTTGGTTCTGAATGCAGTATAGTAAATTACAACATTATGATTCATATTCTCTGTTAATTAAAGACAAATACAAAAGTGCGTGTAGTTATATTAATAATAATAATAATAATTTATTTAACCATGTCTCTCTCTCTCTCTCTCTCTCTCTCTCTCATCTATATATCCATCAATCCATCAATCCATCCATCTATCTATACCCCAAATAATCATAGTAACAACACCACAAAGAGCAAAGGAAAAATAACTCTATCCTAAAACTAATATTTGTCTCGCTCCAAGTTCAAACCATAAAGTGCCCTTATCCCTATAATCTCATATTGAGCGGATATGCCATTCTGCTCCACCAAACAAGTGTATCTACTCAGAAACACATTCCCAATTATCTCATTCAAGTCAAGAAAGGTCTTCAAGTGTTTCAAGAAGGTAAGTGTACAGTCACCAGGGTTACATTACATCACGAACAACATTCCAATAATACAGAAAAAGAAAACATTATTGAACATAGCAATATCTGAGGGCAATCTTATGTTATTAATGTAGCACCAAGATATTTCTATAATAATGTTGTTAGAGTTGCCTTAGAGCTACAATGTATTCATATTTTGTGATGATCTCACTTGTAAGTTAGCTAAATAAGAGATGAAAAAGCCCAAAATAAATAAGAGAAAAGAGAAGAAAAGAAAGTGAGGTATGTGGGGGAAACATGGAAGGGAGAACGGGGGATATTGAAGGACACCCCAGTTCAAGAGCTACATTTCAGATTATGTGTTATAGAGCTATTACCATATGTTTTTATATGTTGCGAAATTTTCTTTGTGGATCCTAGGTTTCTATGTATTATTTCCTCATGAAGTTTTGTTGAATGGAGAGGACCGATGACTGAGTTGATGTGTGAACTTGCAGTTGATTTCCAATGTTTCACAATATTTTTGGCTGCTGTAAAGACATGTAGAACCATAGCTCTTTGTGATTGGGAAAGTGCATCTAATAACGTATCTAGAAGGTATTCTTGGGGTAAGAGAAATAAAGATGTCTTTAGAAATTTCTGTAGGATCAATGATATTGTAATTTCTGGCAGTTTCCGAATATATGAAGCATGGAGCCTTCCTCATTTGGCATCTACTAACATTTGCTGTTGTTGAGGGATATATGGAGTTATGTACCAGCAAAACAATACTGTCCTATTTGATTCCCAGTGGGAAATGCATTTAGATACACCTGACATAGCTGTGAAAGCCTTATTCAAGACTTCAAAAAACTCAAAGTGTGCTGGCACTCAATTACGTAGGGTGCAGGTATTCGAGGTTAACCCAAAAAGCACCTCCTAATCACAATCATAAATAAATATGAATACCGCACTTATTCAAGACTTCCATTGAAAATGATTGATGTAGTTCTTTATCTCACTAGCATTGGAATTTGGATTTTTCCGTAGTTGGTAGCATGTGGTTAGTGGTAGCATCTGTGTTTTAGTCCTGAGATATAGTTAAATGATGCAGAGAGTTTAGGATCAGTGGGCATATCAAGCACATGAGGTTGGAGAATGTATTTAATTCAGAGAAAAGTAAATATTTCTCTTCCTGGGAGAAAGTATTGGGCCTTGATCTCTGGGAAAGGAATGTGTCGATGCACATTGAGAATGCTGGACTGATGCCAATGTTTTAGGTTTAAGTCAGGTGTGTAGAGTTGTAGTGCATTGAGTGGTGCTAAATATAGTTGAGAGCATGGTTTGAGAACCATGAAGAGGTAACATATTTTCTAGTTTTGGCCAAGGGTGATCCAGGGTCCACAACAACTGAGCTTCAGACTATGGAGTTAAGTATGCTCTTTTTAGTTTTTGAAAGGAAGTATGTTCATTGATGAACCTTATTAATGGCTGTAGTAGCCAGTGTTTGGGTTAAAATAGATGCCATATGGTAAGCAGTGACATCTGGAATCCCCATCCCCCTTTCTTAGGTGTTCTTCTAATATATGTCATGGCTACTTGTAGAGAACACCTCTTCCATATGTGGGCATTCAGAGTGCATTGTAAGCATTTTAGAATTGACTCAGGTAGTTGAACCGAAGGGTGTGGAATAAATATAATATCAGTGGTAATGTACTCATTTTGATGGAGTAAATATGACCAATCCATGATAAGTATTGGGCCCGTCCAGTTTTTGAGCATGGTCTGTAGTTTAGTAATTAATTTGTCCTGGTTTTCTTGAATAATGTTACTTTAAGTTCTAAGTAAGGTTTTTTGTCTCTAATCAAACATATAAAGAGATCATGTATAAAGTTAATTGTGGGTATGTTAAAATGAAGAACTTGCTAACAGTTGAAAAGAGGTAAGTAATGTCTAACTACTTACTCTCTTTGCGGGTTTATACTAATATGAAAGCAATTATTTTAAATTGAACTAATACTCAGCTGAACCTGTAATTTGAGTATTTTAATGTACGCATTAATAGAGAACAAAAAATACATGAAGAGCATGGTTTAATGGGAAGCTGGATAATAACTGGGGAAGATGGGGTACATTGATGTTGTGGCAGGCTTATGCAATGCATGATCATAAAATGTAACTAAACCCCCATTATTATTTTTTTGCCTAGATTAGGTGTTTTTAAAAAAAAAAAAAAAAATTGTCAGCACCGAAGTTGCTGTTTAGTGGATATGGGACTGCGCTGGATCTTCTTTTGTATTGTATAAATTGGTTCCCAGCAGCACCCTATTTATGCATGTTCAGGTGAGTGCAGCCAGCCCCCTGGTTTCATATATAGGCTTATGCAACGAATGATCATATAATGTAACTAAACCCCCATTACTATTTTTTTGCCTAGATTAGGTGTTTTTTTAAAAAAATACGAACAAAATCCGTCAGCACTGAAGTGGCTGTTTAGTGGATATGGGAGTGCGCTGGATCTTCTTTTGTATTGTATAAATTGGTTCCCAGCAGCACCCTATTTATGTATGTTCAGGTGAGTGCAGCCAGCCCCCTAGTTTCATATATATATATATATATATATATATATATATATATATTTGGGAGTCTAGCCAACTCCTTGGTTTTGCACCCCTCCTTGTCACAGGTGCCTCATCCCAGGGTCCTATTTAGCCTTGTACTGCAGAAAACCCCAGAATTTTTCCCCAATAAAGCATCCCATCAAGCAGACATTAGGCTGTTAGAGTAGGACCTGCCAAAGATGGGGTACATTGACGTTGTGGCAGGCTTATGCAATGTATGCTCATATAATGTAACTAAACCCCCATTACTATTTATGCATGTTAAGGTGAGTGCAGCCAGTGCCTTGGTTTCTTATATATATAATAATCGGGGATTAGCCTAGCTTTGCTTTATAGTATAGTCTAGATTTTAATAAAGACTGGAGGCAAATATTTGCTTAACCTTTCTTTACTGAAACCTCCCAGCAGTAAAACAAAGAGTTAAAACTCAAAAACAAACAACAAATCAAAGAACAGTACAAGATAATTGATGTGGAAGGATTCCTACACCGGAGTCCATGGACCACCTGTAGAAGATTCCAAACAGGTAATGACTCAGCCAAGAGAGCCAGTAACTGATTCCAGGATCAATTCTGGTTGAGAGTCGAATATTTTTTGCCCATTCCAAGCCTTCATGTTGCGCAGCCACAAGCATACTTCTTCGTCTGTGAGAATCAGGAACTGGTTGAAGGAGGTAGTCTGGTGGAGATGTGCCCCTTTCAGCCATTGCAAGATTGGTAATGTAAAGGACCTGGGAAGATCTCCTGAATGGTAGAGGGGAGAAGACAAATCCAATCTCCAGAGAAGCTTGTCAATCTCCTGGCATATAGTCACACTCTGGGATTGTTTCAAGATTGCCTGAATCAAGTTGATGGTGAAACCCAGGAATTCAATCTCTTGTACCAGAGAGAGTTCAAACTTCTCTGCATTGATAATGAAGGATAGACTCTGTAATAGGTCCACCACGAAAGAGGTCTGTTGGCGTAGAGTGACGGGGTCCCGAGCTAGCAGATAAACAATGGAACGAACACTCCGTTCCTGATGAAAAGGCTTCAGAAGCTTTGTAGAGCACCACTGCCACTGCCAGAGGTCATAACCCTACAATAATTAAAGATAATGCCTGTGTGATTAATGAATGCAAACTGTGAGGTTAGCATCCTTCAGGTACAGTCTAGAGAACCAGCTGCCCTCGCTAACCAAGTCCCACAAACTATGGATACCCTCCATCTTGAAATGATGATACGTCACGAAAGCATTGAGTGTTGCAGATTAATGATGGAATGGAAGTCCTCCATCTTTTTTGCGGATGGTACTTTTTGCCCAAAGAGACATGAGCTTCTCAATGATGAGGGAGTGGTCCTCTGTTGAAGTGAAATTCAGAGATGGATAATGGTCTTGAACTGGAGGGCTGAAAAAATCTATGAGGAAACAGGTCAACATCTGGAGGACCCATGCATCCAAGGTGATTTCCCATTACTGTGGGAAAAAATTACACAAACAACCAGCAATAGATGGAGAGAAGCCACATGAGGTCTCACCTGAACCATACCAGCCCCGAAGGGGGAGTGAGCTCCAACCATGTGTGGTATCTCTGGGGAAAAAATGCATGGAGGCAGTTGTGTTAGGTCTATGGACGAGGCCTGTAGCTAGTGAAGGCAGCATGACTGGCGGCACGAGTGTGGTAAACAAACAACCTAGGGTCAAACACGGGTCTTCTTGTGGAATCCAAAATTTACCCAGCATTCCCAGATAAGGTAGAGTGGGCTTCCAGGAGGTGCATAAAGGAGCATGATCGGTATTGGATTCCCTCATCATTGGATCACAATAGGCATTAATCAAACTGTAATCAGATCATTCCTGAGGGTCTGAGAACAAATAAAGAGCCTGCCTGAGGGTCCAACCCAAATAAGGAGGGGAGAAGCATTTTGATTGGCATTTTGCCCTTGCCTGCGTCAGACGAACAAAGTCCTCGCATTCAGAGTGAGCCTCGTCATCATGAGGCTTATCAGGAAGCTTAAGCCAGTCAGCTAGAGCAGACCTGAGCCATTGCTTGAAGCTCTCTTAAAGAACACTGTCGTTGCCAGCAATGACTACATAAGGTAAGCCTAAGGACAAAAATTGAATTACCATTAGGTACCAGTAGAAGGTTTTTGAGAAAAGAAAACAGGAAGTGTTACAGCTTAGCTTGAGTGGTGGACTACACAATACCTGGGACTCTGATGTTTTTCAGGCTGGAACGATCCTCCGCATCTGCCATCATAGCTAACACGCACTCATGCTCAGCTGACAGGTAGGCCAGTTTATCTACCATTTCATTATGGGTGACACAAAGTTCATCCAATGTAGATTCCACTCAGTCTGTCCAAAAATTTGGACTTCAACCCCGCAATCACATGGAAGTGTTACCGTTCTGTGAACTGAATGCAGTCATAAAAAAAAACAGATCCTGATTTGAAATTCTGTTTTAAAGAATCTTTGTCAACCTCCTCAAATGAGTGATCTGAGGATGCACATCCCAGTTTTGCTCTCACAATCTGTGTTATCAGTGGTGGAACTACCGCAGTTTCAGGGGTTGCAGCCCGCTAGCCATGTAATGCGGCCCCGGCTGTGCGGTATAACCACTGGGGCCACACGTTCAGGGGCCCATTGGTGGCTCATGCTGTTAGGGCCACCTGATGGTAAGGTATTTCCAGTGTCCCAGTCAGTGCTGCAGAGCTTTAACAGTGCGACTGGGCCCCCTGTGATGAGGTCAGAACCCAAGGAGGGCTGCTTTGGCTACTTCCACCCAGCTTACACAGATCCACACAGGAGGAGGAAGAGGAGGAGGAGGAGTAGGAGAGGACAGAGCTAGAGTGGGAATCCTGAGCAAGTCTCCTGAAAGGTAGAAAACAGGAGGGTAACTAAACCATTTTGCATGTGTTTGTGTATGTGTGTCTTAATGAATGTGTGTATGTATGTGTGTCTGTATTTATGTGTGTATGTGTGCCTGTATGTATGTGTGTGTCTCTGTGTGTGTGTGTGTGCGTGTGTTTCTGTATGTGTATCTGTTTGTCTGCATATCTGTATGTCAGTGTGTGCCCTCTATATCTTTATGTGTCTTATTGTTTGTATCTTTGTGAGTGTCATTCTGTGTATTTGAATGTTTGTCCTTAAGTGTGTGTACCTGTCTATATGTGAGTCTGTGTATCCACATGTGTGTCAGTGTGTGTCTGTGAATCTGTATTTGTGTCAGTGTTTGTATTTGAAGAACTGTCAGTCTGTGTATCTCAATGTGTCATTCTCTGTGTCTGTGTATATGCAGGTGTGTGTGTATATATGTCTCTGTGTATCTGTGTGTTAGTTTGTGTGTCTGTTTTTGCATGTGTGTCAGTGTGTGTATGTTTGTCTGTGTATCAGCATGTGTGTCCATGTATGTATCTGTATGTGTTATATGGTGTGTATCTGCACGTATTTAAGTGTGTGTTTGTTTGTTTATCTGCATGTGTGTCAGTGTATGCACCTCTGTGTCTGTGTAACTGTCCCCCCACCACACACACGGTCACCCCCTTCACTCATGCCACTCACCCATGCCATACTCTCCTCCCATCGCTCTGCCATATTCACCCTGTTACACTCACCTTCTCTAGCACTGTCATACTTACCCCCAATCTTGTCACTTACTTATGCCATACTCACCACCCATTGCTCTGCCATTTCACCCTATTACACTCACCTTCTCTAGCACTGTCACACTTACCCCCCAATCCTGTCATGCTCATTTTCCATCACTCTGTCACACACACCAACCATGCCACACTAATCCTGTGGGGCGTGAATGAGACACATGGAAGGGTTGAGGGGTGTGAATGTGATACATGGAGGGGCTGGAGGTGTGAGACTTATAAGGGGGCCCCAGGGCAATTTTTGCACCGGGGGCTGTGGTTTCTAGTTACGCCTCTGTGTGTTACTGATAACATACCTGCATGATTTACAACTATATTGTTTTCTTTTAGAAAATTCTTCTGTATAAATTCTGTTTTCTATGACAATCCCTACTTTATGTCTGTATTTCATATGTTTAATTTTTTTCAAGAAGGACTCTGCTTGTTTTTGTTCATGTATGTTCAAGGTCTGTATGAATTCCCGTCAGGAATGGTTCCTGTGCTTAACTAACCAGATTTTGTTTTTCAGAGAAGACTATTTTATACTGGACAGTTTCTCTAACTCATCTATATTTTTTGTTGATTGACATAATACGTGTGTCCTTAAAAAATGTAGCCTATCTTGCATTTTGTCTGTATTCACTTGAGAATTACTTAAAGGAGCACTATATGGTCAGGAACACAAACATGTATTCCTGATGCTTTAGTGTTAAAACCACTATCTAGCCCCTTTGCCTCCCTAAAGATAGTAAAACCTTACTTGTATTCAAGTATGAAGCTGCTGCTTCTGCCTGTGAACTTCCTCTGACCCCTGACATCAGAAGTGGTGGCCTGATCCAATCACAATGCTTCCCCATAGGATTGGCTGAGACTGACAAGGAGGCGGATTGGGGGCAGAGCCAGAGCAATTCAAACACAGCCCTGGCCAATCAGCATCTCCTCATAGAGATGAATTGAATCAATTAATCTCTATGAGGAAAGTTCAGTGTCTGCATGCAGAGGGAGGAGACACTGAATGTTTGAATGCATTTTAGGCCCAGGAAGAATCTCTAACAGACATCTGAGGAGTGGCCAGTGAAGTTATCACTAGGCTGTGATGTAAACACTGCATTTTCTCTGAAATAAGCTGTAGTTGTTCTGGTGACAATAGTGTCCCTTTAATAAACAAATAATTAAATAAATATTCCACAAGCAAACTATATTTGTTTTAATCTATTGTGTCTCTCTAATGTTTTTCTATTTTATTTCCTCAAATACGTATTGATCCATTTATTTCCACAGTCATAATGTGCTAAACCTGTTCTTTAACGCGAATAAACTGTTTGAACTTACTTAATCTTTCTATATTTCTGTTATAGAGCAGCTAAGTCTTCTTTCCATTTACCAAAATGAGACAAAATTTCTAAACACTGTGTAATTTAAGCAATTTGTTTTATTGCTGTCTACAATGACAAAGCTGTGTTTGCCATTGTAGCTTTTCGCAGAGACATAATACAAGAGAGAAAATGCAGAATATAATAATAATTCAAATTTTGAATAATTTAGTTATAAATATTTATTTCTACATGCATACCGATCTTGTCTACAAAGTTATGTGGACCTTTTGCAAACTAATTTTCCTATGGCAAATAGTCAATGTCATTCATTTTTTTTGTTAAAAATAAGATATGTTGAGCTGCGTGCATGTTTCATCCCACTGCGTACCATCTGAGATAGAATACTAGAGGTGAGAAATATGGGGGTGTTATTTCTGGTGGTCTAGCTATTCCTATATAATGTGCCTTAACACAATTTTAGCTTAAAGGGACACTACAGGCACCCAGACCACTTCTGCTCATTGGAGTGGTCTGGGTGCCAACTCCCACTACCCTTAACCCTGCAACTGTAATTATTGCAGTTTTTCATAAACTGCAATATTTACATTGCAGGGTTAACTCCACCTCTAGTGGCTGTCTATTAGACAGCCACTAGAGGTCACTTCCAGGGTTCTAGCACAGGTTTCCTGTGCTAGAGCGTCGCTGGACGTCCTCACGCTGTGTGAGGACCTCCAGCATCGCTCAAAACCCCATAGGAAAGCATTGAAATGATTTTTCAATGCTTTCCTATGGGGAGACGTAATGCGCATGCGCGGCATTTCCGCACATGCGCATTAGGTCTCCTCGGCCGGTGAGCGAGATTAGTCTCGCCCACCGGCCGACGTAATCACTAGGAGGAGCGTCGCGGAGGCGGAGACAGCGGCGAGGGACATCGCCGCTGTCCCAGGTAAGTGACTGAATGGGTTTTTAGCCCTTCAGTAACCGGGGATTGGTGGGTGGGAGGGAGAGGGATCCTCCAGTGCCAGAAAAACGGATCGTTCTTCTGGCACTGGAGTTTCCCTTTAGCAGTGAATTCTTTTTTTTTACTTTACAAAGGCCTAAATGGCAATGATTATTGCTGCAAAACGGTTAACATTTTTATGGCACATGTGCAGAGAACATGTGAAGTACAAATAAATATACAGCATCTCACAAAAGTGCGTACACCCCTCACATTTTTGTAAATATTTTATTATATCCTTTCATGTGACAACAATGAAGAAATGACACTCTGCTACAATGTAAGGTAGTAAGTGTACATATAGTCAGCTTGTGTCCTTTTCTCTGTTATAACCTTGAATAAAGTTGTCTTGGCCAAACCCTGCTTTTAGTGCAAATGCAGTAATCTGTGTATGGTTCATGGAGTAAAAAGGATTCTTAAATCTAAAATTTCATTCATTTTGTCAGGGGATAGCTAGAACAAAACAGTACCTAGAAAATATGTTGTTCCTTTTAATAAAAGTTAATATCCAAAACAATATGCAATGATAAAATGTCAAGGTGAAACTCCCATCAAACATGAAAAAATATTTTTGACTGTTTGCTCTTTTGTTACAAAATAATGTTGAATTCCAAATGTGCTTCATTCTGTTACAGTTAAGAATAAAAGAAAAAAGAACTGCGAACCTTGCTTAAATTTCTAAGTGCCTTTTATATTCCACCCTCGAATAAATGGGCCTGGTAATGTTTTGGCAGGCTCTATTTATGCAAAAGCTGCTTGTTAAAAAGTAGTTTTAGTACTATACAAGCCCAGTCTGTACTGAAATATATATTAGAACATACTATTGCATTTATTATACCATATAAAATAATAGATTTGGCTTATTATTTCTATATGAGCCCAGTATGTTATATTTTGGCGATATATTGTATTACGTGATAGATATGCATATTGCATGTGGGATGTTATTCTCTCTTGATTTGTAAACCAAAAAAATACACATGTATCCAAGGGTTGAGTTTTAAGGCTATCTCTTAGTAGATAAATTTTCTTTTGTTTTTTTGTTTTTTATAATTTTTATTGTAGAATTAAAAATTATAAATTAAAAAAAAAAGTAGAAGCAAAACATAAAGTGACACTGCAGTATGCACCCTCATTTGTCAGAGCAGCATACATCATCTTAGTGCAGAAAACGTATGGTTGTAGGTTACATAGTTACATAGGTACATAGTTATCTAGGCTGAAAAAAGACTTGTGTCTTTGAAGTTCAGCCTTTCTCCCTTCTGGTTTTGCTGTTGATCCAAAAGATGGCAAAAAAACTTAGTTTGAAATGTTTTCTTATTTTGCAACAACCTAGTAAGCAACTTCTTCCCAACCTCAAAATGGCAATCAGATTTCTCCTTGGATCAAGAAGCTGTTACATCACGTATTAAAAATGATATCCCAGGATATTATGTTTTTGCCAGTATGTATCCAGTTTCTGTTTAAACATCTGTGCAGACAATGATAAAATCACTTCTTTATTCAAATAAATCCACAACCTTATACTTTTTACTTAAAAAAACTCACCTTGCCTTAGATTAAATCTCCTTTTTCCTAGTCTAAATGGGTGAACTTGTGTCCTATGTATATTCCTGTTTATGAATAGATTTCCAGAAAATGGTTTACAGTAATAATATAATTTCCCCTCTGACGCACCATTTAAATGAAACAGATTTAAATGTATCTTCTATTCATAACTAAAATCTTCCATTCCTTTTATCAAATTTTATCTAATACCATAATATCCTTCTTTAGAACAAGTTCCCATAATTGCACATCATGCTGAAAGTGTGATCTTACCATTGATATAGGCAACATTTTATTTTCAGAATTAATTACCCTTTTTATGCTTGACAATTCCTAATTTACCTTAGCAACTACTGATTGGATATGCATATTGTTGCCTAGTTTCTTGTTTATAACAAATCCAAAATCTTTTCTTATTTTGCTCTAGAGATTTCAGTAATTTTCAAGCAAGAGCACTGCACCATGCTGCTACTAAAGCAATGGCAAAGACTGATGGCGGATCTTCTTCCCTCAAGGAGGCCTACTCTTTGACTGACAGCCTTCCTGATTTGGGAAGCTGATATCTGCTAATAAAGATACTATTGCATCTCCTAAAAGGAACATCAAAGCTCTATTGTGGGTCATTAAACAACTACCGGTAGCAGATGTCGGGACTCTTAATGTTGAAAAAGTGTCCAGTAGTGACGTGAAACGCATTCAGTTCCCAGTTTCATTTATTTTATTTGTTTTGTTTTCTCCCCTCTCTTGTTTGATGCCGAGTGCAGAGATATGTTAGCTACAATTTTTATCACTGCTGCTTATTATAGTGGGCATGCCGTGTTTGTTATATTGTAATACATTTGCAATAAAATGATACTCATTCTCCAGATATCTTTTTTTTATTATTATTTCATTATTTCAAGTTCTTTTGAATGTGGTATTGATAGTTTGGGAGAATTTTTAGAACTTGAGGAACATTGCTGCCAGCACTGGGAATGTGGAGCACATTTAATGCCAGTGTGGAGTAAGTAATTTGTTTCCTGCTGTTATTGTGATATTTTGCATATCCACTTGCATTAGTTTTTATCAACAAATCTTATTTTCCCTTATTTGGAGCAGCAGCACACACTTCTCTTTTGCTTTATTTTATATGTTGGGATCCTTAACACTGACCTTCAGATGCTTGCATGCAGCATAACTATAGCGGGAAAAGATCTGACTGAGATGTAGACTCAACTAGCCTCTTGTGTGACCACTACACATGACTACCATGAAGCCGTCTATCCCAAAGCTTATCAGCTTTAGAAAAGAGCAATTGCAAGTGACATTTTAAAATTCGAGGAATGTCTGAGATTGCCAAAACTGCCAATGACAATAGGCTATTTATCAATGTAATCTTCCTCTAAGTTTAAGGTCAGCACAAAAAAGAAACAGCAATGTCGCCATACATCTTTAAGGACTATAGCCTGCCTTGGTCCACGTTGCATTGGAGAGGATCTCTACAACATTTCATCCACCTATTGCAGGATCAGGGGATTAAGTACTAATAGGGAACACCCAGATATTTGATAGTAATCAAACATGGCAACTGACCCAACTAAATAAAGCTAGTTAATTTTGTCAATATTGCAAAAATAAATGTAATAGTATTTTAATAATTGCCAAGTTTTAATGTACTGAGAGCAGACTACTCATTGCCCTGATGCATTTTTTCTTAGGGCTTACTGTAATTAATCCCTTGTATTTGGAACTCCTAGAGACTTTTGTTATTATAGTCAGTTCGCATAGTAAGTTCCTTCGTACTCTCCCAAAATCGACTAGGTCATGAGAAAATCAAGTGCTTAGTCGTTCACATACCCAAACATCAGTTGAGACTTGATGAAGGGTATAAAAGGAATGTTTTATTATGGCCAGATGGCCCACTTTTATACACACACCCCCAGCATGGGGTCTCCAGCAAAAGTATAGGAAAACACGCCCAGGCGTCTCTGTGTCTGGGAGAAAATTGACTGTACTTTATTTCAACTAATTATCTCCCAGGCACTAGAGGTACAGAAAATAAAACATAAAATAACCCAAAACATACATAACAATAATAGGTACTCTCAAAAGTCTTATATCCCCGGATAGCCTGGATCTAAGCGCCCAAAGTGTCCAAATAGCACTCAGATCCCACAAATACCGCCAAATCGCCACTGGGGTAAAATTTTAACCGACCGCACACGTGGTGTCTGCCCAAAATAGTTCCAGAAGAAAAGTGGGAGTGCCAAAAAAAATAAAATACCGAATGTTTCCCCTGGTTCATAGGTAGCGATTGTTCGTCTAGTTTGTGCGTACATTTTCACCGAATAATGCTCTCCTGGCTTGTCGGTAATAGAAGTAGGAGGTACAAAGTTACTGGTGTTTGCAAGTTAGATTAACCGGCTTGGAGTTCCAGACATTCGATGACCAAGTACTGCTGCCTGTGTTCAGGAGACAAGAATGGCAACTGTTTTTCAGTGGACATGTTGTTTGGTTATACGAACGCTGGCCTCCCAGAGAGTGCACTTAAGTTTGTTTGTCACAGTTACCTCCCACCTTCTTGTGTCAGCTTTTTAATAATTATCATCCCTCCTTTCAATTGGAGTTCTTTGTGAGTGGTTTTAATATAATTTTTGAGCTATCTTAATAAAAAGATGACTTTGTGTTTATATTTGAAGATATGGTTTTTGTCATCTGTAGTTTATCATGCTTTAGGTTCAGCAGATTGCTTTTTCCAATAATCCTTTAATGAATATCAGTAATAACAACGTTAAACAAGCTTATTTTTACTGTCCAAAATCTTTATCAACAGCAACTCAGGAGCAGGTGGAAAATTGCAAGTTTGTAACAATATACAGAGCACAAATTAGTACCTCAAGGCTTGTGGGCTGATATACCACCTCTCACTAATGTACAAACTGAGGAATGGCAAAACATATTTTTGTATTGTTCCTCCTGTTTGATGAGTTTTTTGTTTAGAAAAACTCGGCAAAAAAAAATAAAATGATCATTTAGATTCTATCAATGCAACATTGGAGTCTGAAATTGTCAAAATCAAGTTATTTAAAGATGATGTGAAGTTTTCCACAATGGAACAAAAACAAATAATAATATAATATAGAAAATTCATGAAAGTCACTTAAAGCTAAATAATTCAAATAAGACTTTCATGGACTTAAAGATTTAAAGATGGGAATATATTTGAGACTGTGTCAGCAGGAGTCATATGTTACCTGATTTCCATACTATACTCTTTGACTACTACCATTGACTGGAGGGACCTCCCTTATGTTGGTAGATGATAGAATGAGCTGGGTGGGGAGATCAATGGAGATGACTGGACTGACATGGGAGAACACCACTAGGATGTCTGTGTGTGTGTGTTACCCAGGAACATGTGTTTACATAGTTACATAGCTGAAAGGAGACTTGTGTCCATCAAGTTCAGCCTTCCTTACATATGTTTTTGCTGTTGATCCAAAAGAAGGCAAAAAAACGTAGTCTGAAGTGCTTCCAATTTTGCAACAAACTAGGAAAAAATCATTCTTGACCCCAAAATAGCAGTCAGATGTCTCATTGGATCAAGCAGCTACTACCCCACTAATTAGAAATTATATGCCTATGTGTTATGTTTTTGCAAGAATGTATCCAATTGCAGTTTAAATATTTGTAAGGACTCTGTAAAACCACCTCTTCAGGCAGAGAATTCCATATTCTTATTGCTCTTACTGTAAAAAAAACTTTTATTTGCCCTAGATGAAATCTCCTTTCTTCCAGCCTAAATGTGTGACCTCGTGTCCTATGTATAGCCCTGTTTATGAATAGATTTCCAGATAATGGTTTGTACTGGCCCTGAATATATTTGTATAATGCTATCATATCCCCTCTGAGGTGCAGTTTTTCCAAACAAAAGAGATTTACATGTTTTGACCTTGTAACTAATCTGTAACCTGTAACTAAAATGCTCCATTCCTTTTATCAATTTTGTAGCTAGTCTCTGCACTTTTTCTAGTGCCATGATATCCTTCTTTAGAACAGGTGCCCAAAATTGCACAGCATATTCAAGGTGTGGTCTTACCAGCGATTTATAAAGAGGTAAAATTATATTTTCATCCGAGAATTTATGCCCCTATTTATACATGACAAAACCTCACTGGCCTTAGCAACTGCAGATTGACATTGCATATTGCTGCCTAATTTGTTGTCTATAACAATTCCCAAATCCTTCTCGTGTGTGGTTATCCCTAATTCACTACCATTTAGCGTGTAAGTTGCTTGTGCATTCTTGACCCCAAACTGCATAACTTTGCATTTCTCTACATAAAATTGAATCTGCCATTTTAGTGCCCAGTCCCCAAATCTATCAAAACCCCTCTGCAGCAAAGCAATATCCTTCTCATATTTTACTTTACAAAGTTTTGTGTCATCTGCAAACACTTAAACATGGCTTTCAATGTCTATTTCAAGATCATTTATAAATATGTTAAATAGAAGTGGTCCCAAAACAGAACCCTGAGGGACACCACTTACCACTTTTGTCCAGCCTGAAAATTTACCATTAATGACTACTCGTTGTACTCTATCCTTAAGCCAATGTTCTACCCAAGAACAAGAATAATCATAGACCAATTTCTTTTAGTTTGAAGACTAACCTATTGTGAGGAACCGTATCAAATGCCTTGGCAAAATCCAAGTAGATCACATCCACTGCGACACCCTGATCTATACGTTTAAATCATTGTTCTATTGATATGGTACCCTGGTTGCACTCCATCTCATGGATATATGCTGGTGTATGTCTAGTTTGATGTCTAAACCACTTACTATCTCAGAAGTGATTTCCCAGTTAAATACCACTAATATGTATAAATAAATGTCTAGTAAGTTGATGGGTGATATGTCCAAATTCATAAATATTTTGGGACAATGGGAAGATGGTGCAAAAGATTGCCCTTGCTGAAGGATAACAAAGGTCAGATATGGTTCAAATTATTATGGGTATACCATGTATTTACAAATGGTACCCTCAAGTTTCTCTGAGGCTTACAACTGAACATTTTACAACTGAAACTGATGCTTATCAGTTTACAACACTTTTTTTTTATAATTACTGCATTAATGTCTGATTTCCCTGTACCAGACTCTTTGTTTTTATGTTACCTACTTGAGTTTTGTATTTTGTGCATTTGGGACATATTTCCTTTATATTTCAATGACTCCATTGTATTTGCAATGAAAACTTTAATAAAAATCTTTTATAATAGTTTAATTTCTTAATATATTTTATGATGAGCAATTGCTTTGCTTTTATATGGTTATTTGTAAGCTACCCAAAGAAAAACAATACATATTTTATAATTTTACATTTCACAAAATAACTTTGATTAGAAAGTGTATGATTATTTTACAATTCCATTAATTCCAGTTTTAACTTGTACATTTAAATTATTGTGGGGTTTTTCTACTACTTTCTTTAAGATTGATAAAAGCATGTTTCATTTTATTCTATATTTCTTATTTTAGTATTAAAAAATACCTGGTTTTTATTTTGCTTTTAAAACATTATTAAATTATTCCTTTGTATTCACTATTTATTTGTCTGTGTTTGTTCAACTTTTACATTTTCTATGATTGCTTTCTTTTTTTTTTTTTTTTTATTTAATTTTTATTGAAAAAGATTTTTTTTTTTTTTAATACAATAAATACCAATAGACATGTATAGGTTTATCCATGGAAACATTTACAAACAAACAAACAGCAGTTGTTGTGGAATACGTCTCATACATCTTTACTGAGGTTTAACGTTTTTAGCCAATAGTTATTAGGCCCTATATCCCCATACAGTATTACCATAATTTTCCAGGCTAAGCTAAGTCTATCAGATAGTTACGTTTGTTCAGCAATAGATGTTCAGAAATTATTATCCTTTATTACGCTGATAGACTCTAGAATGCCTCAGCCTTGTAACATTCTTATTGGGTCTTTGTATCCCCTCCTGCTCTTGCACTTACACTCTCACTATTACTCTTACATCTATAACATTCATACCATGCATTCATGTGGGATTTGGGTTTCCTCATATGTCTCATACATACATATAGAAAAAGGTAGTTTATACGCTCAGGTTCACTCTTTACGGGCACATCATCCCGCCTCCTTTATCTTTCTCTCAAATTTTCCTCTCTTTCACTTTTTTAATTAACTATGGCTCTTTTAATATCCGTGATAAGACTCAGGTAGAGATCCTTAGTTTTATTTTTAAAATGCAAGTTTGGTGAGATCCTACCCATTTCCATCTCCATTTGTGAAATTATTTGGTTTTTCAATTGTTGCATGTTTGGTACTAATGTTTGTTTCCACGCTCTAGCAATCAATAATTTAGTCGCCAAAAGGCTATGAATTACCATAATCTCTATTTTTTTTTATCTAATTTCGTTCCATACAAATGTAATAATGCTATTTCAGGTTTATTACTCAGGCAAGTGTCTCCCACCTTGCATATTAGTTTGAATGAGAGGTCCCACAAAGATCTTAATCTATGATTGCTTTCTTATTGGAGTTTAAACAAAGATTTATCTCTGAACATGTGCTTTTCTTTTCTCTATCTTGATATTTTGTTATCTTTACTTTTAGGAACCTACTACAAATAAAATAGCTTTTCATAGCTTTTTTACTTTTGCTTACCTTTTAAACTTTCTCTTACTTCATCATCTTATACAACAGTCATATTCAGTCATATATAAACAGTCATCAACAGTCATATATAAAAGAATGATATAAATTTAGAATAATATTTCAGGGGGCGGAGCCTGGCACTGAACCGGACCGGACGCCATTCCTCCCAGCTCCGAAAATTAAATACACAATCTAAGGGTTATCTCGGTGACAAGCTACCATCCGACCCTGCAAACACCAGATACAGCCTGGGGACACCCAGCTGAACCCACAGATGCCCTTCCAGTACTCCCTGAGCAGCAAACCTCAGCCAAGATGGCGGCCGCCGAATACCCACCTTCACCAGGGTCTCCCAACACTGCTGCTCCTGCAACATCCCAGCTACAGAGCCCAGCGGAGGACACACAGCAACAGCCCACAGCATCAGCAGGTAACACTGATCCTTTAACCAAACAGGACCTCCAAATCCTATACACCATGCTACAGGACATTCAAAGCCTACTCGCTGCTGACCTGCCCATCCTAAAATCCTCCATGCAACAACTCACAGGCAGACTGGAGGCAACTGAAGCAGATATTAAAGAGCTCCGCCAAGACACCTCCACCATGCAGGCATCTATACTCCAACTACAAGCAGTCCAACAGGTTTTTTCACTACAGGTGGCAGCGCAGGAGGACAGGTACCGCCGCAACCACGTAAAGATAAGGGGCATCCCGGCCACCATCCCTCAGGAGGAACTGCCACACTACGTGAGAAGGCTGCTAGCCACAGTGCTGCCACCCGCTACCGCAAAAAAAATAAACATCGCTGGGATGTATCGCCTACCGACGCCCACCACAACCACTTCCACAACACCGGGCGACGTCATACTCCGCTGCGCACTACCTCAACACAAGGGGCAAATAATGACAGCGGTAAGGAACAAGACCCCACTTACATTTAAAGACTCACAATTGTCCTTTTACCAGGACTTATCCAAAGCCACACTGCAGTGGCGAAAATCCCTGAACCCTGTCACCGCCCGACTGTGGGCAGCAGGAGTGTCCTACAGGTGGGGACCCCCACGATCCCTCCTTGTCTCACACAAGGGGACCATATGAAAGCTAACCACAGGGACTGATATCCCAGCGTTCCTCGCAGCTCTGGACATGCAAGAGGCGACGGCAGCCCCAGCGGACTCAAATCGCGCCCACGGATGGGACCCATCCAATGTGATACCATTTGTGCCAAGAACTGCAGCCGACGGCCCGCCTGACACCTGACTGGCAGGGACTCCGCCAGCCCCAACCCAAACCCACTGGAGGGACTCACTGAACCAGCAGCCCTAGGCTGCAAAGTTGCAGAGTTGTAAAGTTTAACTGCTATGATTTTGTTCACTTGTTTTTACCATATGTTTTTATATATATTTTTGTTTATTACTGCAGAATCACCCACACGAGGATACGATCTTTGACCTGGGTCACCTAGGAATGGAGAGACCAGGCTCACTATAACACAGCCAGGCATTCATGAAGCAATGCCATATATGTCTCTAGTCCGGTTCCATACAGCCACACATACTCAGTCACCGAATCGTAACCCCCCCTCCCCCCACTACCCCCTTGGTTAGGGGTAACACCATCACCGAGAGGTTAGTCATGCACGAAGGCAGTCATCTCCCCCCCCCTAAAATGAGGAGGGCAGCACTCACACTACCGACATCCTAACGCAGAAACCGCTAGATCTAACTCAAGACCTGTACATGATCCCAAGCTTGCACACACATAAAGCCGGGTCTACTAATGGTGGTTTTACTTATTAATATCTACTAAAGCATGTTCTACCGTTATATTAGTTATGTTCTTTTATAGCTGCCAATCTATGTCATGATCTTTACTAATAAGCGATTACATCTTGAATACATGTCTATCTGTATATCTAGATTTCCTATCCACGGGCAAGCTGTAAACAGTTCATCGTTTCATTACCCAGATTGAATCTTTGAACCTTGTAATCAAAGTCAGTGCGTAGCCTATGGCAGTATACTCTCTACTTTTTTCTCTCCTCAAGCACTGAATACTACCTATCGTTAATATTTTCTTTTCCCTTAAAAAAAAAAAAGTGCAGCAATCTCAACGTGTATAATATTATTTCTTATGACACTTTGTACTGCTCTCCATTGACATGTTTATGTGTACCTATAAACTTAACAATGCACTACCAAAATAAAGTTTTTTTTTAGAAAAAGGAATAATATTTCTTACATTTAAAATATCCCATTCAATCACTGGTGCAAGAATTTTTTTTGGGCCCCCTCTAGTGCAAGAGTGGCCCAAAAGGTAGATCCTCATCTGCCATGCAACTCCAAAGATGCTATACCAGCGTCTTTTGAATTGTATGACAGACAGGGCCGGACTGGCCCACCGGGATACCGGGAATTTTCCCGGTGGGCCGTGGCACCTGGGGGCTGCTCTGAGCAAGTATGTGCCACCGGGTGGCCGGTCCGGTGGCACACACTCTGAAGGGGCCGGTCGGCGGCCGCATTCCACGCTGGAGCCGCCGGACCGGGTGGCAGCCTCGCCGGTCCGGCGGCACTCCTTTCACTAATGCAGACACGCTGGGGGCTGATGGAGGAGGGAGGAGCATGTCTCTGTACCATGCTCCCTCGCGGTTCCCACAATTCCCAGCACAGGAACCGCGAGGGAGCATGGTACAGAGACATGCTCCTCCCTCCCCCATCAGCCCCCAGCGTGTCTGCATTAGTGAAAGGAGTGCCGCCGGACCGGCGAGGCTGCCACCCAGTCCGGCGGCTCCAGCGCGGAATGCGGCCGGCACCAGCCCCAGCCCCACTCAATCAGGTAAATGTGAGGGGAGGCGAGTGGAAGGGAGGGGAAGGGAGGGGAGGGGGGAAGGGAGGGGAGGGGAGGGGAGGGGAGGGGGGAAATAAAGAGACACAAGGGGGGGATAAAGAGACACAAGGGGGGATAAAGAGACACAAGGGGGGGATAAAGAGACACAAGGGGGGGATAAAGAGACACAAGGGGGGATAAAGAGACACAATGGGGGGATAAAGAGACACAAGGGGGGAATAAAGAGACACAAGGGGAGGATAAAGAGACACAAGGGGGGGATAAAGAGACACAAGGGGGGGATAAAGAGACACAAGGGGGGGCAATAAAGAGACACAAGGGGGGGCAATAAAGAGACACAAGGGGGGAATAAAGAGACACAAGGGGGGGATAAAGAGACACAAGGGGGGATAAAGATACACAAGGGGGAATAAAGAGACACAAGGGGGGATAAAGAGACACAAGGGGGGAATAAAGAGACACAAGGGGAGGGGGGAAATAAAGAGACACAAGGGGAGGGGGAAATAAAGAGACACAAGGGGAGGAGGGGAATAAAGAGACAAGGGGGGAATAAAGAGACACAAGGGGAGGGGGGAAATAAAGAGACACAAGGGGGGGAATAGAGACACAAGGGGGGGAATAAAGAGACACAAGGGGAGGGGGGAAATAAAGAGACACAAGGGGAGGGGGAAATAAAGAGACACAAGGGGAGGGGGGAAATAAAGAGACACAATGGGAGGGGGGAAATAAAGAGACACAAGGGGAGGAGGGGAATAAAGAGACACAAGGGGAGGGGGCAAATAAAACAGAGGGGCACAGTGAAAGGATGGGGGAAAGAGACAGAGGGGGGATAGGGAGATGGTGGAGGGAGGAAAAAGAGACAGGGGGAGAGAGAGACAGAGAGGAAGAGAGATGTGGGGGAGAGAGAGACAAAGGGAAATGGTGGAGCCGGCAGGGGAGGGAGAAAGGACCCGGGAGGTCAGCCTGCAGCTCCTCTGCGTCCTTCTCGCACGAGCACAAAGCGTTGCCGCGGTTACCACGGCACTGCTCCGGCTCTCACGAGAGTGAACTCTAGCCCTGGAGCTATGGGCTAGAGTTCACTCTCACCACGAGTTCCTGGTGGTCGCCGTGTTGAGAGTGAACTCTAGCCCCATAGACACACTGCCCCCACACACACACCATACACATTCACACACTGCCCCCCATATACACACTGCCCCCCATATACACACTGCCCCCACACACACACACCATACACATTCACACACTGCCCCCCATACACACACTGCCCCCCCACACACACACCATACACATTCACACATTGCCTCATACACACACACAGTGCCTCCATACACACTGCCCCCATGCACACACACACATTCACAGCCCCCCATACACACATTTCCCCACACACGCTACGCATTCACACACTACACCCCCCCCCACACACATACACTGAACCTTTCACAGACACTGCACCCCTCACACATTGTACCACTGCTCCTATACCCTACTACAGCCCCAAATCCCAGCAAACCCCAGGTAAGTTGTCAAACTGTTCTTAAACGGTTTGACTACTTACTCTGTGAGGGGGTCCCGGTGTTCTATCATTCTGCTATACCTGTCAGATTTCTATACCCTCGTCACTTCCGGGGAGGGGAAGCAGCTGGATCCTGTGCTGCACATGCGTGCTAGCACTCCTGCTACTCGTCCACAGCCAGGTCCTGGAAGGTAAGTAAAACTAGTGTTACACTTTCATTATAGTTAGTGCATTCACTAAGCTTAGGACATGGGACATTTAGGGTTAATGTTAGGGTTCAAATTAGAGTTAGGATTAGGGACTTGTTCACATTTAGTGATATTTCACAATAGGGGAATATTACTAAATAGGGATTTCTCACACTCTATTTTAACCCTTACCCTAAGGGTTAGGGTAAGAATAGAGAGTGAGAGAGGTTAGAAGCACTTACCTAACCCTAATTTGAACCCTCACTTAACCCTAAATGTCCCGTGTGCCTAAGCTTAGTGAATGCACTAACTATAATGAAAGTGTAACACTAGTTTTACTTACCTTCCAGGACCTGGCTGTGGAGGATTAGCAGGAGTGCTAGCACGCATGTGCAGCACAGGATCCAGCTGCTTCCCCTCCCTGGAAGTGACGAGGGTATAGAAATCTGACGAGGTATAGCAGACTGATAGAACACCGGCACTCCTTGCACCATAACCACTACACAGAGCAGTAGTGGTTATTGTGCATGGATTTTTTCTTTAAATAATCTACAAGTGCCTCTCCCGGGATCAGGCTCTGGATCCTCCACTGGTATATGACATGTATATTAATGTTTGTATTAGATATATATATATATATATATATATATAATGATGTCTATTACATTTACACATATATTAATGTACATTTATATATGCATAATACACAGAGAAATGTCATTAATATGTACCATATGTAATGAGCAGATATTGGCCCAGTCTTGTTGCTAGGTAGGTGCACACTCCAGCACAATAACATATTTAAAAGTGAAGAGCGCACCCACAGGACTTCAAAGTAAACAAGATAACGTACATTTTTTACAGTTGTGCTCAACATACATTCACCATTTCAGTCCCATTACCAAGCTTTCCTTAATATGTCATGGTAGTTGGACTGAAACATTGATTACATGCAAAGGCACATCTGCATCTGCTTAAAATAAATCAGCACTTTTGTTTATTTTGAACCATATGAGTGCTTTTTTTTACGTTGGAGTAATAATTTTTAATTTTAAGTTCTCTTTTCTAACTCTGTATCTGCACACTATGCTGGCGCGACGCATTATGGGGCTGGTAAAAAATTTTTTTCCAGGGCTGCTTTTAATGCCCAGTCCGGCCCTGATGACAGATGAGGAGATACTCATCCCTGCAGGGTTGTATTTGTGAGCAGTGTTTGAATGTAAGCATGTGTTTGCATAGAGTATACGTGTGCATGAATTTGTATGTACTGTTGCTAGTGTTGTCGCGAACCCGAAATTTTCGGTTCGCGAACGCGAACTTCCGCAAATGTTCGCGAACCGGCGAACCGCGCGAACCGCCATTGACTTCAATGGGCAGGCGAATTTTAAAACCAACAGGGACTCTTTCTGCCCACAAAAGTGATGGAAAAGTTGTTTCAAGGGGACTAACACATGGACTGTGGCATGCCGGAGGGGGATCCATGGCAAAACTCCCATGGAAAATTACACAGTTGATGCAGAGTCTGCTTTTAATCCATAAAGGGCAGAAATCACCTAACATTGACACCTGTCCTCAAAGCCCCTGATACACACTGACACAGAGCAGAATAGAGACTGTTCCCCGTCCTCAGAGACCATGATACACACTGACACAGAGCAGAATAGAGACTGTTACCCCATAGGGTCACTTGGCAGATATGGCGGGGTCGTGGGAGGGGGAGGATGACTTTCACCTCTTCCCCTGTTAGATTCCCGTTGTGCTGTGACATCACCCTTATACGCTGTGTAAAGCATACTATTTAATTTGATCAGCATGGCCACTTGAGCTTTTATAGTTTTCACGCTGCTTGTAGTTTATATATGGTTCACAAAAATCAAACAAACGATAAAGTAAACATGTAAGGATTCAGAATATTCTTTCAAACCCTTACACATTGTGTGTACATACTTTTTGTCTTAAGTTTGTGGCTTTAAAGAGGTTCACGTTGTTTCTATGATGTGCATAACATGTTCTTGTAAATGTTTGTTAAATTTTTCCTGGAATTGTAATTTTTGAATCTGAATAAAGATAGTCAAATCCCTGATACACACTGACACAGAGCGGAATAGAGACTGTTCCCCCTACAGGCTTTTTGGGGTGCTGTCCTTACAGCAGAGATCAGATGAGTCCTTCAGGATTGTAGTGGACACTGAATACCCTAGCCTAGCTATCAATTTCCCTATCTAATCAGCAGCAGCTAAACTTTCCCTCCTCTCACTAAGCATGCAGCTTCAGAATGAATCGAAAATGGATGCTGGGAGGGAGGTTGGAGGGTGTGGAAGGGAGGGAGTGCTGCTGATTGGCTGGAATGTGTCTGCTGACCGAGAGGCACAGGGTCAAAGTTTGCCCAATGATGACGAATAGGGGGCGGATCGAACCGCCCATGTGTTCGCCCGCGGCGGCGAACGCGAACACGCTAAGTTCGCCGGGAACTGTTCGCCGGCGGACAGTTCAGTACATCACTAACTGTTGCCATTGGAATGCAGTGGTGTGTTTGTATGTAATGTTTGCGTTTGATTGCAGGGATGTATTTGGATGTAATGTTGGCTTTTAAATGCAGACATACCTTTGTGTCTAGTATTGGTGTTTGATTGATGAAGTGTGCCTGTATATCATTTTGGAGTTTGACTGCAGAGGTGTGTTTGTATGTAATGTTTGTGTTAGATTGCAGGAGTGTGTTTGCATGTTGTTTGGTGTTTGATTGCTTGGATGTATGCACATAAACACATACACTGTCACACACATAATTACACAGATATACATACACATTAACACACAAATACACACATATAAACACACTGACCCATATTAATTCATGTAAACACAGACACATGCACACACCTTGACACATAGTTACCCACTGACATATACGCACCCAGATGCACACTCTGAGACACAGTAATGCACACCCTGACAAAAAAATCCATACATGCTAACATGTATACACACACAGGTGCACACCCTGACACGCAGATACACACACTGACATTTACACCTAGACACTGTGAACAGAAACACACACTGTGACACAGATACACAAACATTCATAAACACACAAAGACACACACACAGTTCCCTACCGGATGGCAATGCCATAAAATCCATCCACTGTCTAACTGGACCAGACACCCCGAATACGATGCAATCGTTTCACCTCGCACAAGTTACATAGCTGAAAAGAGACTGGCATCCATCAAGTTCAGCCTTCCTCACATTTGTTTTTTGCTGTTAATCCAAAAGAAGGCAAAAAAAACCCAGTTTGAAGCACTTCCAAGTGACCCACTTCCTAAATGCCAATCCTATCCTATTAAAGAGTTCTTGTATTCTCAGATTTTGAGATACACTGCAAGACCCACAATGTTAAATCGAAACAACTCTAAACTTTCTACAAACTCCTCCAAGCAGATCATGCCAACCCCCTACACCTCTTCACAGAATCCTATTCTACAGACCTCAATATTCAGCTCATAGTATCCCAATGGAAAACATTTTTACACAAATACACACAGCCTCAATCTGCAACAATGTACAAGAAAGTGGCTATAAGGGAATCTTATTTGGTGTTCACAAACACACCAGATGTTTGTTGGAAGTGCTCCCAACCTGGGGCGTTCCTAGCACACACCTGGTGGCATTGCTCGCTAATCCAGGTGTACTGGACCAACATAGTGACAATGACCAAACAGTGACAGGACTCCAACTCCCTCCTATGCCACATGCACTATTGTTCCTGATTCTACCCTGCCCACTCCCCAAGCTGCAATGTATTCTACTTACTCACCTCCTCACAGCCGCCAACTTACTCATTCCTGTAAAATGGAAAAATCCCAATGTTCCATCCATCAGGGAATGGATCGCTAAAGTAGACGCAATTAAAACCATGAAGGAGAACCACGCCTCCATCTCTCACAAATATCCACGCTTCCAAGGGATATAGGAGCCATGGGTAAGATTTATGACAGAATCTTAACTTGTTTTCCAAGCCTACCATGCCCTTGTAGGCCAAGCCCACTCTCTGACAGGCCTTGAGCCATACAGGTACGCATCCATCCCCTCCGATCTCCCAACTCCACCCATACCCGACTCTGTTGCCGGGCCTTTACTCTATATATTTTGTTTACCGTTCCCTGTCCCATTCATATAGTGTTCACCCACTGATTTATGTTGATACGACAATGCTTTTCCAACAATCCAACTGATCCCACCCAGCAGGGAGCTGGGACCACTAGCTGACTCCAACCCTAAAACAATACCCCTATTGCACTTCCAGACATGTGTGCACCCCGAGCTATCCATGATGTCACACATGTCATGATTCACATTCCAGACCATGTATAAACTTCAAAGATATGACAATTGGATATGCACCAAATATACTACCCTTGATGTGATCTATTGCCTTACTGTGTATCGATTTCTGATACCTGGCTGATATATGTCACAGATAACAAAATTGTACTACTCAAACATCTGTCATGGTATTGTACTGTAAAACCTTTTATTTACAATAAAGCTGAAAAAAAGAAACACACACACACACACACATACAATCTGACATAAGCACATAAATGGCAATTATAATATTAGCAGCCACCCTACTGTTAACATACCTTTAGTTTCCTGGATGATCGCTTGCTTGCTTGGAGTCCTGCTGCTGCTGGCTGAGGGGAGCTTTTGGCTGAGAGGAGCTGTTGGCTGCTACTGTATCTTTCTCCTGCAATGCCACATGTGCCTTTTCTGTTGCCGCCAGTAGTTCTGCCACTGTGTTGAATGCATTCAATGGCTCTTTCGTCTTTTTCAGGATCTTCAGCAGTTTTCTTCTTCACATTGCATTTTTAGGAGCTGCATGTGGATCAGATCAGTGTCTGTAACTGGTATTCACCTTGTAGACGTACTTTATTGTATTTATGTATTTAGAAGCAACCACTGTTTGCATAGGTATAGTGTTTTTTTTCTGGCATGTTTTGAAAAAATACCCCATTTTACCATAGTGGCTAGTCTAAGCCTCCAAAACTCTCTTCATGCTTCTTGAAAACAACCATGGATATTATTTTCTATTCCACAAAAAAAAAAACACTTTATGATTGAATCATATCTTTGAGTTAAAACTTATGATATGAGCTGTCAAACTTTTTTTATTCTCTGACCACAGATTGTATAGTTAACCCTTTTAACAGTATACCATCCACATTTTTTTTATACTTTCCAGAGCCTAGGCCAAGGACACCTTTGGCATCCCAGATGTTGTGGTCCACTTCCCTCCCCGATGCTTTTCCAGCATTATGCCTGTAAAAGCATTATGTGAGATGTATTACACAATATCCAGAATGCCAAAGTCCCCCTATCCCTAGCCTAGGGAATCGTATATTTGCATTATCCATACGGCAGAGAGGGTTTCATTCTTCATTCCAAATGTTTCTATTTAAATTTTCACAAGGATGCATTCTAGATCAACTTAATGATTTTTTTTCTTTACTTTTTTTTTTTTTACTTTTTTTCAAAGTAATTGGATAAACACAAAGATTAATGTATCACATTTAGATCAAGTGCTTAGATTTCTAGAAATAAAATAGTTCAAGTGTAAAATCACTCTATCATTGCCAGGTTCCTTGTGTCTATGGTAGATAACTTGAGAGTACTCCAGACTCATTAACAACCATTTTTCTATACTCATATATACTGTGTAGAGGCCCCTGTGAATAACCCTATCCCTTGTTTCACTCTGTTTGCTGTGATAGAGATAATATTAAGGTAGGTATGTGCCCAGTCATTCACAGAAGACATTCTTTATAGTTTCACTAAATGCAACCAGATAACAAGCTTTTATAGCCAGAAATTCTCATTGTTAAAGTCATCTAACAAATCGCTAATAGAGTTGCAGATCAGTGATTCCTGCAGAGAGATTGATCTGGTGAGACTTTTTGTTTTCCAATGTAACATAGATACTCTAGCTAGGAAATGTGATTTTTGACATACCTTTGCTGCAACAGTAGTGTTTTTCTTCTTCTAAATTCAATTTAACTGTGCTAACATTGTAATTTGTCTAGCAGTGTTCCTTTAGGATACAAGAGGTAGTGAATTAAATTGATGTTTATGCACATCTTTCTTTGGAATAATCCCCAAAGGAGAAATCCTAACATTCTCAAAATGAGGAGATATAACGGAACTTGATGCTCTACATAATTTACCTTCTCTTGAACTATTTTTCCAGCTGAATAACCAGCCATTCACTGAAACCTTTTGTCAAAGAATGTTGAATGAAAACAATTAAACTTCATTAATTGTGTTCAAAGGCTAAACTAAGTATTAACCATACATCTTGAACCCTAACCAGGGCCTCAATTTTTTGAATAAGCTTTTCAAATAATTTATTTTTTAGGTAGATAAACTTTTCAAATATTTATTTTTCAAAACATAAGCGTTCAAAAATATGCCACATGACAAATTGATTAACTGTGGCTGTTAGTGTGTTTCTTTCTCCCCTTCATCCCCTCTGTGTGTCTCTTTCCCCAGCCCCTATGTGTGTCTCTTTTTCTTCCAAGCCCCTCTGTATCTCTTTGTTCTCCCCAGCTGCTCTGTGTACCTTTGCCTCCCCTGGTGTCTCTCTTTGTCCTTCCCAGACCCTCTGTATCTCTTTGCCCCCACCCTGACCCTCTGTGTGTCTTTGTACCCCCAGCCCCTCTGTGTCTCTTTACCCCCACCCTGCCCCTCTGTATTTCCGCCCAACCCTTTTGTGTCTCTTTGTCCCCCTAGCACCCCTGTGTGTCTCTTTGTCTCTCAACCCCTTTGTGTGTTTTTTTTCCTTTCCCCAGCCTTTTTGTGTGTCTCTATCTTCTCCCCAGGTCATTTCTGGGTTTCTTCCCCCCTGTTCCATTCCATGTATGTATCTCTCTTCTCCCTTAGCCCTTCTGTGTGTTTTTTTGTCACCCCACAGCCCCTTGTGTGTCTCTTTGTCCCCCCAGCCCTTCTGTGACCTATTTCCCCCTAGCCACCTGTGTGCTTCTCCTCTCTAAGCCCTCTGTGTACCTCCCCCCCAACCTTTCTGTGCATCTCTCCCCCAGCCCTCTGTGTGCCCCTCTCCCTCCCAGCCACCTAACCTAGTCCTAGTCATTGCATCAGCCCTGTGCAGCAGTCCCATTCAGGGATGTGTATACACAGAAGCACTTTGCCCATTGACTGAATGCCCTCTGAGCACTTTGTGAGTAAGATCATTTAATCCCTCTTCATAAACAAACTAGTATAACTATTGGTTTATTGTGAATTTCAGATTGGTGTTTAAAAAATCAACACCTACAGCGAACTGTATTACCTATTATGTTTTATGACCAAGGAAAGATCTAATGTACACCCCTGATGTAGACATCTGGTGTGTCAAACAGAAAGTAAGCACTATGACACCTGGAAAAGCAAAATACATTTCAGAGTATTTTGTTAGTCTGTTTCTGTTTGCTACTAGACAATTTTGAAATTGGTAGCTAAATGGTCTGTTATACCATAATGTAAATAGCATTTATGTGAAATAGCACACACCGAGACACTGTAACACATTCAAATATGTATATACAATTATGGTAGGTTTATTTCATTCATTTATTCATTTAAATGGCATGAAGCTTTGCAGTTTTGAGAAAGCAGATACGAAAGGTTTCTGGGGAAAAGGATAAAATAAATACATTTAAAAAAACATTTAAATTGAATCTTTATTCTAATCTAATTGATTCAAAAGGATAAAAATATTGAAGGACAGGAAAAAAAAGTGTAAAGAGTATATATTGTAGAACCAAAAGTGTAAAGTGTATATACTGTAGAACACATACAAGCTAGATAAATTAAGGTAAACAAAAGACACATTTGTAAGCCGTTTGGCAGGTAGTAACAGTAAAGTTTAAAGTATCTCTTTCCTAGTATAAATCTTGAAATTGATATGCATAGTAGTGAGTGATGAGCACACTATCCAGACATATTGATGTCAAGTACAATGGAGACAAATCTATTAGCTCTATATAAATAAAAATACAAAATAAAAACTAACAAACACTAAGATGATGCTTACTCAATAGGGAATCCAATGCCTAGTCACTAACACATTGACATCTACAAAAGATAAGCTGAGTTTAAAATACCACAGTATAAAGTGGAAAAAAGAACACACGAATTGCAGCAAGAAAAATAAATTAAAATTCTATCAGCGGTATATACTCATGCAAACTTAGTGCATTCATAAAAATGTGAAGTTATTAAATTCATTATACATTTTATAAAGTATAAGTAAAGGGGAATAATAAAACACAACAGATGAATGAATACGCCATAATGATAGAGTCCTATTTCTGTCCATTGAAATTTGCCAAATCCTTTAGATAATAGTCTTTTCCACCTGGTGTAGATCACATCAGAAATTCTGCTCATATTGCTTAATAGTGGAGAGGTAGGTAACCTGAAATGTGCCTTGCACACTAAATCACATTTGCATTCGGCTTTAAAAAGATATATACACTGAGAAGCCCTTTACATATTAAATAGAGACGGTTTCTGGTTGTGGTTACTCTTGTTAAGCAGTAATTTTGCCAAACACCTCTTTCGGTAATTTATTTTTCACTCCTCCTATACTGGGTCTTTTCATAGCATGCACTGTTATCCTACACACGCCTCCTGAAACTTGCCTTGTGAATGGAATTAATTCACAGTGGGCATAGAAGCAAGATAAGCTCTTCATGTGTAAATTTTAAGAAAACCTTTATTGAACAAATAAAACATTTGCTTACTAGATAACTGATAAAATTGCATCCAATACCTCTGCTGCAGTCAGTGACAGACTCAACGTGTGACTTTGCATCCACTGCAAACTCCCTTCAGTAAACTCTGCTGTACCTGTACCTGAAATTACACTTCCTGCAGTCTCTTGGCAACCAGGCAACTTTTGTCTCAATTGTGAGATTTTTTCAAAGGCTTGTAGAGATTCAGAGTTCTTGCTTATGTAGCCAATTTAACTGATATTAATTGATCATAAATCATTCATAAAATAATAAAATAAATCTCCTTATTAAGGGAAATGGAATATTACATATATAGATATGAAAAGGAAATTGTGGACGAAATAAATAGTTTACATTTAAAAATTATTGCCTAAAGGTTGTTCATTTGTTATGCTGTAAAATGTAAAGGGACACTACAGGGAGTGCAAAATTATTAGACAAATTAGTATTTTGACCACATCATCCTCTTTATGCATGTTGTCTTACTCCAAGCTGTATAGGCTTGAAAGCCTACTACCAATTAAGCATATTAGGTGATGTGCATCTCTGTAATGAGAAGGGGTGTGGTCTAATGACATCAAAACCCTATATCAGGTGTGCATAATTATTAGACAACTTCCTTTCCTTTGGCAAAATGGGTCAAAAGAAGGACTTGACAGGCTCAGAAAAGTCAAAAATAGTGAGATATCTTGCAGAGGGATGCAGCACTCTTAAAATTGCAAAGCTTCTGAAGCGTGATCATCGAACAATCAAGCGTTTCATTCAAAATAGTCAACAGGGTCGCAAGAAGCGTGTGGAGAAACCAAGGCGCAAAATAACTGCCCATGAACTGAGAAAAGTCAAGCGTGCAGCTGCCAAGATGCCACTTGCCACCAGTTTGGCCATATTTCAGAGCTGCAACATCACTGGAGTGCCCAAAAGCACAAGGTGTGCAATACTCAGAGACATGGCCAAGGTAAGAAAGGCTGAAAGACGACCACCACTGAACAAGACACACAAGCTGAAACGTCAAGACTGGGCCAAGAAATATCTCAAGACTGATTTTTCTAAGGTTTTATGGACTGATGAAATGAGAGTGAGTCTTGATGGGCAAGATGGATGGATTGGTAAAGGGCAGAGAGCTCCAGTCCGACTCAGACGCCAGCAAGGTGGAGGTGGAGTACTGGTTTGGGCTGGTATCATCAAAGATGAGCTTGTGGGGCCTTTTTGGGTTGAGGATGGAGTCAAGCTCAACTCCCAGTCCTACTGCCAGTTTATGGAAGACACCTTCTTCAAGCAGTGGTACAGGAAGAAGTCTGCATCCTTCAAGAAAAACATGATTTTCATGCAGGACAATGCTCCATCACACGCGTCCAAGTACTCCACAGCGTGGCTGGCAAGAAAGGGTATAAAAGAAGAAAATCTAATGACATGGCCTCCTTGTTCACCTGATCTGAACCCCATTGAGAACCTGTGGTCCATCATCAAATGTGAGATTTACAAGGACGGAAAACAGTACACCTCTCTGAACAGTGTCTGGGAGGCTGTGGTTGCTGCTGCACGCAATGTTGATGGTGAACAGATCAAAACACTGACAGAATCCATGGATGGCAGGCTTTTGAGTGTCCTTGCAAAGAAAGGTGGCTATATTGGTCACTGATTTGTTTTTGTTATGTTTTTGAATGTCAGAAATGTATATTTGTGAATGTTGAGATGTTATATTGGTTTCACTGGTAAAAATAAATAATTGAAATGGGTATATATTTGTTTTTTGTTAAGTTGCCTAATAATTATGCACAGTAATAGTCACCTGCACACACAGATATCCCCCTAAAAAAGCTATAACTAAAAACAAACTAAAAACTACTTCCAAAAATATTCAGCTTTGATATTAATGAGTTTTTCTTGGGTTCATTGAGAACATGGTTGTTGTTCAATAATAAAATTAATCCTCAAAAATACAACTTGCCTAATAATTCTGCACTCCCTGTATAGCCAGCAGAACAACTATAGCTTATTGTATTTGTTCTGGTGAATAGAATCATTCCCTTCAGGCTTTTTGCTGTGAACAATGTCTTATCAGAGAAAATTCAATGTTTACATGACAGCTTAGTGATAACTCCACTGGCCACTCCTCAGATGGCAACTAGAGGTTCCTCCAGGCACAGTGTGCAGGACTGCTATTCAGTGTCTCCACCCTCTGCATGGAGACACTGTACTTTCCTCATAGAGATGCATTGATTCAATTCAATAAATGCTGATTGGACAGGGCTGGTTTTGACTTGTGCTGTGTAAGCCTTTAGTCACTTATCTTATCTGTCCGCCGATCTGTCGACATCAGGATCGGTCGGACCGCCACTCCCACACTGGGAAAGGATGCATTAAGCATCAGTGCCGCCGGCTGCTGTGCGGCTGCCCCTTTTTAAAGAGGCGGCGCATGCATACCGACGCCCTGAGGTCAAAACAAGAGAGCTCACCGCACACGTGATTTTTGGGGGTGTTGTTATGATAGTCAGGCCCCCAATCATATAAAAGCCCAGTCTGCCCCTAAATCAGTGCCCTGTTGTGTTTCCTAGTGTGCCTTGTGTTCCTAGTGTCCCCTCAGCGCGTTTCTCTTTTGATCGTTCCTTGGTTTTTGACCCGACTTGCTCTTGACTATTCTTATTTCTGGTTTCCCTGACTCGGCTACGTTCCTCGCTATTGTGTATTTCCTGCTTCCCTTGACCCTGGCTTGTTTCTGGCATTTCTTGTAGTTTCTATTTTTATCTGGCCATACTAAGGACATGTTTAGGGACTTTCTATCTGTCTCTGTTGTTCTGGTGGTTTTCACTATGCTTAATGGGTATTAACGTTACATGCTTCCTGTGCCCCTGATCTGCCTCCTTGACAGTTTCAGCCAATCCTATGGGAAAGCATTATTATTGGCTTAGAACAACAGTTCTGATTATGTCAGCCAAGCAGGCAAATCAGGTGCAGAGGCAGCAGCTGCAGACTTGGATACAGGTACTTTTACTATATTTAGGGAGGAATTTTTTTGTTCCTGACCTGATAGTGTTCCTTTAACTGAATAGATACAAAGCAGGATACATTAGTAGTTGATTCACTGAAAATATGTAATATATCCTAAAAAAGTATGCTCTAAGAAGTTTACAATGTTAAAATAAATGTTCTATTAGAGAAAGTTGCATTATTATGTAAAAAGAAGAGACACAATGGAAAGGAAATACAAAATAAAAATAAAGATATAAAATAAATAAAACAAATAAAGATAAAAATATTAAATAATAAGTAAATAAAAATAATATGAATAAAAAAAAAAGTAAAACCTGGAAGAATCCCTCCTCTCAAACAATCCACTAGAGGTAGGCACTAATAAAGGACAAATGGAAGAAAACCAAGAATCAAGAGAAGAAAGAAATGAATATGACCCTTCACTAAGACACCTGGACACACAATTTGGGAAACTGAGAGAAGAAATCCAAATTATTACTTTGGACATTAAGAAAGAATTGCAGACTCTGAATATACGAATCCAAGGAATAGAAGAAAAACTAAATGGGTTGGAACAAAAGGGAAAAAAATCCACAAAGAACATCTGGCACTTGAAAAAAAGATGGCGGACATGGAGAATAAATCGATAGACCTGGAGGATGGGTTAAGACGGAACAACTTAAGAATCAGAGGAATATCAGAACAAATAAATGCAAAAAGTCTGGAGCCATACATTGAGGAGTTAATTAAACATCTGAAAGTGGAATGGGACGCCAGAATCCCTATGATGGAGAGAAGCCACAGAGTAAATAAGCCTAAGGGGGTCCCAGACCACCTCCCAAGAGATGTACTCTCTTTTAAAATGAAGACACAAATATTGAGAGCCATAAGACACAGAAGAATGTGCAGAAGAATAGAAAACACTGATAATTTTTCTGAACTTGTCATGGTCAACCAGAGAAAAGAGGAAGCCCTTTTCTGATGGCACATTAATCTTAAGACAGAACAATATTAATTACCGATGGGGGGCTCCCCACAAAAATTCTCATATCGCATGAAGGGAAGATCTCTCCCATCAATCGGGTAGATGATCTAAAAAGCTGACTAATCGAAAACAAAATTGGAAGTAGCTCCAATCACTAGATAAATAGTGAGGTCCCAATTATCTAAAATAAATGGGCACTAATGGCATTCAACTACTTAAGGAGGGAAGAATTAAAGAAGTGCATTTAAAACAAGAAGATCCACAGAATATATATATATATATATATATATATATATATATATTTATTTTATTTTTTTGCTTTTTGCAACCAATTGCACAAGGGCATAATGGGACAATACAAGTAATAGGTAAAGCCAGAAACGTAGGGGAAACAAAGTAATTACAAAAAAAAGAAAGTATTAGGAAACTGATTAAGCAGGCATGTAGTAGAACAACCAATTCACAAGGTGAAGAAAGATTACCTCTACAAATAGGCTCACATTGTTAGAGTGAAACATAATAAAGTATACTATTTAAGATAAAAGGAAGAGATAGATACACAGGAAATACACACTTACACAGGGAGCTAGAAGAAAAAGAAACTGCACTATTTATTAGAGATGTATAATTAAGAATAACACAAGCTTTGCACAACGAGGAAGTGGAATAAGAGAAAGTAAAAATAACTACACAAGGATTTAGTTAATAATAAGTTAATAGGTCAGTGGGTTTTAGATTTATAGGGTCTTTCCTTGTTTCTACCACTTCTTTCCATGGTACTTTATTTGCTTGAAATTACTCGTTCTCTTTTACATTTCTTTTTTTTTTTTTTTTTTTTGGAGTGACTTAAGGTAGGCTCGCCCTAAATCGCCTACCCTCAGTACGCATTTCCCACACAACAAGTGTAAATTGTTAATTACGCGAGATACTGTATGGTGCTTTTTTTTTGCCATACATCACGTTTGTCATAGGTTGATTCCAACATTCTGGTTCAATCCGTCTTATTTTTATGTTACCACTTATAAAGACAGTTTTTTTTTGTTTTTATCATATACAAGACAACTCTTGGAGAGAGAGACTCTCGAGAACCAAAAATAAACTATAAATTAAGTTGACCTCAATAAATGCCCGGGGCATAAACACACTATGTAAAAGGTCTTAATCTTAGATTTCTTGATATAAAATCGGATGCAAATCTGTGCACTACAAGAAACCCATTGGACGAGATCTAACAAAAATACAATAAGTTCAACAAAATACCCCATCATCATAAGTGCAGCATTAGAAAAAAAAGAGGTGTGGCATTTATGTTCGCAAATTTTTTCTCCCTAAATATTAACTATCAAGAACTAGACCCAGATGGCCGATATATTATTTTTGTATGTGAAATAAACAACAAGCTATTTACACTAGCTAACATCTACGCACCAAACAAAGCCACAACAAATTTTATTTCAAAGAAAATAGAGCCGGTCAAACAAGGGTTAGTACTAATTATGGGGGGCTTTATTTGTGTAGTTGACCCTTTAAAAGACAGAAAGAGCCAGAAGGACATTAAAAGTAGGAAAACAACTGAGAATAGCATTCACAACTTAATGGATAAATATAATTTAAGAGATATATGGAGAACAGTCCATCCCTCCAACTTAGACTACACATGCTATTTCAGAACATTCATCTCTTACTCTAGAATTGATCTTATTCTGGGAAACGTGACCATGCTATATCTTCTCAAAAGAATAGAGATACAGGATAAAGCATGGTCAGACCACAGCCCTATTATGCTGGTATATCAAGATACCTTTGATACATTCCAGATAAAGTGTCGTATAAAAGATGTTATTCTACACAAAAAAAAACAATGTTGAAGAAATTAAGACAATAACAGAGCTTTTTTTCTTAGAAAACACGGTCTGGTGCGCTTATAAAAGTTAGAGGCCACATAATAAAAATGGCAGCCACTGCAAACAAAAAAGGAACACCGCCCTTCTTCAAACTATATATAACACTAAGTGAATATAAAAGTCAGAATAAAATAACACCCTCCACACAAATAGCAAGGAAAATTGCAGAAACAGAAAAACAGATAAACAACCAGTTAATGAACAAAGCAACCAAACAGCTAGAACTATTACAATGTAAAGGGCAATAAGTCAGAAGCACTAATGACCAATAAATTAAAAAAAGAGAAACATATAAAATAGTGAGGTATAAAATAAAGGATAAAGAAACTTACCTAATGGCCCCAGAAAAAATAGGAAGAGCGTTTGAAGGATTTTATCAGGACTCATACAATTTATCAGAAGAACTATTTTGTAGGGAAAAAAGATATAGAGAAAATCTTCGAGAGTATAATTATGCCAAAAATCCTGCCTGACCAATTAAAGCTGATAAACCAGCCCATAAGAGAAGAAAAGGTTAGTAAATCTATAGATAAGCTTAAAATAAAGACTGCTCCAGGCCCAGGCGGCTTTACAAAGAAATTTTACAAACTAATGAAAGAGCAATTAAAAGGGGAACTCACTACCATCTTTAACTACATAATGAAAACAGAATGCTGGCCCGTAGAGCTGTTGAGAGTGAATATTGTCCCCATCCCAAAGGAAGATAAAGACCCAGAACTGATTGGCAATTATAGACCAATTTCACTAATTAATACTGATATCAAAATCTTATCTTCTATTCTTGCTGACAGAATAAAAATAAAATAGTTATACCACAGTTAATTAATAATGACCAAGTAGGTTTTATACCAGGGAGGTCTTCAATCAATAATCTCAAAAAAATTATAAATATACTAGAAGAAACAGAGTACAATGGAACCCCTCTAATATTACTGTCAATATACGCAGATAAAGCGTTTGACAGGGTTGGATGGGGTTTCATGTTTACTACCTTAAAACAATTTGGAATCACTGGACCAATAGTACAAGCCATGTGATCTCTCGAAAGCTCTCCCTCAGCAAAGGTAGCAGGGTCAGGTTTTACATCACAAAATGTCCTTTTTAAGAACAGGACTAGACAAGGGTGCCCTCTGTCCCCTTTATTGTATATAATGGTGCTAGAACCCTTTGCAATTTCAATAAGACAAAACAAAAAAATGTAAAGGTTTTACTAATGTGGTAGGACAAATATAATTAAATATTTATGCAGACAATATCTTACTAACATTAGAAGAACCAAAAATGTTGGTCCCAGAGTGTCACGTCTAAACATTTGTTATGAAGGAACACAACTGCAGATTTCGTATAGTTTGAATATTTATTATAAAAAGTAAAAGGTATTGACTTTAATTCCAATTTACAGGTACTGTAGTTTTAAGTAATAAACGATAACTGAAGTCCACAATTAAAAGCACTGTAGCTTTAAGTAGTAAATGATAACTGAAGTCCACAATTACAGGCACTGTAGCTTTAAGTAGTAAATGATAACTGAAGTCCACAATTACAGGCACTGTAGCTTTAAGTAGTAAATGATAACTGAAGTCCACAATTACAGGCACTGTAGCTTTAAGGAGTAAACAATAGTAAATTGCAGACACTGAATCAATAAAGAGTCTCTTAGTAGAATCAACGGTTTAGGTGATAAGCAGTCACAATAGCTGTTCCATAGACTTTAACCGAAGCAAGACAGATGCAGCTAACTGAGATAAAGTATGAGTTGAAGTTAGCTGTAACGGTTTTGTATTATCGAAGGATTTTGGAGACAGGAAATAACAGCTTGAGATGCAATGCTTATCACAGAGGTTTTACTTAGCTTCCGGCACATAGAACACTGGTTCCCAAGATATCCTCAGAGGCGTTTATCCTGGATGGAGAGTGTTAAGCTTTTAGTTGTGGATGAGGAGAGGTGAAGGGAACTTGCAGAGTCTTTCAGTCCGGTCTGGTAACAGAGGTTTTCACAACGAAGTTGTAGCCGGTTCGTGAGTACGGAACGTAGTTCAATAATCCAGCCTAGATCAGCTGGTGCAGTCAGATTAAATAGGCAGACCGTGTCATAAAGGGGTGTGGCTAGGCTCCGTGGAACCAGGAAGTAAGAGGATACCATAGTTAAGGCATGACAGTACCCCCTCTTTAATGAGCAACCTCTGGGTGCTATTGACTTGGTTTAGAAGGGTAACGCTTGTGAAATTTGGAAATCAATATGTCAGCATGAACGACAGAGGAGTTTTCCCATGTATCTTCATCAATTTCATATCCTTTCCATCTGATGAGGTATTGTAAGGAGCCACGATGGATCCTTGAATCCAGTATACTTTGAATTTCGTATTCTTCTTCACCCTGGACCAATATGGGATCAGGAGAAGTAGTGACATTTCTTTGGAAAGGGTCAGGATGATGAGGCTTCAACAAGGACAATTGATTGGATCTTTGGCATACAGAACAAGATTTGACATAAGATTCGATAGTTTGGTCTTGACGAGGCCACCAACAGTATCTTTTAGACAATTCAAGGGTCCTTTTCATACCTGGATGACCTGCCAGAGGAGAATCATGAATAAATTCAAGTACTTTAATTCTGAAAGAGGGAGGTACATAAATCCGGTCTTTAAAATAGTAGAGACCGTTTTTCTTGGATAATTTCATTGATTTAGGAAGTTCAAGAGCATCTTCACTGAGACCTTTAATGTCGTCAATAAGAGAAGATAAGATTCCAATGACTTTAGGCAAAGGAGGTTCTTGAGGAGTTTTGTGTTGAGAAAGGACAGCTCCAATTGCAAATTCCGAAGCATCCGTTTCAAGGACATAAGGATATGAAGGATTTGGAAGTTGAAGGATAGGAGCTGTTGTAAACTTTCTCTTTAATTCACCAATGACTGTAGGAGGAGGAGACTCCAGCTCGGTGTCAGAACAACATGAGGTTTTAGCTGGTTCTTTCGTAGACTGAAGAATTGGAATTTGCTGTAAACATGTTTCTTTACAATAATGTGAGTTAAAGGTGAGAGAGAAAGGAAACCATGAGATTTGAGGGTTGTGGTTCCTTAACCAGTTGATCCCTAATATAATAGGAAAAAATGGTGATGAGATAACATCAAATATAAGACTTTCCGTATGAGTATGATTGATGGTTACTTTTAGAGGGACGGATTCATGAAGTATTGGTCCCGATGAGATGAGGGACCCGTCAATCACTTTAACAGGTACAGAAGTTCTTTTACGAACACAAGGAATTTTATTCTTTGTTACAAAGGCTGAGTCGATGAATACTCCATTTGCACCGGAATCGATAACAGCCTTGGTTATGATTCTTTTATTGTCCCACTGTAATACAAGAACGATAGGGGACATTTGAGTATTTGCTGTAGAGGGAAGTACACTTAGGATGGAAGAGGCATGAGACTGCCTTCTGCCTTTTATCCGTTTTAATGAAGGACAATCAGAGACTAAATGAACTTGAGAGGCACAATACATGCAGAGGTTTAACATACGTCTTCGATTTTTCTCTTCAGGAGTGAGGGGACTTCTTATTATCCCTATTTCCATAGGTTCGATTGGTATGGAATTCTTATCTGGAGCTTTTGAGGGAGTGAAAGGTTTGCGGTCTTTTGACTGTGAAAGGGCTTTTTCGGCCTTTCTTTCTCTTAATCTTCTGTCAATGCTGATTGATCTGTCACGTCTAAACATTTGTTATGAAGGAACACAACTGCAGATTTCGTATAGTTTGAATATTTATTATAAAAAGTAAAAGGTATTGACTTTAATTCCAATTTACAGGTACTGTAGTTTTAAGTAATAAACGATAACTGAAGTCCACAATTAAAAGCACTGTAGCTTTAAGTAGTAAATGATAACTGAAGTCCACAATTACAGGCACTGTAGCTTTAAGTAGTAAATGATAACTGAAGTCCACAATTACAGGCACTGTAGCTTTAAGTAGTAAATGATAACTGAAGTCCACAATTACAGGCACTGTAGCTTTAAGGAGTAAATGATAGTAAATTGCAGACACTGAATCAATAAAGAGTCTCTTAGTAGAATCAACGGTTTAGGTGATAAGCAGTCACAATAGCTGTTCCATAGACTTTAACCGAAGCAAGACAGATGCAGCTAACTGAGATAAAGTATGAGTTGAAGTTAGCTGTAACGGTTTTGTATTATCGAAGGATTTTGGAGACAGGAAATAACAGCTTGAGATGCAATGCTTATCACAGAGGTTTTACTTAGCTTCCGGCACATAGAACACTGGTTCCCGAGATATCCTCAGAGGCGTTTATCCTGGATGGAGAGTGTTAAGCTTTTAGTTGTGGATGAGGAGAGGTGAAGGGAACTTGCAGAGTCTTTCAGTCCGGTCTGGTAACAGAGGTTTTCACAACGAAGTTGTAGCCGGTTCGTGAGTACGGAACGTAGTTCAATAATCCAGCCTAGATCAGCTGGTGCAGTCAGATTAAATAGGCAGACCGTGTCATAAAGGGGTGTGGCTAGGCTCCGTGGAACCAGGAAGTAAGAGGATACCATAGTTAAGGCATGACACAGAGCTTCTAAAAGAGATAAATAAATACTCCTAAGTTTCAGGATACCAAATTAATCTGGAGAACTCAATATTTATTGCTAAACATATGAACAAAAAGTTAACTAACTTTCAAGTACAAAATATCGGGCTCCCAGAAAATAAGGATAGGCTAAAGTATCTAGGCATAACCCTAACTTCAAATCTGAAAGGAGCAAACTTTTTACCCCTACTAAAACAAACAAATAAAAGTTTAAGGGATTGGATAGGGATTGGAAAGGTCTGGGCTTTTCTTGGTCGGATCAACATCTTAAAATCATACATTCTACCAAAATGGCTGTATTTATGGAGAATGATCCCTCTTTATTACACTCATCCTTTTTTAAGTTTGTATGGGGAGGCAAAAAAGCAAAGGTTAAAATGAAAGTTTTGGCCAGATCAAGGCAGGATGGAGGATTGGGGTGCCTAGAAATTTTACAATGTTACATGGCTAGTGGACTATTTCATATACTGCTCACACAAAACAATGCGGCAACTCAAGACACATGGTACAAAATGGAAAAAAGATAAAACTGGGGTAGGAAACCTATCTTCACTATTTTGGGTCTTAGATGTGCATACAAATGTATTAAAGAGGCACAAACCAAATCACAGATACTTAAAGAATTAAATAGCTGGTGGGGCACATTTACAACTAACTGGGACTTAGAAATAGAATAATAGATATGCTTCACATTTCTATCATCTCAGATATGCCAGACAATATTAAAATCAATACTTGGACAACAGGGGGATAAGGGAATTTAAAAACATATTAGAGGAACATAAAGTCAAGTCCTTCAATTAAATTATGGAGGAATTTAATATTCCCCCCAGGGAAGCCTTTAATCATTGGTTAATTAAGGGCTTCATGGCAGAATACCTCCTTAAAAACAAGGGGGAGAAAATTACAAATCTCACACACCTACTCGAACAGAAGAAATACAAAAATATATTAGCAAAATGCGCCAAAGTTATATACAGATGGAGACACAACAAACCGATAGATTTGATTAATAGGTAAAAGAATTGCAAGAACATATAGCAGAAGTAGAGTGGATAGGTTCCCTAAACAAATTATATAAATATATACATTGCTTAAATCTTACTGAAACACAATTCAAACTCCCAAACACATGGCACCTAACACCGAAACGCCTAATTAAAATCTTCCCAGAGTCATCAGACAGATAATGGAAATGTAATGTTAATGAAGGCAATCTGATTCATACATGGTGGCAATGTGCACCCATAATCAAATTCTGGAAAGATGTAATCAATGTAATATACCAAATAACAGAAATGAAATTAGTCTTCAAGCCTGAAGTGGTCCTGTTAAACCTGAACTGGCCAAAAATGACAAAAAGACACTAATGTTAATGCTACATATTATTACGGTAGCTAAATTACTTTTAGCATGAAATTGGAAAACAGTGACAATCCCATGCACCCAAGAACTAATTATACAAGTCATATGGCAGGCAAAAATGGAAATAGGTATCCTGGTGAACTTAGGAAATAGGTATACTCAAATAGAAGACTGGGATACATGGATAAACAAAATGGAAACGTCAAGCAAACAAATACATTTCCATAGAGTTAAAAAGTTACCCCTCTTCTCCCCTGATTGTTTTGTTTTTTTTTGGGGGGGGGGGGGTGGTTAAATAACTACAAACTGGAGCTGAATGTAATATTGTATTTTTTCCTCTCTCCTGACCTTAGTATATAATAATCAAATTGGGCATAATTGATATTCAGTTTCAGAGAGGGGAAGTGACAGGGAAGAGGCGAGGAGATGAACGTATAGAACTTCCCAAAACGGGCAGATGAACAGAATAAAAAAAAATATTGATATATAATGGATGCAAGCTGTGCTCTCTCTCCAAAAGTAAGCAGGGAAAGAAGTCTGATAGATAGAAACTCACAATGGGATTTAATAAATAAAGTGGGTGGGGTGGGGATATGGGTGGGATATGGGGAGTTCAATAAGAAACATGGAAACATTTAATAAATTAATCAGGAGATATTTATGATGACAAGAGTACCAATGCCTGAATTATAGAAGCATCAGAAAAAATAATACAAGGCAGGTACATGTCTGAAATTAAAAACAAACAAACAAAAAAACATTTTACTAGTTTCTGCTTTAAGTTGGGGCCCCCTGAAAGCTATTTTAGATTTAACCTCTAAGATTCCATCAATGTTATATCTTTTTTTAGAATGTTTCCAATATCTGTTTATAATTCTTTTTATTTTTACATTTTCTTATTTGTACTTTGTAGGGGGTGGAGAGGGGGGCAACTAAAAGCTTCAACAGAAAACATGGTTCACAGAAAAAGGTTTCTACAAATATAGGAAATGTACGACGTGTAATAAAGAGTTTCAATCACATAAACAAATACCAATCACCCGCTTAGACTAGATTTAAAATTAGGCAAAATATCAACATGTACTTGTGCAGCTTGGTAAACATGGATAATAGCTGAAACTATCCACTGGCTTATGGCTTCTTTAGATGCCTGTAGTTCCTTTTTTGCCCTGCTTGGAATGACAAACAGTATTTTGGAGGAACTCAGTTTAGGAGCTCTGTGCACATACATACAGAGACATCTGACCAGATCTAAGGCTGATAGTTCAGTTAGATCTTCTCTATTTTCTTGGGTAGCACATAAGGTGAGAAGAATTATATCTTCATTAACTTGAAAGGATGATGTGACTTTATGTCTGAATCCAGATACAGTTCTCAAGATGACTCTGTCCTTGTGGAATAATTAAAGGGCTCTCTTCCGGAGAGAGCTTGAAGTTTTGATACTCATCTACCTGAGGCCATGGCTACCAGGAGGACAGTCTTTACAGTGAGCAGATGAGGAGAGATGGATTCCAAAGGTTCAAGTGGAGCATATTTCAGAGCTTTTTGAATCAAAGGCAGATCCCATGGAGGATACACTGGTTTTATGGGAGGATGAATTTTCAGAACTGCAGTTAAGAATCTTGCTATATATGCAGGTAAGGCCAATTTAAAGAGCCATTGGTAAGAGCAGACAGGACTGAAACGTGTACCTTCAAGGAATTATACCGCAGTCCTTTGTCAAGATGAGCTTGCAAAAGTCCAAAATGTATTTTGCGCATTGACCGTGAAAATCCATGGGTTTGAGTTGAGCCAGGCAATAAAGGCTTACTTAATCTACATAATCTATGGTAGGTAGATTAAGTAAAACATTTCCTGGCTTGCATTATTGTGCTCACATCCACTGGAGAAAACCCTTTGTAGGTAAACATTTTCCTTTCAAATGCCAAGCCCTTAGATTTAGGGATACAGATTTTGGGTGAAACATAGGCCTTTGATTTAGAAGAGACTGAATTTGTGGGAGTTTTTTTTTCCTACCCAGATAGAGAATTGTGTATGTTTTTTTTTTTTACAATTAATTTTGTTGGTCCTTATTTTGTGATTTTCTTTTGTGAGTTATGTGGTTGAGAGATAACAATTGGAATAAAACTGCACCCCCCCCCCCCCAAAAAAAAAACTGAGACAGTATCTTAGTTCTGTTTTGACAGGAGCCTATTGTTCTGCTGAAGTAGAATTGGTGTGTTGGGATCACTTTGAAATGTTTTAGAAAATGTTTTTCATCTGTATCTAAGTCATTTCCAAAAATCTAACATTTTACACACTATATCTTTTGGAAAATATAGTTTATAATTTTTACTAGATGACCAGTACAAGTTAAACCTAATATCCAGCATTGAGAAAATAATTAATCTATTATTTTTTGTACAGTTTACTGTTGCCAGTAATATTTTCCCTGACGCTTTTAATTCATGAGTGAATAGTTAATCAATATCATAGAGTAAGATAATATATTTGAATTAATATCTGAATTAAGTTTTTTTTCCAGTTGGTAAGATTGGTATTTGGTATTGGTATTGGTATTCCAGTTGGTATTTGGATTAATATATTATCTATTAAGTGTTTTGTTTTTTCCCAGTTAGTAGAGCTTTTTTTTGCCCCAAGTACATGGATATTAGTTAGTAAACCAGATAGCCTACCTTGAAACAAATGTTTTTGGAAATTTTATTTACCAGGAAAGATACATTGAGATTTCTCTTTTTTTCAAGTGTCCTGGGTCCACAAAACATTGCATTGATATAATAGGGTACAATAAAATACAAAATAAATATTAATACACAATATGTACAAAATTTAACAGGTAGGAATTATTTAATCAACCATGACACATGCATTCTGTTTTGAGGTATGTAGCAAGGAATCTCTTAAAGGACTTTAGGGGAAGATTTGAAATTGTGCGGGAGGTCATTCCATAATTGTGGTGCTCTGTAGGGAAAGGAGGATCGGGCTGCTTTCTTTTTGTATTGAGGTAGACTAAATAAAGTGCTGGTACTGGATTGAAGGTTATAGGAGTTGTGAACAGCCGGGGAGAGCATTCTGCTCAGGTAGGGTGGGAGCTTTCCAGAAAAGCTCTTAAACACAAGGCTGGAAAGATAAAGGGTGTGTCTATATTCCAACGACAACAAGTTTAGTTCTTTTAGCATTTCACAATGGTGGGTCCTGTAATTACATTGTAGCACAAATTGGCAGAACGAGTTATACAATGTATTGAGTTTACTAAGGTGGGTTTGCGGTGCAGGTGCCTATACTACATCCCTATAATCAATGATTGGCATCAGCATTTGCTGTACAATATTTTCCTTAACTGTAGGGCTTAGGCAGGATTTGTTTCTGTACAGGCCATCTAGTTTTGGATAAAGTTTAGATGCAAGCTTTTCTATGTGGAGGCCAAAAGATAGATTGTGGTCTAACAATATACCCAAGTATTTGAAAGAGTGGACTAGGGTCAGTGTGCTATTTGAATTTGTTTTGATGGATAGGTGGGAATTGTGTAATTTGTGTAATTTAGGTACTGTTGCAAAGATCATTGTGACAGTTGTGTCAGTGTTTAGGAAGAGTTTGTTTTTTGCAATCCACTTTTCTACCTCTGTAAACTGGTCTTGGAGCACAGCCTCAAGCTGCGGTAGATTGGATTTGCTTGCATAGATGTGCATAGTGTTGTCTGCGTACATGAGTACAATTGAAGATTTGCAGACATTAGGCAGATAATTTATAAATAATATGAATAGTAGGGGGCCGAGAATGGAACCTTGGGGAACACCACATGTAACTAGGAGAGGGAGTCACTGTCAGAAATGGACACATATTGCGAGCGATCCGATACATATGATCAAAACCAGGTTAGCGGACAATCACCAATACCTGAGTTTTTGAGTTTGTGCAGTAGAATGTCGTGGTCTACTGTGTCAAAGGCCTTTGCAAAATCAAGGAAAATAGCTCCAGTTAGGTCTCATTGTTCCATGCCAGTTTGGAAGTCATTGCAAACTTTCAAGAGGGCAGTTGTAGTGGAGTGATTTGGGCGAAAACCCAATTGATCAGGGGTCAGGAAATGCTAAAATTACTAATTTCATTCATAGTTATTGAATACTAAAAGCTCTATATTTTCATGCAAACTTTTTCAGGCTATTTGCTACCACAGAACCCATCAGAGATTTAAAAATAATTTGCCATGGTATTTCCACCTCTATACATTATTCCATGGGTTTGTATGCACACCAGTAATTCAGAAAATGTTCCATTCACGTATCTAACAGCACTGATAAGCAATCATAACTGATGAAAAAGATGAAATTAAAATTAAGAAAGTTTGGCTCCTGTTGGCATATGGGACATTTCCAGTATGAATGCCAGCCAGACACAAGAGACATATCACTCTGTAATGCATAAGTGTGCTTTATGGTATTATGTGCAGGTTTGTTACAGTGCCTTCCAGTTTCATTTGAAACATCTATCCATGTTAAAGGACAAATCTCACCTAAAAATAATTTTTTGAATACAATATGAGATTAGTCCATCCCTCCTTTTATGATCTAAAAGCTATATACGTCCACTTTGGGATGGAGAGTGTGGAGGTCAATTGAGGTTTCAAACACTGTCCGACCAAAAGTGCATGCATTTGGCTGAAGGATACGTTTTTCCAATTTCTTTACTTGTACTTCGTTTAAAACAAAAAAACAAACAAACAAACAAAAAACTACTTTCAATAATTGATGAAAGGATTAATATATCAAAACATTATTTGAGGTGAGATTTGTCCTTTAACATAGATAGATGCTATAAAGCTAAGTGCCAGAAATTTAAACCAACCTGCATATAATACCATAAAGCACACTTATGAATTAAAGAGTTATATGTCTCTTGTGTTTGGCCGGCATTTATACTGGAAATGTCCCATGTGCCAACAGGAGCCAAACTTCCTCAAGTTTAATCCCATCCTTTTCATCAGTTATGATTGAGGAAAGGGCTATTAGTCACCTTTACAAAACATTTTTTAAATGACTGGTTTGCTTACACACCCATGGAATAATGTATAGAGGTGGCAATACCTTGGTAAATAATCTTTAAACATCTGATGGGTTCTGTGGTGGTAACTAGCTTGAAAAAGTCTGCAAACAAATATAGAACTTTGGTACTATATATATCATCCTGCTTAAATAAGACCTGCTCACTACATCGCTTGACTACCTGTCTGATACAGAACTTATCTCTAAACCAATATAGACATGAAAGTTATAACAAAAATATAATATACCTAAATTTGTTGTTGATATCTGGGATGGTCATCCAAGGTAGTGAGACCATGACCAAGCTAGGATGGGAATACTTCTTCATAATGTATGTGGAATGCCTAGTGGAAAAATTAGCGTGAGTATAGCTTGTTGGTTATATGCTGGTATATGATAGAAACAAATATCTTTAGACCCTGGAAGAGATATAATCAGATGGAATTTAAAAAAAGTCTTTCTATCTTAGAGAAGACAACATGGCTGTGTTGAAGACTGAAATGACCATCTTGTTAAATAGTCCACTACTAATAGAATAATGTTGTGATTTCTAGATGTTCATAAAAAATACTCATATGTGTGACAAGAATGAAATAGGATGGGAGAAAGTTGCAAGGTGACCAGTAGCAGTACCAGTACCAATAATCCCCTAAAAGCAAATACTAACATTAGATAGATAGGCACACACAATTGCTAATATTAATCCATATTTTTTAAGTTAACAAGATTTCAACTAAAGGTAAAATATTTTTTAAAAGCTGCCTCAACTGATTTTGCTTTCTGTATAAATCTGACATTTAAAAAAAAAAAATGTTACATTAAAAAAAATCTTTCTTTTTAGCAGCGCAAAGACCTTGAGATCTGAAACAATTCTTAACATAAGAAAAGAACTTGTGTGTGAAAAGTGAGTTCTTTTTCTTCCTGTCACACAGTGCCTTTGTTTCAAATCTTGGTTTTTGGTTTAAATTGCTGATTTTTATGTGGTCTTTATAATGATATTAAGTAGAACAATAACCTCTTGCCCACATAGAAAAAGAAAACGTAGAAAATATCCATTTGGTGCTCTCTGTTATATACAGTCCTAGATTAATTAAAATTAATTAAATACACTTTAGCACTAGCATTTTTTAATTTGTCTCCCACACTAAAATTAGGGTACTGTGATATAGTGATGAGCATAACACAATATGGTCATATGGTGGAACTGAATCCCCATATTTGTTTGCTAAGATAGGGGATTTCAAGTAGCCTTGTAAAATGTAAAACTGTATTTATGTGTGTGTTCAGTTCCTTAATCCGTATTTTGTTTAAACAATCCTCATAAGTCATGGTTCATAAAAAAAAAAAGAAATCTCTTGTTTACAATTGATTATTTACTTAAAGGTACAGTATAAAGACCAAAATAACTTTATCTTAAGTAAGAGAAAGATTTGCAAATGAAAACTGTGCCATTTCTAAGAATGTGGTTGAGGTTAAATGGTTGACTTGATAAATGTTGATAGTGGCATACCAAAAAAACAGATATGCATATTAGACTTGATTCAAAGCCTACAATGGTAGAAGTAGAAAATACATCCTTAGAAATTGGTAGAAAAATAGGATGAGATCACTATTGCTTAAGAGGTCAGGAAATCAAGAAGACGTTCAGATATTAAAATCTAAAAGCCTTTTGCATTTCTGGTTGGTATAAAAAAAAGCCATAATACCTAAATAAATAAGTAGAAATCTTATTTATTGTAATGTGTCAAAGAGAAAAATGCAAAATAGACCTGAAAGAGGGCAAAAGAATGGAATAAAACAACTGCAAAAAAAAACAAAAAAACACAACTACAATATGTTACAATGCTTAAAAAATAGTATACAAGCAGCTAAAGTGCTAAACATGGTGCTCGCTTTCACAAAGTCCAATGAGTACTAAAGTGCAGCTGGCTATCACTGTGGAACCAATCGCGATAGTTCCACACAATAAAATATTGTATTTAGTTATAATAAAAGCACACACGTACAATTTTCCACTGACATTTATGCTTTGCTTTGTTGTTTAACCAGTTCCCATTTTTACTTGCAGTAACTATCCTATTTCCACATGAACTGTACGTATTTTTGTCTATCAAATAACTAACATTCCCTGTTGCTATTTTAAGGAGTTTCCAACTCACTCAGAGAGTTCTCTATTCCGACATAAAGGATTAGATATGAACATGAATAGATATGAACACCAATAAATGCCCTTTCTACAAACCTTTTACAGGGTGTTAACATTTTTTAACATCAAGCATTATTAAATTCATGGGATACATGGGGGAAGGGGTTCCCGGCAGGGAAATTAATTTCTGTACAATTATACCTGATAATCATACCTGGAGTATAGATGGAGGTAAGTAAGGCTTCATGTGCTAAATTTTGTTTTAATAAGCAAATAAAAATGTGTATGCTGTACATGTTTTTGGAAGGGAAGGAGTTAATCATCTTGAATTTACCTAGTATCTACATGCTTGTAATTAGATGTGTAATTAAGGTTTCTTTATTCTAGAATATGTACTGTCAGTTATTCTGTGATACAGACAATTTGTACAGTGTACTAGTGTTGGGATGATACCTTTTGGGCTTCCTGGCATTTTATTATTTGTTCCGTAGCAGCAATACAATTTCAAATAAAATGCTACTTATAGTTTCAATTGTATTATTTTTTTTTTAAATACGTTTTGTCACCCCGTCACTAAAGTAAAGATTACGCTAATAAAAAAAAGATACACTGAAAATATCACTTGTAATTTAATTATAGTATTATATCAATAAACGGAACTGATTTGAATAACTGATAAAAATCGATTTCTTTGTAACATTATCAAGCTTTTTATTGGATGCCTAATTCAAGTTTCCATGTGCAGCAATACTAAAAACATTAACGAACTTGCATCTTCTTTTTTAAACATTAATTATACAATACAGGAATCAGAAGTGTAATTTAAGAGATCTTAAGAAAACTGAGCATTTTCATACTTTGCATTGTACCATAATACTACTGTTCACTTCAAAAGTAATTAATTTTGAATACTGCCCAAGTGGTACTTTCATGAGTTACCTTAGTGTTAAAATATACTACTAATGAAGTGCTGTAATAGGCAGTTTTAAAGGCTGTGCAGAAACATTACTAAACTTTGAATTCATCTTTGTTAACAAATTAAGTTGCAGAGAATTTCATGCACAATTAATTACAACATAAAATATGATTCCTAGGTAGTGCAACATTTACATATTGTAAAAGACCTTTCCAGACAATTGACCAATTAGATAAAACATCGTTTAAAGTGAATGATGTAAGGAACTAATTTACATTTTTTTTCTTTTTCAACAGAATCATTTGATGCATGTATGACATGAGCCTGTCAAAACATATGCTGGTTTTGAGGTTTCTATGATAAAAAGCTTAAAATGTTCTAAACTGGGAACAAATGTCCTTGTGTTGAAATATAGAATAGACTAGCTATTGAGTAAAAGCTGCTATTATATTGTACTTTTTTGAAGGTCATCAGCAACAAACGTCTTCATGTTTAATTTTGGTTAGCTATCCTCTCCGCATAACAAAACTCTGTATATTAACAAAAATGTAAAAAAAAAACTAACATGTATTTGAATCACAGGGTTTACACATCGTTCACAAAGTTATGACAAACTTAAAATTTTCTTTACATACTGCTGGTAGAGAATATATATATATTAAAGAAAAAACTAACATTGTACAAACAATTAATTGTGCTATCTTTCATATAAATATTTGGAGTGTATAAAATATTAAGGTTCTACTGCATCACTGCCTGGTTGGCCCTAAACCTACAAGACCTTGCAGAGAGGGCCGCTGAAGTAATCTCTGCATGGTGCTATTGCTCTTCACAGCAAAACTAGGTCTAATTACACACTCACAATGTGATACCCGAGGACAGTTTCCTGGAGTCCTGCAACAAAAAATAAATGGGACTGAGTGACAGGACCCTGAAATCGGGTTTGTACCACCAAAATATTGGGTCATGGTATCCCGATATGTAACCAGAGCCCTTTTATTTTACTTTTGCCTCTGAATGCTATTCATGAACCAAGAACACATTATTCTATGAAGGTTTGAAGATTCCTACGCAGAGTAAGAGAGGAATTCATTTACAATCCCTATGCATAATAAAAAGGGACTGACCAGCGATTTAGCTGAGAAAATAATTTGTCAGTTCAGTGAGAGCCAGAGCTGGAACAGAAATGAAAGTATGGTTACTTTTATGTAGTATGTTTTTCTTTGCAATGGAATGCAAGACACAGCCAGTCAGGATTATTCACTAAATTAGAAATTGCCGTAGAATCAAAGGGAATACCAAGTAAACTTCAAAGTTAAGGCCAGAATAACCAAAATTAAAATAGAATTGAGTTAGAAAAGTTTATGAATTTGGCTATTGTGGTGTACATTTAGTAACTCACTTTGAATATACTTTTAGATTCCTGGCAATGCTCACTTTTGTGAATAATTTGTAAACGTGAAAGCATCAACAGAGTTTGTTACAAGTTTAAAATGACTGATTATAAGCAATAGTGAGCACTAGAAGACTTTAGATGTCTGCTCTATAGGTCTATACCTCACGCGGGATGGTAATTTTTTGCACATGTATTTAAATGTATTCTCCTTCTTGAAAACATCCTGCTGTAGCAAATGTACATTGCTGTTTCCCTCTGTATACAGCTAAATAAATGTGCATTTTTTATTTAATATCTATTGCATTTTTTATAACGTGAATGTGAATTTGGGTTTTCCAAAGCTCCATGTGTTCGATACTGGAGCCATTTGCTACACTCTTGATCTACTGTCCTTTTCTGCTTTATCCTTTACCTCGTCTCTTCTAAGGTTGTGTTGATATGCTTTTTCTTTCATTTGCTCTGAAATAAAAATGTAGTTTATAAAACTGTACATTGATGCTCCAGGAAATATTTCTAGCTTCTAGAGGAATGCATTTTCAAGACAGGAACTCAAGCCAGGTTTGAAAGTTACAGCTTCCTTAATCTATTTGAACAGTAAAGGAAACTTCGAAGATCATATCATTCCTACAAAAAACATAGGAGAGCAGTGAATGGTGTCTCTCATATGTCTATTTTTAAACTAACACATTGGCATTACAGAAATTGCAATAAAGCTCTTTTTTAATTACTCTATTTTAGAAATAATATATATATATATATATATATATATATATATATATATATATATATATATATAAATAGGTAAACAAGGCACTCCTCCTGTATAGACTCTAAAAAATCAACAGCCTAGGTGCAATCCCGCGTTCCAAATATATAACAATCAATGAAGGGAGCACTCCAGGTCTTCAGTTTAGTGGAAAAATATATTTACTGTATCAAAACATGGTACAGGTTCTGTGCAAAACGAAATCAACGTTTCGACCCTGCTGGGGTCTTTATCAAGATCACAGTGACATGTGGTTATGGTGCAGAATATATACATACAAACGATAGTGCTTACCAATCAGAAGCTCGGAGACCCGATCAGCTACAGGACCCGGAAGTGAAGACACCACGTGGGCTACGTCTAAACATGTGATTAGGGTGCCGTGCAACCTACCAGAGCGTGGTAATCTACCAATCAGTGTTTCAGGCGGCCGGCACCGCCGTGATGCCCGGAAGTGCTTAGACCACGTGGACGTAATCATGTGGTAAAGAGTGCATGTGACGAGGTTGCTAAGTAACCAATATAACAAAGTACAAAGCTCCCTCTGTCAAACAGAGAACAAGTGTACAAGTCAAGCACCCTTTATGGAGGACAAATAAAATAAAGATCGCAATAAAAGAGAGGACTATCAGTGAAAACAGTGCATAGTGCAAAAAACATCTAAATCCCCAAAGTGACATTTAGTGAAACAAAAAGTGCATATAACTGTAAGATAGACCAATCTGAGTAACAAAGACGATAAAATATTCTCTATCCATATATTAACTACTCTATGTAGTACATTCATCTTACTATTTTCTATGCTAAATCTAAAGTATATAGATAAGTAATCACTCTCTTGTTTATAATAACTGTCTTCTAGTCATTGTACAGATCAAGGAGAAAACATTGACACCATTAATCACTCTAACTGAGTGGAGAAAAAGGGCACTGCATCCTACGTATCCACTTAGCAACTTACTTTACATATACCTCTACATGTATCACAGCACGCGGTGCTGACCATCTATTCTGACTTAATTCTTCTAAGAAACTGCAAAAAGATATCACTAGAAAATTACAAAAGAAAAGGGAGAAGAGGACAAAAAAATATACTATTAAACACTTGGTGTCTAAAAAAAGCACCAGATAGCTCATGACACCTATCTCTTAAAGAAATATGTTAAAGAAACATAGACAGAACCAAATGTTCGTTGAGTCCTTTCGGGGTCACTGTTTTAAGGTGATGAATCCAATAAGCCTCTCGCTGGAGTAGTAATTTGGATCTGTCACCTCCTCTTGGTGGTATGGGGACATGATCAATGGCTATAAACCTGAAGGTAGGCAGATGGTGTTGTGCTGATAAAAAATGCTTGGCAACCGGTTTATCTGCTTTCTGATCTCTGAAGGCCGTGGTAATTCCAGAGCGATGCCCCGGAATCCGATCTCTTAACGTCATGCCAGTTTTCCCCACGTAGGACAAACCACATGGGCAAGTATTCATGTACACCACATGTGTGGTCATACATGAAATATAGTGGTTGATGGGGATACGCTTTCCACTATGTGGATGTACAAATGTGGTGCCAGTGAGCATATGGCTGCACGTGACGCAGCCACTGCATTTATAGCAGCCCTTTTTTTGAATTTTAGGCTTCCTAGCATAACATACTCGAGGGTCGTTCTTCACTAGTAGATCCCTCAGATTACGATTTCTTTTGTAGCTAATAATAGGGTTGTTTTTAAATTTGTCAGACAGACTTTGATCCACCTGGAACATATTCCAGTGTTTCTGGATGCATTTCTTCAGACACGGAGTGGCCGTATTGAATGTGATGGGAAGAAAGATATTATTCTTGTCACTAGGGCCTATTTTGTTACTTTGATTGTATTTCTTCCAAGCTTTCCTCTTAGCAGTTTCCAGGGTGCGTGGATGAAAGCCCCTAGCCAGGAAGCGATCCCAAACCTCCTGTAGCTGCTGTTCACAGTTAGATAGATTGCTGTTGTACCTCATCACCCGGAGGAATTGTGAAATCGGTAATGAGTCCTTAACGTGTTGAGGGTGAAAGCTGGTGGCAGATAACAGTGTGTTTCGATCCGTTGGTTTTCTAAATAATGTAAACCCTAGTAGATTGTCTGTTATGTATATCTTTACATCTAAAAATTCGATGCTATGTTCACTCCACTCTAACGTGAGCTTTACCGGGATGGATAAAGCATTAATCTGTTGAACCATCTCTTGAAGTGTCGTACTAGTTCCTTGCCAGATAACAAAAATATCATCTACAAATCTAACATATTTTAGTATGTAAGGTTGATATTGTTGTAGGATGTATTTCATTTCGAACCAGTACATGAAGCCACACCCGCACCCATGGCAGTCCCGGATATTTGGAGGTAAAATCCGTCTTCAAATTTAAAGTAATTGCATGATAATGCAATACCCAGCCATTCCATGAGATAAGGGATGTATGGTCCACTGTACATATCATCATTGGCTAAAATATATATATACATAAATTTAATGGTCAAACAATCTGCTATATATATATATATAACATAAATTTAATGGTCAAATAATCTGGTTGTAAGATATCTGTAAGGTTGTAATGGCAAAAGAATGTCTGCAATACAGCATAATACCCACATACTGTAGGTATAGTTAAATCTATATATATATTTAACTATACCTACAGTATGTGGGTATTATGCTGTATTGCAGACATTCTTTTGCCATTTTTTGTATGATGCAAGTAAGGACATCAGGGTATACAGTATGTGGGTATTATGCTGTATTGCAGACATTCTTTTGCCATTTTTTGTATGATGCAAGTAAGGACATCAGGGTCCTTACAGATATCTTACAGCCAGATTATTTGACCATTAACCCCTTAAGGACCAAACTTCTGGAATAAAATGGAATCATGACGTGTCACACACGTCATGTGTCCTTAAGGGGTTAAATATATGTTTGCCACACATGTATATGAAAAAAATATATATTTTTGCTGTTAAACAAATATTTGAGACCCTGTGTATAATATTGCTGGATAACTGATACTATGTACTATCTAAAGCTTTTTTTTCCATAAATATGTTGATAAAGGATGAAGGAATAAATGAAAAAATAAACATTTGCATATAGATGAACAGGTGAGTAAGATACCTGGCTTAGATTTAGCAAATTTTCAAATCACAGAAACTCTATTGAGGTGTAAGTACCTCATCTTAAGTTAATTGTCAAAACTTTACATATGATAAAGTTAACTGTGTAATAAGTTAAAAAACAAACAAACTATTTCTCATCACTGTTTTTTTTTTGGATTTGGATTTTTAGATGCTAAGATTGTATGTCAATTACTCTTTCTGGTGAATGAAACATTTCATTATAAAATATAAATCAAGCAACTGGAATGTGGAATGTCTCATCGATTTTTCAACTTTACCAGCTCTGACTAGATTTTAAAATGTGTTTTTAAATTCACCATAAAGCACTGTTTAATGCATTTGATTCATGTGAATTTCTTAATATTGTGAACTACTATAAATACGAAGGTTAAAGTAAGCAGAACTTTTAATATTTGGGAAACAATAGTATGACAATAAATTCTACTTACTGCAGAGCTTATGTGAAAGGAAATTCTTTTAGACTAGTAAAATTAAATAACAAAATATGTTGATGATAATTTCCATCTGTCTTTAGTTCTGTTTTCCATTCTTTGTTGACAGTTTCTCATTGATAATTTGGATTCTTTTAAGATTTACTGACAATAAAAGTACATTTTGACACTCTCACTGCTGTCTTTTTTTATTTTCCTATTTCATATTTTTTTAAAAAAAACATATTTTGATTCGACCTACTCACAGATTCTTGATTGCCTCTATGGTAACATGTTCCAATGCAGCTAGCTCTAAAAAAAACAATTTTATGAGGTCTTTTTTTTTTTTAAATGTTGCTTTCTTTGAGAGAAGAAAAATATTAATGTCCAACTATATGTGAATATATTTTGTATACGAAAAAGTTTAAAAAAATATGCATAAATGTATATACATTTATATATTACAGAAAACAAATCAGTATATGCTGTGTTTATGAAAGTCTTACATAGTGATAATATTATTATTATTATTATTATTATTATTATTATTATTATTGCAATTTATATAGCGCCAACAGATTCCGTAGCGCTTTACAATATTATGAGAGGGGATTTAACTATAAATAGGACAATTACAAATAAACTTACAGGAACAATATGAATATAACCTGGTAAATCCTCTTCAATCAGTGCTGAAGTTTAGTAAAAGAAGATGTTTAAACCTAGAAAATGTATAGTTTATGTTTGCCCAATACAGGGTAAATGGTGAACACATTTTTTTTAGTTAGAGCAGTATATAGTAGTAGTTGCCGAACCTACGTGGGTTTAAGCAAGTGTACAAATGTGTGTAGAAAATGTGTATGAGTCTATTTATATGTTGAGTTAGGGTGCGTGAAATAAGGGTGTATTTGTACAAATTATTTTAAATGCTGAAGTACATATGTATATAATGTTGGATTTCACAGTTCTATTTGTGAATGGTAAAAATATGTAAATGCAGATGCAGATGTTTTAGTGTGTGTATGTGAATTCAGGGTGTCGATGTGTTGATGTCCAGGATTTTGAATACAGAAACCAATTTTTGCAGAATGTGAACACACTGCATTTTGGAGTGTGTGAATGCAAAAGTATATCTATGTGGATCTTGCTTACTTTGTAATGCTATTTCCCTAACCTTTACCTCCCACAAGATGCCCCTCATCCAATGCCTCCTGTAAATAAGCTGGTTGCTGTTGGAGGCCTCACAGTGATCATTCTATGCTTGATAATTTTATTTTTTTTAGCTTTTTATTTGTTATGCAATTTCAGTTTTGTGTGGAGAGGGGGAAGGAATATATACATAATAAGATCTAAACACTGCTCCCATCTGAAAGTCTGAACTAGAACGTGTGTTCTAGATTAAACAAAGCAATGTATCAAAGAAGCTCACTGGTACCGGTCCTCCATTTTTAACCAGTAGATGATCCAGGAGGAACGCCTTTGCAGCTGCCTGCCATCAGTGGAGGCTCCTGCTTTTACTATTATTTTGCCTCAGGTAGTTTCTTTGTCATCCCATTCTTAAGAATAAAGAATAAGAATAAACATTTGTCGTACATGGTAAGGTTACTTATCTGCTTCAATGTATATTCTCCTTCCAAGCGAGCTGGGGCTCAGTGGCACCTGCATGGCGGGGTTCTTTATTGTGTGCGCCTACCCACATCTCTCTCTACATTTTATATATATAATTCCGATATAAGCCAGTACTCTGTATAAAAATTTGTTTATACATATATATTTTTTATACATGTCCTAACGAAAGTTTTCTTGGAGAATTGAAACATAACTGAAATAATTTTTGAATATCAAATAAAGAAGATTTTGAAGAAAACGATTGAAGTGCTGGATATATTGGAATTATATTGAAAGTGCTGCTGAGCACTGGGTAATATACTATTTTTGGTTGGAGTGCATTGCTATTGGGACATATATATATATATATATATATATATATATATATATATATATATATATATATATGTAGAGATTGTAGCCGTATCAGTCCAGTGATGTAGATGTAAAAAAACAGATAAAATTCATGACTTGTAATACCTTTTTTATTGGACTAACATCATTTTTTAATTACAAGCTTTCGGGAGAACCTCCCTTTCTCAAGTCTAAAGCATTTCTAAACAAGACGACACATAGAATTCAAAGTGGAGTTGTGATACTGGGGTTACAGCATCATGAGGGCAGATAAGACACAGGTTTGATAGAGAATAGACACTATTCTTGCAGAGGGTGGTAAATATATTGTGTGAAGATCACAGAGTGAGGGGGGGAAGAAAAAAATACAAAAACAAGCAAACAGTGCAGAAGTTTGTGCTAGAAGGGGAAATTAAAAACAAAAATACTTATATTAAGAATGAATAAACTTCCATCCAAGAGTTACAGGATATGCATGAAGGCCAATGTACCTACACATACATAGACCCATATATATGTATATGTACCAAACACCTATTCACATATACATACATATATGTATGTATGTACACACTATATTCAAAACACACACATATATATATATATATATATACTCATACACATAAACACATGAACACATATACATATACATACACATACACACAAACACATACATTCATGCATGTAAACTCATATACACAAATATAAATGCACAGTCACATATATAAGCTTACATGCATAAGAGTATGGGAAAGCATAGGTCTTCACATAGTACATTATATATTGATAGAATAAACATATTGGAATGCATTTTAAAGTGTTGATACATATGACAGAACAGTAAGATAATGTTGGGGGAGTGTTCATGCAAAGTGTCGGTAGTGGGACAGGAAACCCAAATCAATATTTAGTCCTCTATTCTTGCTGTTAAACAATTTAATCATTCTGACTTCAAAAGTTTATCTTTCTTGGGTATTTAAAATAAAAAAATAAAAAACTTTCAGTACTTTGATTTTTGGGTCCTTTATTGAGTAGCCAAGCTGGGTAAAGTGGTATCCCACTGGAGTGCAGTACGATTCTTCTTTGTGGTGTTTAATGGAGTGCGTGTGCATATTCATTCTGCCATTTAATTGCTAGGTTTTTTCGCCCAATGTAGCATACTAGGTGGCATTTGGTGCATTGAATCATGTATACCGCATTGCTGGATGTGCAGGAGTATGAACCTTTAATGCTGTAGGTTTATTGTTGTGTGTGTCGGTGTTGTCTGTGCATATGTGCTGACACAGTTTGCAGTGAAGTTTTTTTGCATTGACTGGTCCAGTTTTCTTTATTCTTCCCATCAGTTTGTAGCTTCCTGTTGATTATTTTTTGTTGGAGGTTTGGTGGTTGTCTGAAGGCCAAAATGGGTGTTTCAAAGAAAATGTTTTCAGAGTCACATCTTCTGTTAACATTGGTTGTGGGTCTTTAATGATTTTCCATATTTCCTCGAGAGCTGGGTTGTAGGTGACCACAAGTGGCACTCATGTAGACATTTTTTTCTCTCTGTACTGAACTATATTTTGTATTATAAACTATCTGACTCAGAAGCACCAGTTCACTCCAAAGGATTATCATTTTGCCCTAGCACAAAACTTGTTCACAATGAGCTCTACTCTGATGTGGTAGAAATTTTCAGAAGGATGCAACTTAAGGAATACTTCCATGACAAAGAGAGCACTGAAACAACAATGGATTACAACAACAGGAAAAAGAACACTAATTTCACTCCAGCACCAGGACTAAATGCCAAACTGGAAAGTTACATTAAACGTTTCCGTCTAAGAACAGTATCCTTGGCAACCAAGCAAAACCAAAAGAAAATGTTTCATAATCTCTCAGCACACGAACAAAAGGTTATAAATGACTTGAAAAATAATCATGCTATCACCATTAAACCAGCAGACAAGTGAGGAGCAGTAGTGATAGTGAACACCCAGGGCTACACAAAAGAGGGGGACAGGCAATTGTCAGATGACAAATACTATAGAAAACTAAATGAAGACCCCACCAAGGAATATACATTACAACTTATGGAGTTCATTAAATCCTTCCCTGAGAATTTGCATCTAGAACTGCAATCACTCATACCAACTAGTCCCTGCATGGGCACTTTCTATATGCTTCCCAAAATTCACATGGAAACCCTCACACCTCTTGTCACCAACGCCAACAGCTTCAAAAAATACACAACTGACTTCCTTAACAAACTCAGCCAAATCACCAATCTCCCTGCTAACACCATCCTTGTAACCATGGATGTGGAATCTCTGTACAGCAACATTCCACATACAGATGGCATCAATGTTGCTTCCATTTCCTCTCTTATGCCGGCAACCAAAAGTACAGCCCCCAAATTATCACAGAACTGGCACTATTCATCCTCACATATAATTATTTCAGTTTTAACAATTAGGTTTACCTACAAACCATAAGCACTGCTATGGACACTAAGATGGCACCCCAATATGCTAACCTGCTTATGGCAAATCTTGAACAGAGATTACTAGAAATACAGCACACCAAACCATACAAATATGATCGCTATATCGATGATATCTTCATAATTTGGACTGAAAGCGAATAAAAACTGATACAGTTCCATGACTCTTTTAACTCATTCCATCCATCAATCAAACTAAAATGGAATATTCCACTAGATCTGTGAATTTTCTGGACACCACTGTGACATGTAACAATGGCACAATCCAAACCTCGGTTTACAGAAAACCCACAGACAGTGCAGTTATCTTCACAGCTCCAGCTTCCACCCCTCCCATACTAAACAGGGCATCATCTACAGCCAAGCCACTAGGTACCATTGCATATGCTCTGATCCTAATGACCACAATTCCCATCTAAATGTACTCTCCCAATCTATTAGACAGAAAAGCTACAAACCAAAGACTATTACCAAACAAATCAACTCTGCTGTAAAAACTCTGCTTCAGTACAGAGAGAAAACTGTGGGCACCTACAACCCAGCTTGAGTAAATACGGAAAATCATTAAAGACCTACAACCAGTGTTAACAAAAGATGAGACTCTGAAAAACATTTTCTCCGAAACACCCATTTTGGCCTTCAGACAATCACCAAACCTCCAACAAAAATTAACCAATAGGAAGCTACCCACGGATGGGAAGAATAAAGAAAATGGGACCAGTCAATGCAAAAAACCTTGCTGCAAACTTGTCAGCACATATGCACAGACAACACAGCCACACACAACAATTAAACCAACAGCATTAAAGGTTCATCCTCCTGCACATCCAGCAATGCGGTATACATGATTCAATGCACCAAATGACACAGAGGATGCTACATTAGGGAAACCACCCAGCAATTAAATGGCAGAATGAATATGCACAGACACTCCATTAAACACCACAAAGAAGAATCGTACTGCACTCCTGTGGGACACCATTTTACACAGCCTGGCCACTCAATGAAGGATCTAAAAATCAAAGTCCTAAAAGTCCTGAAAGTCCAAGAAAGAAAAACTTTTGAAGTCAGAATGATCAAATTGTTTAACAGCAAGAATAGAGGACTAAACATTGATTTGGGTTTCCTGTCCCACTACCAACACTTTATATGAACACTCCCTCAACATTACCTTACTGTTCAGTCACGCATTCCAATGATATGTTTATTCTATCAATATACAAAGTACTATGTGTAGACCTATGCTTTCCCATACTCTTATGTATGCTCATTTATATTTGTGTATAAGAGTTCATGTGCATGTATGTATTTATGTATGTGTTTATGTGTATGCATATACATACATACGTATATAATATATAGAAGACGTCCCTGCACTCAAGCTATAGTATTTCAAAAGTTATTTTCCGGGTGCCAGCCAGGGTTCAAATATCCAGAAAAAGCAACAAGTTTAGCTGCACTCTCGGTTAGGAGATAAAATCTTCAATGCTTTATCCTTCTATACATTCACTATTATATAATCCTTGCACTGTACATTAGCGATCCTTTGGTGTCCTTATCACACATAAGCACTGTTATCTGTATACACGTTGCTATAGGAACGTGCCGTGTGCCATCACGTGTGCACGTGATGACATCACAAAGGGGGCGAAGTACCTTCACGCATGCGCCTGGCATTCAGCTGAACGCTGATGGTAACACAGTTCACCTGGGGTAAGTTAGATCACTGCATTGTTTTCACTTATGTTTTTAATTATGTATGTATATATTCAAGAGCTGTTTGTGATAGTATTCATGTCTTGATCCTGATGAAAGTCCACAAGCAGGACTGAAACGTCGATCTATATTTTTTAAATGAACAAATAAAGCATTGAAGATTTTATCTCCTAACCGTGAGTGCAGCTAAACTTGTTGCTTTTTTGACATATATATATATATATATATATATATATATATAATATATACATATATTGTGAGCGAAAATGTGGAATATTGGTTGAAGGAAGATATATCAGGCCTGCTTTGCTAAACAACAACCAGATAATTTTCAGTTGTCAAATGTCCCAGGGAGAGATGTTAAGTTTGCAATATACATTGCTGATACTCTGCAAAACACGGTATTGGGTCCCTGGGGCAGAGCATTTGGAGAGCAGGGTGGGCCAGTACTCCAACAACACTAGTTGATCTGTCACAGACCAGAACTTGGATTTAACCTAAGAGTTCCAGAAATGTTAACTAATTGACACTCACCTGTAGCTGGTCAATTAGCAGGCAGGCCTTTAAAAGAAAAGATCAGCCTGCTGCAGAGTGGGGGAGAAAAGGCCAGCTAGGAGAGAAATTGTGTTTATTGGAAATCTATTTGGTTTTCTTGGAAATTGGTAAGTGGGAAAGCCACCTAATTACAGATAGTTATTTCTGTCTAGTAAGAGCTCAAGTAAGAGCAAGGAATTTTGTTTTGTTTATTATTATTTAAAGCACCTGTTTTCTTATAAAATAAAAAGGAAAACTGAACTGGATGTGTCCTGGACTTTGTATACCCTAGAAGGTTGTGGTTACCGTAAGATCTGTGACATAATCTTACCTGTAAAAGAGGTGGTTTGTTACATATATATATATATTTACATGCATACATGTATGTATATGTGAATAGGTGTACATATACATATATATGGGTATGTGTAGGTACATGTATTGGTGCTTGTGTGTGGATGTATGTGTAGGTGTGCATGTATATTGTTGCATGTACTTGTGCATACTTGTACATATAAACTACTGTGTGCGTGTGTCTATGTATGCTGGATATAGGCCTTCATGCATATCCTGTAACTCTTGGATGGGAATTCATGCATTCTTAATATGTATTTTTTTTTAACTCTCCCCTTCTAGCACAATCTTCTGCACTGTTTGCTTGTTTTTTTGTCTCTCTCTCCCCCCTCACTCTGTGATCTTCACACAAGATATTTACCACCCTCTGCAAGAATGATGTCTATTCTCTATCAAACCTGTGTCTTATCTGCACTCATGATGCTTTACCCCCTGTATCACAACTCAACTTTGAATTCTATATGTCGTCTTGCTCAGAAATGCTTTAGACTTGAGAAAGCGAGGTTCTCCCGAAAGCTTGTCATTAAAAAAATTAATCCAATAAAAAAGGTAATACAATTTTTTTTTACATATATATGTATATATATCTCGTTGCTAAACACATACACACCAGTCAAGCCATAAGACTTGTTTTTTTTCCCACAGAAATCTCTCTTTAACAGTGCTCTTACTACTGCAAGTGATTTTGGATAGGCGTATGCAAATGAGCTAAGCAAATGAGCGCACACACACACGTACACAGCAATAAAAGGAACATTTTAAGCAGACCCCAGCTAAGTTGCCAAAACATTCTTAAATACATTGACTACTTATTTTGGATAAGAGCACTCCTGGTATCAGAACCACTACAGGAGGTTGTTGTGGCTACAGCGTTTGGAGTGTTCCTTTAAAATACCAGTTACCCTCGCAAGATAAAGTTCTGGTTCCACCCCTGCCACTAACCAGCTTTGCTGCCTTAATGGAAACTAGATTGTTATCATTTTTATACCACTGGAGGTCCACATAAAAATAAATGAAAGAAACACTACAGCTTTAGAATGCAAATCTGTGTTCCTAACTTTAGTGTCCAAAGTCACCCTTAAGGTGACTGAGCCCTCGCTGCTAGCGTTAAAAAGGCGATTTTACTTGCCTTTTATTCATTGCAGTCCAACTCTTCTCAGGAAAGCTCTACCTCTTTGGCTGTGATAATTTCCCATAGGAAAACAATGGGAAGCTAGGTCACATGTGCAGCAAAACACCATGCTGTACCCATCAGATTGAAATAGAGGAGTGTTACTCCACTATTTAATCTGTGGCAAACCTAGCAACTTTAGGTCATACTGTTTAACATCTGAAGGTTGTCTGTAAAAAGCTGCTTTAATTCTGTGTATGGATGTATTCGTGTAATTTTGTAATAGAGAGCATTCGTATGCTAACGGCTGAAAGCCGCTAGCATTCACATGGTAGTTTCACGAACAATGACTTGTCACACTGTTCGTGAAACTAATAAAGTACCGAATGGGAGCCCACACACAAAGGGTCGTGTGGCTCCCATTAACCGATTGCAACAGTGTAGCAATCGGCGGTTAATTGCTTTCCTGGGTGGCCGTCGTTCGGCTACCGACCACACTCCTTTGTTAGCCCAACGGTGTTTGGTCGTCGAGCGCCTGGAACTGAAATCGGCTACTCGACGGCGCGAACACCACTGGACTTCCAGGCCGTTCGGGAGCACCGGTCCTTCGGTATTTTGTTCCCTAATATGTATTCGGTACTTTTAAGGAGAATGTAATATAAAGTGTGTTTTGTGCGGCGTTCGGTTATTTATGCTGGGATCTGAGCGGTACTTTCATAGAGTGTGCGCTCAGACCCCAGCTATCTACCGAACGGTCATTTAGTATAATCCCATGAATAATATTAAAGTTATATATTTTTGTGTTAAAATCCGGTTCTGTTATACGGAGGGATAATCCATTTAACATGATATTCTAGTGGGAGTATCCCTCTCGTACAGCAGTGCATGGTGGGATACATGCTCTGTATAGTCAGTTCCCCATGTAGTCCTCTACTGTATAACCCCTGTAAAGTGACTAAGGAAATCCCTTGCATGGGGAACCACATAAATACTGGAGCTTGTGAATAAAATCGTCAGTTAACTCCCAGAACTGTGTTTAGTCCGGTTACTGGGGGATTTGGGATATTGCCTTCATTTCCAGTGCTTTACTTGGATTACTTTCTGTACCAGGGGAGATTTTGGGATTTAACATTGCAGCTCCGCTACATAATTAGTGATGTCGCGACCATGACATTTTCGGTTCGCGAACGGCGAACGCGAACTTCCGCAAACGTTCGCGAACCGGCGAACCGGGCAAACCGCCATTGACTTCAATGGGCAGGCGAATTTTAAAACCCACAGGGACTCTTTCTGGCCACAATAGTGATGGAAAAGTTGTTTCAAGGAGACTAACACCTGGACTGTGGCATGCCGGAGGGGGATCCATGGCAAAACTCCCATGGAAAATTACACAGTTGATGCAGAGTCTGGTTTTAATCCATAAAGGGCATAAATCACCTAACATTCCTAAATCACAATGGATATGAATTGACACCTGACATATGACATATTGACACCTTGACATATGGATTGACACCTGTCCTCAGAGACCCTGATACACACTGACACAGAGCAGAATAGGGACTGTTCCCCCTACATAGGGTCACTTGGCAGATATGGATTGACACCTATCCTAAGGATCCCTGATACACACTGACACAGAGCAGAATAGGGACTGTTCCCCCTACATAGGGTCACTTGGCAGATATGGCGTGGTCGTGGGAGGAGGAGGATGACTTTCACCTCTTCCCCTGTTAGATTCCCGTTGTGCTGTGACATCACCCTTATACGCTGTGTAAAGCATACTTTTTAATTTATTTTGCAAATGCTGTATCCTTTCCGACTTGTTGTAATTTGGTAACATTTCAGCCACTTTCTGCTTATACCGGGGGTCTAGTAGCGTGGACACCCAGTACAGGTCGTTCTCCTTCAGCCTTTTTATACCAGGGTCCCTCAACAGGCACGACAGCATGAAAGACCCCATTTGCACAAGGTTGGATGCCGAGCTACTCATTTCCCGTTCCTCCTCCTCAGTGATCTCAATGAAGGTATGTTCTTCCCCCAGCCACGTACAACACCACGGGTAGCAGATAGGTGACAACGAGCACCCTGGGATGCCTGTTGTGGTTGGTCTTCCTCCTCCTCCTCAAAGCCACATTCCTCCTCTGACTCCTCTTCCTCACAATCCTCTTCCAGCGTTGCCGCAGGTCCAGCAAGCGATGCTGATAAGGCTGTTTCTGGTGGTGATGGTGACCACAACTCTTCCTCTTCACGCTCATCTACAGCCTGATCCAGCACTCTTCGCAGGGCACACTACAGGAAGAAAACAAATGGTATGATGTCGCTGATAGTGCCTTCGGTGCGACTGACCAGGCTTGTCACCTCCTCAAAAGGACGAATGAGCCTACAGGCATTGCGCATGAGCGTCCAGTAACGTGGCAAAAAAAATCCCAGCTCCCCAGAGGCTGTCCTAGCACCCCGGTCATACAAATATTCATTAACGTCTTTTTCTTGTTGGAGCAGGCGGTCGAACATTAGGAGTGTTGAATTCCAACGTGTAGGGCTGTCAAATCAAGCGCCTCACTGGCATGTTGTTTCGCCGCTGGATATCTGCAAAGTGCACCATGGCCGTGTAGGAACGCCTGAAATGGCCACACACCTTCCTGGCCTGCTTCAGGACGTCCTGTAAGCCTGTGTACTTATGCACAAAGCGTTGTGCGATCAGATTACACACATGTGCCATGCTCGGCATATGTGTCAACTTGCCCAACTTCAATGCCGCCAACAAATTTGTTCCGTTGTCACAAACCACTTTGCCGATATCCAGTTGCTGTGGAGTCAGCCACTTTTCCACCTGTGCGTTCAGGGTAGACAGGAGTGCTTGTCCGGTGTGACTCTCTGCTTTCAAGCAAGTCAAACCCAAGACGGCGTGACACTGCCGTATCCGGGATGTGGAATAGTACCTGGGGAGCTGGGGGGGGTGCCATTGATGTGGAGCAAGACACAGCAGCAGAAGAGGACTCAGCCGAGAAGGTTATGGAAGAGGATGGAGTAGGAGGAGTAGAGGAGGTGGCAGCAGGCCTGCCTGCAAGTCGTGGCGGTGTCACCAACTCCTCTGCAGAGCCACCCATTCCATGCTTGGCAGCCATCAGCAGGTTTACCCAATGCACAGTGTAGGTGATATACCTGCCCTGACCATGCTTTGCAGACCAGGTATCAATGGTCAGATGGACTCTTGCCCCAACACTGTGTGCCAGACATGCCATTACTTCATTTTAAACAATCGAGTACAGGTTGGGGATTGCCTTTTGTGCAAAGAAATTTCGTCCGGGTACCTTCCACTGCGGTATCCCAATAGCCACAAATTTTTTGAACGCATCAGACTCCACCATCTTGTATGGTAAAAGCTGGCGGGCTAATAGTTCAGACAAGCCAGCTGTCAGACGCTGGGCAAGGGGATGACTTTCTGACATTGGTTTCTTACGCTCAAACATGACCTTGACAGACACCTGACTGTGGGCAGATGAGCGGGAACTGCTCAAGGCGAGAGACAGAGTGGTGGATGGTTGAGAGGGGGCAAGGAGGACAGCAGTGGTTGAAGTGGCTGAAGATGCTGGACCAGGAGGAGGATCCCATAGGCGTTTGTGATGTGCGATCATGTGCCTACGCAAAGCAGTTGTACCTAGGTGGGTGTTGGACTTCCCACGACTCAGTTTCTTTTGGCACAGGTTGCAAATGGCATCGCTGTTGTCAGAGGCAGACACACAAAAAAAGCCACACTGCTGAGCTCTGCAATGACGGCATTCTGGTGGTGGACACAGCATGCGTTGATTGGCGTGCTGTCGGGCTGACCCCGGGTGCCGATGCACGTTGTCTGACTGTGCCACTAGCTCCTTGCGACGACCTCCCCCTGCTTCCAACTCGTCTCCTCCTCCTCCTCTCTGTCTCCCCATCTGAACTTTCGCCCTGTTCTTCTTCTTGCCGAGCAGGCACCCACGTGACATCCATGGACGCATCGTCATCATCAACCGCTTCACTTGTATCTGACAACTCAGCAAAGGAAGCAGCAGCAGGTACAACATCATCATCATCACACCGTACGTCCATGTGTGTAATGCTTCCTGCCTGAGACATATCCCTGTTATGTACATCCTCTGGCAATAATTGTTGTGCATAACTCATTTCTTCAAACGGATGTGTAAATAACTCCTCTGACATACCAAGTGAAGCGGCTGTGGTGCTAGTGTTGGTGGTGGCGGCAGGCAGGTGAGTGGTATCTTGAGAGGTGCCCGAACCTAAGCTGGAGGAGGATGGTGCGTCAAGGTTCCGAGCGGAAGCTGTAGAAGATTGGGTGTCCTGTGTTAGCCAGTCAACTATGTCCTCAGAACTTTTCAAGTTCAGGGTATGTGGCGTCTGAAAACTGGGCATTATTCTAGGGCAAAAGGGAATCACAGCACCATGACCATGATGGCCCCTGCGGGGTGGCCTCCCTCTGCCTGTCATTTTTTTTTGGATTAGTGGTACTATGCGTGCAAGCTACTGTGAGACCAGATATGAGTGGCACTGTGCAGTGGCAGAGGTTGGCAGAGTACACGCTGTAGGCCTGACACACCCGCTTGAAGACAAGTAACTGCTATTCAATCTATAACAGTGAAAAACGTTTTTGGGTTTTAAATGCATGCTATTGTGACACCAGATATTAGTGGCAATGTGCACTGGCAGAGGTTGGCAGAGTACACGCTGTTGGCCTGACACACAGACGCTTGCAGACAACTAACTGCTATTCAATCTATAACAGTGAAAACGTTTTTTGTTTTTAAATGCACGCTATTGTAACACCAGATATGAGTGGCAATGTGCACTGGCAGAGGTTGGCAGAGTACACGCTGTTGGCCTGACACACCCGCTTGAAGACAAGTAACTGCTATTTAATCTATAACAGTGAAACAAGTGTTTTGTTTTTAAATGCACGCTATTGTGCCACCAGATATGAGTGGCACTGTGCACTGGCAGAGTACACGCTGTTGGCCTGACACACAGCCGCTTGCAGACAACTAACTGCTATTCAATCTATAACAGTGAAAAAAGTTTTTTGTTTTTAAATGCACGCTATTGTGACACCAGATATGAGTGGTGGCACTGGGCAATTGGGCACAGTATCCACTGTGAGCCTGACACACAGACGCTTGCAGACAACTAACTGCTATTCAATCTATTACAGTAAAAAAAAAGGTTGTGAGTTTTTAAATGCACGCTATTGTGCCACCAGATATGAGTGGCACTGTGCACACTGGCAGAGTATACGCTGTTGGCCTGACACACAGACGCTTGCAGACAACTAACTGCTAATTAATCTATTACAGTGAAAAAAATGTTTTTTGTTTTTAAATGCACGCTATTGTGACACCAGATCGAGTGGTGGCACTGGGCAAGTGGGCACAGTATCCACTGTGAGCCTGACACAGAAGCTAGCAGGCAGGCAGGCAACTGCAATTAGATTACACACAAAAAAAGCAGGCTGATGTTCTAGCCCTAAAAAGGGCTTTTTGGGGTGCTGTCCTTACAGCAGAGATCAGATGAGTCCTTCAGGACTGTAGTGGACACTGAATACACTAGCCTAGCTATACATTTCCCTATCAAATGAGCAGCAGCTACACTTTCCCTCCTCTATCTAAGAATGCAGCTTCAGAATGAATCTAAAATGGCTGCTGTACAGGAGGTGGAAGGTCTGGAAGGGAGGGTCTGCTGCTGATTGGCTGGAATGTGTCTGCTGACTGTGAGGCACAGGGTCAAAGTTTAGTCAATGATGACGAATAGGGGGCAGATCGAACCGCGCATGTGTTTGCCCGCCATGGCGAACGCGAACACGCTATGTTCGCCAGGAACTATTCGCCGGCGAACAGTTCGGTGCATCACTATACATAATCGAAGCACCCCTAGTGGCTTATCAGTATGACAGCCAGTAGAGGCAGGTCGCAATCATTGTCGTTCCTGAAGAAGAGGTTTATAAAGAGGAGACTTGGTGCCCAGATCTCTTCCCTTTAAATAAACAGCCATTTGGAACCCAGCAGCTTTAAATTAAATATGATGTTGAGCTGGCTTAGACAATCCTTCCCGTTGCAGCTGGGACTCTAATGCCAGGCAGTCATGCCTGAACAGTTCTACCAAACAAATTGCATTTTGATTGAGCTTTATATACAGTACATGAAATGTTTTGCCTGATCAGATGTGGACTCATTTGTTATAAATTCAAAATACCAGTTTAAAGCAAGCCACACTTGTAGTAGGGAAATGTGAACTACATATTGCAGGACTATTAACACATATATTTAAACAATAATATATTAATGGTTATATGCTATTGCATTTTTTTACCATATAAGTATGCTAAATATTTATAATGTTATATCAGAATTATATATGAAATATGTTTTGTCTAGATGTATGTATTGCACATATTGTGTTTAATATGTAATGATGTTGTTTTTGTCATGTGTGTTACCTTTTTTTGTACCATAAAGCCTTTAGAAATATAAATGATATACAAACAGAGCAGCAATTCAATGTAAACAGTAGATGTGTTCTGCATTAACGTCACTGAATACTGCCACCTAATGTGATTAAGTAAAAATGACAGTACATAAAACATATATTGCTCACCACTACTTTTAAATTATATATTGCATCGTTGCTAAAATAGAAAAAAAAACCACACTAAAAACTCTGAAAAATATGATTCAGAGCTTCGGGAGCTAACATTAAAGGATTTATAAAACACAGACTTAAACTTTGCTATCTTCAAAGATTAAGTTAATGATATAATATGTTATAGTGTGGTCACAAAAATGACTTGGGGAAAAATAGATCGGTTATCTATACTGAAAAATTCTCCAACACACTCAAGTCAGATTTTTTATTTTTTTTTAAACTATGTCATTTTAGTGAATAATCCCTATAATTAGAGTTTGAAAACTAAAGCGACTTAGCATGGAGTGTGTGACATGAAAAAAAGGTTTTGTTAGCTGTGAAATGGAAAATGATTTAAACACGTATTAGATTGAATTCTTTGAGGTGTATGGCTTTTCAAACAACATGGGTAGTTAGCGATCATTGTCAGGTTTTTATTATTATAATAATTTTAGTGTAATAAAAGGTATACGAATAAAGGAGAAAAGGTCAGTTTTTTTTAAATGTGAATGCACTGTATAAATATATTTCATAACTTTGGTGAATATTTAGCCATGGCATTGACTTTATTCAAGTTACTTCTTTTTGCCTACGTTCTAAAACCTTTTTAGCAGTTTTAGAATATGTAAACTGTTTTGTACATTTTTAGTATATTAATCTGTGTAATTATTTGTCTTAATTTGTATTGTACATGTAATAAACCTTAAAGAAAAGAGAAACTGTTTGTTTACATCCTAAGAAATGTAATTATTTTAAAAAAAAAATGGTAAATATATGATTGAGTTATATATTTTTGATTAAAATAACCAGACTGGAAAAATCACTAATATGAACTGTCACCTATGTTTTTACCCAATAATGCCATGATGGAGGTACAGCTGGTACTCTGTAAGGGGCCTGTGCATGGTCTAGAACCCACTTGGGGTACACTAATGTTATGTGTTTTAGATGTGAAAAAAATAATATGTCCATTAAAGGGAAACTCCAGTGCCAGAAAAACGATCCGTTTTTCTGGCACTGGAGGGTCCCTCTCCCTCCCACCCACCAATCCCCGGTTACTGAAGGGGTGAAAACCCCTTCAGTCACTTACCTGGGACAGCGGCGATGTCCCTCGCCGCTGTCTCCGCCTCCGCGACGCTCCTCCTAATGATTACGTCGGCCGGTGGGCGAGACTAATCTCGCTCACCGGCCGAGGAGACCTAATGCGCATGCGCGGAAATGCCGCGCATGCGCATTACGTCTCCCCATAGGAAAGCATTGAAAAATCATTTCAATGCTTTCCTATGGGGTTTTGAGCGACGCTGGAGGTCCTCACACAGCGTGAGGACGTCCAGCGACGCTCTAGCACAGGAAACCTGTGCTAGAACCCAGGAAGTGACCTCTAGTGGCTGTCTAATAGACAGCCACTAGAGGTGGAGTTAACCCTGCAATGTAAATATTGCAGTTTATGAAAAACTGCAATAATTACACTTGCATGGTTAAGGGTAGTGGGAGTTGGCACCCAGACCACTCCAATGAGCAGAAGTGGTCTGGGTGCCTGGAGTGTCCCTTTAACCACACCACATTGATTAGCTGTGGTCCAGCTCCTTAACAAACTATGCTAATTCTGCACATTTACATTCCTACTATATCACTGGTAAGAACTGTTATCAGATCAAATCATTTTAGTGCACGAATGAAGCATTGAGGCACTATAACCACAGCTCACTTTGAGCACACAGTGAAGATAATAGATGGCAACCTCAGTCTTAGAACACCCAAACACCACTAGACTTCAGGAAGCCACCCTCCCGTAGCAAAATTTAAATTAGAGAAATAAGAGTGTGGCTTAAACACTAAAACAAAAAATTGATTTATGTGTGTGTATGTGTGTTTATGTTTGTCAGTGAATATTTGTGTTTGTGTGGCAGTGCAATTACATGATTAACTAGATGTTACATTGTTAACTTTGGATAGCTTACTGTGTTCTAGTGGTGCCTTACTAATCAACTGGAGTCCCCTGTGAGAAAGAACATTAAAATAGCCTAGTAGATTGTCTATAGAAAATGGGCCTGGTTGCATTTATGTACTCGCATCTATTCTCTACTCTGTAATTACTTTGAAATTGATTTGCAAATTACACTGTACGGTGTTATGATTCTTTAGTCATTTAAATGTAAACACATCAAGAAAAGAGATGACAAAATGAGGGGAAAATTACAAAATGATATAATGATGAACATATCCGAGGCATAAAACCCCCTAACCCCTCCTTGAGATTAAGAATCAGCAACGTCCATATTGTATATTTATATATTATTGTGGATGTTACTGTGAAATGTACTACCTACCTAGAGATTGTTGCAGACCATGTACACCCCTTCATGACAAAGTTATTCTCTGATGACAATGACCTTCTTCTCAAGACACACCCTCTTATCGTTATATATCAGTATATCATGCAGGCAGCTAAATCATTTAAGAGTTTATTCATGTTGCTAATTTTTCTGGAGTATCAAAAGAAATTCTTACACTATTATATGTAAAAATTACTTTTGCAGGGAAACCCTTTGAATAATTAATATGATTATGTCTTAAGGTCTGGATTTGTTGGGTAAAGTTTTCCTCATTTGATACGAGAGATCAAACCCTTATTTGAGCATATATTGAGTCCTTTATTTTGTAATGCATTTAGTATCTCCATTTTTAATTTAAATGAGTAAGAGCAGGTGATCATGTTTCTGGGTTCCTGCTCTGATACTTTAGATGGTATGAAAGTCCTATGACAATATTCAAGAAAATTAGTTTTTTATCCAGGGAGCCCCAAGAGGCTGCACTAATCGGCTTTGTGCCTTTTTTTGCCATCCTTCCTACTCCCGTCAGTTCTGATGTGCAGACTTGCTCCCTAGCGAGATGCTGGAGTCCATTTTACGTAGTGGTTTGGGCATTGTAAGCCAATTCCCGCCCATTTGTTTCAGCCATTTTGGATGCTTCAAAGTGCTATAGTTGTATATTTTCCATGTGATTAGGTTATTTTCTTCTACTTTACCATTATTATATCACTTGTCGTTTTTTTTTTTCTTTCAGACTTAGTTTTTAATATCTCCATTCTCTTCTTACCCGTTTCCTTTTTGTTTTTTGTTTTTTCATTCAAACTACCATTTCAAAAAATGTCCTTTATACTATTTAGGATGATCCCATCTAATTTTTTTTGCTTTATAGTTTTTTCCCCTGTATTGTACTACAGTGGTTACTTTATCACTTGTCTGCTGCTGCTTAGTTGCATTGTGGACTGCACTGTGGGTTGTATGTGTTATAACTTTAGTTGCACTTAAAGTTATAACACATACATTACATGTCTGCATAATTTTGTGTTTGACCCCCACTTAACTGTTATAGCTTACTTCCATTGTGGGTGACCCCCAATTTTGTATTATTTTATTTAATTTTAAGGTGCCATTTTTGTTAAGTTATTACTTATATATTACTTAAGCATCCCTAAAGGGAAACTATAGTCACCAGAACAACTACAGCTTAATGTATTTGTTTTGGTGAGTAGAATCAATCTCTTCTGGCATTTTCATGTAAACACTACTTGTTCAGAGCAAAGGCAGTGTTTACATTGCCCTCTAGGGACACATCCAGTGGCCACTCCTCAGACGGCCATTGGATGTTCTTTCTGGGGCAGGATTGCACTGTATGCAGCACTGCCGTTCAGTGTCTCCACGCTCTACATGAAGATGTTGAAGTTTTCTCATAGAGATGCATTGATTCAATGCATCTCTATGAATAGGGGCTGATTGGCCAAAATGGTGTTTTGCCCTGCCCCCATCCTGCCTACTTGCCGATTTCAGTCAATCCAATGCTTTCCCTGTGGGAAATCAGTAGATTTGCTAAACATCTGCAGTTCTGATGATGTCATCAAGGAGGAGGATCAGGTGGGGCCAGGGCTGGCGGATCGGGTGGGGCCAGCGCTGGCGGACCCGCGTGGCGCTGGAAATAAGGTGTGTTTTAACACCTTTTAAGAGGGATAAGGGGGGGGAGGGAGGCAGGCCACCTAAATAGTAGATTAAACACTATATGGTCAGGAATACATGTTTCTGTTCCTGACCCTATAATGTTCCTTTAAGTACTCCTGTTCATTATGTCTGAACAACCAGACAACTCCCTCACTGTCTATCTTAAAGTCTGGCTTTTCTCTGCTATTGCAGAATACATCCCTAAAAAACGTACTGCATTTCAAGAGCAGCCCGAAACTACACTCCAACACCTTCCTGACTCAGATGAGTCTCAGAATCTCTTTAATCATAAAGGAGCTTCCTACAAGCAACCCTGGAAAGGTAACAGCGCATCACCTGGTAAAGGCAAAGCAACTACTAAAACACTTAAATTAACACATTCCTTTTCAGCATATTTTCAGGATTTAGATTCTTTGGAGGGCTCCACTTCTTATCATGATCTACAGATCATGGATGTTTATTGGGCAGGATACTACGACGATGACTACGATGATTACCATTAATGAACAGCAAAATACTCCTTCACAGTATGTCAATGAGTCTTTTTTTAAACACTCCCAGGTTTCACAACAGGATCAGTCTTCTGAGATGCTGTTAGATTCCCAACTACAGCCTTTGTTTGACCCTAGAATAATCAGCCACCCACGCTCAGTTGAATGGGCACCAACCGAACACATTGCACAATTTTGACTATGCAAGTCTCTTTAAAAACGACATCACAAATAAGCCAAGGGACAAGTGTCCTTGACACACAATTCCTGATAAAGTAGCTATCACAGCAGAATTTGACCCCATTTGGTTACTTTGTAAGCAAAAACTGGTATGTATCCTTATAAGAGCCTTGGGAAGGGCTTAAAAGAAGTAAAAGACCAATTACTCGTTATCACTGGCCCTCTTATCCAAATTTTATTTTGGCTGATGATGCTTAGCAGACAATTCATGTTATCCACGCATGGTTTTGTGAATGGGTACAGAGAGCCCTTTGATTCTTGGGCAATGCAAATGTTACAATTTGTACAGAGTGATGTAAAGCCATTCTTTACAAGAAAGATGCTAAACTAGCAGACTTTAGTCTAGAGAACTTGACCCTGAAGCTAACAAGCTTATTTTTAAAGACAAATTCATCAAAGACTTAAACAAACACGTCTCTGTTTTTAATTCCCTTAATTCCCTTACTAAGGCCCATTCATCCCTACGTGGGGTGTTTCACTTGCTATGCTTTTATGGGAGAGCGGGTCGCCATATAGGCCATTATACTATCAGACAGGCCTTCACTGGCTACAGACCTCACTCCTCTGAGCCATGGAGCTTGAGTCACAGTCAATTTTACCACAGACAACTATTCCCTAACAGAGGACTCATCAGAGAATGTGGGTCTGCTTTACTCTGTGGTCAATCTTTCTTACATGTACCCTATTGGATGAGCCTTACACATCAACTACTTCGAATCCATTGCCGGCTTCTTCCTACAATTGCTCACTAGTTCTTTGGATGGACAACATTTCAGCTGTCTCATTATGTGAATCATTTATTGTTCCAAACTCCTTTCAGACTTGACAAAGGAACGTTACCAATTTTGCCTATCCAAGAACCTCTCCTTTTGAACAGACTGGATCTCTCATCGCTGGAGAGGTGAAAGCGATTGGCAATTGGACCCATGCATTTTTTTATAATTTTGACCTGTTTTGTGGTCCTCTCTACCTAGACCTCTTCACTTCCTGCTTGACTCATCAGACCAACACTTTTTTCAGCTGGCTACCAGACCCATTGAGCTGTATGGTCAACATATTCTTCAATCATGGCCGATGTCAGGAGCTTATGCTTTCCACCTTCTTCTATGATTCCCAGAACTCTTCACAAACTCAGAACTCTTTGGAATACCCCTCTTTGGAGGGCACAATCTTGGTATCCTTACCTCTGAAATATTGAACCCTTTTCATCATCTTTAGTTAATTTCATGATTTTTTTATCTTCCCTCTTCGATTAAGATAATCCTACCGATCCATTAAACGCTTTCATTACTCAATTTACACAGCTCACGTCCCTATCAATGACTCATCCATGGGCAGGCAACGCTCCATCTACAGACTCTTACAAGTTATCAGACTTGCCAGGTCTCCTACACCTCGCTGTGGCACAAGCTTTTACCTTTTTCAAGGTATGGCCTTCTGATTCGGAAATCTCTTTACAACAACTTTCAGCTAAATTGCAGTACTCCTCTGTTTGATTTCCTTTCAGAGAGTTTCTGATATCAGGGCATTTGACTTATATAAGTTTTTTCCATAACGTGTCGCGCAAAAACTCTTTCATCTTCTATGTTCTATCTGTATTTTCCATACAGACATTCTCTCTGTGTGGCTCCTTGTTTACAGCGGCATGTTTCTCTTACTACTCCACTCTGTGCTCCTTCAGGATCCCTCATTAGCTCTTACGTACATCCTCACTATTTTGTGTCCCACTATTGCTCGCTGGATCAGGTGGCTTGTAGGTCTCACGGGTGTTGATGCATCCTTCGGTGCACATTCTGTTTCAGGGGCTGCTGCTTTTTCCTCCCTTCTCACTGGAAGCTCCCTTTATGACATTTTGTGGTCTAGGGAATCGACTTTCCGTACCGATTTTTTTCATTACCTTCTTCTCACGCATCTTTTCATTTATTTGCCAGGTGTTAAAATAGCAAATATGAAGCCTCCTTTCTTGCCATAAAATTAGGGATTATTCTAACTTTAGTGACCGAATAATCAAAATTTTATTAAAGACAGGAGATTAATATTTTCCCACCATTTGTTGTTTTGGTCACTGGTTCTGTTGCTTGTTTCTGGTCTGATTTACTTCATATGTGACTATTCCATAATTAAGTGTTCCATTTTGATATATTGTGTTATTACTTGAGAACTGATTAAGGTTTATTGCATGTTTTGCATGAGTGTCACCCTTATCAAGAACCATACTTTTAAAAAAGGTTAAGCAAATATTTGCCTCCTGTCTTTAATAAACTCGTGATTATGTGGTCACTAAAGCTAGAATAATCCATAGTTAATGTTCCTTTGTTAGGTTATAGTATATTAACCCCTTCAGGACCGGCCTGTTTTTGCGATGTTTGTACGTTAAGGACCAGAGCAGTTTTAACACTTTTGTGGTGTTTGTGTTTAGCTGTAATTTTCCGCTCTCTCATTTACGGTTCCCATACAAGTTATATACTGTTTTTTTCACGACAAGAAGGGCTTTCTTTACATACCAGTATATATATTATGTCATATATTGTATTTAAAAAAAATAATAAAATATGGTGAATATTGGACTTTTACTTGAAAAATCTTTTACTTATCTACAAAAGCTAATGAAAAAAACTGCTAAATAGATTCAAAATTTTGTCCCGAGTTTAAAAACACCCAGTGTTTACATGCTTTATTGCTTTTTTTTGCAAGTTATAGGCCTATAAATACAAGTAGGAAATTGCTGTTTCAATATATATATATTTTAAATGTATCAATAGTGACATTGTTACACCGTTATCTGTCATAAATCCCCGAAACACACCTAACATGTACATATTTTTTAAAGTAGACAACCCAGGGTATTCAAAATGGGGTATGTCCAGTCTTTTTTAGTAGTCACCTAGTCACAAACACTGGCCAAAGTTAGCATTTATATTTGTTTGTGTGTTAAAAATGCAAAAAGCGCTAACTTTGGCCGGTGTTTGTGACTAAGTGGCTACTAAAAAAAGCTGAACATACCCCATTTGCAATACCTTGGGTTGTCTTCTTTTGCAAATGGTATGCCATCATGGGGCTAATTCTCATTCCTTGGCTACCATACGCTCTCAAAGGCAACCTAACCAATCTGACAAATTTCAATAAAAAAAAAAAAGTAAAATCAAGCCTTATATTTGACCCTGTAACTTTCACAAACACTATAAAACCTCTACATGTGGGGTACTGTTATACTCAGGAGACTTCGCTGAACACAAATATTAGTGTATCAGAACAGTAAAATATATCACAGCAATAATATCCTCAGTGAAAGAGCTGTTTGTGTGTGAAAAATGCAAAAAACTTCACTTTCACTGACAATATCATCGCTGTGATATGTTTTACTGTTTTGAAACACTAATATTTGTGTTCAGCGAAGTCTCCCGAGTAAAACGGTACCCCCATGTACAGGATTTAGGGTGTCATAGAAAGTTACAGGGTTAAACACAGTGCTAGCAAATTAAATTATCTGGACTTTTGGCCTGGGTTGGCAGGCAGGTCCCTCAAATTGCAATCATTAAAATTACTTAATTAGGTAAAAATATTATATAAATATGCACGTAGAATTTTAATATATATACATATTTATATATTTGACGTCTACGTGTATATTTATGAAATTATTTATGTAATTATGTATGTGGACATATGTATATTTCGTATTATTTTTATTTATTTATTTATACATAGATATATATATCATTACATTCTAAGTGTATTTTGATATAAATATATATATATCAATATCAAAATACTGTTAGAATAAAATTGAATATATATATATAATTTTTTTTAATTATTAAACATTATTTTTATTTTTTGTTATTTATTTTATTAACATATTATTTGTATTTTATAATAATATATATATATACCATATATATAGTTATTATATATATTGTATATATTCGTGTGTAATTTAAATATAAGTGTATTTTTATAATTATATACGTTTATATAAATATAAAAATACACTTAGTGTGACATTATATATATGATATATATACATATATTATATATAGGTATATATAGATATAATACATGTATATATAGCATATATATATACACATATTATTTTTTTTTTACACAGATTTTTTTTTACACTTTATTTTTGATTTTACAGATGCAGGGAGACTGCCTGTCAGCACAGACAGTCCCCCTGCAGGCAGATACACAGACCCCTATTGCGGTCATGTGATCGAGTGATCACATGGCCGTGGGGTCCTGATCTGCCGAGGGGGGACTTGTCAGGATCGGGTCAGGGATCCAACACGCAGAGTACAAAGAGTAGCTGATACGTATACCGGTCCTTAGAATGGCCGGACTAACGTAGAACTACAATAGAATGGTCAGAGACAAGCCGAGGTCGAGGATAACAGAAGACAGGTAAGCGAGAGACAAGCCGGGTCAAGGAATACAGAAAGGCAGGAGAGTAAATAACAAAGCCGGGTCAGAACCAAAAGACAAGAGAATCACAAAGCACTGTGTGACTAGGCGGACTAGAACCACGACAGGGCAATGAGTGAATGAGAGAACCCCCGTTAAGTATCCTGGCTAGGGAGAGGAGACACGCCTCCGGCGAGTCCTGATTCGTCTCCCGAGATTTGAGTGGCAGGATGTTTCGGGTTAGCGTCATGACGTCTACCTCCGGTCCTTCTGTTATAAAAGGAAGTGACTCCCTCGCGGCCGGCGTTAGCAAGGTCGAGTGAACCGCGGGAGACCGAGGAGACATGGCGTCCGGACGGATAACCTTCTAAGTCTCTACCTCTCTCAACGGTAGAGACTCCAGGTACCCTGACAGGACTGCCCGGGCAGGCAGGCAACCCCCCTGGACCGGGAGGAGAGCTGATCGCCGCCGTGGGACCGACGGCGATCAGGTAAGTAGCCCAAAACCGTTATGACGGTTCAGGACCGTCAGCGGTCCAAACGCATGTTTTACCGCTGACGGTCCTGAACCGTCAGCGGTCCTTAAGGGGTTAATGTCCTGTGTATGCAGGGTTATTCACTAAAGTGAGAATTCATAGTAAGTTTCAAATTTAAGGTAAAAGTAGCTGAAAAGGAAATATTCTCTTAGTCAACTATGGTTCCACTTCGGCTTCCTTGACCTTAGATTTGAAATTCACTTTAAATTAACTTTGAGGGAGGCGGGGCCGGTCCGCCGTGCTGAACAGCAGCCATCTTCCTCAGCTCCAGTCTCCGCTCTTTAAATTCGGTGATTTAGAGCCAAAAAGTCCAGCTTACCACTAGCTAAAGTTACATCTACCTGTGGGAACCTATTAGTGGCCAGGAGATCCCTGTTCGGGACCTGAAACATAGACATACCGAGACCGCCGGCGCTCAGGCCTACCTCCGCGCTTCACTCTATACAGCAATGGTGGAGAATACCGGCCTACTCCTAAGTATGCCTGTGGTTGCTGCCCATAGCCCTGTAGGGCATGACACCGGTGACAAAAAGAGGCCCGGCCCCGCTCCTCCCCCCGGACAGTGGGGGTTATACCGGCCAGACAGCTGGAGCCAGCTGAACCTTTAACAGCAACCGGACTCACAGCCAAAGATGGTGATCTCCCCTCCTCCTGCCATATCTACAAGATGCAAACACCTATCACTCTATGCTTGGTGGTGGCAGTATATGGGGACATACTTACGTGAAGGGCTGCAACATGTTGACCTTAAGCCCTGGGGGATTGCAGACCTGCGGAAGGAACCTCCCGGAACGTCTACCCACTGGAGGCACGTTATCCTCAGCCTCCAGGCTTGAGGGGGACCTGGAGGGACTTGTCCCCAACGCCGCGAGCCCTGTGGAGCCAGAGAGTGGGGAGCAGGGGTGTACCGGTGACCGCGAGTGAAGCACAGCAGAACCAAGTGTGTGGCCAGAGCTGGGAGAGACATTTTAGGGGACGACGCCTCACTGAATCGCTGAAGGTGCAAGGGAGGTGCAGGAGATGGATGGTCTATGGACCCTAGGAGGGGGGGTCCAACGGACTGTTTCAATTTACGAGTGCCCACTTCGCCACAGAATACTCTACAGGAGGGTTAGGACTGAAGGGGGATCTGGAAGGGGCCCGGGAACCTCTGAGAGCCAAAGCTACCATACTGCAGACAGCCTGCCATTGTTTGCTTACATATGTCTACCAGAGACTGCCATATCTGAATGGGACGGACGGACGGGGGGGGGGGGGGGGCGGTTTATACTATGCTTTATACTATGCTTTGTTCAACTCTATGCTATAAGCTGAATAAGCTTAACTATGCATTAAAGCAGTGTGCAGACAGGGAATGGACCTAACGGTCTAAATAACACAGGAAACCTGTGCCCCATGATGCTACCATTACTCATATAATGCCTAACAGTTAAATTGATGCCTATATAGACCTAGGCTAAGTTTTAGGATGCTGGCTTATGCTAGGTTTCCTCTGTACCCTATGCAGAAACAGGATTTCCATTACTATGCCTAAATATGCTGTCTTATCATTCTATGCTATTAATGTCTAGCAAATTAACTACACTATGACCTACAGTGACAGATTGCGATGGAACTTGTAATTTTACCAATATCAGAATAGTTTGACACATATGGCTACTAAATTGATACTACTGCGCTATTTAGTCACACTTAGCCTAAACCTTATGATGCTGGCTTATGCTATTTTTTCTGTTATGCTTTTATGTAAAATGCTATACCATGCAGTTCTACCGCTACTGTAACGGATCGACGGGCACCCCGACTGGCTACCTCCGTTGGAGGATGCTCCTAGCGCTTCCTGAGGACTCCAAGCACTGCAGCAGACACCACAACCACCGAACCGGAGATGCATATGAATGCTCTCAAGCATAGGAATGCAGTAAACAGCTGAACAGGAAAAGCATTCAATCAGCTTACACTCCTGGCAGTCAGCATACAATCCAATTCCCCCAATAACGAGACGACACTTCGTTTTGAGGTCAAAGCAGAACTAACTGTACTGGCACATACAGCCTCTTTTATTCCCAATCCACAAACATAGTACTGCCCACAGGGTTTTACAGAACAACCAATCAATACATACAATACACACAGGCACTCCCAAATAAAATCCTCCCCTCTGCCTGTGATATGATTACTGAACACAATGGGAAATATAATTATCACAGACAGAGAAATACAGTTTTATAAAAGATATCACAGGGACCCCAAAACATGCAATAACCCCTCAGAACCAGGGGATCTGGGTGAACTACATATCCAAAATTCACCCAGATCCGTTCAGTAGTTTGGAAGATACAGTTTAATGCAGATTCCTCAGAACATATACAGATTATATAAAAAATAATTACTGTATAATGTGTCCCATGTTGTATAGTTTAAAACTACTGCACGATGTCTTTGTGCACCAAATACCGGCGAGATGGCACCATGTAGAAAAGTCACAACAGTGTCTGTGAGTTAAAATGGCCACCATCCATTGTTCTCACCATGTGCTTCATCCATTGTTCTCACCATGTGCCTATGATACATGAAATGGTGGTCACCCAGTAACTCCACAGTATGTCCCCAGATGGTTCTTAAAGGGCCAGTAGCAGCATAATACAATACAACATGCCCAAATCCTGTATTTAAAGGGTCAAATCTCCCAGGGGCTATAGTCAGCAGGCAGGAGGCGGGCAAACAGGTTTCTCCAATGCCCAGTGGCGAGGTTGGTTCCGCCACAGCTACATACTATGACTTTGATGCACGTATTTGCCCTTACTGATGTATGCAATGATCAAGCTAATAAACCTTAAATAAAAAAAATTAAAAATACATTCTTTGAATTCTCACTTTAGTTTATAAGTTAGTTATACTTCCAGTGATTTGCACAATATGACTTTTTTATTACAATAACACATAGCATGAAAAATAAGGTGAGTCTTCAGTGTCAAGACTAATAGCAAGGTGCTTGCTTAACCTTATTTCTAAAGGAAATCTAAAGGTTCTCCAAATGTGCTTAACTAACTCAATGTCAAAACTTAGATTGTAAACAAAAAGCTTAATACATCATTTCATGATTCTTTTTGTCAGCTATCAGTCAATAAATAATGTGCTATAATTTTACATATGTAATGCTACACTTGTTTGCTTTTCATGTTTATGCATTTGTTTAACTATCTGAATGACCATTTGGAAAGACAAATTGTTTTTCTGGATGCTGTATATTGTTAAGCTTAAGGTCAGCTAAGGGAACATCTTGTTTTTTGTTCTTGACAGTATATTTTCATGTTTCTATTGCATAAAACATCCCTTTGAGACTAAGTGAAATGTTTTTCAAATATTTAATTACAGCGCTTTCTCAGCAAATCCCAAATTCATTTTACTTTGTGACAATTCCATCATGTCCACAAGAAATGCCCTGGTGTATTTCATTGTCAAAAAAAGGAAATTTCATTGCATCTTATAATGTTCAGTATATTTCCATGATTTACAAAGCACTTTAAAATAGCAATTGTTCAGTGGTACTATATTCAGACATATTTTACTTGTTCACGTGTGAAGAAAGCAGCTAAAAGAAAGCAAATATATATTCAGGGACAACCTAAAATGTGCATGTCAGGAAAACAATTTGACAGATTAAAAGACCCTCCATCTCAGCCTCGTGTGTGTGAAATGGAGTATTAATATACAGATAAGGGATCTTGTTTCATTCCTCTTAAGCCTTTCTTATATTTCATATCCCATAGACAAGATATTCCCAAAAGATAGATCCCTGATTGTTTTAGAACTCGTATTATGCTTTGCCAGCTTGTCTAGCAATATTATACATTTTATTGCAACAGCCCTGCATCGAGGTGGAAGGACTGTGAATGCACAAGTCTCATCTTCATGAAGTTATTGCATCTCTTCCACCACTGCCTCCCATTATCTGCTGGCTTTTTCTGTGGGCAATCTGACATCATCCCATGATCATGTGATGGCCCATGTGTTATAGGGTTGTATGAGAGTGACATTTTTTCTACTGGCTCTTTTGTTGTTCCTGGTGTCCTTGTTCAGGTCTTGACCCAGAGTTTCCTGTTCATTAGTTTCTACTTTGGTGGATATACCCAGTATCCATACTAGACCACTGAATTTGAATGCTATGTTTGCTTATTTTTGTTTGTGTTTCTTTATTATTAAAACATATGCTAAGATTTAATGATATTTCAATCACTGTATCCTGTGGTTCCTATACACAAGATAGTTGAATCATGTGGTCCTGAGTTTTTGGGGAACAATATGTGGCTCCTGGATACCTTCTTCCAGAAGCCTTTGCTTGTGTATGTGATAGGTTTGAACAAGAGCTCATCTACCGTTCCCGTGTTATTCATTAATTTTCCATGTGGCTATTGCTAGTCAAATGTTTTACTGATATAGTTCTCATTATGGTTTGGAGCATGCAAAACAGCCCATGCCTCTTGATGTGTGATGCATTTTAGGAATCTCTAGCAATTTTTTCTCGTCGTGGTTCTTATTCAATTAGCTGATTTTTTATTTTATTTTTACGTTGATGTCAATCTCAGCAAAGAAAATCTTATCACAAATGTTTCATCCCTGTGAACCATTCATATTAGTAATATTAAAAATCCCCAAGGTTATTTACTAACCTGTTTTTTTTTTAGATCAGGTGGATGGCCAGGTGGATGTTTGGCAATTACCTGGGGAAGAGATGGCAGCAGGATGCACTATGGGAAGGCCAGTGGAGGCAGTGTTATGTTCTGGGCAATGTCCTTCTGGAAAACCTTGGGTCCTGGCATTCATGTGGATGTTACTTTAACATATACCACCTACCTAGAGATTATTTTAAACCATTTATACCCCTTCGGTAATGGTGTTCATTGATGGCAGTGGCTTTTTCAGCAAGATAATGCATCCTGCCACAGTAAAACAATTGTACACACTTTGCAACTTGCAGACTTAAGGACCTGCTGTCAGGGTGGCGGTCCGGTGTCCGGGACCCAGACACTGTCCGGTCGGCGGTGCAGGACCAGGACCCAGTATGCCTGATGTTCAGAGGGAGTCTTCAGCGTGGAGGTGGATTAGCAGGGTCTGGTGCAGGGTAACCGCACGACCCCTGGTGTTAAGCACCAGCGTTTGTGCAGCCACATACCAAGACCCTGATTCAGCTTATGCGGATAACAGGAACTAGGAGCTTGGAAATTAAGCAGACCTCCCAGGAGCTTAATAGGGAGGCTCTGCAGCAGGATTGTATCCAGTACTAGAAACAAGGCAAGACTAGAGATAGGCACCAAACATGAAAACAAGACAGAACTAATAGAACCCAGAACCAGAGAAAGATAGTAAGCTAAACCCAGAACATATACACAAGACATGATGAAAACATGAACATAACATGGGCATGACTGGACAGGACTGTACATGGGCTGGGTATACAAACTAAAACAAGACAAGATAACATAGGCAAAACAAGAGGAGAAATAACTAAGTACTACATATGTAAATCATGGGGATTTAGTCACACTATATGATCATACATTGCATAAGCCTGCCAACAATGCCAATGTACCGCATATCCTAATGTATGCTAAAACATCCTAAGTATACATATATAGCACTTACCTGCAAGAAAGGGCAGAAGCTTTGAGCAGCTGCCTGCAGAACTCTGAAACAGAAAGGAATGATGGAAAACAAACGGGTGTGGCAACACAAAACAAACATTCAAAGGAAACCTGGAGACTGGGAAATCCAGGGACGGACTATAGGAATGAACCCAGAAATCCCAGCATAAAGAAAACCAGACATAGAATAGAAAATCAAAAAAACAAGGAAAACTAAGCAAGAATAGCAAAAAGAGTACTGGATACCAGAAGCCAAGTCCAGACATCAGAACAGAGCAGAGCAGATCATGACACCTGCTGTATTCAGAGGTCCTTTGGAGTCCATGCCTTGTTGCATTCAAGCTGGCAGCATGAGGGGGACCTACATGCTATTAGGCAGGTCGTTTTAATGTTGTTGCTGAATGTATATTTTATATATATATATAAAACTCATATATCCCACCCTTGGACAGGTGCCATTGTAATAATATATATCAATGTTATTCGCTTCAGCTGTCAGTTGTTTTAATGTTGTGGCAGAATATATATTTTGTAACAAACACTCCTTCCTACGAACGTTTGCCATGGACTCCTAGAGGAGTGTGGAAGCCGGCCTCCTGCCCACCGACTATGGTCCAGGTCTGAGACGCCTTTTGGCAGTAACCCTGCCCAGCCACCATTAGAAGCTTTCCCTGGGTGCCCTTGGTTCGGCACTTTCTCTTCATGCGAATGGAACCAAACGCTAGCTCTCTGGTGGCCATTCGCATGAACCAAACCCATGAATAGTCCTCAGCACTACTTAGCTGCGAACGCTATGGAACTAATTTTGGCATGAGGACTTTGTGGGTTCCCGTTTACATCAGCGGGACTTAGCCGCGAATGTTATGGAACTGTTTTTGGCATGAGATTTAAAATCTGCCAGGAGAGCACTTTTTGGAGGGAAGATGCCTGAGACTAAGGGGAACAAAGGCTATGTGGAGCACTCTGTACTGCGGCCGCAGGAGTTACCCCTATACTGCATGGTTCTGAGTGCTATTTGGGCGCTCAAATCAGGGCTATTTAAAGATGTATTATTTGTGGGGTTATTTTATGTTTGTAATATGTTTTGGGGTACTTTTATGTTTTTATATTTTTGTGTTTGGTTCTCTGTTCCTGCGAGATAATTAGATTACCAGTCTTTAACGCAATTACCTCCCAGGCCCAGAGTTTCCTGGGAGAGACTTGTGTTGAATACAGTGGAGACCCCCTGCTGGGGTCTGTGCATAACAGGCTGAGTTTGGCTCATTAAAATTAGTTGTACTCCTAGAACTATGTGTCGTCTAGTTACATGGAGGGAAAAGGGCTAAATCACTGTTCAGCAACTTGTTCCAGTTTATGGAGGATTCAGCGGGGAAAGCCCTTGTAAGGACTAGAGCTCCTAGGACTGTGTGTCGTTCAGTCTGTGGGAGGGAACAGAGTTAGTTCCCTATTCTGCTCCAGGACAGAGAGGCTCCAGGAGGGCCTCAGTCAAGCCATGGCAACCGGGGCAGAAGCGCTGAGGTTTCCCCTGTTCCACCTAGAAAGTGGTCGTTGGTGGAGGTACAATACATATTGGATTAGCTATGGTCTAGGTGCAAAACCTGCTAATTAGGTTTACTGAAAAAACCTTAAAGGGACACTTAGTACCAAAATACCTTCAGCTTAATCAAGTGTGTTTAGTGTATAGATCATATTCTCTGCCATTTAGGAGATAAATTACTTATACTGTATAAAAGGAAGTGTGTATATTAGGTTAAAATCCAATAGATTGGAGTGCTTCAATCACCTGTCGGGTCACTCCGCCACACATAAAATGAGTGAAAGTAGTATAAAATATATGGTGAGAGTACACACAAAAAATAAATATTGCCCTTATGTTCAGTAAAATCCTGTAAATGTAAAATCAGGAGAAAGACATAGGGTAATATCGTCAAATATAAATTTAAAACAGTGTATAATTGGTCACACTCACATATTACTGAGTCACTTAAAAGCTGACTCAGACTAGAAGCCTTGAATGGATAAGGAGTAGTCATGACTGGAATCCAAAAACCGACTGCAAATTTGTTTCTTCTTTAAAATACCCAGGATGCAGGTTCTTTTAAAAGGTTTTATTACAAAGTAAAGCAGCAACGATTGCTAAAATACAACAGTCTCGCTCTCCACACACTGACACGTTTCAGCCGAAGCTTTTCTCAAAGGGTTTTTGGCTCCTCCCCTTTTTTGACGCGACCAGTATCCGGGCATCCTAGCGTCCATAGTTACCCCCTTCACTTCCGCATTTGTCATAATGACGTAGGGGTATGGGAGGAAAGTCTCTTGTTCCGAAAGGCTTTTAACGATCGAGTAAAGTCCTTCATTAAAGCATATGATGTAGCAACATTCAAACATTACAAACTAGACATGATACTTTTATTCATTATATTTACTTTAGTTAATGCACATAAAAAAGGTACATAGATTCCTTCTTTATGAACATATTTAAGAAACATATTTAAAAATACAAATAATTGTGATATTTCCTTCATCTCAAAAAAAAATTTTTTTTGGAGAAAAAGGGAGATATATTAGAAGAGGTCCATAACATAAGAAAAGAAAAACATGTTTATAAATTCATTATCATCTTTAATAATTGTATAAAAGGAGACCTTATTTAATTAAATTAATTTGAAGTTAATATAAAAATATTCTTTGTATTACTTTGTAATAAAACCTTTTAAAAGAACCTGCATCCTGGGTATTTTAAAGAAGGAACCAATTTGCAGTCGGTTTTTGGATTCCAGTCATCACTACTCCTTATCCATTCAAGGCTTCTAGTCTGAGTCAGCTTTTAAGTGACTCAGTAATATGTGAGTGTGACCAATTATACACTGTTTTAAATTTATATTTGACGTTATTACCCTATGTCTTTCTCCTGATTTTACATTTACAGGATTTTACTGAACATAAGGGTAATATTTATTTTGTGTGTGTGCTCTCACCATATATTTTATACTACTTTCACTTATACTGTATATACATAATAAATATACATAGAAATAGTATGTATATATTTTGCATATATTGTATATATTGAAAAATAATTATACTTATAAAAGGTAACATTAAAAAAAAAAAACAAATAAACACAAACACATTGAACTGGTCGATTCAGTTGTTTTATGAGAGTATTGCAGATAGTGGTTTTTTTTTAGTTAACCCCTTTACTCCATTCCATCAGCTACACATAAATCATGTTAGAAAGACTTTGACCAATAGAGGTAACCCGCAGGTAAGACAATCAGGTTCTTTCAGGCAAGGGTGAACAATAATTTAAATTGACATATCATCAGCATTGTTAAATTACCTAGAGAGCACTTGTTTAATGTTACTGTTGGCAACCTATGATTTACAGTTTCAAAGATTTTCTTTAAAACAATATATTTCACATAGGGTGAGAACAATATTGAAGTGATCATGGTATTCTCCCTAAAGAAATTTGCACTACATTTTATAAAGTGATGTGTTGATAAAGGTCTACTCATAAGGACGGAAACATCAATACACTTAGATGTAGTGTCAATACAATTTGCATTACATTAAAAGACATGAGAGTGCACACAATTCTTATTCTAATGTCTGTTTACCAGCTGCCTTATAATTTTATTTATTTCAGCTTTATAATGTATAGTTGCAAGTTATAGTTATAGGTGTATTAAATCAAATCAATTAATCACTGTAAAAATACATGTTTTTGAAAAAGTAATAGTTTTTATTGTCCAGCTTAACACATACATATTAATACTCAGATATCCATAAATTACTTGTATGCATATAATATCAATATAGGCTTTGTTGTCCTCATGTTAATGAAACATATTCTAATAATGTTTAAGAGTAAAGATGTGTAATACAATTTGATTGTCAATATACTATGAGCATAATAAAATGTTGCTAAATCACTTTAAACATATAGTGCACATCATCATAATCAGATAAAAAATATATAAAGTGCCACCCTAGTGAGACAGGTATCAGCTCATGATGTGTGAGCCTTCTGTTCTTTTCTGTTGGCTACATACCTCTGTTTCCCTCTCTCCTCCCCCTCCACCCCGACCACTGGGTCACTACTTCCATGTCTCGTACACCTCACTGCAGGCCTCATGTCCAGCCCTAGGGCTTATTACCGAATTAGCTGTTCAATTCTGACTCAGGTTCTACGGCATTTAGTCACGCTGCCCCTACTGTCTGGAACTCTTTACTGTGCGCAATCAGAGAGGCACCGTCCTTACAGACTTTTAAAAAAAAAGCTAAAGACCAACCACTTCCCATAGGCATTCAGTCTGCTCATCTGACCATCAGAAATTTCTAACTTTATGTCTTTATGTTCGGATATTTGTAAAGTGCTTTGAGTCTCACAGGGAGAAAAGTGCTATAAAAATCGCAAATTATTATTATAAATATTACAAGGAATTCAATGTTCTACTCCAAAACACAACTCTTGCTCCCACGCAGGGTCAAATATTTTACTAACACTGTCCTGATACAGTATCTACTCCTACCACAATATGAAAATAGTCACATTTAACGTGAAATGGCTTAACTCTCATGGAGTCTGCTGTATCATGACCTTAAAAAACAGGGAGTAGATATTGCCTGCACATTTTAAAAGACCATGAGCCCCAGTATTGTAATCTAAGCTACACAGACCCATGCACTGTCAGAGAAAAAAAACTAAAGGAGTCTCAATCCTTATACATAAAGACAGAGCTTTCACGTTACAATGAAAATTTACAGACCCACAAAGCAGATATATAATCATACAGGGTTTGTTCAAGAAGATCCAATACACCCTAGTTACAGCTTATTTCCTGAACACTGACTCCAGAAACTCCAGAATCTCCAATCCCTACTTAACAAAGTGGAAAGCTATCGACAGGGGGGCTTAATACTGTGCGGAGATTTGATTTTATTCAATCCCCTAGCTTGGATTCAACAGCTAAGCCAGAAAGACGTAGACTTAAGCAACTAAACTCTGTGTGTAAAAATATAAACAAAGTGACATCCCTTTCCGGCCTTTACAGTGCCTGGAGAACATTACATCCCACTGATCGAGACTACGCATTCTATTTCCAAGCACATAACACATACATGCAAACAGACACGTTCTACGTGGATAATCTTGCCCTGTCGCAAGTATCCACCTGTATGATAGGTGATTTCACCTGGTCGGACCATTTCCCAGTTAGGTTACAACTTCTTTGACTCTTAGAAATCTAGGGATAAGGGTAACTGGAGATTAAATGACTCCCTGCTTACTGACAAAACCTTTGTAAAGGACATAACAAAAGAACTGACTGAATACTGCAGACAAAATTGCAATGGGAAAACGTCAGAGACATCCATTTGGTCTACGCACAAAGCAGTGGTGCGTGTCCTTTTCATCAGGAGATCCACTTACACCAAAAGGAAACACCAAATGGAAACATTAGAGTGCCATAAACAAATAGCCTCAATTACCCAACAAAACTAAAAAAAACACCCCCTTCCCTGTCCTGGCTAAACAAGTATGTGTTCTACACCAACGCCTCTACTCCCTTAACTCCGTCAAAACATCATACTTCCTACACAGGCTGAAAGCAACTTCATATGAGTGACAAAGCAAACAAATACTTAGTGAATAGGCTTCGAGACAAGCTTGCAATCACTAGGGTATCCCACCTAATAGGGTGCAAAAATATTAGGCCCCCAAAACATAAGTAGAGCGTTCGAACAATTCTATGACAATCTATATAACTTACAAAATTACCCTAAAATACATACCCCATCCCTCCAAGACATACGGTTGTACCTCCAAGCCAGTCCATTGATCCGACTCACATCCGACCAACACCAGTCTCTGCTCTGACCATTTTCCGTACAGGAAATTAAAGATACCATTAAATGTCTCCCATCTGGCAAATCAACAGGGGAGAAGGTCTAACCTATACTACAAAACCTTTGTTGATGTCTTGGCCCCGAAACTCCTTACAGTATATCAGTTGACGAAGGAAACCAGCTTCCATACCAAAACCAGACAAACCTACTGACACATGTGAACTTTAGGCCCATTTCCCTCCTCAACACATATGACAAAATGCTGGTCAACCAATTTTTGTAGAAATAAATATGTATATCACAAGAACAAATTGTTTGGAACCTGATGTTAGCATCCAATGTATTTATTCACCAAATGTAAACTCTTACTACAACATTCATTTAATTGCTGACTAAGATCTTAACCCCTTAACCCTTTCACATCATCATTTGTGTATACATGATTTTCATATTTGAAAATGAAATTTATTTATTGCCTATATTAAAGTTTCTAAAGTTCACAGCACAGCAAAGCTGTGCTGTGAACTTCAAAGAGATTAATACAGGCTGACTGCATTCATCTCTCCTACAGCCAAAGCAACAGCAGCTAAAGGGGAGGAGGGAGCGGAAGAGATCAGCAGTTTAATCTCCCCTGTCTGTCTCACAGTCTTTACACAGAGCACAGAGGGAGATGTAACATCCCGAGCTCCATGTGAAAACAGCAGGGAAGCAGCCAGCACACACTGAGGGACAGCCACACTCACACAGAGCAAATAGTGGGTGGCTGAAGGAGAGAGAGCTGAAGGGACATAAGAATGAGCTGTCACATATAACAAAACAATCAGCAATGTGTGTGTGGAGGCTGAAAAGGAAATACTGCATACACGCATAAAATTTACTCACCTACAGACACATACTTACCCTGTGATATCAGCCCCCCACATACTCATGCTGTCATAGCACCCCCCTCCCACACATCACCTTACCCCACAGACATGTAGAAACATCCCCCCTCCCCATACAGTCATGATGTCACATCATCCTCCAACCTCACATATTCATGCTGTCACATCACCCTGCTTCCACAACTTCATGCTGCCATATCAACCCCCCCACCCACACATCACCCCCTCCCCATCCAGTTATGCTGTCCCATCACCCGACCCTCACATACTCAGTTATGCTGTCACATTATCCCCTCCTCTACACTAATGCTGTCACTTCTCCCCATCCCCATACACTCATGCTGTCATATGATCATGCTGTCACATGATCATGCCCATATGATCATGCTGTCACATTCCCCCTACCGCATACACTCCTGCTATCACATTCACCATCTCCCACACCCTTATGCTATCACATTCACTAACTCCCACAAACTTACTACATCACTCCTTCCCCCACACACAAATTCTGTCACATCACCCCCCCCACACACACACACTCATGCTGTCATATGCCCTGTCCCCCAAAAACACTCCACTCACCACTTACACACTCATGCTGTTGCATGCCCCCTCCCCCACACATGCATGCTGGCACATCACCCTGTCCCACACTCACTCATGGTTTCACACCCCCTCCTCCTCCACATACCCATGCTGTGACATCACTCCTCCCCCCCTCCCCCCACACTCATGCTGTCAACTTTCCACGTGGCATACTAGTCTCACAAGAGTTGGACATAGGAGCTGTCAGAAGCTGAAAAATGCAATTGCATAATGAAGAGGACTCCCTGTTCATTATGCAGGCACCTACCTGGAAGCCTGTCAGCCTGCACCATGCCACATGACCACCAGAGAGTGCAATGTTCGCCCTTCTAGCCACAGGTAATATTTAGAGAGATGGAATAGAAAATATATATATATTTTAAACTTGTTTTCCAGAATACAGCACCTACACAAACACATACTACATCCACTGCACAAACACAAACACACACTCTACATCCACTACACTCACACTGCATTCACTACACAAACCATTCATTTGCACTATACACTGCATCCTTTACACAGTGCATCCATTGCACACATTGCATTCATTACAAACACACAAAACATAAACTTTACACACACACAGTGCATCCACTACTAACACATCACATCCACTTTACACACACTGCAGTCACTACACACACACTGCATCCACTATACACATACTGCTATACATCTGCTATACATACCCTCTACATCCACTATACAAACACTCTGCATCCACTGCACACAAACACACACTGAATCCACTACACACATACACTGCATCCACTTTACACACAAGCTGCTTCCACTTTAAAAACACACTGCATCCCCTACACACACAATGCATCCTTGTGGGCAAACCCAGGAGCAGACCACACACAAAACAGCCTTACTGTAAACACAACAAAACCACAGGCAGCTCCCACATACCTTTTTCTTACTATTTTTGTGTCTAATGTGACAATATATCCAATATGTATAGATGCATATACATATATGTAAAACTGAGTGCCTATTGGGCATTGTATAGGTTAGATGATTATAGACTGCGAATAAAAAAGTCTGTTACATTTTGAGAAATGTTATTTATTTACAACTTTGTTGTCCTATCTGTAACCTCATTAATTGGTACAAAATAAAAGCTTTGTATTCCTGGCACTATAGTATCCCTTTAAACATTACTTTTTCTAGGACACCAGAAACTCTCTGGGAGTGTTTTTTTCTGCAAACCGCTTGCTAGTGAATGGTTTAGGACAGAGGTAATTGTCCAGATTCTGAGCCAAAACAATGTGCTATGTATTTGTTTCACCATAATTTTTAGGATTTATTTTTAAGTGCCCCTATTTATTTGAATATGCTATATGTATACCTATTACAACTTTCAGAAGTAATAAAATATTAAAAATTAGGAAAAAAATAAATTTTTCCAACATTTTTGCTTATAATGATTTTTAGTTATCTCCCAAAAGTGTTCATGAGGTAGAAAAGTACATTTTTAGGAAAGCAAGGGAAAATAAATAAAATGTTGACCACACTCTTATTACTTAAAAAAAAAAACACTGTAAATGAGAATTATAGCATGAAACTGTCTTCTCTTTTTATTTTGGATGGGGCATTTCACAATAACTTTGTTTAAGGTGCTAGTCTAAATGATATTACATGGCCATGTTGGACATGCATTTGTGTTATTTTCTAATTTAGAGGCACATTTTAATATTGTTTTTGTATTGTTGAAATTTTAATATTGTTAAAACAAATATAGACAGTATACATTTCTAATATTGAGCCGTAATATTTTAAATCCAAGTAAAAAACAGAACCATTATATAGGTTTCCATGTTGATTTATAAGCTTTTAGAATGTATGCCTTCAATTATTTTTTATTTATAACCCTCGAGGAGCTTCTGAGCCAATTTATTAAAAAAAAAGTTCAACATTAAAAAGCTTCTTTAATGAAGCTTCACTACATCTGTTCCCTAACCTTTAAAGTCACAGTAATTGTATTTCAGTAACATATTTATGTTTTTTGTCTGTTTAGCTTACTAATAATTTAATATGCATTTTTGCAATCATGAAATATAAATATAAAACGATGTGCCCTCCTACTGGAAGTGCAGCCTATAAATAATGCAGCCTTAAGTGGTATTAACAGGACTAATAGAATATTTTACCAAGTAAGTGTGTGTGTGTTTACCAAGAAAGTTATGGTGGAGAAAATTCTGATTGAAAACCCTTTCTACCAGTAGTCAGTGAAAAGTCAATGCAATGATAACCAAAGATCTGCACACCAGTCAAGCCATAAGACTTGCTTTTCCCACAGAGATCACAAATTTGCAGTGTTGTTACTACCGCAAAGAATTCTGAGTGTGCATATGCAAATTAGTTTAAAAAAGAATTAAGTTTTGCCTCATTCCATTTTAAACATGGATTCCTTTGAGTCTGTGTTTGCTGTATAGAACAGCTTTGAAACACAACTTAGGAAAAGATGCAAAGCCAGTAAACCACTCATGGACAGCTGTTTCGTTGTTAATGCAAATCATCAACATGAGGTTGGTCAATGGCTTGCTATTGATATATATATATATATATATATATATTTTTTTTTTTTTTTTTTTACTGTAAATTGCCTTCTTTATTAATTCATGACAACCATTTACGTATAACCTGTAATAATACTTTTCCTAAGCATCATTAATGTAAAGGAAACATTGCTGAGTAAATTGAATATCTGACCACAGATAGCTGGAGGCTAATGATTAATCTTCACAATAATGTTCTTTATAAGTATATTCTTATATTAGCGCAAAAAGCTTTTTAGAATATAGATACATACAGGCACAAACTTTATTATAGTGCATATTATGTATGAATTATGGTAGAATTTTTCATTTCTAAAAAAAAAAATTATAATAGAGATACAGACATACCATTGGGATATATTTATTTTATATATCCACTTGCTTGATCCTAGGCTTCTATTGATTTCAAAATGGTCTCACATTTTTGGGACATGAATTTTCGACAAATGTCATGCTGAAGTTGGTCTATCCTGACTCAACAGAGTCTTTCATTAAAGTTAATTGTATGGTAAATAGTGATGTCCCGAACCCGTTCGCTGGCGGTTTCCGGCGAACTGTTCGGGACATCACTAATGGTAAACAAGTCACTTGTTATACTTCGTTCAACACATGCTCTATGGAGTTGAGATCTAGGAGTTTTTGAGACCATTGAAGTAGGCAGAAGCAACTCAATTAACATAGTACATTATTATCTGATTAAAGAAACATAATGATGAGGGCGCTCAAAGTTAAGCCAATTACATGTTCATCTCTTTCTGAATTAAGTCATTTAAAGCACCAATTGAAAATATATGTGCAAAGTAACTGGTTAAGCTATACAATAATTAAATACATCACCTTTTGCTGTTAAAATGTGTCCCCTCATCCAGGAAAAAGAAGCAGTCAATAGCAACAAAGGTGATAACAAGTCACATTAATTTTAGAAGAATAAAAGAACCTCTTTATTATAAGTAATACTCCCAAATGTTAAATTTCAATACAGATAATGCATATGATGCTGTTTCAGCACAATGTTTGTGTCAATGTGTTCTAAAGTCCTCTTCCTACAACAAAAGGTCATGGCTGAATATTTCTTAGCACTTGACCTGCTTGGTTTATTAAATGTCAAGGTGAGACATTATACATATCAAGCAGTTTGTTGTATTGCCATAAAATATTTTGGAGCACGATCTAGAATTGAACTACTAAATGTGCTTTTTGATATTAGAAAATCCTAAAGTGCACTTTTTTTAAATAATCTTTTGATTATACAATAGTTAGCAAAACAAACATTTACGTGAAGATATAAATGATGCTCAGGTCAGTGCCTGCCCAAGACATTGTGCTGCCTGCCCCTCCCAAAATAACAACATATATGCTTCTGCAATGGTAGTGTCTCTATGTGGGGTGCTGGAGATGTAGTGTGTCTGTGTCTGTGCTGGGGATGCAGTGTGTCTGTGTCTGTGCTGGGGATGCAGTGTGTCTGTGTGTGTGCTGGGGATGTAGAGTGTCTGTGTGTGTTCTGGGGATGTAGTGTTTGTGTGTGCTGGGGATGTAGTATCTGTCTCTGTGTGCTGGGGTAGCTTGTCTCTGTGTGTGCACTGCAGCCAATTCACTTACCTATATACTGCGTCTGTGTATATGAATGTGTGTCAGTGTTTGTATCTGTGTATCTGTATGTGTGTCAGTGATTGTATCTGTTTATCTATGTATCTGCATGTGTGGCAGTGTTTCTGTGTCTGTATATCTGCATGTATCAGTGTGTCTGTGCAATGTATGTGTGTCACTATATGTATCAAAAACTGACACACATGCAGATACTGACACACATATAGATGTACAGACACACTTGCAGATACAGACATACACACAGACACATACAGACACTGACCCATATAGACACACACAGACATGCACACAGACACATACAGACACTGACCCATATAGATACACACACACACATGCAGATACACGGACATACAGATACACACACTATGTGCGGTGCTGCTGCACTGCTACTGCACTGCTACTGCACTGCTACTAAGGGTTGGTAAATCCTGTTTTTAAATTATGACAGGGTCTATGCGCGGTCTATGGACGAGCCAGCCCTGGCTCAGGTTTTTGGAAGATTAGATTTACAGCAGCAATATTTCTAAAATAATGTGAATTCTTTTAGGAAAACACATTGTAAGGCTATGCTAGGTATATTAAAGACACTTAGGTATTTTTAATGACTGTTATGTTAATTGCTATATATAAATTGAGTGTAATTATTCCCACCTAGAGTTAGGGTAATGTTTAGTGAATTAAAGGAATACACTAAGCACCAAAACAACTTTAAATTAATGAAGCAGTTTTAGTGTGTAGATTATGACCCTGCAGTTTCACTGCTCAATTCTCTTCCATAGCCACACATCATTTTTAAATTAGATCTCACAGCACAGTGTGTTTACTTTGGAAATTATCCTTGGCTCTTTTAATAGAACTTTAATCACACACAGGAGGCTTTTGCAGGCTTTAGCATACATTTGAAACATAGCAAATATAATTATCTAGCAACAGAGCAGGAGATATGAAATTTGAAAAAAAAAAAAAACTATGTAATCAATAAAGCAGAATGTGTAGGCTTCCTTGTTTAGGAAGTGTGTCGGGAGGCTGTTTGAGTCAAATCCAGTGTTGGTGTGGTTAAGGTTGCATAAACAAACTCATTTAAAGTCACTGCCTAAATGGTATCAAATTCAGCAGTGAGCCTGCAGGGGCATAATCTATACATTAAAACCAATTTATTAGGTTAAGGTTTATTTAGTGTTTAGTATAACTTTAATGATACTTTAGATTATGTTGAGGTTTAGTGACATTTTAAGAATATGGCTAAGAGTATGGATAAGATAATGGCTAAGATTAGTGATGTATGCTTATGGTTAGGTTTTGGTTCAGTTTAGTAGGTTAATGGCACTATGAAGCACAATTTGAGGGTAGGAAAAAGGTAAGAAAATTATCAAATATTACACAGATGTAAATGATTTATGAAAGAAATATTTATTTTTTTGTCTATATAGCAAAAGTAGTTTGTGCCTACATATGATCATATCAAAACAACCTTATTGCTGAAGAGGATTCACAAAATATTGACTTATTTCTTCTAAAGGAAAATTACAAATACAATTTTTAACATAGAAAAAGAAATGGGAAGTTGAAAATCTGACCAATCCAGGAAAACCAGTAAAAACAATTGGAACATTTTTATATGATGTCTGTGGGTTAGATTTTGGAATAGTCAGGCATTCAGTGCCACATTCTTTCATTATTGCCAGATTCGTAAACACTGTTCACTCTCTCATCATCAACATGAGTGTATGCTATTCAGTTTTAATTTAGCTGACTATCTGCCGTTCTTTGTCGACCTTGTTCACTGGTATTAGAACCTTTGCTAGTAATTCAATAGTGTGCACTTCTGGAATTTTGACCCTAGCTGGTCATATGAGTTTATATATTTCTGCTACCTTGATAGCATTTTATCTCTTTAGTATCTTGCCTTTTCCGCTTCTTGCAGGAATCATGTTAAAAGAAAATTATAGGCACCTTAAGAACGTATTCATAAGTTATGTACATTTCTGATGCTCTTAGCACTGGTGACCAGTCTGAGGATGACACATTCAAGCTGGGACAGAGAAGGAGACTCAGGGATTTGGATCATTGGTAACATCTAGACCATCTTTAGATAAAAGAATGTCCATGATTTCAGGGACCATAACATCTTCATCAAGATTAAGTTGTTATGGCAGCCTGTCACTCTAAAGTCTGGTGTACCTCCCTTCTTCCTTCTTTCCTTCCTTCCTTCCTTCCGTCCTTCCTTCCTTCCATCCATCCTTATGTCCTTCCATCCTTCCGTCCCTCTCTCCTTAACTTTTCCTCCCCTGTTAGAATTTATTCTGTGTCATACAAGTTAGGGATATTCCTTTATTTAAGTTAAAAAAGATTGCTGGCCCTGAAGATTATAATTTAATAAGATATCATAAAAAATAGGCATATTAAAGTGCTTTCATGAAAATTTCTATCTTTGAAATTGCATTTGAAATGTATAACAATTTATGACACTTTCTTCTCCATTTATAATGCAAGTCTAAAGAACGGAGACTCATTTCTGTCTTTGCCATTATTTACTGTTCATAGTATCAGACATCAGTTACTTTGCAAGAGGACTTCTGACATCATGCCGTCTATGATTGAATCATTTTTTATACTAGACTAATTTTGATTCAGTTAACCTGTGTAATTACTTGCCTTGACAGTATCAACTGCAAGAGAAAGGGTGTCAGAGTTTGATTAGCCAAAAGGAAATGTAATATATAAGTAGATATGAAATGAATGATTTTCCACATGTTTTTTTTATCCCACTTTCTAATTCAATATGTTGTAATAGGATTTTGAAGTTTAAAAATGTTTCAAAGTTCTTTTAGATTTATGATTGTCTGCATTTGTTATATGCATTCATTAAAAGTGAGCATATATATGCCAACATGGAATTATGGGTAGTAGCACACACAAATAGGCCTATTTACTTGAGCCCAAAACCAAACTTTGCCAGAAAAATAATATGTATTAGCTGGCTATGCTAGATAAGAAAAAACATGATGCAATGCTAAAATAAAAGGCTTCCGAGGCAACTTCAACAACTTTGTTACTTTTCCTTTCACAGTGCATTTCTCTTGACAATGTCTCAACATAAGTTCTGTTCACTTCAAACACCTTTCGTTATAGAATGCATAATTTAAGCGCTCATGGAATGATCCACCCACCCCTCCCCTTCGGGGAAAACATAAAAAAATCCCTACTTTGTTTTTCAACGAGTTCTTGTTTTACCTCATGTATGTACTAAAATAAGACACTTGGGAAAATGCAGAAACTAATTCGAGGATTTGAGCTACCTCCCAATGTGAGTGTGAGACTTTTTTCACAGGAAGGGATAAAAAGAGAGAACGTAAACTTTCAACGACCTCTGTTAAATAAGCTGTATGCACTAAACCATCAGAGAGAGAGAGAGATTCTATCTGCTTCAGAAAAATCCCAATGCAAAACACTTTGTAATTAAACAGAAATGCTTCTATTTTAAATCTTGTATAGCGTTGGATAGCGGAACACATATCAAATTAATTCATTTAACCCAAAGGCTAACATTTAGACATGTACAATACTAAATATTTTGCAGAAACAGATGATAATGTAATATTCTTTAACCAAAAAATCTAGATGTCAGCTACACAAACACGGAGATAATAATATTAATAGTATATTTAATGGAATGCATCTCACGTGACCACCACTGGAGTGATAAAATAGTGACCTTGCCAAAACTCTAACCTATAGTTTCAACAGGCACTGGAGATTCTGTGATGCCGCATTAATCATTGAACTATCTAATCTCTGTCGTTAGACCCATTAAACTCTGTCATCATTAAAATGGAATCCAGTCTATATAAAGAAACAATTGTGAAAATCTTAATATTAAAATATCTACAATTTATAATACCTCAGGGAAGGAAGGGAGATTTCCTAAATCCCCATGCAAAGGTTAATTAAGTCATTGTTATTAGACAAACAATAAAAGTCAAAATGTAATTAATTATCCTAATCTGAACTGTGATTTTTGAGTACCAGACAGCTGTGCACATTGTGTGTATATATATATATATATATATATATATATAAAACCCCAGAGAAAATAAAGTGAACTATAAAAACAATTGCAATGCAAAGTGATTTCACAATCTTTTATATTGAAAAGTATCACAGTATATGTTCATGATATATAAATTATAACAATAATTACTCACTATATTATCAACCAGAGAAGAATAAATGGCCTTGTTAGAGTACTAGAGTTACTGTTGCCTGAGCAGTAACCGTAAATCTACTTCCGCCCTCCCACACCAAAACACCAAAATACCTCATTTTTTGGCTCTAACCATTGTAGAAACTCTATTTCTTAATACATTATGTACTATGTATTTTATGTTCAGCTTCTTTATATTGTTTATAACACTCTACAACACTATACACACACATTGATGCAAATAATTGCTTTCACATCTAAAAGACTAATGAAGCAAAGAGCAGTGACTTATTTGTATTGGGTAATGAGTGTGAAATGGGCTGCACGATTCAATGAGTAGGGTAGTAATGCAGATTGAAAAAACATAACTTTAAAGGGTAGTGTAGCAATTCAGAGCTTTGGTATAACAGCACCTTTTTATATGATGTCCCCTATTTGCTCAGAATTCACCATAATGCTTCCAAATCAAAGCCATCATTTATTTATGGCTATAAATAACTTAAATGTATCTATAATTGAGCACTATACATTCACAGACACAATGGAAAGGAGTTGCACTTTAATTTTGTAGCCATTAAATGATGGTGAATATATTGGATTAGTGTAATTTATATTTGCATTTTGTCGCTTCTCATTGATAGGGTGAAAAGTGTAATAAAGTCATCAGTTTGAACCCTGTGTTTAGCTAATTTACAACAACCTTCTTTGATTCTTCTGCCCCTATTACCCGAATAGCCTGAAACTATAAATTTTTTCAGATAATTTGATTCAAAATAATGCACAAGTCTACTCAGTACTAAACTATGCATCTCACGTGTGCATTATTTTGAATCAAATTATCTGAAAAATGTATAGTTTCAGGCTATTCGGGTTTCATTGATGTAGCATTTTGGTTAATATGAATTTGGTCCATTCAATTAATTTAGGAAAATTATTCAGATGAACCAAAATGACATGGGAGTTGTCCAATCAGTTCACAGCAAAATATAAATATTATATACATTGCAGTACACTGTTAGGCGCATTATTGGGTCATTTGCTTCACAGATCAAGTGAGAAGAAGTACACCAACAGAGGGAAAAAAGGAGGAGCATTAAAAAAATATGTATATATATATATATATATATATATATATATTTATATATATTCATATACCTGGCTATTATCCCTTTTGTTTCTTTCTTTGTTTCCATTGAGCATTTCAGAGTTCGGGATTTTAGACGAACCATCAATTGTTCAAAATTCCAATGAATAGCAATTAATTTGAAAGTGAATGCAAATGTCTAGAGCTGAGTGAACAAACACAAACAAGCAGATGAATGGTGTGGTCAGTGTATATTGATGGAGCCCAATCTGATTCAAAAGAGCCCAAACTGTAGTTAATTAGTTTGAAGCATCTATACCTTACCATGGTCTTCGGAATTAAATTGAGCTGCATCAGTGGGTATTTATTACCTGTTCCCTTCTGCACTTTTGTTTTCTCTGTGTCTGGATTATCTAATTGGTAGGAAGCAGAAGTGGCTAAGTACACAAAGAGAAGCCTTGGTTGAAATTTTTCCAGGGTGAATTTAGGAACTGCAATGTGTTTTTAGGCCCTTCAATACAGGCCACTATGGCTACCTGCAGGTATGATGGACATTACCAATAGACATCTTTCCCCTGGTCATTCTTAGCTTATATGGGTTATAGCATTTAGGGGATAGAGATCCCCTAAAATAATTCAGTGTCTGAAGACACAAAAGCCACTGTATAAATACTGTAATATAGACAATAATGCCATTTTTTTAGTTGTAGATCAAAACTTTTATGTAATATTAAGTATATATATATATATATATATATATATATATATATATATATATGTAAATATATATATATAGTTAATATAATGTTAAACAAAATCTGCACACAAGTCAAGCCATAAGCCATAAGACTTGCTTTTCCCACAGAAATCCCAAAACTGCAGTGATGTTACAACCGCAAAGGATTCTGGGTGGGCATATGCAAATTAGTTTAACAAAGAATCAAATTTTTGCTTCATTCCATTTTAAACATGGATTCCTTTTAACCCCTTAAGACCGGAGGGCGTACAATTACGCCCTATTTTAAGCGGCTCTAAACGCCGCCGGGCGTAATTGTACGCCCTCCGTTTTTTTCTTACTTACCCGGTCGCCGGCGATCCCACGCCGGTGATCGCGGTTCGGGGGACTCCCAGGGAGCCCCCTGCGGCAGATCCTCCCTCCTGGGGGCCCCCCACGGCAGATCCTCCCTCCTGGGGGCCCCGGCGAGGACCTCACAATCACATGGCCGGGATAGCTGGCTCAGGCATTGCCAGCAGGGGCACTAACTGTAATGACAGTTAGTCCCCCTGCTGGCTATAAATCAAATAAAAAAATGTTAAAACAGTGTAAAAAAAATATATACTTAGATCATATATATATATTATTGCTTACGTTGCCTTTGTGACCCTATGGTAGCCCAAGAATGAAAATTACCCCTATGATGGCATACCATTTGCAATAGTAGACAACCCAAGGTATTGCACATGGGGTATGTCCAGTCTTTTTTAGTAGCCACTTAGTCACAAACACTGGCCAAAATTGGCGTTTTGTTGAATTTTTCACAAACAAACAAATACTAACGCTAACTTTGGCCAGTGTTTGTGACCAAATGGCTACTAAAAAAGACTGGACATACCCCATTTGCAATACCTTGGGTTGTCTCACTATTGCAAATGGTATGCCATTATGGGTGTAAATTTATTTCCTGGGCTACTATAGAGTCTCAAAGGCAACGTAACCAATCTGGTGAATTTCAATTTCAAATGTAACACGCTATATTTGACCCTGTAACTTCCCAAAACACCATAAAACCTGTTCATAGGGGGGTACTGTTTTACACGTGAGACTTTGCTGAATACAAATATGTGTATTTTATTGCAGTAAAAGCAAACAGTATTGTGACATTGACAGTTAAAATGTCATGTAGAACTAAAAAAATAACAACATTTCTTATTTTCTCCCATTTTTTTCATATTAAATGATGTTTCATACTAAATATTTGATATTAAATGAAAGCCCTGTTTCCCCTGAATAAAATGATATATAATAAGGGGGGATGCATTTAATATGAAAGAGGTGAATTACAGTTGGACAGACATATAGCGCAAATACCATGTTTTGTTTACGTTTTGTTCTGTTCACAACGTGTACATTTGGCTCAGTCCTTAAGGGGTTAATCTTGGTTTCATATATATATGAACATGCATACATGATAGGGTGCTGCTGAAAAATAATGGGAGTTTATATATAATAATGTATCTAAACCCCCATTATTTTTTGCCTAGGTGAGGTGTTTTTAAGTAAAACTATTACATTCTGTAAGATTTGAAATCATTGTTTAGTGAATAAGCGAGTGTTCTGGATTGTGTGTTTTGTGTATATATATATAAATATATATATATATATATATATATATATTTCTATATATACAACTGAATATGTTAAAGCAACATAAATAGCAGTTATATATGCACATATACATATATATACATATATATACATATATATATATATATATATATATATATATATATACACATATATACAGCATATATCTAACTGTATTCTACTGAAATGTCAATAATTGTCTACAAAAATACAGTTTGATGGGATAGGCAATAAGCATGCTAATGTCACAGAAGAACTGATCTGATACAAATAATGATACTGTATGGCAGTCCAAGAATGAAAAGTTAACCCCAGCATGGCATACCATTTGTAAAAATAGACAACCCAGGGTATTCAAAATGGGTTATGTCCAGTCTTTTGTAGTAGCCACTTGGTCACAAACACTGCCCAAAGTTAGCATTTATATTAGTTTTTTGCATTTTTTACACAAAGAATCTACATGTATTGATTATATCATCGTCATTGTACATTTTACTGCTATAAAACACTCATATTTGTGTTCAGTGATGTCTCATGAGTAAAACAGTATACTGCATGTGCAGGTTTTATGGAGGTTTGGAAAGTTACAGGGTCAAATATAGAGTTTGCCCATTTCATTTTTTTACACATTCAAATTTGACAGATTGCATATATATATGTGTAACAGTATGTGTGTATATATGTGTAATAGTGTGTGTGCATGTGAATATATTTACATGTGTATGTGTATGTGTGTGTGTGTGTTTAACAACCTGTGTGTTTATTTCTGTAACAAAGTGTGTGGGGGTATATAGGTAACAGAGTGTGTATATATGTGCAACAGAGGCTGTGTATCAGCCCCCTTAACAAACCCTAGCGGTCCGCCAATCTGTCTCCACTCCAATCCGGCGGAACCACCGCTTCCACCCACGCAGCATGAAGCTCCAGTACGCCTCATTCAAATTTGACAGATTGCTTATGGTGCCTTTGAGACCAGATGGCAGCCGAGGAATGAGAATTACCCCCATTATGGCATACCATTCACAAAAGTAGAAAACCCAGGGTATTCAGAATTGGGTAAGTGCAGTCCTTTGTAGTAGCCACTTAGTCACAAACGCTAGCCAAAGTTAGTTTTCATATTTGTTTTTTGCATTTTTCACAGAAAAACTGCACTTTCACTGATTATATCAACATCATTACAAGTTTTAGTATTTTAGAACACTCATATTTGTGTTCAGCGAAGTCTCATGAGTACAACAGTACCCCACATGTACAGGTTTTATGGTGTTATGGAAAGTTACAGGATTAAATATAAGGCTTGTAAATTAAATTCAGTGGACTTTCTGCCTGGGTTGTCAGGCAGGTTCCATGAATTATAATTAATAAAATTGATTAGCTATGTAAATATAGTAGATAAATATACACGTTGAGTATATATATATATATATATATATGTATATACACGTGCACACACATACACGTACATACATACGCACATATATTATATATATATATATATATATATATATATATATATATATATATATATATCAAGTTCATGTATCCTTGCACTCACGCTTAAGTTACCTACTGCAATACTGCCAGACTTCCAAATATCAAAAATGCTGTTTATTCCATATAACAAGAAAAAAACGCAGTTTCGGTTCTCCGCAGGGACCTTCCTCAGGATGGAATGACTGTTTGTGCGTGTGTGTGTGGATATGTTTTATGCATTCAGGTCCTCCATACCTATTTCAGTGGTCAGTTTGGCCCTCCAGAACAAATGACTTTGACACCCCTGGTCTAGACAGTGTGAGTTGGTTGCAATAGTTAACATTGTAATCACGGTTAGTTTGTCTAACTCTCTGTTTGCCTATCTGTTTGTCTACCTATATATCTGTTTATGAATGTTTGCAGAACTAGGCTAGGCTTAGGATAAGGGGCTAGGGTTAGTGTTCGTTTTATCTAATCCTTATATGTGCATGTTTGGATTTGCTTAAAATTGGTGGGAGTAATTTTATATAATCGGTGAACAGTCAACAATTATTTTGTCAGAAATCATATTATGCAGCATAACTGAAATATAATATTCCATTAACATATGCTTAGTAATTTAAAAGGCATAATGCAATGCTCAAGGATATTGATTTTCCAAACGGTATGCCTCTTTGTGCTAGATAAGCTGCATCATCTGTGATGATAACAAGTTAAGTGTGGATATGAAAATAAGAAGTCACCTTTGTAAATCTAATCTTTTAAGATTTATGGTAAGAAATTGAGCGTTTGACAGAGGTCAGTTTGTATTTAAACACTGTATAGCAATAAAACTTACCAAGGACAGTTTATGTAAATTAAAGGTATAACATTGCTGAGTGTTTTCCAAATGTTGCTCTAAAACACATTTTTATAATGGTTACAATAGTAATTTGATGGTGTGAATATGTGTAGGAGAATTTCTTAATGGAGTCTGGTACTGTGACAATTTCTGAAGAATAGTTTAAAATGGGGGCAAAAAACATGATTTTCTTGGAATTTTAATCTTGATATATAGTTTGACTTATTGCCCCATGATTATACATTTTTACATGTATTCCAAGCTAAAAAACAAAAAACAAATTGTAAGGTAGACAATATTATTAAACAAAAAAAAAAATATTTTGAAAAATGCACATATTTAGAAAAATACAATATGTACAAATATTAAACTGAAAGGTACTATTACTTTAACCTGTAACAACTAGCTTGTATTGTCTTGTTTCATGAAATAAAATTGTGTTATGTAATGATTTAATTTTTTGATTTCATAAAATATAGAGACACCTGTGGCTGAAAAAAATGTTGCAATTCGAACAAAATATAATTTTTTAAAGATAATTAAATCTGAATTAACCTAGTTTCTGGGGACATACTCATGCTTGGTGCTCAAACCTATCTGCATATTAATTGATGCATCTCATAAACTGTCTCCAAGTTTTCATAAATATAATTGCAATCATTAAAAGCACTACTCTATTAATTAACAGATCTATCTCTGTAATTCTTCTGTGTTCAAGGACTCACCATTATATGCATATCTGGATTAGTGACTTCATGTAATTGTGCCCTTGATTCTGGCATGATCAATTAAGTAAGATTTGATAAAAAATATATTTATATTCAATGCATTCCCATTGGTTGCCATGAAAAAAATAGGGTGCGAGATTTTACACTTGAGATGCCCGGATGTCTAGTTCCGATGTAAACTAGCTGAGTTCAGCCATGTGGCCTCTGCCTCCTAATTGATGTATTAATTTATTTGATATGTTAATAATCATTAGCCTTGTGTTCAAATATCATGTACAAAAGAAACATTAATATGTACCCACAGAATAATTATTAAGCCTTATTTATATTATATTTAAAATGGGACAAGCACCATCTTCTAAACAAGCCCAAACATGTTTGGCATAGCTAAATCATATGGGAAGGGATTGGGATGTCTGCTATATTGGGTCACAAGTAAGAAGTGTGTCATACCTATGGAATGGAGAAATGGTTACAAATTCATAGATGCAAATATTATTTCTGTGGCAAGTACAAAAGTGGAGATAGAAGAAAAGGATTCTATTTGGATTGATGTGGGTCTGGAACACAAGGGGGTGGCCACCTATTGTCTCTATAGGCCAGGCTTGGTAATCCACAGGGTATATATCCAATGATACTGAAATGTGTATTGGACTTGCTTGTGGGCCAGAATATAAGTGAGTCACCATCTTTCTTACCAGAGACCCCCTGGGCAGAAGTTTACTTTGAAAACCTGAGTAAGTGATTGGGACTGTTTTTTGATACCTTTTGTTTTTTTCTGTTGTTGGTGTAACTAATTTGATTGTCATCTATATTTTTGTATGCACTGTGACTATTGTTTTGCTCATAATAAATATTCCTTTATTAAGTTCTGCCTTTGTCTGGTAAAGAATTACCTTGCCTGAAGAGACTAATTAATGAGTGTTTTGCAATTGCATAGGTATTGTGCTAAGTTATATTTGGTGGGTTTTTCTTATTAAGTTACATGGGGCACCCCATTTATAAATTGTCTTGGTGGTGGCAGTGTTAAAATAGATATATTTATATTATTATGGTTAGGTGTGGGTGGTGTTAAGTGGGATTTTATCAATATTTCCGGTCTAGTGCAAACAAATAGTGAACTTTAACCCTTTCACCACCCCAACTACATAACGCACACTCTTGAAGTAGGGTGCATTTGTGACACATGTGAGGTGTGATTAAGAGATGTATGACAGATAACAGTGCTAAAATGTCACTATTGATAAATTTTAAAAATATATATATTGAAACAGCAATATCCTACTTGTACTTATAGCCCTATAATGTGCAAAAAAAGCTAAGAACGTATTAACATTTGGTATTTCTAAACTCCGATCAAAATGTAAAAAATATTTAGCATGTGTGTTTTTTGACGGTTGTAGATGCATTTACAAATTTTTGTATAGTAAATATATGATATGATGAAAATAATGGTATCTTTAGAAAGACAGTGTGGGTACAGTAAATGAGTAAGAAGAAAATTACAGCTAAACACAAACACTGCAGAAATGTAAAAACAGTACAGGTCCTTAACGGTCAGAAAATTGAAAAATGGTCTGGTCACTAAGTGGTTAATTCTCTGATTTTAGTTTGTCAATTTTTGAATTGTGTAGAAGTAATATGTGCCCTGGAAAACCAAGCAACTCTAACAACATATATACATATACATATACATATATACACAAGGTATGAATTGGGCACTCACCCTTAAATGGCTGTAACAGATTCTTACCTTTGGTGCTGCCGGCGTCCAGGGTATATAATCAAAGAAAAAATCGGAGCACTCCAAAAGGACTTTTTTATCCGTGTTTACTGTGACAAACGGTTACATCAAATCATCAAATATATATATTTTTAAACAATTTAAAACAATCCTACCTATACATATGCCACACTTCCATATGTCATAATAACTTCCTTATCAGTGTTTGAATCAATGCATCTCTATGAGGAAAGTTCAGTGTCTGCATGCAGAGGGAGGAGACACTGAATGGCAGTACTGCATTCAGTGTCATATTAGAAAATAATAGGCCACCTTTCGTCATGATTTAGAGATAGCGGATCCCAAAAGAGAATCTGACATAGGGGTTGGTATTGTCATACACAGAGTTTGCCACTAGACATTGTGACTGTGCTAAGACTAAACCTCTAATTTAACTTCTGTGTGACTTTTTGGACAGACCCCGTATATATATATATATATATATATATATATATATATATTGTTTTATAGAAGAACATTTGGTGCAAGTAAATATATACTTTTACATAGATAGTGGATCCGAAAAGAGTATCAGGTATAGGGATTGGTATTGCCATTCGCTGGACATTGTCACCCTGCTAAGCATAAACCTCTAAAATAACTTAAATGTGACATTCGGCAGATTTTATAGTTCTGTACTTGTCTAAGGTATGTGGAACTTAATTAAGACATTTTGTTCTTTCACAAATTCAAGTAGTTCAGTATTTCTCTGCAGACATTGCACATATACTTAGTATCAAATGAATAGGGAGATGCAGAACACTGTCTCACCTGATGCATTTAGATGTCAGAATGATTTCAATTACTACAAAGATGATGGAAGCTTTACCTTCTGGTAAAAGGACAAATATACAATTCTTTCTTTTCACAAACATCAGCATTAGTGACGACTGATGTTTGCAGCATTGTTCTATCTTTGGGAAATCATTGTGCATATTAAAAAAGACATTTGCAAAGCTGACTATAACAGGCAATTGCACAGATTTGTGATCTCATCTGACATTGTTCAATAAGCAATACTTAAACTCTATAAGACATACATAGGGTCTATCAACTAAACTATATCATTCCTAGTCACTAGTGATGTTGAGAACACAAAATTTTCGGTTTGCGAATGGCGGACGCGAACTTCCGCAAACGTTCGCGAACCGGCGAACTGGGCGAACCGCCATTGACTTCAATGGGCAGGCGAATTTTTAAACCCACAGGGACTCTTTCTGGCCACAATAGTGATGGAAAAGTTGTTTCAAGGGGACTAACACCTGGACTGTGGCATGCCGGAGGGGGATCCATGGCAAAACTCCCATGGAAAATTACACAGTTGATGCAGAGTCTGGTTTTAATCCATAAAGGGCATAAATCACCTAACATTCCTAAATCACAATGGATATGGATTGACACCTGACATATGACATATTGACACCTTGACATATGGATGGCCACCTGTCCTCAGAGCCCCTGATACACACTGACACAGAGCAGAATAGGGACTGTTCCCCCTACATAGGGTCACTTGGCAGATATGGATTGACACCTGTCCTCAGAGACCATGATACACACTGACACAGAGCAGAATAGAGACTGTTCCCCCTACATAGGGTCACTTTGCAGATATGGATTGACACCTGTCCTCAGAGCCCCTGATACACACTGACACAGAGCAGAATAGGGACTGTTCCCCCTACATAGGGTCAATTGGCAGATATGGATTGACACCTATCCTCAGGGACCCTGATACACACTGACACAGAGCAGAATAGGGACTGTTCCCCCTACATAGGGTCACTTGGCAGATATGGATTGACACCTGTCCTCAGAGACCATGATACACACTGACACAGAGCAGAATAGAGACTGTTCCCCCTACGTCACTTTGCAGATATGGATTGACACCTGTCCTCGGAGCCCCTGATACACACTGACACAGAGCAGAATAGAGACTGTTCCCCCTACATAGGGTCACTTGGCAGATATGGATTGACACCTATCCTAATGATCCCTGATACACACTGACACAGAGCAGAATAGGGACTGTTCCCAATACATAGGGTCACTTGGCAGATATGGATTGACACCTGTCCTCAGGGACCCTAATACACACTGACACAGAGCAGAATAGGGACTGTTCCCCCTACATAGGGTCACTTGGCAGATATGGATTGACACCTGTCCTCAGAGACCATTATACACACTGACACAGAGCAGAATAGAGACTGTTCCCCCTACATAGGGTCACTTGGCAGATATGGATTGACACCTGTCCTCAGAGCCCCTGTAACACACTGACAGAGCAGAATAGAGACTGTTCCCCCTACATAGGGTCACTTTGCAGATATGGATTGACACCTGTCCTCAGAGCCCCTGATACACACTGACACAGAGCAGAATAGAGACTGTTCCCTGTCCACAGAGACCATGATACACACTGACACAGAGCAGAATAGAGACTGTTCACCGTCCACAGAGACCATGATACACACTGACACAGAGCAGAATAGAGACTGTTCACCGTCCACAGAGACCATGATACACACTGACACAGAGCAGAATAGAGACTGTTCCCTGTCCACAGAGACCATGATACACACTGACACAGAGCAGAATAGAGACTGTTCACCGTCCACAGAGACCCTGAAACACACTGACACAGAGCAGAATATGGAATATTCACTAAATGCCAAACATTGTTATACAGGGGAATATTCAGTAAATAAGGATAAGGGGGGGCTACTGTCCTCCCCCCCAGCCCCCACCCCTGCGTGGTGGATGGATGCCATAAATCACAATGGGGGGACCTACTGTCCACCCGCCCGCCCCCACCCGTGAGTGGTGGTTGGGGGCCATACAAATAATGAGGGGGGGGACCTACTGTATGATGTTGTATCGATCAGGTAGTGTAAGGGTTACGCCTGCTTCACAGTGACAGACCAAACTCCCCGTTTAACGCACCGCAAACAACTGCAAACAGTCCATTTGCACAACCGCAAACTCCCCATTTGCACAAGGTTGGATACCAAGCTAGCCATGTCCGTTCCTTGTCCTCACTGATGTCATTGAAGGTCTCTTCCTCCACCCAGCCACGTACAACACCAAGGATCCCCGAAAGTATGCTAATAAACTGAAAAAAGAAAAAATCTCCCAAGAAGGAGATCTAAAACTGGCATAGGAAAAGGTTAGACAACTATAATAAAGTGATACTTACAAATCCTAGTGAGCATAGGTGTATAATAGAGGGAGAAAGGGAAAGCAGAGTAATGCTTCCTAATACCGTGGTTAGTACCCTTTGTTAAAGTAAATTGAGTAATGGACAAAAGTCTTTATTGTATCATTTATAAATAACAAAGGGATACTATACTCATTCCCCTATAGTGGCTAATTGTGTAATAATGGTAATACTATTACCTATTATATAATATTGGCAGGGGCAAGGAAATTCCCTCTAAATAGATGGGTATAGGCAGAGAGTATGGAGACCGGAGTGATAAAGTGTCAATAAGGTGATATAAAGTTAAATGTATCACAGGCACACAGCCACCCTTTCTCTTAGCTAGTTTCCAGAAATGCTGGATAGGTAGAAGGGCTATAAAGACTCAGAGAGGTCTAAGAAGAATCCTCTAAACTAGCCCTAATCTCCTTAAACACCTTCAAGGGTGTTCTAAGCTAAAGCTCAATCTAAACGTTTTTTGTTTTTAAATGCACGCTATTGGGACACCAGATATGAGTGGCAATGTGCACTGACAGAGGTTGGCAGAGTACACGCTGTTGGCCTGACAAACCCGCTTGAAGACAACTAACTGCTATTCAATCTATAACAGTGAAAAACTTTTTTTGTTTTTAAAGGCACGCTATAGTCACACCAGATATGAGTGGCAATGTGCACTTGCAGAGGTTGGCAGAGTACACGCTGAAGGCCTGACACCCGCTTGAAGACAACTAACTGCTATTCAATCTATAACAGTGAAAAAAGTTTTTTGTTTTTAAATGTCAAGCTATTGTGACACCAGATATGAGTGGTGGCACTGGGCAAGTGGGCACAGTATCTACTGTGAGCCTGACACAGAAGCTGGCAGACAACTAACTGCTATTCAATCTATTAGAGTGAAAAAAAAATATTTTTAAATGTCAAGCTTAAGCTATTGTGACACCAGATATGAGTGGTGGCACTGGGCAAGTGGGCACAGTATCCACTGTGAGCCTGACACAGAAGCTGGCAGGCAGGCAACTGCAATTACATTACACAGAAAAAAAAAGCAGACTCATGTTCTAGCCCTAAAAAGGGCTTTTTGGGGTGCTGTTCTTACAGCAGAGATTAAATGAGTCCTTCAGGACTGTAGTGAACACTGAATACCCTAGCCTAGCTAGCAATTTCCCTATCTAATGAGCAGCAGCAACACTTTCCCTCCTCTATCTAAGAATGCAGCTTCAGAATGAATCTAAAATGGATGCTGTACAGGAGGTGGGAGAGTCTGGAAGGGAGGGTCTGCTGCTAATTTGCTGGCATGTGTCTGCTGACCGTGAGGCACAGGGTCAAAGTTTGCTCAATGATGACGAATAGGGGGCGGATCGAACCGCGCATGTGTTCGCCCACCGTGGCGAACGCGAACACGCTATGTTCGCCGGGAACTATTCGCCAGCGAACAGTTCGGTACATCACTAATCGTGAGGTCTTCCTAGCGCTGACAAAACAGCTCTCATGAATAGAGGCATCAATTCTACAGGACCTCTGAATGTGTCCTCTGTGGTCTGGCACCAAAACATTGGCAGCAGAGCTGTGAACAGTCCTGCAAGTTGTGAGGTGGGTTCTCCATGAATGAGATTTGTTGTTACAGCACATCCCACAGATGTTCAATTGTATTGTGATCTAGGGAATTTGGAGGTCAAGGCAACACCTTAAACTCTTTGTGATGTTCGCCAAATCATCCCTTAACAACTTTTGCGGTTCGCAGGGTGCCATGTC